>NC_134704.1:35757510-36357510 GCF_043290135.1 Rhipicephalus microplus | reverse complement strand
CGTTTCTAAGCTAGACAAATGGCCTTTCAAAATGAAATTTAAGTATATATTGGGCAAATGTTTGCAATTCTTGGGAAACATGTAATCAAATTCTTTTCTACTCGTTTATACAGATCTGCTTATGATTGGGACTTCGCGGAGCTGCACTTGTAAGAGAGTGGGAAGGAAAGTTATAGAGGAGGAGAAAAGGGACACTGACTGGGCCCTTCCCCAGTGCAGGGTAGCCTACCGGGGCTCAGCCCTGGTTAACCTCCCTGCCTTTCTCCTTATGTTCTCTCTCTCTCTGCACTTGTACTGATTCTGTAGCGAAGCACCGCTCAAGGTGCATGTGAATCGCCTATTGAGTAAGTAGTTGAAAGTCGCCCCGCCGCGGTGGTCTAGTGGCTAAGGTACTCGGCTGCTGACCCGCAGGTCGCGGGTTCGAATCCCGGCTGTGGCGGCTGCATTTCCGATGGAGGCGGAAATGTTGTACGCCCGTGTGCTCAGATTTGGGTGCACGTTAAAGAACCCCAGGTGGTCGAAATTTCCGGAGCCCTCCACTACGGCGTCTCTCATAATCAATCATATTGTGGTTTTGGGACGTTAAACCCCACATATCAATAAATCAAGTAGTTGAAAGTCTCATACCCATTACAAAAAAAAAAAAACTGTAATGGGCACCATCGTAATCGGCCACAGCACCAACGCAGTGCACAACCACGCATGTTCCCACATTTATTTTGAGGCATATAGGTACTTCGTGACTTCTTATAGTATGATAAATTGCAGCTTAATGGGTGGCTTTCGCATTGAAAGCCTTTTAGACAACTGCATAAGAGATACTGTAACTTTTTTACTTGCGATTCGGTATCTCCAGCACTCGCTGGCAATGACTGATGTAGACTATAGTGCTGGCTGAATTATGTATAATGTTGTGTAGCGCTGGCCACGTTGATTGTCGGTCATAACAGCCGCAGTGTCTTCATTCAATCTCAATCGACTGATGGAGTCATCTACTCCTCTTCTCTTCTCGTAGGGGGGGTTTGCAGTAAAAAGAAAAAAAAAATACAGGTCTCTGCAGCGCCGGCGGTCTCTGGCACCGCTCCACTTAATGTCAGAGTAGGCCTCGCCGTCGGCGCGTGTTGAAAAGGTTCCGCGCGTTGTATGGGGGTGCTGCCATTTCCCCTTTCCGGGTGTTTTCTTCGCTGCCGGTGGTCTTTTCACTGCCACGTTCACGAGTGTAGAAGCAGCACATTGTAACTGTCGAGCATATTCTTGCGTCCTGCTTTAAAGCATCCATCTTTGGTGGAATCGGCGGCGCGCACGGGACAAGGACGAAGAAAGAGGAGCCAAATTAAATTGGTGGTTCTCAACCAAAGATGAACGCTTACCAGCTCGCTCAAATTTCAATTCTTATTCTAAAGCATTCTTCCTTAACCTTGCTGTTAGCATTCTCTCTGTATCGTAAGCATTATGCTGGACTCTGCGTGGAGGTAAAAAGGGAGCGCGTGTTCTCACAAATAATAACCCGAAGAAAGGTCATCCATGTTTTCCTCCCTACAAAAAAATTACCGCATAAGCCTTGACTTTTGGTTCTGATTGCTTTAGCTGGCTCCCTGAAGGTGTATACAGTGCGTCGCATCTTACAAAATAATGTCATTAACATGAACATTGGTAACAAATTATGGTGAGGGCATGGCCCGAAGAGGGCGTAATTGCGAAGTTTCTGGCCCGATGTGTTAGACAGTTCGATACGCTGGAACTAGCGTCAAATGAGTGGTATTCTATGCGAAGGAGTGCAGGACTAAGTGGCGAGTAGTTGGAAAAAGGTGTACTAATGACGTAAGTATAGTTTTACTGTTCCCAGTTTTCACGAATGTGCTCATTATAGCAAGCGCTTTCAGAACCGTGGCCCTATACATCGTCTGTTTCTTTTAATGTGTCTGGTGATGTAAAACAACATCGAGAAATGAGACCAGTCTTGTAGAGTCTGCCATGATCGTTAATCTGGACGCGAAATGTGTGGCGGCTTATTTGTGCACTTGCTATAAGGTCATTGTTTGTTAACGCGCGTTTATCGCATCGGTACAACGTAAGCGGCGAGGCTTTCGGACTCGGCCCTTTTGGACATACGCCGGGCGTGTGTCCCGACTACGCTGTTGTCGCACCGGCCGTGTCAAGGGAACGGGGTTTGGCAATTTCACGCCTCCTTACATCGTAGGGTCGACGCGGGCACGGACTTTTGTTCTACTGCATCGTTTTCCGTACTTTTATAATTTTCACTCTTCTTCTTTTTCCTGCTTTCACGTGCCTCATTGCATTGTTTTGCGAGGCCTCTCCGGCAACACCTTGTGAAATTTCATTTTTGCTTCTTTCCGCCTCTTCCTTCGGCTTCCCTGTACATTCACAATCGGTCAGGCTATCTCCGCAGGGGCAAGAAGCTGAACAATGCTCTGTATGCAATCTTTTGTGTGTGCGTGCGTGCGCCTGTGTGATAGAGAGAGAGAGAGGGATGGGAAGTTCTTGTTGGTAGAAATCCTCCTAACCTCTCCACTAGCTGACTGTAAAACTTTGGCTGCTCTTATTTTTCTCTTTAGCCGTTTTTTTTCTTCTTTGGTCTGCTCTCCTTTTCGACTGCAGGTCGGCGGGTCATCATCGCGAAGGCTTGATAAACAGGACATTGAGTTCGCTCCCTTGCTTCAGAGGTATACCTCTGAAGCAAGGGAGCCTTGCTTTCAGAGGTATACCAGCAACGTTGTTTAGACGATAAAAATTAGAACAATAGCAATAACAAGGGCAACCACAAAGGAGAACAACAGTAGGTAAGGATGTGTAACCCGATTCTAGCTAACAAAGCATGTACTATACATGCTAGGCGGCGGCGACTGGCCTTTCACTTCGTGACCGGCGTCTAGTGGGCGCTTATGTAACCTTTCAGTTTCGTTCGTATAATGAATTTGTCGGAGATTTTAGGGATTGTATGATACGTTTAGCTTTTTGGTTCCCCTCCGTTGTGGTCGTAGCATAGAGGTATTGGTGCACGGATGTTGACACTGAGGTCTCGGTTTCGGTCGCGGCGGTCGCACTTCGGCGGAGGGGAAATGTTTCCAAGGCCATGTATATACTGCTCTATGTCACTTCACGTAGATGGCAGGAAATTTTCGTAGCCTTCCGCAACGGTTGTGGGTCGTAACATCGTGGTTTTTGCACGTAAAACCCCACAAATTATCATTAGATTTTCGGTTACCGGGAAGATTGTGTCAAGTGTAGGCCTTGCTGAACGGTATAAGTGAATGGTACGTCTTACTGAGCGGTACAGCCTTTCAAGTGTAGCCGATTATTTCGCTTTCGCTGCTTTTCATATACTCGTACGCAGATACCCTGACCGGCTCCCTGATGCCGCGTTTTATGAAGGCGCATTTGTCGGAGGGTTGATCGTGTCCGCCACGCGCTACATACACGTGCATGCACTGTGCGTGGTCACGAAATCGTGGGTCGCGACGGAGTTCGGGCGGTCTCTCGTGCTTTCTTTTTTTTTTTTTGTCTGTCCGGCGGCCTCTTCTTCTTCGCGCCTTTCGCCGTGAAAGATTGCGGAAGCGTGCCCGATTACCATCGCTCAGGTCCTTGTGTACGGCCCTCTCTCGTGCTCGTCTATAGTCAAGCGCCTGTTGTCTTCCGTCCCGCGTCTTCTTTTTTTCTCTCTCGTTATTTTGTCCTTTATTTTCCTCTGGTCGTCTCTTATGCTACCTTGAGAGCCGTAAAACAATGGGACATCCTCCTCCTCCTCCTGATTCACTCTTTTGCCCCTTCACGCAGCTGTGTTCCCGATCGCACGGCACGCCGCGGCAAGTTTGCTCCTTCCGTCGAGGACCTCGGTACATACCCTCAACGTCCGTTTCTTAGACAGCGGCCCTCTGAAGGCTGAACGGGGCACCGCCCCCTTTTTTGTCTCGCCCCCTTTCGCGTTTGTCTTGTTGTCCCTCGGAGTCCTTGAGTGCCCGAGTTTGCGACGTGATGAAGCAGCTTCTTCCCTCTCGTCTCCTTCTCTCTCTTACAGTCCAATAACGCCCTACTATACTGCCAGCGCCTAGTAGACTGTGAGTGCGGTTTGCGGGGTGCCAATTTACCCATTGTTCGCGGAAAAAACGGGGCATTGTCAGCTGGACCTTGTTGTTGTGTCCACTTCAGGGGGATTTGTTCGTCCTTTTTTTTTTTCGGGGCATAAATTGACGTTTTTCCGCGCTCCGATGACTTCAGTGCTCCCTGCGGCGCGCCTCGATTGCTTGAATGCGTGTCTGCTGCGCACGCCTTTGCCGCGCAATTACCGTCGACTTATATAAGCCCTCTTTGCCAGCTTTGATAGCGTAGTGATTGGCCTGTATGGGCTTGAATAGACCATTCGTACTGGGGGCTAATGATTACTGATTGCGTCGTTTTTGCGGAAGTTTGTTTTTCTGGAAATTGGTTCTCAGAGACCACCAGGCCGGAAAGGGACTGCCAGAACCGCATTCGTGGCATCGGGGCATGTAATTTGTGCTCAGTGGAACAAACGTAGTACTTATGGTTTGTCCCTTCCTATGCTTCACTCTCTTTGTCTTGAGTACCTCTGTATAGCTTCCTTAGGTGTATAGGTTCATTGTGTGCACGTGTGCGTGCGCGTATGTCGCTGAACGTATGTCATCGGCGAGCTTTTGTTTCCTTATATTTCTTGACTATCTTGGTTTGTGTCATAACGCTGGGGGTAGTTTGGCTCCATATACGTTATTCGTTGTGTGTATGCGGCTTGCATAGTCTTTCATATGCTTGCGATATGTTCAGGTTGCAGTTATCTTAAATTCAACCACACTGCGTACGGGTGCCGGCAGAACATGCATGCTGACTTTGTCGCCGTGCGATATTTCTAACTATTCGCCTTGTGTGTCTGATGACTGCCGTGGCTATGTCACCAATCGGTTTGTTTCACAAGTGCTAATGGTACGCTCGCATATTATTAATAATGTACACTTTCCGCCTAAGTTTTCAGGGGGCATAGATTTAGTTTGGACAGCAAAATTTAACATTCATTCTTGCATTGGCAATTAAACCGACAAATCGAGTAGAGAACGAGAAATTGGTGGGCAAGTCAACCATTGGAGTCATGGAGAGGTGCATGGAACACAATGTCAGTCTCACAAAGACGGATAGATTGCACTGGTGTTCACGTAGCCATCTTCACACAACACTGACAATTATGCTTAGTTATGGTATAGTGAACTAAAAGATATGTACTGTAGTTGTAGCGAGAAGCGGTTGTGCTCTATATAGGGAATCTGGTAGTTGAAGTCGCATCACTGAATGATGCTTCAGATGGCATCGCCTTTGGTGTCGGGGCCAAATTTTCGCGCGAAACGAGACATAGTATCCCGTTACAAAAGGCAGGTGGAAGAGGCGAATGGAGGCATGGTCTCGAGCATATGTTCTTGATCGCACGGACGAGCAGCCAGAGCACCGCCTCGGGCGTGTGAGGGGGGGCGCAAATGATGTCACAGCGTTATATGGGCCTGGCGTGAGAAAAGGGGGCCCATATTGCTTTGGGAACACGATCGGCATGCTGCTCATGCGGAGGCATCCAATCGACGAAGATCGGCGCCCGAGCCTTCCCCGTTTGGCAAATATGGGCGCGTTCTGTACGCGGGGGGGTACGTACCCGCGTATACGGACGGCGAACGGCATTGCGAAGAACGCGTTACGGGCCGGGTTTATAAAGTGCAGAAATTGCTCCAGCCTTCGTGTCTATGTGTATGTATGTATTGCAAGCGTGTGTGTGTGTTGGGAGAGGAGGGGGCGAGTAAGAGTGAATGGAGGCATGGGATGGAGCCATTTGCATAATGACGAGGTGCTGCTGCTTGCGCAGAAAGCAAAATGAGAACGTCCTCCAAAAGGGGAGGGTGGGGGGCGAAAGGGAGAAAAAGCGAATAGCTACAGGTTCAGCTTCGAGGTCTGTCGTCGGTGAGCGCGAGCAAGTTGGAAGGCTGGAAAGAAGTATAGAAAAAAGAAAACAGTGCTCGTATAGTACAACTCTTCGCATTTGCTTGTCCGTGTCCCTTCGTATACACCGTTCATTTTGAGAGCGGCTCCCTGCATATGCGACGCTCTTCGTACGTATCAGCGCGCACCCGCGTCGGAACTTAAGGGAGGACCCGGGCGTGAAGGAGAAGCCTTCTTTTCTTCTGTTCGCGTATGCTACTCGTATGAGTGGCCATCAAGCGGCACTGCGGGGGTGGGTGAAGGGGCATTCTCCTTCCTCGCAGCACCAGCAATAACGGTAAAAGACGAGGGGCGTGGTCGGTACTTTGTTAACGCGTCGCGGCGCAGTTTGCAGCGAAACGAACGTCGTCGACCCGCGGTGTTCCTAGCTCCCGCGTTTCTTGGCTCCCATCTTTGTGCGAGCGCATAGAGCGGATGGAGGCTTCGTGCGTCTGTTACGGCGACGGCGCGCCGCTCTTCTTGCTCCGGAGAGAAGCAAGGTCGTTCTCGTAATGGCTTGTCAGGTTCCTCCCACCGGTCGCGAATGGAGGCTGGGCGTTGTTACCTCCCGCTCGGTGGCGCGGCATGTCTTTCGTCGTTGCGCTGAGTTAGTGCGTGCGTCACTTCATTAAAAGAGGTCCGTGCTCCCCGTCAACTGTGCGCAGCGCTTCGGGACCGAGCTGTGCGAGGTGAACACAGGCCGCGCTTCCAAGGTACAGCCGCACTGTTCCTCCGTAATGTGAGCGCGAGCTTTCGCTCTATAGTGTTCGCGTTCATGGCCTGCTTGCCTCGATGCCGTGTCTCTTCGAGTAGGGGTGGCGCGAGGCGCTCGTTGCGGGTCAACGCGACGCGCGTTGTTGCGAATATATTCTCGTTTTGTTTATAATTTAAGAGGAAGGCCATTGATGACCCATCAAACGAGAATATTCATCGTCGGTTCTCTCAATAAACCTCTCTCTTGATCGTCGGCGTCAGTGCGAGGTATGCAAAAAGTTATCATCAATTGATGGGGTCTGCATATGGAGACATCTTGACACCCCAGATACTGTTATGCCTGCGAGTCCACAGCGAACGTCCGTGCCTCTGAAAAAGGCAATATGTGTCAAGGCCAGCACGCGAGCCCGCCTGACGCGATCAACAACCCAACGGCGTCATCACGTGACGGCGCCTTTCTGGCGCGCACGTGCAGTGAGTCACCTCAGCCCGCGAGCCCGTCGAGTAAACAACTGGCGTCTTCCTGTCTGGCGGGTCTGACGTAATGCTTGCGACGTCACTCGTCCTTGGGTGCAGCCACCTGCAGCACAGCCTCTCCAGATTCGATGAGAAAGAATGACGCGGCCCGGCGGCGACCCCATTGGAGGAGTCTGACCTCATGACCAGCGGCGCTTGTGGTTGGACATTTTGTTATTCAAAGAATCCACCCGGTGCATATAAAAGAAGCCCTGCGGCGCGACGCGAGCAGCAGTCCTATGTGAGAGCAGACATGTGTGTCAGAGAAGAGAGCTATGTGATAGAGAGTTGAGCTATGTGTTAGCAGACCCATTTGAGAGTAGAGCTATGTGTTAGAGAGAAGAGCTCGGCTCTTCACGTCTCTGTCGGCCCCAGTGCCGAATTTGTAACGCCTCTGTATATATGCTGTACATAAACCTTGTTTAACTCACCGTCGTCTCGTCCGCTCGTCTATCAGCTCGGCGCAGAAGCAGTCGCGAGCTGAAAAACCTACGCTACCAAACGGCTGGTGACCTTCCCTGCGGATTTCGAAGCAGTGGCGCCTTTGGGACCGTGTTGGCGTCGCCGTCTTTCGTAAACAGTGGTTGCAGTGGTGAGATTTCGAGGCGCCCTTCGTAACGTCGTCGGAGGTGCGCGTCGCGACAATACCAAAATTTGTGACGTCATCGAGACGTTGCATTATGGGGCGTCACACGATAACGACGTCATCACATGACGGCGTCGCTTTGTCAAAGTTGGCCCAACCACAGATGGGGTGCAAAAATAAGTGAGGTGCACTTTAAGTCGGGTGGTATTGCAGATGTAACTTGTTAATGTGCTTGCAGGTGATGTTTAAGGGGCGGGGGTGGCTGCAAACTGTGGTTCTGCTGGTTGACTTCAGTGGAGTTGTGAGGTAGCTTAGGCACTCAGTGCTGATATATAGTTTTTTATAAACGAACAAGTGGCCTCTACAGAGCGAAACATGACATGGTTTTACGCTCATTCAAGTTGACATAATGTACAGTAAAGCGGAATGCTCGAAATCTTCTGGCATCATGTCTGAAAGATGATGTAGGGGAAGTTTATAAGTCGACGTGGAAACGAATCCTTGGCTTAGCTTTGACAACGTCAAATTTACTATCCTTAGGTACACATACCCTAGGGCACAGCAACGGGAAAGTGTGCGCGGCCGTGCGAGATTTCATGGTACAGTCTAAGAGATTTACTTAATAATTTCAATACCAAAAGGTTCTCAATTGACCCATGTAGGCTATTGAAAAGTTTTCTTTGATATCAATCATACATTGCTCAGTCAGTGTGAACAAATTTATCAAAATTTTTTCTCAAAAGTAATTTACAAAAAACAATATTTCTGTCAATTTTCTTTTCGCCAGTATTTAATTATATACATTAGTTTTTTTTTTGGTAAGCTACCCGATTCTTGGCCGATCCCCCAGGGTGGGTGTGAGCCACGAGTTTAGGATCTACATCTACATCTACAGCGGAAATTTCCGCCGTCCAGTAAAGGGCCTAACGAAAATGAGATCGTGGTCAGGTGGCTTCTCGTTCAATAACTCGGGTTGTGCGATGTTGGCTTAGCTGTGTACTCTGTAGCGACTGTGTTTGCTGTCATGAAAAAAAAAAAAAACAGTAGCCGTAGCGCGCGATCAGTCAGCATTGGCACGTTGCACGGAAACGCACAGTGGTACATTGATAGCGTTACGAAAGTTCGACGAGCCGGCGAAACGCGTCGGAGGCCTTGGAGCCAAATAGCGCTTATACGACTGCAAAGGAAGTCGGCCCGTGATAGCCGCGAGGCATCCAAGATCGCGTGCTGCTGTCGCAAGGCCGCGATTCCGGGAAAGTATGGTGATGTCACACACGCGCCGGTTACTGACCCGGAAGACTGATGACGAATTCTATTGGGAGAGCAGAGAGCACTCAAAAGCGCGCTGAAAGTGCTCTCTTCGGAGCCGGCGTGTTTCAGTGGTCGAGATGGTGCAAGAGCTCTGTCATTCATTGGTAGAGCGAGAGCGCTTTTGCTGCGCCGAGAGCAGCCAGGAGCAGTTTACAGTGCTCGCTCGCCTGAAAAGCGGAGTAGGCGCAGTACGACGAGTCATGTGACCCTTGGAACGTCACAGTCTCCGAATTTTTCTTCAGCCGGCGAGTGTGGCCGCAGTGGTTGGAACCATGTGCAGTATGAAAACACTGTTCCGCTGTTTTGTACTGGTGGCGACGATGACAGCTGGACGTCGGCCGAATGCGTCGTTGCACAAACGTACTATGTATTAGGATAACGAAGAACACAATGTGGCTGACCGATTACCGATTTCACGCGTATTCTGCTGCTGCCCCACAAAAATATGCCGGGGCTTGGAATGTTTCAGTCACATGAGGCCCGTTTACATTGACCCGACGAGGGCGCATTGAGTCGAAATAAACAGGTTTTTTGGACCCGCCCTCCCCATGTATAAGCGGACGCGTCGGGGCGGAGAGTCGTCGCGGCGAGTCCCGTCGACCCGGAGACAGGGGGTAGGTTCACCGAACTCGCCGCGCTCAGAAAGGGCATGTATAACCGGTCGCGCTGAGTTGACGGCTCGTGACCTCTCCCGCCCGTCGCGGTCTCCGCTTGCCCTGTCCCCATCACTCCGACGTTGCTCTTTCTCTGTCGGCCGGTACGCGCGCGCTAGGCACGATGAAATCCTCGCGGGCTCCACGCACCATGTGGACAGATGATCAAATAACGATGTTGCTAGCTTTAGTCAACGAGAAAAAACTGAGTGATTTGCTCGATAGCAAGCGGCAAAAAATAAGGACATATTCATGGACCTGGAAAGATGTTTGAAGGAACAGGGCCTGACGTGGACGTGGGAGCAAATAAGGACCTGTTGGAAGAATTTGAAGAAACGCTTACGTAAGCCGATAGAAATTTTACTCAAAAATGTATATTGCATTCCAATTGAAATTACAAGCCCTCGGATTAAAAATTCATCGTGTAAGGATCTCACTGTCCAGTCCAAAAGCCACAGAAATCAGATTAGCCAAACAGGGTGAGCGTATGAGGCAAGAGGAACACGGTGCACTTAATTGTGGTGGAACTGTACACTTTGTTCCAACAATTGATGAGGATCTTTAGTCATTTTCATTTAAAAACTGCTTATTGTTTTCAATTAAAACTTTTCAGCGAGGTTCAGGGCGCCGCTTAATTCGTATTAGCGACAAGCCACAACTATTGCAAAAAATGACTCGCGTGTAGGGCTTCAAAGGATTTTCCACAGCATCAGGTACACAAATGAAAGGCGTTACAAGCCATGAATCACGGCGAATTCCTGGAGAGACCAGCGAGGGGTGAACAGGGGACGGTGCGTCAGGCTGCGGATACGCCTGCGGCGAGCGCTGTGCCACAACAGAACCACTACTGCCATCGCGTTGTGCAGTGTTAGCCAAGACACCAACACAACCATAAAGTACAGCTGGTGCAAACTGAGAAAAAATACCAAGACAGCCATCGCGGTGGCGGAGCGACAACTGCGTAAACAACCGCAGCCCACAGCGGGGAGAGCGCAGGCTTGGAGGAGCGGAAAGCGGTACCGGAAGACGGGCTTTCGGCTCGCCTCGACGCAAAGCGTCGCTGCGATCACCGCTCACCCCAACTCGTCCGTGCGAGTTCATATAAACACGGGCGCGTCGAGGTAAGCTGAACCCGCCACTCAACTCAGCCCGCCCCCGTCGCGTCCATGTACACGGGCCTATGGTCTGCCTACTCGTCGCCTTCTCACATGCCCTTCGGAAGCGTGCCGCATTCCAGTGGCAGGTTGAGTGGCCCTGCTCTCAATGCTCTGCCCCCCCCCCCCCCCCTTCTCCTCACTGCCGTGCCCCTCTACTCCTGTTCTGTCAGAGAAATTCGCCTTTAGTCAGCGCGGCACCGGCTCGTTATTACCTACCTGCGTCAGTTTAGGTTACAAAAACAAGCCACTCGGTGCAACTATCACACCTAGCGGGTGCAGCAGCGGCGCTCGACCATGTCAGGACACAGAACTGTGACGCACTTCCGCGCGGTTCGCATCAAGAAGTTTTTACGAACAGAAAAGGGGACAGCAATGCCACCAAACACAAAACTTTCATCTCTCTTGCCGCGGCCATAGCGTTCACCGCAGCACCCACGTTTACGCCGTTCAACCCGTGACGCCTCCCGTGCGCAGCGCTGCTGCTTCGCATCCCATCAGGGTTCCCTTCGGGGAGATGGTCCATAATTTTTAGTGGTCTGTCGCTCCTCCTCCTCCTCCTCCGCCGTATGTATGTATGTATGTATGTATGTATGTATGTATGTATGTATGTATGTATGTATGTATGTATGTATGTATGTATGTATGTATGTATGTATGTATTCTAATTCTTCGCGTATTATCACCCTTATTGTGTCTCGTAGGTTTGGATCCGCCGTAATACGGGCCGCGTCACTGTCCGGTTGTAGGCGCATCGACTCAAGTTCTTCAAGGCGCTGACAGGTTGTCGCAACATCAGCAACGGTAGCCGGATTCTGGATTGCAAGGGCATTGAATGCGACGGGTCCAATCCCCTTAAGAAGCTGGCGTACCTTGTCTGACTCTGTCATTGGGGTGTCAACCCGGCGGCAAAGTGCAAGGACATCCTCGATGTAGGATGTATACGACTCCCCGATGTGCTGTTTCCGAGTCGCGAGAGCTTTCTTTGCGAGAGCCGAACGAACAGCCGGTGTGCCAAAGACATGGCGAAGCTGATCTTTGAAGACTGACCAGTCGGGGATGTCGATGAAGTGCTTGAGGAACCACGTCTTCGCGACACCCGTGAGGTAGAATGACACGTAAGCGAGTTTGTAGGTGTTATCCCACCGGTTAGCAGCACCGACACGTTCGAAATCGTCCAGCCATTCCTCCACATCTTCCCCGCGCATACCAGCGAAGGGATGGGGCTCACGCTGGAGGCTGTTAATGACGTGAAAAGGCGCGGCACGCGGTGGCGGAGTGGGAACGGTTGCAGCACCGACCTCTTCTTGGTGCGACATATTTCCGGACACCTGGCCCAAGCGGCGACCTGAACGTAGCTCCAGGGGGTAGAGTGGTCGAGAGGATGACGAGAGATCCAACAGCACCTCCACCACGTATGAAGTCTTGGTTTGGAAGACCTTTATTAGGGCCGAGGAACCGGCAGCCGACAGCTGAGATGAACGAACCAAGATGATGATGATACGTGACAACGACGAGGATGCATGAGCAACACATGATAATGATGATAATGTACAGATGAAGAGGATTGGTATACTAAATGCCCACAGTATATATATATGTATGTATGTATGTATGTATGTATGTATGTATGTATGTATGTATGTATGTATGTATGTATGTATGTATGTGCCACAGTGGTTGCGAGATGGGAGATGGTGGTACTTGGAGTGTTCACTAGATGGGCGCACGGACGGACACATGGACGAACGGACAAACAAATTGATGGACGGACTCATGGACGCATGCACAGACAGATGGATGGACGCATGGATTGACGCACGGATCGTCGCACGGACAGACGGAAGCAAGAACGAACGGACGGACGGAAGCACGGACGGACTGATGGACGTTTCGACTCACTCATCATCATTCACTCCGTGGATATGCTGTGACATTTTTCTTTTTACAGCGGCACGTTCACGTTGCTGCTTGTTTTACAATAACAAAAATTATATTATAATCTGACATCTAGTGCGCGTTAAGCCGAACAAGGGCAGTTACTTTTGAAAGTAGCAAACAGGCGGGGCCATTGGCTATAGTATACTCCGGGCACTTCATTACTGCTCTCTGCGTGCCCAAGGGCGACGCGTCCGCTGTCGTCCGCGTGCTGCCTCCTCGCGATATGAAGGCCTTTCCTCTCGATGCTGTGGCCATCCAAATTATGTCTACTTCTCTGCAGCGCCGCGGGGAAGGGGGGCTACTGACGCGCTGTCCTCAAATCTGCGCCCTGGGCGACGGCCAAGCACGCCTCTCTCTTGGCAAAAAAGCATCGCGATGAAAAGTGCTCGGGGTGTTTGTTCTTCATACCGTGCGCTAATGCTCCTGCTTCCTCTTTCACTGAAGGTTTTCTCTCCATCTTCCCTCTCCCTCCTTCTTGACACACGTCGTAGTCGTCACCACTCCCTGTTGCGCCGTGTCCGGCGCAAGTCGCACGCACCGGCGGGATTTACGCCTCCCGCCCCTCCTGCAGGCAGGCATGCCAGTGTGACAAGGGGACCGAGTGGGGAAGCGTGCTTGCGGGCTTCACTGCTCCCTCTCCGAAGCTCGAAAATCCGCCGCCGTGGTGCACTAGTCTGGCTGCGTTTCTCGGTCATACTAGTCATACCGGCGTGCCAAGTGGCGTGCATGAGTCGGCGCTTCCGGCGGCTTGCGCATATACACGCTAACCCACCGAAGTGTTCCCGCCGCTAATGCCTAGCTGGGCTCGTATCTGGCACGACATTTCGCGTGGATTCTCTCTTTGCTTGTCAGAACGCCGCTGTCCGGCTGCTGCGGTGGCGATATATCTCACCCCCGGGCAATTTTCATTAAACGTAAGGCGCTGCCGCGTGGGGCCTTCGCAGTCGTCATCGCGCGTGCGCATACGCCGGGTGTTGTTGCAGCGGCGCCGGTACAGCTGAAAGCCCCTCCCCGAGGCCTCCCCCCGAATGCTGCGCGTGGCGTAGGACGCTGTTTGGGCTCTGCGCGCCTATGCAAATGAGAGTGGCGCGCCGCACGTGCTCCTGTCACCTACGAGGCTGATCTCCGAGCGCGCGTGAGGCGGTATTGCAGCCGGGCCTCGGGAAACTTTGTGTAGCGCACGAAGCGTCTATGCGGAAGGGTGTTATCTCGATATTCACCGATGGTCGAACTTCAGCCGTGGTCGCTCTTTTAAGATAGCTGACCGTGGAATGAGCTTATCGGCACGCCATCCCCCCTTTCTTTCTCTTGTTCACTTGTCCCTTTTTTGTGTGTGTGACGACGTACAACAGATTGCCTTGTGTGTCGAAAATTTTAAATGTAACCCGTTGTGTAATCTGTTATCGGGATGTAATTTTCTGTTGGCTCCTTTCGAGGAAACTGGACAAGAAACAGGGCACCATCCAACGGCCGTCGTGAAAAATAGGTAATTCATTTAACACAAACAGTTCAAGTGATGAACGCCCTTGATTTAGGAAAAAATAGTGATGCACTTCTATGAAGGAACAGAACATGCGTTCGATGGGCTCGGTCGTTGCTGTTGTACCTAGGTTAGGCGTGAGAAGTAAGTACGCTTGTTCTTAAAGATTACATGTATACCATATTGAATGTAATGATTTTCGTATGTGTAGTTTAACGATCACCATACAATGAAATTTTCGGTCTCCTTCGACCTCTTCTAATTCGAGGCTCAGCTCTATACATCGGGTGTCTTAAGAGAGGCTTCCGCTCCATTCGATGTCAACACTTAGCGAGCTCCCTCTGCGCGCCACGCATTCGGGGAGCTCGGCTCACTGACTCATGTCCTGTCCGGCTCTGGTCGGAAAATGCGTGGTCGTTGCGGCTGCTGTCGTCGACGGCGACTGCGCTGCTAGACGGCCGCTGCATCACCGTCGATGTGCATTTGACAATGGTAGGGGGAGACGTCAACGGGCGCGCGCGCCTCTGTTTGCCCAGCCAGCTGCGCTCGCACCCCGCTCATATTACGCACGTGTCTCGCCTTGTTTCAAATGGAAAGGGGGGGTAGCGGCTTGGTTTTGATCCCAAGCGAGATTTGTAAACGCGGTTCGTTTGGGTTTGGCGTCTGAAACGCGCCGTAGCCACGGTTTGGGCCGTCAGCTGAGTGCCTTGCGGACGCAAGTTGGTTTGCTGGGCGCCGCCGTTATCTCCTCTGGGTATATAGATGTTATTGCGCGTGACTCTCCAAAAGTGCGTTGCTGAGATGCTGACGTCAGCTTTTATAGTCCTGCGCAGCAACAGTCAGGTGCGATTTCTGTGTCCACCGAAAAGGTCGGTTGGCGACCCCTCCCGATCCGACTCCTCTCATAATACCACGCGTTTTCCTCCCTGTCTTTCCGTGCACCTTGGGCTCTCACCAGGTGTGCCCTGTGTGCAATTGTGATCCTATTCGCCCGCTTTTCCGTCGTTAATGTAATGGGACGCGCGCGCGACCTCTAGCTACCGCGCTCCGGTGGGCCGTAATTCGCTAGCCTAATTAATAGGCGCCCCCGGAGCGCTCTGCACCGCTCCCCGGCCGCCGTCGACTATCCGGAGTTTATCCTCAACTGCCGCTTCTGGAGGCGACGTCCGCGAGCGTGGGTTTGACGTCAGCTCGTATACGTTATCGACTAGAGGTTGCCGTCTGCGCTAGCACCTCTCGCGGCCGTACCTTCCCTGGTTGTCTTTTTTTTTTGTAATTTTCATTTTGACGACGTTAGTCCGGCAGTTCATGTTTTTTTTCGCGTATACGCTTTTGACCGGGAAGTAATCGCGAACGACCCCCTTTTTTCGAAAAAGGAAGCCTCCAATATTCGATACGACATGTGTAGGCGATGAATGTAGAAGGCGCGTACACCTTGTATCGAAAGGGAGGAGGGGAGTGTACCTGCTTCGAGATGAGAGGAAATGGTTTTTTGATGTGCGGCAACCTGCTGTGCGCGATTGAGCCTGTGTGAAAGACGTTCGCCCTCCTTACGCTTATGTTTCATATTAACCTTATCGATGGCAAGTGCGTTGGCGTGCCTACGCACAAACCGGCAACCTGTTCCATCTGTTCGTTCGATGCGTCAGGTACGTCGTCGTGATCTGGAAACTTGATCCAAGGGGTGAAACTGAATCGTGGGCGTTACCGAGAAAAAAACGGATACGCGTTTATTATGTCTGTGCCTGCAGTCATAACAGAGTGGGTGGTGAATGGAGTTCTTGGTACCAGGCGCTCAAAAATGTTACGCCGTTCGTCTGAGGCAACGTGGGACTAATCGGTGTCACTGATTGGCTTAAGCGATCGGGAAAACTCACTCGCTCACTCGTGGATGAAGAGAAAAGAAGGAAAATGGGGACTAATATCATTTCGTGGCGGACATGGCGTTCAGTTTAACGTATCGGGGGTATGTATAAGAAAAGATGCACAAGGAAAGCAAAGTAATTTTGCAGTCACCAATGAACTTAGTTTCCTGTGGTATCTGAATATGAGCGATGAACGTCAAAATGTGTTAATTCATCTTGTTTTCAAGGTACAATGAGGTTGGCGAATGCACTGCTTCCTTTCGGTTGTAAAGTACTACATTGCATGGTGCGTGCCAATAGCGGTATTCGTGTTATTTGTGTCGGATGGCACGCTGTTGCGAACTGGCAAACTAACATCGCAAATGAAAAAAAAGGGGGGGGGGGGTATAGAGACAGAGGAATCGACAAAGGTTGCTTCAGCTTTCGTTTCTCTCTGCTTTATAACTCTTTATGGCTCTCGGCTTTATGACTAACCATTCCAAAACTCGCCCAAACTACTCAACTATTGCACTTGGGATTTCAAAATTTCGCCGCACGTGATCTGTGTGTACGAAGCTGGACTTCTTTCCCGCCTTGGCGGTCTGGAAATGCAAATGGCGCCGAGCGAGCCAGGTTAGGTCCTCACGAACGGCGGCGCGAGTTCTTCCACCGCGTACTTGCGCGGATAAGAAGCTTCTGCAGCTGGCCGTGTGTGTATAGTACAGAATAACAGCCCAGCCTGCAGCGGTGGGCACCGTTTAATCGTCCCGCATCTCGACGCAGCGTATCTGTGTGTATGCGTGTGTGTCAGGAGGGTAGTGGGGTGGTGGAATTCACTGTGTAGCGATCGAGGAGAGACGAGGGCGGGGCCTCCCACGGGCCGTTCGCAGGGTCTGCCGGCGCGAAGAGGCTCCTCGAAAGCTGTGCGGGTCCGGCTGGAGAACGTGTCGCGCATGCATGATGGGTGGTCTGCTGCCGCCGGTCGTTATTTCGCTGCGTGTCCAGGGAACGAGGAGAAGGACGAGCCTCGGATCCGCGTGCGTTGGTGCCGCGCGAGGGAGAGGGAAAAAAAACCGTCGTGCGTGACTCCGCTTTGCGCCCGTGGTGCCCCGACGACGCGCAGTCGCCGGCGGCTGTACGTTGTACTTGATACGGGCAGTTTCCCCCCCGGCCTGGGTGTTTCGTTGTGCGGAGGTGTTCCTTTTTTTTGTTCTTGCTTTATATTCCTAGTCCTTACCTTACTTTTCTATTACAGCCCACCTCCCTTTCTCCACGCCAGCGTTTCGCTCACGTACACCGACCTAACCTGCTCGTACATTCGTTATTTTAATCGGCACCGGCATTCGGTGGTTGTGAGGTTAAGGCGTCGTGTACATTTCGTACGCATTGCGAGTCGGCAACACAGTTTCGACGAAACAAAGCGCCATGTGTTTGTGGACTCCGCCCCCGTACACGTACACCTGGCATT
This sequence comes from Rhipicephalus microplus, assembly GCF_043290135.1. Classification (NCBI taxonomy): domain Eukaryota; kingdom Metazoa; phylum Arthropoda; class Arachnida; order Ixodida; family Ixodidae; genus Rhipicephalus; species Rhipicephalus microplus. The sequence goes on along the minus strand of NC_134704.1, from coordinate 36,339,858 downwards.
GTCCAGTTAATCCGGGGCCCCGCGAAGTGCAGTAGTTACCGTCGTTGCTTTTGTGTAACCTCTCCTCCCCGTCTTCGCGCTTTTAACCATCTCGTTGTTGGCATTTCGTCCGCCTTGTTTCTCTCTTACATATCTTGCAGTGTACATAATAAGCATGTATCTCGTGCTTGCGCGGTTCGTAGCGCTCCGCTGTGTCTGACACTTTCGCTTTTACCCGCCGCTGCGGTCTCGTGGTTATATAGTGCTTGACTGCTGTACCGAAGGTCGCGGGATCGAATCCTAGCCGCGGTGACCGCATTCCGATGTAATCGGATTGCTAGGGACCGATTATATTGGGGGCAAGAGCCCCAAGGGGTCGAAATTTCTGGAGTCCTACGCTAAAGCGCCTCCAGAACCAGTAATATTAGCGTGTTGTTGAGACGTAAAACTCTCGCGTGCTTGTCACCGCGACGCTATGTATGCGCTTCTACTTCGAGCCAACTGATCGCTTTCGAAAGCTTCGCCTCCACATCTCTTAAAATCTTCGCAACGATAACCACGTTTGCCTCTGCGCCGCATGTAGTGCGTGCACTTGTGCCCATTCGTTCCGTTTCATTCTCCCATTGTCTCCCCCCCCCCCCCTCGCGAAGGGCTTTCACGAATCCATTTGGCCGAATGCGATGCGTGCTCATCTGCCCCCTGCCATTTACCTCACCCCATCTCAACTTTCTTTTTCCCTCGCCCACCCTCGTTCTCCGTGTGAAAACGGCTTCACCCATATGCTGCACAGTGGGCGAGAAGGCTGCCTGCGCAAGCGGGATGCGTATAGGGGAAGGGTCAGAGGTTCGCCGTTAATTGCACGTTAATGGGGAGCGGCTACGTCGACGTTCTAATTAATGCGACGTCGGCCCGAACACGTTTCGCGCGCGGGGCCCTTTTCGATCTGGCCCGCCACCTCGCCGTGCGCACTGCGCTTGTGCTTTCTGCGGTGGCGCATGGTGCGCGATGTGTGGTGGTGGGGGGGGGAGGGGGGGGGGGCGCTCCTGTGGTGGCTCTCCATCATGCTTTCTCCCCGGTGTGTGCGCATGCGTGCGCGGTATTCTCGATGACCTGAGAAGGAAGAAGCGCGCCCGCACGCCTGTAGCGTTTACGTACGGCATATGTATACGCTACACCACGAGTTAACTTTCCGTGATTCATCTCCTCCCCCTGCGCAACCATCACGCCCGTGCCCAGAAGGGAGGGCGCGCGCTGCAGTATTGGCTTGGTGCGCTGCAAATGTACGTTATACTTTATATAGGTGTGAAAGAGGTAGTGTAATCGCGAAAATTCCCACAAAACAAACCTGTATGAGACAAAGGGACTCTTCAGTTCACTCGTTCGTAGGTACACACATTTCGTGCATAATCGCTAATTGTGTGTGAAAGAGTCGCAACGATATAACGGATACAAATGAGCGCCTGATGTTGTGCCGAAACTCGGCCTAACCAACCGTTTGCGGAGCAGCGCCGAGCGTAGTGGTATGTTCGGTATTGGGGTAATATCGCGATTTCATTATGTAAACAAATTAATCACCGCCCAAGCACTGCGTACAAATAGTTAACCAGTGAAAACTGAAAAGTGCAGCCCCGGTGTTTAGCGATTTGACGCTGCACTGAAGCCTTTCACAATTGAAGAACGGGCTATTTGGGCTAGCTCGTTGAATTCCATGTTAATATAGTGCAAGTACGAAAGTGTTGGAAGAAAAGCGTACGGAAGGCGAAGGACAACACGGAGACATTGTGTGGTGGTGGTGGTGGTGGTGGGAAAACATTTATTTAGAAAAGCACTGAGAGTTGCACTAGTGTGGCGGGTTCGCAAGTCAACTTGTTTATAGGACCAGAGCCGCGATGGTGATGCGATCTCTGTTGACGGCCCATAGACTGTGCATTCAACAGTGTGGCCTACGTCGTACACTGCCGCGCCGTCGATGAGATCTGCGCACGTGTAGATGCTGGAGGAAGGCGCGCTAATTGAAATATTGAAAGACCCGAACTTTCTTAGTATTTTGTGACGGAAGCTGCAGACGACGAGCGAGAACACTCACACATGCGTTCGCTTTTCTACCATGCATGACGATAGTGCGAGAACAGAACGACGACACAGAGACAAGAAGGACACGAATGACACGAGCGCTCGTGTCCTTCGCGTCCTTCATGCCTCTGTGTTGTCGTCGTTCTGTTATAACTATCGTCATGCCATATACCAACTAGCCCAAGCTGCCACACTTCTACCATGCAGCAATGCGGTCGGTTGCATAGTAGTGCTCGTCGGCCATCCGGAAGTTTTCTTTGCCCTGTCGATGGGGCCGCAACTAAAACAAGTTGATAGTTATATCGGCACTCGAAAGTATTTGTTGCAGGTGTTAGTTTACCCTCGCGAGGCCGTTCGTTCGACAAAGTTTCCGCCTGAAGCAGACGATCCGTGCACGGGAGCTGCGGCTGCTGCAGCGCGGTCGAGATCGGGGACGTCCCACGCGAGAGGGTGTGACTCCCGTAGATGATCGAGGCCAACAGGCCCTTGTGCTCAGATTTAGGGGCACGTCAAGGAACCCCATGCAGGTGGTCGAAATTTCCGCTACAGCATCTCTCGTAATCATGTTGTATACGTTTTGGGCTGAAAAGCACCGGCAATATTGTAAAAAGTGAGAGTGCTGAAATGAGCAGGTTCTGCCATATCCGAATAGCTGCTGTCGTAGTTAGGGTAATGGTGCGCATGTGTTTTTGAGCATGCAGCATCCGTGACCGCAGCAGTGGCGAGGCGTTTGTCTAGCGAGAGATACCGAAGTGTGGGTGACCTCGGTGTAGTACCTGTCAGCTATACGCTCACGTGAGACAACGCGGCGCGCCCATTTCTGCGTCTCTTATTTACATGTTTCTATACTCTGCATCGCTACAGCCTATGGCATTGTTGGTTGCCGCACGTGCTAATGCCTCTGTTTTCACCATCTACAGGTATATTTCTGTTGGCAGAAAGAGTTGTATACATATTATAATGCAACTGAACGGTACCGCATATCCGTGACGCCACAGCGACTCTTTATTGGCCGGCCTCGCCGCTGCGCTTTCTATCGCTCACCTCTGCTCTTTATGCCGCAATCATAGCGCCCCCCCCCCCCCCCCCATTCGGTGATTGAGTCGCGCGCCGCGCATACTGCAAACGGTGCGCGCCGCGGTCCGAAACTTCCTCGCCGCGCGGCAGAGATACATGGTATGTTCGTGCGTCTCGTGTATGTATAGTATAAACCGGATCAAAACAGAAATCGAAATCGGCCCCTGTATATGTGTAAAGTGTGTCCACTTGTCCTTCCGTTCCCCCCCCCCACCGCCCTTTTTTTTTTTTTTTTTGCCCACCTTGCGTTCTGTTTTCCCGACATTGCCGGCCGCCTGCGCGTGACCTGGCGGCGAGGCCGTTTAATCATTTTTGCTTCGTAAGCCGTCCGAAACGATGCGAATGCTTTCCCGAGTGCCGCCTCTTCTCCCATTTTCTTTCCACGTGGCAGAGATAACGTATGCACTGCCATTATTACCTTCCTGGATGGCTCCACGTTATTTTTATTCTTATTAATATGAGTCTCTTTTTTTTTCCTCGCTTTGAGTTGTGGTATTTTTTCGCTTATGTGTCGCTGTTAATTAGAGAGAGAAAGAAATAAAGAAAGAGCGGAGTGCCGAGGGCTGTGTTTCTATAACTGCATGACGTGACGCGGGATATTTGAGCCGCCCTTTTTTGTGTGTGTTTTTTGTTGTTTCTCACTTCCGGGAGTTCGGGGCTGTTTTTCCGTTTCGTTACGGGGTGGGCACATACTCATGAGCTAGCTATCGCAAAGTGATGTGCTTTTTTGAGTTGGTTGGCGGAGGATGTCACAACGGCGCAGGGGCGCCGAAAACCAGGCGTTGGCGTTCTCACCAAGCACATCTTTTTTTTTTTTTTGCTGTCAATTTTGGAAGTCTTTGTTTCCACTACTGTGAATGAATTAATTTCGCGGCTTGTAACAATTTTCGCCTTAGCTGACCTGCATTGTAATGGTTAGACATGCCGAGCAACATCAAGTACCTTATCCATTACTAGCTAGAGGTGTAAAAAAACATAACAACTATATCGTGGTGCTCCTACTAGGCGAATTCATTCAGTAACGTATTTGGATTGCACATCTGGCGGTTCTAAATCAGTTAATATCGTGCACTATCGTGATGAAATTGTGATGAGCATGATAAAGGTATAGATCAAGTTGTGTACATCCGTTCGACGTTTATTGCCAAGGACCTCGCTCTTTCAATATTAGTTTGGTCTGTGATGGTGGGATTGGGTTGTCTGGCTCGTTTCTTGCTTATGGTGCCACCTAAAAATACATCGTCCAGACCGCTGATTGTAGGAGCTCGAGAAGCTACTACAGTCAGCGCGGCTCCGCGTCTGTGCATGTAAGTGGAGCCGTCCAGCGCCGTGGTAACATGACCACAGATGGATTGATAGTTGAATAGACGAACGTTTGTTAAATTTAATTAATGTACGGAGGGGGTAATATCGAGGGTTGTGAGTTCCCCGTGGCCGGACTCCTGTGACAACCGCTGCTCGCTCTGCATGCTTGATCTGCGAGGAACGAATGAACACTAACGCTGGAATGCGCGCTGGGGACGACCGGGTTAGCAGCGAAACGCTGCATAGCAATCTTACAAGTATTACTGGTTACTCAATTGAGTGGTTCTTAGTCACTGTAACTACGTTTCAAGTCTTTTTCTCCTTGTACGCAAATGCATAACAGAGCTCAATTAGTGGCTGCTCAGTCTAGTGGCCAACTGACATGCGTTGTTTCTCTTTATTCGAACACTGGTTGTTTCCTGTTGCCCCACCATTGCTGCCGGAGTCGCAGCTTGCGGACAGCCTCACTTGTTGGCTGCGGTTCCCACGGTGCAGCTGAATGGGCGCCTTGGGTGTGAAGCGCCTTCGCATTGAATTACCTGCAGCTGAGAGCGTTATATGCACTGTGATCGAAAGCAGAGCACTGGACATTGTTGAGAGCATCGTCCTGATGCTGCGGTTAGCTCTGTGGGCCTCGTTGCAGAACTGGCTGGAGTGTACTTCTTAGTACTCTGCAAACTGGCTCTCGCCAATGTAACTTTCCGTGTTGCATCCTCTCCCTCTTTTCTCTCGCGAGTCGTCTCGTCGCCGTTCTTGTTCTCTCTTAAGAGATTAAAAAAATCGGACGACGTCGCAAGCTTCCTTTCACGGGGCTTCCGTGTGGCCCTGTCGCCGCGCTAGCTTGCTCTTAGAAGGAACGACGCGAGATGCCTTGGCACGTTTTCTTGTTCTTATCCCTCGCTGTGCCGGTTCGCCGCGCATGGTTTCGCAGGCGCCGTCATGGGAAACGGGACAAAACCGCAACCACGCGAACGAGAAGTCGTGGACGATATCTCTCTCTCTCTCTCTCTATGCAGGTATATCTCAACCGTAGTGGTCTTGTTCCCGCGCACATCCTCTCGCTCTCATTTGCACAAGGGGTAGTTGAAACCGTTCAAAAGGTGATGCACTCCGGAAAGGGGGTAAAACATTGTGTGTGTGTGTGTGTGTGTGTGTGTGTGTGTGTGTGTGTGTGTGTGTGTGTGTGTGTGTGTGCGCGTGCGTGCGTGTGTGTGCGTGTGTGTGTGTGTGTGTGTGTGCGTGTGTGTGAGAGAGAGAGAGAGAGAGAGAGATTCCTGGCTTTCTTGGCTCCCTTTGAAGAACTCTCTTCGGAGGTCATTGTACTCCCGTCGGGGAGTCGCGGGATCTGAGAGTTATAGTGTCTCTTTAAAGGGAGTCACACGTGCAGCTATAGCCAGGACTCTACGAAAAGAGTAGAAAAAAAAAAGAACACTTCTTTTTTTATACCCTGGGTGCTGTACTCTATCGTGAATACAGGCGTCGTCGTTCGCCGAAAGTAGTGATTTACGCTAATTGCGATGTAGCAGCCGTGAATGTCTCAGTATACGTGTTCCTGTGTATTCATTTTGCCTATTCGTAAGTCTGGCGCATTCAAGTTGGTGACCATATAGCACAGGTCGCGCGACCATGGTGGATGTCAAGCGGCCGAAGTTGTCCAAAAGCGAGGGCCATGGCTCATTTTCTCGATGCTTCGTTTCTCAGTCGTGCGGCCTCAGGCGCAAAAGTTTTGAACCATTCAGATGCTTTGGAACAGGACCCGCAGGACGTTGGCTTTTTGCGATGCTGCGCAAGCAGACGTGAATTCGGCGTGGCGAGTGGTATATAAAATTACGACCACAAGTCGGGCTGGTTGTGTTTCAGCGCTTGTGTCGCTTGTTTCTTTCCTGCGTCCTTGTATTGGCGCAGTTTTTTTAATTTCCACGGGCAGTTGGTGGGGCAGGCGACATCGGTCGCCTCGAGTTGCTTTTTGGGCGCCAATCGCGAACGGCAGCGCGACCGCTGCTTATTAGAAGTGTTAATCATGGGTGTTAATGAGCCTTTACGTACCGACTCGTCCGGTTTATCCCATCCTCATCGACGCGAGCGCCAACTATAGCGCATATGAATGCTTTTGCAACGTTTATCTGTGATGTTCTTGCTACTTAATAATTATATTTTTACACAGCTCATTCGTGCACTTTCCTTTTCCGTGTTTCAGGAGGCGAAAGCGGTCTAGGACTCGGCCAGGTGAAACACCGCTCAAAGCGCCGTTTGCAAGGTGAGAATCGGGGCCCCTCCGGATTGACCGCTACGTATACAGTGTGGGACTCGCTAAACGCGTTGTTCTCTGATTGGGCAAAGTATGAGGACATGCGGCGCCCTGCTTTGAGGCCTTCGTGCGTCTTTTGATCGGTGTACACACACATCGGCCACTGCCCATGTGGGGCGAAGTATATGGATTGCGTGCATCGTGTTATTGAGCCTTTAGTGGCGTCGGAGGACGTGATTTGCGCCTATACACGCGCACGTCTCTCCTCATAGGGCTCGCGCTAATTGGGCGCTGTGTCGGGTCGGAAACGGAAAAGGGGCGTTCTTGTCACGGCGGTGGCTGCGCGGCCCTAGTCGCGCCATCCGCTCGACGTGGCGCCAGGGTTTTTGTGCCTGTGAGAGGAGAGCGGAAACTGGATGGCGACTTCCGCGGCTTCACGTTGGCGTCTTCGCGCGACGGCTATGCGGCGGAATTTTTTTCTGCCGACTCCAGCTTCGTGAAGCGGTTGTTTGGAGTTGTGGCAGGTGATTGTATGTGTACTGTGCGTGTATTTATACGCACGACAATCGCGTCGTGATAGCTCATGAAACGATTCCGGCTAGTTGTTTACAAAACAAAGGCTACTAATAAAGTGACAGTGTTTCTATCAAGGTCTCGTGCCTGCTGTGTAGTTGCTTCTTTTGCCTCTGGATTGTTGTGTTCAATTCGTTTTGCGGAGTTCGTCGGTATTGGCAGGGACAGAATGGTCGCGTTCTGCCGCTAATTCCTATAGCACGCAAGCTTCTTGTCAGAGTAGAAGCGCAGTTATAACGATGGCGACGTATAGTGCAGTGCAGTAGTTGCCGAGAGGCATCTGTTAGGAAGTCGTGGCAAGCGCGAATCCTGCGTGTAGCTGTACATATATACGCCGCCATTACGCGTACTTCGAAATATCTCGCCCACGTCGGCCGGGGTGGCCTCGTCTGTTTGCCCGACTGGCCCTCCTCCTTTCCCGACATCTGCTTTCCTTTCCGTGTGTACACTGTAAAAAAAAATGTCTCGGTACACAGCAAAAGCTGCTGGTAAATCGTTGCCGGAGGCATTCTGTAAATGAGTAACAGCAGGCTCCGTATCACGAAGTCTCTGTTATACATTTTTCCGTATTCTCTTTCACATCATATCTGTATTCCTGAACACAGCAGATCTGTTATTTCAAACACAGCAAATCTGTTAACCCAAACACAGCAAATCTGTCAACCCAAACACAGCAAATCTGTCAACCCAAACACAGCAAATCTGTTAACCCAAACACAGCAAATCTGTTATTCCAAACACAGCAGATCTGTTATTCCAAACACAGCAAATCTGTTATCCCAAACACAGCAAATCTGTTATCTCAAACACATCATGACTCTGTTTGTAGGAATACAGAATTTGCTGTATTTAGAGGAGGAATAAACGGAGATCGCTGTAGAGCAGTCTGGCTGTAAATTATTCCGTTATTATTAATGAAAACAGAAGCTTCAGTAAAACACCTGGTTTCGTTTAATGGCTTTTCTGTGCTTGACTAAGGTTTTGTGTAGTTTCTTTGCCTTGAAGGAAAGAGTTGTTTCACTGAGCATAAAATAAACTTAGTTTTGGTAGTAACTTAATTTGTGAAAAACTAACACAAGCTTTTGTTGACCAGTACTGTCGAAAAGCCGATGTTTTACGGGATGGAATGGAATGTTTATGTGGCTGCCTGTAGATTCTCATGATTGAGTTTTATGTCCAATTTTATGTACTGTTTCAACCTACACTAATGCAGTCTTTATGTACTGTGTGTGTGTAAACCACCCCTGCTGCTGCATACCATATAAATAATAATGCAACATTAACAAAACACAGATGAATTTATTTACATATAATACATGTGCTGTAGCTTGCTACATCACCATTCTTCATCACTTCAGCATGTTTATGCCTGAAAAGAATGTGAAAAACAAGTGATCAAATGAATGCAAGAAGCAACTTACACACACTTTATAATGCCTTCTCTGTGTATGTATATGGCCCTTGATACAAAAAGTAGGGGCACGTGGTAGAGCAAAATGTGAAAAAAAAAATCGCTTTGTTTTCTTTGCAATTTGGGGAGGGGTGTCCCTTTGTGCATCCACATTCGTGCTTTTCATAAACAGCATTTTTGGTGGCTCAAAACCAGTTTTTCCAAAAGGAAGTAGCCAGTGAAAACACACTCTAGTGCAAGCCCCTTGCATTCGCTCTATGCTTACGGCCTAATTTTCTGACGTACAAAAGTCAAAATGCTTGTCTAGAGTCAGCTGTGTATAGAAGATTGTCGGGTAACTTCTAAAGCAGTCCGAAGACACTGTGCACCTTTGTATTCACAATCCGCCTTCAGAATACATAGGTTGGAACACTTTCAGCTCCTAGCATCATTACACCTTGCATTTGCCGTGCTTGTCGATAACCTTAGATGCTGGGGGTAAAGAAGGTTCTGAGGAAGTGTAAATTTCGTTGAAGCCCGTACAGTTTTCTTGTTAATGTGAATAAATCCCTGTGACGTACTGAGGTGCTGAACCAGCAAGCTCTTTATTGTTAAACCTCCCAGCCTTTTCAGCATCTTTCGAGGTGAATCACGTATATACATGGGGACAACGGGTATGCTCTAATGGACATGGACTAATATTTCTGATGCAACTGAATAACAATGTGTGAGAACGACTCAGTGTAAGTGTTGAGTTAATGGGAATTGAGTCACAGAATCTTTCCTTTCTTTGTTTAGGGTGAGAGTCCTAGAAATGGCGACATTGAATATTTTTTTTGCATTTAATAATGGTAGTATCACACGAGCCTCTATTCTGAGATAGGATTGAAGCTTGGCCAAACTACAATGAATTTGCTGGAAATCGTTGACCACACTTGACGATACGTTGCAGATAGAGCTGAATGACATCTCACAAAAAAAAAAAAACAAGACAAGCATTGCGAGAGGCTCCACGGCGAAAAATTGACTTTGGCAGTGATTACCAAGCTTGTAACTACTAAACAAAATAATTGAACAGTGTTTCTGACAGTGCGATCACTTTTCACCTGTTTTTGAACTTTATTCCATATCTCAAAACAGTTTTTTATTACTTAGCTACCATTATTTCCCATGTATTTTAAGATAACCAGTTGATTATTTTTTTTGTATACAGCTACTGAAGCAAAATAGAAGCTATGCACTTTACCGTTATTGTGTTACAAATTTTCATAGATGCCAATTAACTCAAAAGTCAAGCTCTAGTGGTAAAAAATTCACAAAAATTCTATATTATGAAGTTAAAAGAGCAAAAAGTTTGGAAGAAAATGATGTATGGATTATATGAATATCCCTTTTAGTCACTGAGAAAACTACCTAAAATCAGCAAAAATGCACAGGATGTATAGGGCCTGCCCGGCGCTCCTGAGAAGTTTCCCACTGGCTCTGATCATGCTCAGAATGAGCAGTTACATTTTCAGAAATATTTGTTGCTATTGTATAGCAGAATGCACGGGTGAATACCTATACTGATTTTCAACTTTGCATTCTGCTGTTAAGCTCTATGTGCCACATATAGCTACAAATTATGGCTGAACTTTCTTAATATAGATTTACCAGCGCAAAAAAAGACGGCACATATTTTAATCATGAACCAACTCGCCCAAGCAGCAGCTTTAGTGAAATTTTTTAAGCACTGTTTATTGATCACAGAATGTTTTTTTTCACTATGCTGAGGTGGGAGGGGGGGGGGGTTGAGGATCCTGTAAAAAAACTGAAAGAGCTTGACCTGAACTAAGAAACATCATGTGAATATACACTACACTTATTCGTAGCCAGGCGGTGGCACACCGGGCCCGTGCCTCTCCCCTCCTTCCCCCCAAACTTTTTTCTCCATGAAATACTTAGCGCAAAATTACCATTTGCCTGCCCAGACCTCTGGTTCAGATCAAAAAGGGCCCCCTCCCCCTAAAAAGTTCTGTGTATGCCCTTGGTTTAGATGAATGAATTTCCAAACCCTGTTTAACATAAGCATCAGTGAGATTAGATAGATATATGGGGTTTAATGTCCTAAAACCACATATGGTTATGAGAAACGCTGTAGTGGAGGGCTCCGGAAATTTCGACCACCTGGGGTTCTTTAACGAAGCATCAGTGAGATTGATAACTAGGATAAAATTAAGGCCAAACCTTCCATTTTTCTCTTTTCACAACATACTATATGTCCTTGGCACAATTCACAGTATATAGAAATCTCAATTGAGAGTGCATTTTCATGTGCTGGCTCTTGTGAAATAATAGCAGTATATTTTGACTACACTCCGAAGGACAAAAAAAAAGAAAACGCCAGGCTCATAATACTTACAAACAAATTAAATTGAAAATGCAAAGCCACAATCAAGATAATATTCAGCTCTAATAACCGGATATCATCAGAAAATGTGTATGATTCATGCTCACACTTTCACTGATTGAAACGCAGCTTCTGGGCCAACTTCATTATCTTTGTGTGCACACTTGTGCGAGACTTCTGGCCACCTTCGCACCTGCTGCCCTTTTTCGTGTTGGAGCCCTTTAAGGTTATCAAGGTGTGGTTCAAATGAAACATATGAGAAGAGCACAAGGATGGGTACAGACTCGTCAATGGGCTTCATTTAGAACACGTATGGTTACACGCTACAGTCTGCAAATTCCTCATCTATGCATCATAGACTTGCATTAATTCTTGTACAATCTGAGCCAAATACGCTGGCCCAATCATTTTCCTCCTGAAAAAAAAAAAGAAGACCTCAGCAAGCTTAGGAGCCAATTGGTCAAGGCTGCATCTCCGAATTTCATTCTTGCCAGTAATGGCTGTCATAGTTTCTGACAAGTAATCAATGGACTTTCACTGAAGTCAGAGGCAGATAAGACCCTTGTCAGGAATCAACAACTTGTGTTCCCTGCGCCGTTCATATATATATTGGCCTGTTTGATTGATGTAAACATTCCTCCTGGTTTGATAAGCAACTAACAAACTAAAAGGTGTGGCACTTAGTGCAATTTTACACACCCTACTAGTGGTTTGTACGCTCCCAAAATTTTTCCAAGGCTTCCTTTGAAAAAATGTGCAATGGCCTTTTTCAGTCTTCGAATACGCACAATCATAAAATAAGTCTTCACATGCTCGTGGTAAATATGTTCAGAATGTATGATCTGATGTTAAAGTTGGGTTAATATTAAAGCACAGCATTTTGTCTGGTGAGCTAGTTTGTGGGTGAAGGTTACTCTTCTGTGCCGTTCAAGGTAAATGCTAAGACCCCGCATTGCCTCTATGAGGTGTGCAAGATTGCACTAAGTGCCACCCCACTGAGTTCGACGTGCGCTCGTCAAGTAGGATAACGAAGTCACTCAGACATGGAGGAATGTTAACATTGGTCATACAGGTCAATGTATAAATGAATGATGTAGGGAACACCAGCCCTTGATAAAGACCAGACAAGGTTCTCACCTGCCCAACTTAAATGCATACGAATTGTTTACTTTTAGTAAACCATGGCAGACTTTACTGGCAAAGACAAGAATTGAGATGCAGTTGTGACCCAATGGCACTTGAGCTTGCCTAGGCTTTTTTCCTAATGAACAAAAGCAATGATTGTGTCTGTGATACTTCACTCAGACTATCAGAATGAACGCAGGTTCCCTGCATGAGTGTACTGAATAAAACCCAGTTGCAGGTCTGCCCTCATCTTCCACTCTTCTCCTCCGACAACATCTGTTATTTAAGTGTATAAGTATCTACTGCACCTTGTAGCTGGAGTTAGGCTCACACTCATGTTGTAAAATGTCATCAATTTACTTGACCTCCTCGCACAACAATCAACACATAATGATATCGACAAGGGAACTCACCCAGTGCAATGATTGTAGGCGTTGATGGCAACTCGGCAAGCTTTTCAGTGATGCTTGTTCCCTCCTGGATGAGCAAAAATATCCCATGTACACAAAAGCACAAAGAGATATGTACAGTTGCGGCCATTCCAATATATAAATCAGAGATGCGATCCCTGCAATTCCGTTTTCCACCATGGTTCCTGGTCTATTGCAGGCTGTGTGCACCAAGTACAAATTACCTACCTAGGAGCCTTGAAACTTGGAACAATTTTAGAGCAAAGTAGAATGGATAGCGAGCACGCAAAAAAACCTGCTCACATTTTGATTCATTTTTCTCTTTGGATTACAGCAACATCATAGACAACTCTGAATGATTGCAGGTCAATATATCAATGTTAGTGGTGATAGTATTGCTTAAAATTATTTTGCATGTGCGACAGCAAGGGACAAAGTGAGCAACATCTTGCAACAACTCTGGCCTATTCCCATTCTTAGTGCCCTCCTCACTGCGTCGTAATGAGGCACTACAGCCAAAGTGACGAGAAACATTGTTCTGCAGTGCATTGCAAAAAACTAATGCTTTGTGCATGTGGAGCACTCTGATTGCACACAAACACTTTTTTTCCCATTGAGCCTGAAAAAGGCTAGTAAACCAAGTTTGTGCACTGTGGTTCACCATGCGTGCACCATGCCCCAACACAGTTTTTGTTGCATGAAGTCTCACTTTTCACAGCGCTACGTTCCTTCTCATTCACTCTGTGAACTTTATAGTCGGATGCTTGGGGACTTCACTCCCTATCCTAGTGGCTCTGATGAAACAATGGCACCTGCCCGCACTAACTGTTGGCTCAAGGGCAGTGTATTTTTTTTTTCAGAACATTTTTGTGACTACGACACAATGCGGATAACCAAAGTAAGTTCCACAAAAAAATTGAAAATTGCCTTTTTTTTACACTATCTTCAAATGCTGATACTTGTGACAAAGCGCGTGTTCCGGTGTAATTTTAATGAATAATGCTGCTGTACAAAGCCACCAAAATTACCTTAAAATGAAGCACAAAGGCAAAAGATATGCAAAGCTACACTATCCTCCTTTTAACTTGTGTCCAGCAATTCATGAATTAGGTATTTTTGGATGTTTAGCATATTTGTTCTGTCAAAAAATTTTGCTGCAGCGGTCACTAAATTCTCATACGGTAGCATTGCACTTGTTCTTTATGGGAAGAAAATACATCGATTAAGAAGTGTAAAAAAGTTAAGTCTGCTCAAAGTTCAGAAATTGTGAAATTAGAAGAAAACTGATTTCAGCAGTCAAAGTTTAATTTTCCTTTATACAAAAGCAGCTTTTTTCACAAAATTCAACTGAAAAAGCTATTGTTTTGTGCTAAAAACCTGCACAGCATTCAGTCGATCCCAGATATATTGAACTCGAAGGGGATCGCGATATATGTAGTTCAATATATCGATGAGTCGAAACACAAAATATGTGTATTTAAGGCATAAATTAGAGCATCTCAGACCTAAAAACAGTTTTTTGAAATCCTAACAAGCACTTAAAGAATGATTCTCTCACAATATGATAAAGAACAAGGCCTGAACATCTACTTTTGCAAGTTATCGCACTTCATTTCACTTGAAAATAGTCTGTAAACTTTTCTCTCTTTTTGCGTGCCACCAAGTTTCAGTTGTCCTCAATATCACTGGACCCTTCCAAGTAAGCAAATTCAGCTCATTCGGCCACAACAGCGCTGAGTGGCACTGAATGCCAATGTAAGCTCCGTAGAGCGTTGGTGGCGAAAGCAATAATTCCACGGCACCGTCAACATTGGGCATCATCTCGGCATCCATGCAGTCAGAACCAGCGACGTCGTCTTCTGCTCCAATGAAGCCGCTCGCTGTCCGAGATGGTGCCCGAAAACACTAACAAGGCATAGAATTTACTGAGGCATTGTACGCCCTTGACAGCAGTCATGACGCACTCAAAGTCGTCACCTGGCACAAAGCCCGCAAAGAAACAGTTCACGACTGTGCTTTACTTGAGGTCGCTCCTAGCACCAGCCATGATTTTTATCGCTACGAGCGTATCAATGTGTAGCGCCGACTTCCAAATGATGATTTATCAGTAACGAGGCGAGAAGTACACAGGTCCACAAGCCACAAAAGGCGATGCTGCCCACAAACGAGCAAGCTCCCACCGTCAGCATGTTGGTGATAGCGATGTCACTTGTGGCTTTGTCATTTTGTAACCGACAGCTGTTGCTTTGGTGCGGAAAGCTAGAAAAAAGCGTAGCCTCCGAAATGAGCGTTCTAAAACCGGAAGCACCAAAATACCTCATGAAGTTGCACATCTCGAAGGCCACGCTTTTCAGTCCCACATGCCATCATACACGATTGAATGCGAACATCGCAATGAGATCACTAAACTTCCTTAAGTCATTCCACTTCGTTTTGGTGCCCTCGGTCATCACCATGCCCCCACGTTAAAACCTGCAGATCGCACATCAAGCATACCGGTGCACTCACAAGTGCTGTGCAACGAGCTAGATCAGCAAGATGGAGTTTCAATGTTTCACTTTTCAGCACCCCCTTTTAGTCACTTGCACGCGAAAAGGGATCGGAACTTGTCGAATTGTGGCTATAAATGATCATTATTTGTTAGGAAAAATGCAATTTGTGGGCTTTAGCGTGGCTCAGAGTTCAATTTAGCGGATGTTCTGCTGTGCGTGAGTTCGATAGATGTGTACAGCAGTCCCGTATTTTTGCATGGGAAATTCAAGGGGATCTCTCAACTTTTTGATATAGCCAATAATTCGATATATCATAGTTTGATATACCCGGGATCGACTGTATTCTATAAAATCTAGAACCTAAAGCTGTTCTCAACAAACCAATACATCACTTTCTGAAAAGATGTTACTGTCCAGTTTTGTACTAACATAATGCAACAAAGTGAAACTTACTTCAAATACTTGGTAAAGGTAGTTCTTGTCTTCCTTAAAATGCGCGCAGAGGAATGGTAGCACAGCTACCTGGACTGCTTTTTCTCTTTGTCCTTCGTCTCTCACGCGCACCACCAGTTCCATAGTATGTTTCGTCGGCGCCTCCTCCATCATCTGAAATAATGCAGGCGCACAGGCCGCCATCCTCTCCTGGAAGATTTCCTGCAATTATTCCAAAAATCAAAGTAAATAACAGTTACTTGATAATAGATGAATTCATCTGTAGAGATATTAAAGTGAAAACTGATTGAAATGTAGAACTATATTACCACCCTACAATTGAGTGCAACAGCTGTGACACGCCAAAAAAAGAAGACAAAAAACAGACTGGTGGGGAATACCACCCTGAAACTACTGCACCAGCTTACTAGAACATGTTGTTGGCTAGTAGGTTCAGGCTGAAGAAAGGTAGGGACGTAAACCACATAGACAAGAAAAAAAGAAGTGGACGAGATAGAGCATTGATTGCAACAGATTTTGTTTGCAAAATAAAAAAGGCTCCTTTTGTTTTTGTAAACACCAAAGCATATGAGCAGGAAAATGGCGTGCACTCCACGATTATGACATCACTATAAAAAAAAAAAGGGGTTCAGCGGCAAATCGCTGTCACAACCAGACTCCCTTTCACAGTTATCTCCAACATCAGCAGGGGGTGTGCTACTGTGCTCTTGATCTGAACTGGATTCAATTTCAGGTACTTCCGTGCACTGTGTTGCAGTTTTGCCCCGGTGATACCTTGAAACATGTGTTCTGAAGGAACCTGCTGACCTCAGCACACTACCACAACCCACAAAAGGACACATAACAGCATCAATTCCACTCTCCAGATGGGCAGCTATGTGACCAAGAAGCTCCGTGCGAGTAGGCACACTCGCCCCGCATGACAACACAGAGCAGACAAACGCATCATCAGTCTGTTTGCTGCATCGCTTCTTGTGATGTCTGAAGACGTGACTTCTTAGGCTCTGATAGTTTTTAAACAAAGCTCCACAAGGCTCACAAGGGCAAAGGGCACCGCCCAACACACTGCTGTGATAGTGGTAGTGCTCGAAGTAGTCGGTCAATGTTGAAAATGTCTGTGCGCAATGCCGGCAAGTGGGCATTCTTCATTGATGTTATGGCTGCAATGAAGGTAGAGCACTTATTTTGCTAAATTACATTCACTGGCTTGTGCACTTTTTCAGACCGCCCAATTTTATAATAAAAACACTGCTACAATGGTAATAATACCTTACAGTCTACAATAGTAGAATCATTCCAATATCTGGTTAGCATGTCAGGTTATGTTCAATTTCATATGAACATTAGCCAATGCTTTTTAAGCAGTCCTCTATATAAGAGCACAGTGAATATAAATATTCTTGACCTGCTACAAATGTTTAAACTAAGTTGAAGCAGGCGGCGCAAGGAAAAGAAATAATGACGGAGACTGTAACATTAACTGCACAAATTCTACAGAAAACTGCACCCATACTTGCGCAACTTGGGTCTCTTAAAAGGCTATTCCTGAATGTGCAGTCAAAAGTGAGCTTAGCATATGCTCCAACATTACACATGTTCACAACTTAAGTAATGCTATCCATTATATCGCTAATGTTGACAACAGATGTTCATATCTTGCACATATGTGAAAGCAGCTTCAGCCTCTCAAGTGCAGCCAGGTCCAATATTGAATACAATTACTTTAAAATTTTAGCTTGAAACATAATTACTTTAAACAATTACTTAAAGCTTTTTGTGATATATTGACTAATCAAACAGTTGATACCAAGTATGAATTGCACCGTAGCCTGCCAGTAGTACGCGCAAGAGATGGAAATGGGTGGCTTCAAGATAGGGCACCCAAAACTTCGCATATGCGATCGCTTGATTCTGTTGCCATACACCAACTTCTTGGGTACACACAAGGACTCCCATGCTGGATTAGCTGCAGTTAAGCAGTAGTATGGCTAAGTGACGTGCAAATTCGCAATGTTGTCGGGTGTAAGCAATGTGTCGTGCAATTCCAAAGAAATGAACTGCTGAGCACGCAAATCAATAGACACAACAGAACATGCATGCGAAATGCGAGCGCCAATCGTACCTCACGGCTGTCACTCAAATTCCGCCAAGTACGGCAAAATAAGTTTACACACAGCCAAGTGACAGTTGCTGCCCCTGTCGTCTCCTACACCTATTTTTGTAGTAATGGACGTATGACTTGCAAGCGATGCAGGCATGGAAAACACGAGTGCTTTGTCTGCGCTCGATAAGACGACAAAGACACGTACACGCCTGGTGTGTACGTGACAGCAGACTCCTGCTGATCCGGCTTACAAGTGCACCTTATAACAGCCATGTGCATGGGCACCGAGGAGATCACTAATGAGTGCGTGCACAAACTGACCTGTGACATCCTCAAACTACAAAGATGCAACTCAACAGCAGGCTTCACCACAATAATACAATTAAGTGACACTAACAAAGGAAAAATGCCGTTATTGCTGAGTGCAAGCAATGCTTCATATAATTCCGAAGAATTAAACTGTTCACTGTACTGCTTCCTGCATGCGCAACTCAATAAAGGTGCAACACAGCGTGCGAGCACTATGGTCGTACCTCATAGCCGACACTAAAAATCCACAAAATGCACTGAAATATGCCTACGCACAGTAATGTTACCGTTGCTACCCCTACTGTTTTCTGTGCCTAATTTAGTAATAAGGTATGTATGAGCGATGCAAGCATGGCAAACACGTGTTTCATTATTCACCTTATAATAGCGACAGACATGTTACATGCCTAGCTCGTATGAGCTGTGGCATGCGAGTGCACCTTATAACTGTTTATAAGATAGGTAATGATCGATAACGGTGAAATAAATGCCTACCTGATTGTGATGTGTGCCAGGTGATGGACTTCGCAGGAAGGTGAGAGAGCTCTGACAATAGCCGCCTGCCTTGACCACGTAGGGTGCCAGAGACCACTGAGCTGAACAAGTGAAGAGTGCGCCAAAAAACTTGACAAGTGAGGAACCAAACAAATGAACTGCTAGCACTACTTGGTCCTGAGCACGTAAATCAATAACAAGATGCAACACAACCTGCATGCAAAATGCGAGCACCAATCGTACCTCACGGCTGTCACTCAAATTCCGCCAAGTACGGCAAAATAAGTTTACACACAGCCAAGTGACAGTTGCTGCCCCTGTCGTCTCCTACACCTATTTTTGTAGTAATGGACGTATGACTTGCAAGCGATGCAGGCATGGAAAACACGAGTGCTTTGTCTGCGCTCGATAAGACGACAAAGACACGTACACGCCTGGTGTGTACGTGACAGCAGACTCCTGCTGATCCGGCTTACAAGTGCACCTTATAACAGCCATGTGCATGGGCACCGAGGAGATCACTAATGAGTGCGTGCACAAACAGACCTGTGACATCCTCAAACTACAAAGATGCAACTCAACAGCAGGCTTCACCACAATAATACAATTAAGTGACACTAACAAAGGAAAAATGCCGTTATTGCTGAGTGCAAGCAATGCTTCATATAATTCCGAAGAATTAAACTGTTCACTGTACTGCTTCCTGCATGCGCAACTCAATAAAGGTGCAACACAGCGTGCGAGCACTATGGTCGTACCTCATAGCCGACACTAAAAATCCACAAAATGCACTGAAATATGCCTACGCACAGTAATGTTACCGTTGCTACCCCTACTGTTTTCTGTGCCTAATTTAGTAATAAGGTATGTATGAGCGATGCAAGCATGGCAAACACGTGTTTCATTATTCACCTTATAATAGCGACAGACATGTTACATGCCTAGCTCGTATGAGCTGTGGCATGCGAGTGCACCTTATAACTGTTTATAAGATAGGTAATGATCGATAACGGTGAAATAAATGCCTACCTGATTGTGATGTGTGCCAGGTGATGGACTTCGCAGGAAGGTGAGAGAGCTCTGACAATAGCCGCCTGCCTTGACCACGTAGGGTGCCAGAGACCACTGAGCTGAACAAGTGAAGAGTGCGCCAAAAAACTTGACAAGTGAGGAACCAAACAAATGAACTGCTAGCACTACTTGGTCCTGAGCACGTAAATCAATAACAAGATGCAACACAACCTGCATGCAAAATGCGAGCACCAATCGTACCTCACGGCTGTCACTCAGATTCCGCCAAATATGGCAAAATAAGTTTACACACAGCCAAGTGATAGTTCCTGCCCCTGTCGTCTCCTACACCTATTTTTGTAGTAATGAACGTATGACTTGCAAGCGGTGCAGGCATGGAAAACACGTGTGCTTTGTCTGTTGCACTCAAAGGTGGTGTGGTGTCCATGTCGAACGCGGACAGCATCATGGGCACTTCGGCATTGGGGTCACTAGTAGCCGGCGTTGCGCCCGCGCCAGTGTTGGGTCGGCGCGGGTGCTTTGTTAGGCCTAGCCTTGAACGTACCCCGGGCGCGTCCTCGTTGTGGGGTTTTTTTCGCTTCTGTGCTTTAAGTCCCGAAGATTTTGGTTGCAAAAGAGTCTTAGCAGCTTTACTGACCTTGCGCACAGGAATCTTGGAGGCAGGAAGAGAAGTTCCGGGGCAATCCGGCGTTTTTGTGGGAGCAGATGCAGCCGTGACTGATGTACACGACGCTCGTAGCGCCCTCTTAGGCTACGAAGGGAGGCGCTCAGCTGAAACGGCACCGGCGGGTGGTGCGGCTTTTAATCGAACTCGCGACGCTCCCTTTGGGGCAAACTGACTACTTTAGCGCCTGCCTACAATTTGTTTTTGTATTCTAGCCGACACCACGATGCACCGATGCTATCTTGCACCCATTCTATTGGGCAGTGATGGCCGGACACACCGCAGCAGTCGTGTTATTTTGTGTGACCATCAACGCATTTTTTTTTCTTTTGGCCTGTTGTGGTTGGGAAGAGCTATGGTGGTGCAAAAAATTTATCGGTTATTCAGGAAAAGTGGTGTAAAGGGAAATAGTTCTGAAGAATCGATGTTCTCGTCGCAGGTAGTGAGAACCATTCAACAACCGATGAATTCTTCGGTGACGAAGTGAAGTCGCCGTCGGTGTTCACCGAGTAGACTCATGAATTCATAAAAAGAACAAACGTTTCCCCGAGCCTTCCAAATTTTATTATTGGGCTTGAGCTTGCATGGTAGGCTTGACGGTGCGAAACAGCGTGAAAACAACGAGTTCATACAAAGAAACAGCAAACCGCACCCTTTTAAAATACACTTCATTACTGTGTTTCATTGACTGCGTGTTAATTGGTGTGCCAACTATACAACGCAGCTACGATTATAGGATTGCTCTCACTAAACAAGTCAAGGCTTGCAAGCACGAAAAAAAAAAGGAACGAAAATAGGAGAACATGTACACTGTCTCTTCTTCTGTGTGTCGTGCATTCTCACGATGTGACGAAAAAAAAAAAAACGTAAACTATTATGCACACCATCAAGATTCACATATATGCAGGGATTCTTGGACGGGTATGTTTTTTTTTCACTATCTTTTGTCAATAAAGTCTCATAGACGCAGTACAAGTACCTGTTCGCTTTCAATCTTGCAAGATTGAAAACGAAGTGCAGCGCCTTTCGACGATATATATATATATATATATATATATATATATATATATATATATATATATATATATATATATATATATATATATATATATATATATATATATATATATATATATATATATATATATATATATATATATATATATATATCGGAAGCGAAAAAGCACGACGTACGCCGAAACACCTTTACTAATTACAAATGTTTCGGCTGATGGGCCAGCCTTCGTCAGTGTGACCACACTAACGAAGGCTGGCCCACCATATCGTCTCGCTTTATAACTTTTTATGGCAACCCGACTTCGCTACTAATAGTAAATTTAGCTTCCCTTGCGGTGAAGTATCATAATGCTGTAATTATCCTCTTCCTTAATCGGTAAAAACTCTGAAACGTTCTCTTTTTCTTTTTTACCGCTGCTATCCTTCTCCGCCTCTCCGAATATATATATGTATCCATACTGGCACTTTCCAGTGATCCTGCATGCAGCTCTTTTTCTCCATTGTGAGTTAATGAACAGTTTCTCTTCCTCATTCTCTCGTATTTCTTAGTCTATCTTCGAACCCAATGTTGCTCTAAGCTTAATTTCCTCATCAAAGCCTGCCCAGTTATCACACTTTCCGTCTTCGTTTTCTGACTTTCCATGAGCGTACAATGCGAATCTGCGCATTCCTTACACACTGTGGGACGCCTCATCTTAGTCGGCGACTGCAGCGTTGCCGCTGTATGTATACGTTAGCCACCCGCCACGATAGCTCTCTCAAGGCATTGTCCATGGCTATCGCTTAATTTTCTGTTCTAGTTCACTGTATCATTGTCGAACGGGGGGAATGGTCAAAGTTCAGCCAGTATGTCGCCGACAGCTCTCTCAAGGCATTGCCCATGGCTGTCGCTTAACTTTCTGTTCTAGTTCACTGTATCATTGTCGAACGGGGGGAATGGTCAAAGTTCAGCCAGTATGTCGCCGTGCACACAAATCACGGAAGCGTGTTCTTGAAGTACAGAAGACATACGTTTTTCTGGTGTTTTACGGAAGGAGCGAAAGAACGGAAACATCGACTGCTGCTTTACGGCAACTCCTGCTGTTTCCCATAAACCGCAGCACAGTTTGTGCTTTAAACGTCCAGTCTCGCTATTTTTCAGGAAACAGATGTTACTCTGTAGTTTCTACGGTCTGCTCCGACGTTAAAACACGGATATTTTTTACAGTGTATGCCGAGGGTGCTGCGTGCCGACCACTGTGTCAACACCGTGCAGCAGCAGCGCCCCGTGTGTGTGTGTAGCATGCGGCGTACACGGAGCTCAGCCCTGCGCACTTGCTCCGGTGTTGGTAGCGCGCTCGTGTTTGCCCGTGTAATTCTCGGTGCGGGCAAACATCGCCCGCGGCCGGGCGGAATTCGCCGCGGGGTCGTGCGCGTACTACGTATATACGAGAGCGCTGGGAATCTTCCCGAGCCTGTGAAACGCCCGTCTTGTAGTGTGCGGGAATATGTTCGATGCGTGGGGGCGCGCGCGTATGCATGCTACACTAGAGTTACTGTATATGCTACCTTAAGGTAAAAGGTAGCATATACAGTAACTCTATGCTACGCCAGCGCACACCTTTGTGGAGTGGTGGTGGTAGTGGTTAGAAGATGAGTAAAGGCACCTAATTTCTGCAACACGGTTGGGAGCACGGCGCAGTGCTTGGTTGTGGCGGCTGCAGCTGTAGTAGCTGCGTTATGGTAAACGAGAGAGCGTGTGTGAGAGAGAGACGGAACCGAAGTTAGCGAGTTATAGTGATGTAATGTGCTTCTGACGATTGCTTGCGCGTTCCGAGCAAGTGCATCGACGTTATTCGTTGTTCTCTATCACAATGTATTTTCGCAATCTCCGTTGATGTGCATACTTCCGTTGCCTATAACGAAAGTTTCTGTTGTTTTCTTGCGTCAAGTGAGAGGCCAAGCCCCGGAGAGTTCAGAGGGTGTGCTGGTAAGCGTGAGTGTACCCTGCAAAACGAATTATACAGTACGTTTTACAAAGTCTGCGTTCCTATTGTACCCTGCTGACGTCACAACACGGTATGGAATTCTCGTCTCGTGTTGTTCGCTCAAGATATTGTTCCGTGCCTCTATCGGTGACGCGCAATGGTAATTTTTTTATGGTTTGGTAGTACGTGACGTTATCATAACTATATCCGCACTGATGCGTGATGTCGCCAGAATTGATACTGTAGTCTCACGTAGTGTCGATGTCAGTGGATGAGCCTTCCATAATAATATCTGGGGTTGAACGTCCCAAAACCGCGATGTGATTTATGAGAGACGTTGTAGTGGAGGGCTCCAAAAATTTCGACGATCTGGTGTTCTTTAACGCGCGCTGACATCGCCCAGCACACTGGGCCTCAACCTTTCCGCCACCATCAAAATGTCACCGCCATGGCCTGGATCAAACCAGCGATTTTCGGCCCAGTAGCGGAGCACTTGTCACAAACGAGCGCTCAAGAAAGCGCGCGCCTTCCGAATTCTGGAGACGGCGACGATACCAGGCGCCAAATTGTCGCCTTCTGAAGCCAGCGTTGAGGAAGAAAACAAGCGTCAAAAGACTCATCGGGCGCACCGCTTTTCCCCCTTCCAAAGTGTCGCCACGCTGACCAATCTCCTCGCACCTATCTCCGAGCGAACACCAGAATTATCGAGAAGGAAAGCGTGAGTCACTCCCTGGTTGCGTCACGTGTCGTGGACGATTCTCGAAACGTCTCGCCCTTTCCGCAGCCTTGGCTGTGCAGCGCGCCGACGAAACGATTAGAAACGTCTAGAACCTAGAGCGAATGTATTTAAGTGAGCAGGGGAGAGTGGTGATCGGGAGAAGGAAGAGTTTAGCGCCAGCGTGCGTATAATGTTTCCGCCGTGGGGCGAAGGCTTTTGTCCTCAGTGACGAACCAGGCGTGTAAGAGGGTTTCCAGCTGTTCGGGTGAAGGCTTGTGTTACAAGCAGAAGAAGGGTGTGTGTCTACCGCCAGTGGGTGAAGACCCGTTTTGCAGCCGCAGCGCGTGAGAAGCCGACGTGTTACCGGCGAAGAACTTTGGTGCTTGGAGTGCGGACATTTGAAGATGCGAGGTGTCCTGGAAGAAAACTTCGAGGGCAGCGGAACGACAGCAGCGCTGGACTTTGAGTCAGTGATCCCTGCAAGAGAATCATTCGAACGTTATTCCAAGAACTTTGGACTGAATAAGTTGACGAACGTTTTAGTTTTTAAGTGTCTTGGTTGGTACACTCTTAAAAAAATAGAGTGACGTACTCTCCATTTAGGGAGGAACGGCGATGTCCCCAATGTTCGTCTTTAAATAGAGAAACGTTGCTCCCTCATCCACGGAGAAACACGTTCCTCCTTATGAAAATCAACATGGCCTCCCCCCGGCGAAGCGAGTAGGCTTAACAAATGCAACGATTCTCGACTGGTAAGGAGTACACGGCACTGAAAGTTACAATGAGCTTGATATTGAACGAAATGATTATAAAAATAAGCAGACGAACCTGTGGCGGTGAACACATCGCGAAAGAGAACGACGGAGTAAGTACGTTTCGTTCGGTCAGCGAAGCCACGTTCACTCCGAAAGACACGGATTCTGCAGAGCCCTCACCTGAAGAGCGCATGCTAGGCTTGTTGTATTTATTTATCGCAGATTCACACAGTGTAGCGACGTTATCCATGCGTTTACGGGTCCGCAGGTCACGAGATGTGCCTCCAAACCGTACACACGATTGCAGCGAAACCATTCCGAATCCGTAGTGCAGCATTGATAGATAGATGTTCAACGTTATATAAATGACTGGAAGTGTGAGAGCGTCATAGAAATGAAGTAGGTGGTAGGTGGCGCCATCTGGAGGGACTTAACA
This sequence comes from Rhipicephalus microplus, assembly GCF_043290135.1. Taxonomy (NCBI): domain Eukaryota; kingdom Metazoa; phylum Arthropoda; class Arachnida; order Ixodida; family Ixodidae; genus Rhipicephalus; species Rhipicephalus microplus. The sequence continues at coordinate 36,314,847 of NC_134704.1, read as the reverse complement.
AAACTAAAAAAAAGTTTGCCGCGACGTACGTTGTTATTACCCACTATCACGGCTCCCTTGCGGATTGTTTACGCATCAACCCATTCAGGACTACTTACGGACACTGAAAGCCTAATATGTGCTGATGCAATCCATATAGCTACACATGCACACATGGTCACATAGTACACATATAGTACGCAACAAGTACACAACAAGAGCACAATCAACCATTCACACCAACGGCCCGCTCCTCGACGTGTTTACTCACACCCTACTATGAAAGCGCATCAGCTTATATAGCGATGAATTTCGACTGACCTGAGTGGCACAGGATACAAGTACGTTTTCTTACACTTTTTTTACGTTTTGTATCAATACCACAACATGCGCACACGTAAATATATTGTATCTGATGGTTAGGCAAAGCTTAGTTAATCAATGGTTGCACAATAATGAACGGAATAATTACTAGAGCTTATCAGGTTTTCACGAAGGCAAATATCCCAAAGCCCACGTCATTTTGAACGCTGCGCCATCTGTCGACTACTGCCACAGTTACTTTTTTTTCTTGAAGCCTCTGAGAGGGCAAACACTTGCCGCGCGTTAGCCATTTCGGAGGTCACGTTTTTTTTTCTTCTTGTTACTTAGAGAGGGCGCGGCATGCAGACCAAACTTTGTCTCCGTCGTGGTAGGTGTTCTGTGGTCACGTCGACCTCGTTTAGTTGTTTCGTCTTAACGTTTGCTTATATTCTTTTTACGCGCGTACCACAAGTGTGACCGTTAGCCATGGATATAGTACACCACTAGCCCTTCAATGACAATGTTTTTGATGCGGTAACGACCGTTTTAGCAGTGTATACGTACGTTACAACGCGGGTCTTGCGAGAGAAATAAGCGATGACCTCGCATGCGACGGTATTTTTTCGTGAGCTATGACAGTGGCTGTTGGCGTCGCGACAGCTCTCATACTTGAGTGGAGGAACTATCGCTGCAGTGCGCAAGTTTACTATAACTTTATAGAATGTTGTGCCTGCATACTTTTCTGCTTCAGATGCCTCTCGCGATTCGCCTCGCGTGTCAACTTGCAATCATAGTGCGTGCCACAATTTTGTTGTTAGCGCTGTGGCTGTGGTGGTTATTACTCTGGATTCGGAATACTCTTTTCACAAAGGTGAGTGAGCGTTAGTACTTACTTGCTGTGCACAGCTGTTACTAGAAGTGCATTTTGTGTTGAGTTTCTCGCGACAAAGGAGAATCATGGACGAGAAAGGCATACTGCTCGCGTGCATAATTCCTTCCTACTTCTCAGTGCTGGCATGGACAATTCAAAACCAATGCGATTGAGAATTTGGTATAACCTACAGAAGTCATTGGTTCACTTTTCACAAAAGTTTAGTTATGATGATGTTTAAAATGTTTCTGATGGTTGTAATCTAGTCTGGCGAATAAACGCTCGGTGAAACTTCGCAGCCTGTTTCCCTTTGTGCTTTCACTTGCTGTGGCAGCATAGCCTTATTGGGTGTCGTGTGACTATGCTGGAGGACGCAGGTTCGACTTCCGGCCACGGCGGCCGTATTTGAATGGGGGTAAACTGCAAAGAACATCCATATGGCGGTAGTGGCACGTATAACTCTATCAATTGTATATGATCGTACTTTCACGCATGGACTGTAGAGTGGTATCAGGTTTCCTACAATGTTGAAAAAATAAGTGTGATGCTTTTTTACGCGCCTCGTTGAATTCATGAGTGCTGTTGGTGCCGTGCGAAACTAAAAATGCGTGGGCTTACCAAGTAGGTCGACACCGAAAAAATTGATTATTTTTTTTTACACTCTAAGGTAATCAATAAAGCAAGACTGCTTGGGAAGCAGAGCTCCTTGTATTCGTGACAAATTGGTAGTATGAAACAACACGAGACACACATGGAAGTGTGCGGAGCGTCGTGCGAGTGCCTGACGATAAAAAAAAAAGAGACTTTTACTCTACACTAATAAAACAAAAGAAAACGTCACTCCTGCATTGCTTACAACAATTTTAGGTAAAAGCAATCGCTCGCGACTGGCCGCGGCCGGCTAGAGGCATGGCGTGCACATGCGCGCGAGCAAGACCCCCGTGATTGAGGAGAAACTTGAACGCTGAAGGAGGAACGTTGCTCCTTTGGTCCTTGCCGCGAGAGGGCGCGACGGGTAAAGCGCCTGATTGGGAGAAAGTCGCTGCGCCGAAGGAGCAACGGAGCCCGTTTCTCCATTCTCGCTCCCTTTTTTTTAGAGTGTAATGCATGGGATTGTATTGTAGCGCGTGTTGTTGTTCGTGTCCGTTGTTTGAGTGTAGCCAGTTGTGTTGTGTAGCCCGTTTTTTTGTGTGTTGACATATTGTTTTGGACTAGTGCCGAGAGTGCATATTTGTGTATTGTTTGATCTGCCGTATTTGAAAATATATTTTTGTTGTCAACTCTCAGCTCTTACTCGTTGTTCGGACCACAGCCGGGGGTCCGCTGGCGTGCCAAATAGGACCTCATCTAAATTATCCATGCTTTCGTGGTGCAGTTCGTGGGGCTGATACGTCGGCCCTAGGAATTAGCTCGGGGATTGCCTGCCTAATTAATGGGACAAGTGACAGTACTGTAGCCACTGATACACGGTGGCGGACTAGATGAGCCTTGCAAAATTTTGGCATTTACTTCAAGATATCTTCAAAGCTTCACAATTGCTCGGAGTCTGTGCATACAGGAGATTTATTTGTATGGCGGAGTAAAAGTCTGCTTCGAATGTTGGTGTCAGTGGCCCATTGAACGAGGAAGAATACGCACATGCATGGCCTGCCGGAGGAATCCTTTACAGGAGTTGCGTTCGGTCTTTTGCGTTGTCTTGTTTCAATTGTCTTTCAGTGCCCACTGGGGCGTGAAGCAAATAGGGCTTACCGGGGCATTCTTTTCGCTATTGTGCGGAAGTGTTCAGCTGGTGCAATCGAGCGTGATTAATTGAAATTTTCATTTTTTTTTTTCGTAAACGAGCGTATGATTCTGAGAGACGCCGTAACCGAGGCTGCGGAATTTCCGCCATCTGGTATTCCTTAACGCGCACCTCAAGCGAAGTGCTCGGACTTCTGTAGCATTCCGGATGCATGAAAATGCGCTTGTCGTGGCCTAAATTCGATCCCGCGACCTTTGGGTCTTGGACTTAGACCACTACTGCAGGTATACGCATTAAATGAGAAAAGTGTGGTGCTGAACCTTGAAAGGGAGAATGGGAAGAAGAAAAAAGGATCGAAATGTGGGAGAAACAGCAACAAAAAGAAAGTGAAGAAATGAATGGGAAATCTAGACTATATATAGTTGCTTTATAAGAGGAAGACGAGTGAAATTAGAGGGTGCTAGCTATTGAAATGATCGCAGAAGCGGGCAGCGTTTATGACCACACGTATATACGTAGAAACAAGCAAAGGTGCACGTAGTGGTAAATAAAGACCCGTCCTCCGCGCAGAGAGCAAAACAGCACCGTCGGCAGTTAATTAACGTTCTGCGTTATCTTGTTAGCCTGGACGGTTAGTTTCTCGATGCACGAGCGTTGTATGGATGGGCGGCCATTTTTGGCGCAGTTGCTGACTGGGCGCGCCTAATTATCACTCGTAGTCGGAGTTGCCAAAATATGGTTTTAAGTTGCGGAACGTACGAATGCGAGCCTGCCTGAGATTTCTAAGAACAAGCGAGGCTTTGAATTGAGCGAGTTGGTATATACGTGCTTAGCTGGAGAAACACAGCTAAGCATGTACCGCGGCTATAGCGTACTGTGTTACTTGGTCCTCGTCTTTTTTTTTAACGATGTTTTTTCCCCCATTCAATAACAAGGTTCGCATAAGGCGGCATGTTTGATCTGTCAGGAGCCTTCTCGGTGGCTTTTATGCCGTGGTCAATTATACAGTAGACGCGGCAGTGAGAAATGTCATGCTGTCTTTTATCCATTTGCCTAAGGTGACTCGCAGGCGAAAGTAATCTTTTTTTTTTCTTCTGCTGAGTCGGTTCTAGTGATATTGATAGTCCCATCGAGGTCTTCTAAGCTGAGCAAAACTGACTTGATCAAGTTCCCGTCTTATACGTCTTTGCCGTGTGCCTTCTTATGTAGGACGACGACGACGATGAAATGTCGCGATATATGTATGGCTGACACCCGAGTCTCCGTCATTTATTTGTATCCAACCTTTTTCTTCGCTTTACTCATATCTTCATTTCGTATATTTATGCCTATTCCTCCATCCCGATTATGTATGCAGGCGCTGTGCCCTTTCAGATGGCAGTTGGTTGCCTCTTCCCTTCCCTTTTTGTATCATGCGTCTCTGTGTGTACGTATGAAACAATAATTTCATAGGCAAAGAAAGAAGTGGCAAAAAGTTCGAGCTTTGCGTTACTTTGCAAGTTGGGGCTTAAGACGACCCTTAGTTTTATTGCGATCGGTCTGGCCTTGTTTTGACATTTTGCGGCTTTCAGTTCTCAGAAATTCCCGCATATATATAAGTGCAACTTCAGGCCGCGTTGCGTCTTGCCCTCATTCGTCTTGCGGGGTTTGGTGACACTATACAGCGGTCTGTGGCTGGCACACATGCCCAACTTTCGCGAAAGTTGTGTAGCGTCCCCCGTCTGTATGACGGGCCTCGGGCTCGGGTTCTTGCCGATGTTTTTGGCAGGCAGCCCGCGGGAGTGTACGCGCGCGCTCAGCGCGGAAGACCCTCCTCGGCTGGCCCGCGCCGCTCTCATGTCTTGTCGCCTTGTTTGCGCTGCTGTCGGTTCTTCGGAGGACGACGGAGAAAGGGGAGTAGGTTCGGCTCGACGCGTCGTCACCGCGCCGCCGTGGTGACTAATCTAGCGGCGCGCCGCCGACGCCGGAGTCGTGTACGTCGTCGGATATCGCGTCCTGTCACGCGCACGCGCTCTATCGCACCTCGTCGCGTCGCGTCAAAACGGGCGGATGATGTGCGCGCGCGCTTGGAGCGAGTGTTAGTTTATTTGTTCGCCACCCTCGGTGTTCGCGCGTCGTGCTGCGATCGCAGCCCACGATATATTCGCGGCGTATTATTTTTTTCGTTACTTTTGCGCTCCGTTATTTACTTGTAAGCGAGTCCGTTGAGTGCGTGAAATGCTTCTTGATCAATCTGTTCTTTCGCTTTGCAATCGACGTTCTGTTTTTTTTTTTGTGTATTGTTCTTTGTTGAATGGTAGACCCAGTGGTGGCAGAAGCGCGGTCTCGCGAGAATACGTACATAGCCCTCATTTTATCGCGCTTTGGTAAATAAGCCGTGCTACCAGGACAGGCGTCATTGATTGAATTGTGGCGATAAAAATTTTTGTTGCCTCTGCAACCTCAACAGGTTGCATGCTTCAGTGTCCGTGGGCTGAATAAAGAGGGGAGTCCAAAGATAGTAAAAGGGAAGATCACGTCAGACAGCTGCGCTATTCGCAGTTTTTTTTTTTCTTGCTTTAAAGAGTATTCTCACGATTCTGAGGCATCGCAAGAGGAACATTTTACGTTTCGTTGGTACTTTGTGCTAACGCTTTCCAGACACCTAAGTCAGGTAACACGTATAAGATATTTTACTTAGATTTTGAGGTTTTCGTCGTTGGGCATCTGCAAACCAACCCCACCGCAATGAACATTGCTCCGACGAGTCAACACAGTGCCACTCTCTCGGCGAATTTGGCCCCCTGCTTGCAGCCTGAATCGCATAAACAATTGTCGGCATTATCGTTGTGTTTGCGTGTACCTCGAGAGATGGCGGATCTGTATAATACCGCTGGTACCTCGTGAGTTGCTGCACTCTCCGTGACGTGAAACTGCGATGACACGTCACTGAGAAGCCGTCCCGTCGATATTGTAACCGAAGTTGTTTTTTTTTATAAAGATGGATGTATTGAATATGTATTCGATGCATTCACAGGTCCCAAAATACCTTTCTTAAGGTTCTTGATACCAATGCTTTTAATGGGAGCCACAAGCCAAAAAATTTGTAAAGCACCCCGCCGCTGTGGTCTAGTGGTTAAGGTGCTCGGCTGCTCACCTGTAGGTCGCGGGATCGAATCCCGGCTGCAGCGGCTGCATTTCCGATGGAGGCGGAAATGTAGGCCCGTGTGCTCAGATTTGGGTGCATGTTAAAGAACCCCAGGTGGTCAAAATTTCCGGAGCCCTCCACTACGGCGTCTCATAATCATATGGTGGTTTTGGGACGTTAAACCCCACATATCAATCAAAAATGCGTAAAGCGAATCCGTGTCTTTACTCGCTTCACGCTGGCGCTTGACAGAATTGACACTTCAGGAAGCATGATGACTTACCAGATGGTAATCGTGGGAGGTTAATGATAAAACAAAAAACAAATCTCCAACTGTGCCGTCGATAGGCATTGCAACGTGGCACTACGCAGCGCTCTGAGTATTATGTGGACTACACGTTGTGCTTGAATGAGAAAAACTTGACCAGACTTCTGCCGAGCCAGACAATTGTGATATTATATACGACGAGGCGCTGTGCGTATACGTCACATTATACAGCCCGCGAGGTTAGGCCTCGCGTGCACAGCGCCGTGTACAGAAGTGCCAGGTCGCCTACTTGAACCGATTACCGCCGACTACCGGTCGTCAGCGGCATCTGTCCGGTAGTCAGATCCGGCAGCGCCTGTCCGAGTCGCCGCCGGATCGTGAGTTAATGCTACAGCGCTATCTTCCTCGGCGTGCATAGATTGACTGCGTGGAAAGAAGAACGAAACGGGTTTGTCGGTACGCTCGTCCTGGCCTCTACGTTGCTAGCACTATATTGATATAGTGCAGCGTAACGCTCGCTAGTGTTGCACGCAGCGATGCACGCAGCCCGCGTTCAGCGGCGCATTTGGCAGCAGCCATGCATGGCATGCGCGTCCGGTGGTGATTGAGTCTCGGCATTGCGCTGCTGCACGGCTCGCCGACGCGCGCTGTTGCAGCGTGCCGCCCGGTCGGACGGTTGTTTGCATTTGAAGTGGATGGTTGTTGCATTCACTATGGCCGGTGGACAGCGGCGGAGCGTTATAGCATCTTCCTCCTCCTTCTCTATTTCATTGCCCGCACGCGCCCTCTTTGTTTTTAGCGCTTTTCTTTTCTCGCGTTCTTCTTTTGGGGTGGCCGGCCCTCGGCCGGCGTTGGTAGGGCCAGGCGTCACGAAACGGAGCGGAATGCGAGCGCTCTCGGTCCGGTCGTTCGGCGCCGCCGACCCTTTGACCTCGTCGTCTCGCACTGCCGCTGAGCAAAAACTCGCGCAACTGCTCCGACTCGGATGAACCCCAGCCCCGTCTGCGACCCCCTTCCTTTTAATTTTCTTTTCTCTTCCTTTTTTTTTTCGCAGTCTTGCTTTGCACACGCAAGGACGCGTGCCTGGAATACCGTAGCGTAGAACGGAGCCACTGTACTGCGACGTGAAACGACCCTGCGCACAAAAGATGGAGTTTGGGAATGTCTTTGGTAAACTTAAGCTCGTTCTTGTTCGGGGCGAATTGCTTTTTTTGTGCGAACTTTCGAACTATAGGTGGTCGAAAATAAGCTCGATGTTTTGGATGACGTTCATTCTCGGAGTGGTGGAACCAACTTTCTGCAGTCGTGCCTTCGTGAGCGTCCTCTGTCTCTTTCTCTCATCTCTATACTCCCCCTGCACATTTTCCCAGCGTAGGGTAGCAAACCGGGCATGTGCCTGGTTGATTTTCCTACATTCTCTCTTGTTGTTCTTGTCCTCCTTGTTGCGAAGCGCGCCTCCGACGACGTTACGAAAGGCGCCTCGAAATCCCACCGCTGCAACCACTGTTTCAAAAAACGGCGGCGCCAACACGGTCCCGAAGGCGCCACTGCTTCGAACTCCGCCGGAAAGGTCACCTGCCGTTTGGTAGCGTAGGTTTCTCAGCTCGCGACTGCTTCTGCGCTGAGCTGATAGACGAGCGGACGAGACGACGGTGAGTTAAACAAGGTTTATGTACAGCATATATACAGAGGCGTTACAAATTCGGCACTGGGGCCGACAGAGACGCGAAGAGCCGAGCTCTTCTCTCTAACACATAGCTCTACTTTCAAATGGGTCTCCTGTCAAAGGGGTCTCTCTCGACGCGCCGCAGGGCTTCTTTTATATGCCCCGGGTCCAACCCAAATGTCCAACCCGAAGCGCCGCTGGTCGCGAGGTCAGAATCCTCCAATGAGGTCGCCGCTGGGCCGCGTCCTTCTTTCTCATCGAATCTGGAAAGGCTGCGCTGCAGGTGGCTGCATCCAAGGACGAGTGACATCGCCGCGCATTGCGTCAGCCGCCAGACAGGAAGACGCCGGTTGTTTACTCGACGGGCTCGCGGCTGAGATGACTCACTGTACGTGCGCGCCAGAAAGGCGCCGTGGCGTGATGACGCCGTTGAGCTGTTCATCGCGTCAGGTGGGCTCGCGTGCTGGCCTTGACACAGATTTCTTTTTTTCCGAGGCTGGACGTTTGCTGCGGACTCGCAGGCATAACATCCTCCTTTTACCTTCGTCCATTGTTATATAATTCTGTAGGTGCTGATTTTTTTTGGCAACTTGTGACTGTATTGGTCGAACTGCATAGTGCATATTAGCGCATTTTACAATAGTCCAGAAATTCAAATTTAACGCTGCCCGCTGAAGCAGCGTGATCGTACGGCTTTTCTTGTGGGTCTCGTTGTCCTTAAAGGGACACTAAAGTCAAATAACAATTTACGTCGGAGTAAAAGTTCAATGTGTGAAACCATCTAAAGCGACCATAGTATAACAGCAGCGCCCTACTTACCGAGAAAATTAATGTAAATGCACAAGAATACATGCACCGTAGTAGGATATTCTCAAAATGATCCCGATGACGTCAGACGAACCACCTACAATTAATAATTGGTAATCGATCTAGCTGAACTCAATAAAAAAAACTTTCCGCGCATCAAGAGACGCAATAAAATGCTGCTTGTTCGTTTCTGTTTGATTCATGAAAAAAAAAAAAGAACCTCCGGACGTTAATATAGGGAATTGGTGCGAGTGGTTCAAGAATTCAATTTTTGCGTAGTTAACTGGACAGGTCGTGCCATCTAGTGGGGCCCAGTTGAACCAAAACCTGTTAACCATCTCGGAGCCAACGGCAAAAAATTGATCAATGGCTGGTGTTGCTGTTGTGGCTCCCTCTGCTTTCGTTCTGCTGCTACTAATGTCGGCGGCCGCGCAGTAAAGCCGGACAACGTTGTGCATGGCAACAGGGACGTGAGATGCATGGTCCGCTTTTGAGGCGGGTAATTTGAAGTGCGCTAACCTGATGCGGACCAGTAAAACGTCATTTTATTTCAAAATAAGCCCTATATTGCCACAAAAGTAACACTACGAGGTTTCTGGACCGCTATTTCAACAATCAACGTCGACTTAATAGTTACCTTTAGTCTCCCGTTAAGCTTTTGACGCTGGTTGTACGTGGTTTTCGTGTTTGGGACGACTGAGAAAGGAAGAGAGAGACTTGTAGAGGCAAAGTAACGACAGGATGAGTATCCAGTAGAGCTCTGCTGTTTGCTACCCTGTGAATGCGAAGGTGAAATCGTGTATGAAATAATGAAAGACAACGATCGACGATAAACGTCTGTGTGAGCAGCCCACACAGGATTACGGCAGTGCGAGACTGACACGTGAAAACACTGTGCAGTTTACAGTCGGATTGTGTCGTTCAATCCGGGTTTTTCGGGAAATGCGGCAATGCCTTTACAGCCATTCAGACTCCCTTACAGTCAGGAAAAAAAAAAAAAGTCGGCCATTGCGAGTGAAAGTGGCTGGCAGCGCTGCCAGACCTTGAAATTCAACAACAGACCGGGAAAATGTGGTGAAAACTAGAAGCTGCTGGTTTTGATGTGCCAGAATAGGTACACCAGACAAAATTTGGTAAAAAGTGGCGAAAAAATATTGCTGAATGCCTGGTGAAATTCGTATTTACACCGTGTTTGCCGGCAATTTCATATCACTCTCCTCAGAGAACAGATTGCTATAAACAACACAAACATCTTCTCTGAGGGAAGGTTTTTGCAAAACAAGTTGCTAGCAAACAGGAAAAAATGATGTCATAACGACCGTTTTGAAGTGTTGGTGAAATTTCGTTTGAGCGTTCGCGTCGGAGGACTGTCGCAACCTGGCAGCGCTCGTGACCGGCGTTTTGTATGCTGTATATACTGCGTGTCTTGTACACGCAACTCAGTGTCACGCACTACTTCCATGCCAGTGAGTTCTTAGTATGCGGTAATATTGCGTACGCAGGCAGCACTGCATGGATGACGAATCGTTCGCCCCCACGTTTATTGGTCTCTTTAGCAGTAATCGAAGAAACGTGGCTGATTTGGCCAAGCTACCTCAGTTCACCCGGCAGTCAGGCCCAGGTGTATGCCGTATAGCAACACCCACAACCTATTCACCGAACCAACTCGGCGTGACCACCTACCAGTCGATGATTGTTGCTCTTAAGCAGTTGATCTTTGATTGGAAACGTTCGACCTTCAAGCCGGAAAGCGACGAAGGCGCTGCTGAAGTTTTTGCGGTCAAGCGGACTCGCTAAACGACTGCGACGTTCCCGTGCTTGAGTGTGGGCGCGCTTTCTATTTTCTTTTCTTTAACCACCCCTTTCCCTCCTTTTTGCCACCTTACTTTTTCATGCCCATTTCCTTTTCCCAATTTCAGGGTAGCGAACCGGAAATTTCCTTCTGGTTAACCTTCCTGCCTTTCACTCAACCTTATTCTCTCTCTCTCTCTCTCTCTCTCTCTCTCTCTCTTTAGCAGTATTCGCCATCGCTGCTCCAGAGTATAAGCGATAGCATGCCGTTCCTCTCAGTTGAACGTAGACCTGACGTCCCTTCTTATACAGGACAGATTGATCTATAGGGCGTGCTTTGATTCTGATTTAAATACTGCCCAGTGTTATGTTGATAGGGGTTGCAGCGCGAGCACGAAAGTGCTTGAAGAGCAGCGTATACGGAAGGCGAGGAACCGAAGGCGAAGAGGGACAACGCGAGCGCTGACTACCAACTGAATTTAGGTACGCTTTTCTCCCAGCACTTTCGGGCTTGCGTTGCAACCCCTATTAACGTGGAATTCAACCGACTAACCCAAATGACCGTTCTTCTTCACCGCCCTAATAAGTCTCTCTTTGTTTGTTCGAACAATGTTATAAGCTACGCAGGGGCTTGCTGTATACCTCGTCCATCATGAATACAATACTAGCATGTTTTCACGCCTGTCGTTAGTATACGTGCGGCATAGTAGGTTTACATGACTTCGGGTCCCATCGGACTTTCCTTCCCGCTATGGTTGTCCGTCCCCGTGGAACAATGGCCACGGTGCTCAGGTGGCATTAAAAACGCCGAAAATGAAGAATTATTGAAATGCCGAATTACACCTTACACTATAATAGTCGCATTGACGAGACACCTAAAATTTGCAATGGAGGAAAATTAATATAGACCGAAACATCGCAACGCCGAAACGTGGGGATGCCTGCATCACGTATGGCTATAGTGGAAGTATCTTGCCAAGATGAAGGTGCTCGGCTGCTGACCCGACGGTCGCTGGTTGGATCTCGGCCGCATTTCGATGGTGGTGAAATAGACCCCTGTATACTGTGTGATGTCAGTGAACGTTGAAGAACCCCTGATGATCTAAGTTTCTGCAGCTTTCTACAACGGCGTCTCCCATAATCATATCGTGGTTCTGTGGCGTAACGCCCCAGATATTATAACTATTCCCGGGAATTTCGCCTTTTTCGAAATATTCTATTATTTGGCGTTGAGCAGCGAGTCGCAGCAATTTCAAAATATATTGTCATTTCCCTCTTAAAAAGCACATCTGTTTGCCCTCTGGCGGCAACGATTAGAGCATTTAAAAAGAAAACAACTTAGGGGTGGCGCTAAAACACTGGCTTAGCCAAGAAACGGTTGGCAAGGTTCCACCCCTCCCCTCTTTCCCCGAAACAAACAGTCCTTGGTGTGCGCATATGGCAATTTCTACTCATGCAAACCCAACGTTCGCAGTATAGCATATTGTCATGCCTCAACTCTTCTTCCGTGTCTTGTTAATTATATCTGCATTCATTCATCGTACACTATCCGCATCCTTTTCATTTTTCTGTGCTTCCCTTAGCAGTTTCGGTGGGATTTTGATAACACTCGTACTAGCTAGTATGGCTGTAACGGAAGCCTCGAAAATCAAGAGACGTTTCGCGACGTATCCGCTAGGGGAAGAGTGCATGCGCCGTGGCACCGTGAAAACGGTGGATTTGCATTGAAGTATACCTTATAGAGCTTCCTAAGTATACACTAGGGGTAACTATGGCGCTTGTTTCTATCGGAGCTGCAACGCGTGGTACTTCGGTGAGCATGGGAATGATGGGTAGTACACGGATTTGTCTAATCTTCATACTTCCGGCTCCGTGTGTGTTTGTGCGGCTTGGAGCTGTTTTCTCACGAACCGAAAATCGGCAAATGTTCAGCGGTTGCGCGCTCGACCACCTTATTCCTTTAGGCTTACCTTTTCAAATCAAGTCACGAAGTTCGAGAGGGTTCGTTCTTTTCTCCGAAACAAAACCTAAACGCAGCAATAAACGAAACCACAAATACGATTCGCGGCCCGCAAGTACGAAGACCAGGCAAATCCGTGTACTATACCCATCACTTGCATGGTCGCTGAACGATCGCAGCGCCAGAGTCCCCTACAGCTAATTTGAGGAAACTGTATGAAGTATACCACATTATTATATTTCCACGTGCGTGCTTCAATAAAGAGACAAATGTGTATACGCGATGTGCCGAAGGTAAAACTGGCAAGAGCTCGCTCGCGCGTGATATCCTGCTGCTGTTCTTTCGATCTGTGCATTACGACCTCTGTGTTAACGTTGCGACGAGATTCATTTCAATCATTGCTGCACTGTATGTCTTAATCGTATAGTACTTAGTAAGCTAGCTTTCCCTGCCACGCCGCTCTCTATTTGTCCTCACTGACGTCATGGTTAGTTGCTTAGCCCTGTGGTGCTTTTGTACCCTAACGCCCTAGTATTATAGGTCAGGCGTGCGCATTGGAGGGGCGTTCGCCGGGCCTGGTGACGGCTCGCGCGGCGCCCTAATCACCGCCATCACGACGTGCGCTTTCTCTCGAAGGCCAGCGGACAAGCAGGGTCTGCGCAGCTATAGTGGTCTACCATCGCCGCCGGCGTATTGCCTCGGGTACAGCTATGTGTGCTGCTTGACTGGTGTATATAGTCTAATGGGTCGATTGGTTGTGTCATGCCAAGTGAGGCGGTCGTGCGGTTAACGGGGTTAAAGAGTGGCGGCGCCTGTCCGTTTTGGTCGCCGCTATCTGGCGCGGTTGTTTGTGCCCAGGGGCCCTTCACGCGCTGGAAACGCTCGCGCCGAGGGGCCCTTTCAAGAAGAGAGATTACGTATACTCAGGCGTTGGCAGGCGCTGTGCAGTGGAGACGCCAATGTTAGCAGACGTGAAGGAGGAAAGCTTGTGCATATATATGCAGCTGGGCTGGCGACCATTATGCTCAAAGATGAAGCTCACATGCTTTCTTTCGCACGAAAACCTGAGCGAATGATGGTGCGCCGCGCATGAGTTTATGCTCTTCTTTCCTTCCTTTATCGTATAATTTCCAGTTTTCTTCTTCCCTGGGCAGGGTAGCAGACCGGATATACCTATCCTCTCTGGTAACTTCCCTTCCTCCTTGTCATACCTTCTCTGGCAACCACGGGCATTGGTAAAGCATTTCGACAAGCTCTCCCCTCATCTGCTTCGCCGCGATCGAACACGGGTTTGCATTCCACGGAACGAAAAGGAAAGCCATGCTGGCTACCGTTGTTAGGGGGTCAGAGCAGCACTCCCATACAAAAATAAATGTAGACGCTAGTTTTGCAAAGGCTAAGCGCTACACCCGTATGCATGTCCGTGTTTGTTTCTTGCGACGGTTACGGTGAAACGCAATTGCGAATCTTGGCTGTACACGAGAAACGTTATTATAGTTGTGCTGCCCAGCTTGCGTCTGCACATCGCTTATACACCAAGCCCAGATAGTACGGAACAGCTCGAATGGCGCAGGTGCTCTGACGTCACAGGGCGAGTGCATGTAGTCCTTTAGCCGGAGGGGGAGGGGGAGGCGGTAGTGATTTAAAGAAAAAAAGAAGAGAAAAGTGAGCCCCGTAACTGTCTCTCAAGGGGAGGACACCTCAACAGTAGCTCACGAGGGGTGGGGGCAGAGGAGGGATTAGAAGGATAGTATTAAAATGTTAAGAGAGAAAGAGAGGAAGGAGAGAGCGAGGCGCAGGGAGAGCGAACGATGGAACTCAGGAGAAGATAGGAAAGATTGAGATGGTCGCAAAAGTCCGAGGACGGGGCACCACTGGCGAGAGCTCTTGTCGGTGACAGCAGATGGCGTAGGGCTAATCCAGTCATCGGCCAGAGCTACGCTGTCGTCGTCGTCAGGGGCCGGCGTCAGGAGGTGGCGTATAGGACCAACCCAGTCGGCCAGAGCGGCACTGTCGTCGGAGATCGCGAGGGCACAACCGGTCGGCACGGAATCCAGCGGTGTTGGTCTAGCCTGTACCTCTCGCCGTACAAGTACGGGGGTTCGTGTATGGGCCCCCTCGCAGTGCCACCCGCAGAGCGGCCGTGCGCAGCTGCAGCCCACCGTGTCCGTGCAACCGCCCGATCGTGCACTTACTTGGTCGCGCGGCGACCGCTCGTGTTGACGCCGAAATCGCTTCGTTGCGGTGGCGGCACGGAATCCTTCGAGTATAGATCCGTGCTTCGTATCTCACGCGAGAGTATGCGCGCCAGTGCAGCCAGCCGCGATGTTAGACACCGATGCGGAACGTTTACTATATAGCGCTGCGGGGGCCACTGTTTCAGCCCTGTAGCAAACGGTTAGAGGAGCGTGTTTGGTTATCGCATGCGTGGGAACGATTACACGGTGGCAGTATACTTGCGTGCCGCGAGAAATGAAGTTCTGTGTTGGAACACCCCGCGGGATCGGCTACCTGCGTCGACGTGTGGTGCACCTCGTGTTTTTCGAGATGAGGTGTCTTTTGGCTTATCAGAAACGGCTGATCGCCTACGAGCACACGATCGCGAAATTATCGATCATTTGGAAAACGGCTCCTACAAATACGCGTTACGAATACGAGTTATAAGAAATACAAGTTACTCTAACAAGATTCGCTTAAAAAAAAAAAAAAAAGGTCGGAGCTCATGCCTCGAATGTATGTTGAAAGCTTCAAGCGGGACTTTTGAGCGCTCCGTTTCGACCATATATCGGAGCGTGTAGCTATAGCTATACGTATGTACGTTTTGCCGGCCGGGAAATACGGTCGGCCCCGATGGCACGCGCGTGTCGTGAGAATTTCCGCGCCGTTTACGTAATGCCTCGTATAATAAGTGGCGCTGTTTTTACACCGGGCGCAACGACGAAGGCGGAAGACCGCCCTCTCTCATGGCCAGGGACGCCATCGTGGCGAGAGCGTTCTGTCTTTTTTTTTAGTTTTCCTCGTGTCTGCGACGTCGTGTACAAAGCGGCGGCGACGGCGTCGCCCCAGATGGCTGGAATTCCGCGCGGCGCTATCGGTTACCCGCTGGGTTGCCCTTCTCTGGCGTCGAGCCAGCCTTGCGAGGCAGCCTTGGCGAACGTCCTTGGACGTCCTTGCGATTAAGAATTCGACGGCGCCCCGCCGCCGCTGGTCGAACGAGTTCCAAGCAATCCGGTCAGCTGAGCACCGCGACTGGTATACGGGCGAAGAAGGACGAGGCACGGAGAATGACGAACAAACCCCGGCACCCGGTCCGTCCGGATGTAGCTACCCTGCCGCGTTGCTGTCGCTACTGCGGGACTGGTATTGGTCTCTCGTTCTGCAAGCACGAACCTGTCCCACTTTCGGGACGCCTCGTGGGCACATCTTGGAAGGAAGGATGCTACGACGTCTTGCAGTGTCCTGTCGTTGCAATGCCGAAAGCAAAGTCGTGCACGACGTGCCGAGGATGAAATATGGGAGTGCATGAGCACAGTGCTTGCTGTCAGAAGGCTCCGTGAAGAATGGATTTGTTGAGCAGCTTACTTACTGCGCACGCTTCTGGCGTGATGTGGTGTTCGTGCAACATGTCGGGGCAGGCTTCGGCGCGCGCTATCGCACTGCTACTTATCACATGACAGAGACTGAATTCGGCGTTGTTCCCACGTAGCGCTCGCTATCTCAGTTCAATCAATTAGCGTGGCAGTCACTGCATGTTCAACCGTTCGTAAACGCAGCTGATTTTGTTCCCCGAGTACGGCGCTAGCATGAGTTTCATACTACGAGAGTTCTCTAATCAATTTTAGAAAGTGCCATGGCATATATTGGCGCGTTCTTGATAACGCGTATAGAGATCGAAGCAGCGCAAATGCTTTTCATTAAGGCTGCCCGTGTACTGGGTGAGAGGGTGGACGCGTACTCCTCGCTTAACCAATATACACCATTGCCGAGGCATCGCCCTTCGTTTACGTGCTTTGGCATCACCGAAAGATTGCTCGCACTATGCGGTCGGACGGCGTTATGCGGCGTGATTGGTTCTCTCATGAACTGCACCTTGGGTGGCGGTGCACGGGTCGTCAATGAGTGCTCCCCATGCCGCGCGTTGGCCGCCAGTACTATCTCAGTCAGCATAGCTTGTGATATAAATCGCGCCGCCCCGTGGTTTTCTCGTGCCGCGGTCGAAGCAGCAGACATTTTAACACCAACATCTGGCATCGCTTGTGTTCTGTTTTGCTGTTTCTCGCCCCGCCGTGGTGGTCTAGTGGCTAAGGTACTCGGCTGCTGACCCGCACGTCGCGGGATCGAATCCCGGCCGCGGCGGCTGCATTTCCGATGGAGGTGGAAGCGTTGTAGGCCCGTGTGCTCAGATTTGTGTGCACGTTAAAGTATCCCAGGTGGTCGAAATTTCCGGAGCCCTCCACTACGGCGTCTCTCATAATCATATGGTGGTTTTGGGACGTTAAACCCCACATATCAGCGTTTTGCTGCTTCTGGAATGGTCGTTAGAACGGTCACGCGCGTACGCGCGATGACCGTAAGCGAAGAATGTCAATTGAATGTGACCAGCGTACTTCACTCTCTTCGGGCTGTCCTTGAAGACTGTCGCGCATTTTGCTGATCTTTTGCCTGTATGACTTAGCATGGTTGTTTGGGGACTTCGTGGAGGACCTCAGCTTATTTTATATTATTTTAATATTTAATTGTCGGGGTTTCGTGCCTTAAAACCATGATATATTATGAGAAATGCTGCAAGGGAGTGCTCCGGAAATTTCGTCCTGGGGTTCTTTTACGTGTACTTCAATAATATACGCACGGGCGTCTGGCATTTCGACTCCGTATAAGTGCTATCGCCGTGGTCGGAATTTGATAGGGAAACATTAGACCACCGTGGCGAGCATTATCTGATTTTATACCGACTTCCACTATACGGTACTGGTTCCACTGAGCGTTCGTATTCCAACTTCAAACACCTTTATGAACACGTTCACCTTTGATAGACATTGTGCCGCAACTACTGTTTGATTCTGACGCGTCCACTCGTCAAAACGTTGGCTCAAGCCACATTCCTTGTTTCAATAATATCTCATCAATTCAAGTCTTCATCTTCTCCTTAACGCCGGCCTCGTTTAGATGTGTGTATGAAGTAGCTTCCAGCTCACCCGTACGACTGCCCGCGGGGGCAGTATTCAAACGTCGTTGGAGTTGGAAGTATGCTTTCAAAAGAGAGAGAGCGGATGCAACGTCACGTGACGCTTGCTCCCGGAATTCCGGCAGCAACAGCCGCCTCCGCTCTTGTCTGTCTCTCGTGGGACGCAGCGAAGACTATAGAGGGAGGGACAAAAAAAAAAGCAAAAAAAAAGCGTTCTCAAAGGAAAGCGTCGATGGCGACCGAAGAACACTAGGGCTCCAAAATGAAGAAGGTAGCGAGAGAGATGAACAGAGAGAGTGGTAGGAGAAACAAAAAGATAGACAGATAGGGAGGCAACAAATACTGAAAGCGAAATAAGTGACAGTTTTACAGTCGGTTTCTCGAGTGTTCAGCAGCGACATGGCACGAACAGAGATTGTCGAGCGCGGTCTGGAACTTGTCCAGTGTCTGGAAAAGACGAGACTTTGGAAATTTACGGTTTCTTCGTCTTCGAGAGAAAAAGAGCTAAATATAAAGAAGGCCCGTTTCGAGAATTCTGGATGCCGCGAGAGAATATATTCTTAGAACTGCCACAAAACGTGTCTTCCTCCCCCCCCCCCCCCCTTTTTTTTTATTTCGTGCGCAGTAGAGTAGGTTGAAGGTGTAAAGTTTACGCGGGCCACTGATAGAGGGTAACCTACGTCGACGTTCTTGCTTACGGTTTTATTTTTCAAACGAAAACGCAGATATTCGGGAAGACCGCGTTTATATTTAATTCGACTGTTATTCCATTCTGCAAGGTATCCGCGATCGCGACATGGGGCGATATGACATGGTGTCGCCATCGGCATCATGCCCATCTCTATCTCAAGATATTTACGCACACCCTTACGTATTCGCCTTTGGGTGACTGGAAGGCGAAAGTTCTCTTATTTTTATTCTCAGTCTATATATATCCCTCCTCACTTTCTTTTTCTCTTGTGCATCTTAACCTGTAATCACGCGACCGTGATTCGAGCCTGTGTATTGCATGCTACGTCACCATACGTCAGTTGTTCCCGCTTCGGTCCCCGCGGAGCGAAGCGTGAAGCGATGGAGGCCCAAATGACTGTTGAGATCTTCGGGGAGCAATGCGGAAATCCTCGCTTGCAGCGTGAATTCTCTCACGTCGTGTGAATCGTGGCTGCCGAGGGATCCTAATCACGTCGCATGTCACGTCACTGATTCGTCCGCGATCACATCTCCGTCGTGTGAATACAGCTTTGCGTGGTTATGATGCACTGCCTCCAGAATTGGTGGCGCTGCGAGCCTTGTGCATCTCATTAGGTTTTGCAGTGGCTTCGGGACCGGACGACGAGACAATGACGTTGTCGTGCGATCATGATGTGATCATGTTACGACGTCATCGTCATATGGCTATCATGTCTAATGATGACGTCATCACGGGACGTTAAAGCGATACGATTATCACTCGACAAATTTTCGTGATCTGTGCGATCGTGGTGACTTCAAATGTTGGCGTCATCTCGTGATGATGCTCTTGTTCATCACTCGGGTTGACGTCGATGGTCGGTATTCGCGGTCGATGAGGCCTGTGTGGCTTTCGCCTTTGAATCATAAGGTCGAGCTTATACACGGGAAAGTGTGGCACTACACGAATTTTTCTCACTTCGTTCTCTGGCCGGCTCCGTGTCTTCACGTGGATCTCGGAAGGCGCGTTTTACCGAGAACGGCGGGACACGGACGGAATGCGCCGCCACCCGTCGTTGTGGCTGGACCAGAAGCGGACCATGTGTTACCCATCTGGTGGTGGGACTCGGGAGTGCGAAGACGGGTGGGAGGCGAGGTGTTCGCTTCTTGGCGAAACCAGCGCGCTACACACAGCGCCAAGCTATGTCAACGGCAGCCGCCGCCCCGTTTTAGGTCTCGTCGCTCTGCACGACTGGCTTCCTTTCGAGAAGAAAGCAGGGGTCTTTTCGAGCTTGACCGTGTTTTGCTTCGTTCTGACCTCGGAGCCCGACTTTCCCTCTCTCTTGCGTGAACATCGCGCTCCTTGTTCCTCCTGCCTGTTTGAACTGGGCGGGGGGCGGCGGGTCGCCCGCGGAGTCGAGGGCTCGGTGCTTGCATTGCGCTCTGCTTTTTCTGCGCTTTCCGTGCGCATCACACAGAGAGATGGAGAGAGCGGAAGGTTCCGACGCGTTGACGGAAAACGGGCGCTTTCGTATTTCGATGCTTGCAGACTCCCGAGAGCGCTCATTTCGTTCGCTCCCCTTTGGAGGGTACATTTTAGTTGCTCACTGTATGCGTGGTGCTTGTCAAGGCGTTTTTTCAATTTCGTAGCTGCGAAGATGTTCTTTCTTTCTTTCTTTCTTTCTTTCTTTCTTTCTTTCTTTCTTTCTTTCTTTCTTTCTTTCTTTCTTTCTTTCTTTCTTTCTTTTTTTGTGCGTTGTCGCTTGTTTCGTTTGTAGCTCCGGAATGATTGCCTCAACTACAGCATGACCAATCGTCACGAGGAAAGCTCGCGGTAGTCGGCGACTTTCACATGCAGCGTGGATCAGCGTGCCTCTTTACCTTTACGAGCTTGCTTGGGTATCAGTGTCGTCTTCGGTGTAGCGGAACGCGACGCGCCGCGTTACCGTCCTGCTTTGCTCTGTGCGATCGTCTAGCGGGCTTCTCGTGCCTCCGCGATGTTTTTCGCTTTTCTTTACTCGCGTCGAGCTTTGTGGGGTGTCGCGCAGTCTCACCGAGGACGACGACGCTGCAGCGTGCAAGCTTCGTCGTGGCACGGTGGTCTGCTTACGCGACGTCGTCTGTGTTTTACTTCTTGCACGAGATGGGGAAGGTGTGCGTGCGCGTAGTGAGTGATTCGGCGTGAGCTCTGTTCCTCACTTCTCTTTCCGAGGACACGCCAGAGTGTTTTTCGTTATTTCGTTTCAATTTTCTTTTTTTTTTACTTGCACCTGTCGACACGCCTGTGTTGGGTCTCGGGCGTAACGTATGCGACGGCTTTCGCTGACCTGCATGTCACGCCCGATCTCGCACGCATGTCTCGTGTTGTGCTGGTTCGCTTTTTTCCCCCTTGTTTTCAGTCTGTGCCGCGTCAAACGTTCTTCGTCAGTTGCGTTGTGAGATGAAGAGGGGCGTGAAGGTAAAGAAAAGAGATGAAGCCCGACGATGCCCGTTTGCGTCACACGTTGCAAGGATTGGTGTGTCGAAGTGATTCTGTAGCAGGTTTTCAAAGGACACGCGTAACAAATACTACAGGTGTAATTCTGTAACAGGGCATATCCTTTTTCTGGACTGTTCCGTAAGCGCTTTGATCGACCTGAATCACGCGGGATTCGTGCGATTCTTGATGCTTAATAAGGCTGTGTATAAGTAATCACCTTAAAGACCTTCTTCGCTTAACACACCAACGAGTGTTATTTAGTGGGCCTGTCACACGCATGGAACCGCTATGTCGGGAGTTTGTCTTCGAAGATTCGTTGGGATCAGCCAGTGCACGGCTTGGGGGAAGGTATTTCGTAATTAATTCTCGACAGCGTCCACGCCTTCGAAGCAGCGCGCATACACGGCCACGCGAGCGTGGGACGATAGGTCACCAATGGGAGGCCGGAACTTATCGCTAGCACGGTTAAGTTAATGTACCTTATTTGTCGGAGCTGCGTTACTTCTGTTACTTCGCAGCCAAGGGGCGCCGGTTCCTGGAGGTTAGCAAGTGTAGAACTCGCCTCTGTATCAACACCATTCGTAGATTTATCAATTGTATTGGGCACGGAAACGTCGTTGACGTGCGCTATTTTGTAGTACGACTCGCATCACACGACTCGCATCTTTCTCGCTGCTCAGCAAAGCCTTGACGATCATGAGTGCACATACCTCCTACACACGGACAGAAGGAATGGTAGAAGACTTGGCATTGAACTTTGACTAAACGAAGATCTTATAGTGCTCGGGCATTCTTTTGTCCGCTTCTGCGCAGAGAACCGTCTCTCCTTGCGGCGTGCGCGCGTCGGCTCGCTCCCCAAGGCCAGTGTTGTCAACCGCGACGCGCCGGTGTCCGCAGGAATGTCGTATCGACTCCCACGATCATAGCCCAGCTGGCCGGCTCGATGCCAAATGCCTCACTGCACCTGCTTCAAGGAAACGCTCATATGCTGTCTGTTTCCGTTAGTGTGCGTGCGCCCGTAACGACTCGTACAAGATTTGCATCGGCACTTGCTTTGTTTTTGTAAGGGAAACGAAATTCGCTTGCAGATTAAGCTTATTGGAGGAACGGCGATGTTCGACTATAGACAGCGAAGTAAAAGCTGAGCGCGGACATGAGAACATACATGAACAGAGCGCTGACGGTGGTCGTACCTCTGTCAACGCTATATTTCTATTGCGTTTTCATTGAACATTGAAGTTATAGCTATAATGTTTTCATGTTCCTTATACACGTCGCGATTGAAAGTTCTATACCAGGGTTGGCGTAGCGAGTGAGAGTTGCGGAGGGACGGCATGCATGTTTCCGATCGTCCCACGCGATAGCTTCACTTTATTCTCACAGCCCTTCATTAAACGCTTAGCATGAATGGTGGATGCGTTTTTAAGGTGCTTCCGTAAGAAGTCGCTCATTTGTACCGCTCATTGTTGGCGCCGTCATCAAGCCTGCTCGTATAGACACAAGAGAACCATGGGACGACGGCGCACGTCTTTCCGTTTGCTTTACGCGGTATAAAGACGCGGTACATTTGCGGCACGGAGTATACACGCTTCGTATACCCACGCCGATTGACAAGGGTGCCGCTTTGTTCTCCTCCGAGTTGCGTGCCGCGTTGCGGCTCGTTCCTTCCACGGAATGGCACCTCCGTGCCCGCCCCGCCGTCGTGGCCCTCTTCCGTTCGCACGCACTTGTGGCGGGCCGTGCCACACACAGTACACACTCCTTTAGCACACGTCTTCCTTTGATTCCGCATAGTTTATTTTTAGACCTTGCATGCCCTCGGAGACTCCACAGTCCGTACACGCACGTTGCGTATACACACGCTGGGTTTTTGTGCGCGTATACGTACACGCCTTTGGGATCCTCGCATTCCTGGCACGCGAATTCCGCTCGGACGTCCCTTCGCACGATATGAAACGAATGGAGATTTCCTGGCGGCTCCGTTTGAGACTGGGAGACGAATCCTCGAGCGCTTTTGCTTGGTGTGTTATGTGCCGTCGCCCAGCAGGGGTTCGCTGATGATGAGTCGCTTTCAGGACTGGCTGAATGAATTGTTCTCTTTGCGTATACTACTGAGGCGTCAGAATTTTTTTTGTGGATACGCTATACCGTGCTGCGTTCAATCTTTCGGCGTTCTCACGGAAGAAAGTTGTCGCAATTTTGTCATAATATTGTGTGCAAGAAGGCGGAGATCGAGAATGTGCGTTGAATGTCGTTGAGCGCCGCTATTATACGTGTTACTTGACTCTTCTTTCAGCAATCCTCAATCGAGGACGTGCTACGCGTTTTCCGCGCTGTGTTGCAGCAACATTAAAATGTTGCAGTCATCACAACAACAACAACAACAACAACAACAACAACAATAATAATAATAATAATAATAATAATAATAATAATAATAATGTCGTGCTTTAATGTCCCAAATAATGTCCCAAAACCATTTTGATAATGAGGGATGCCGTAGTAGAGGGCTTTGGAAATTTCGACCACCTGGGGTTCTTTAACATGCACCCAAATCTACTTTCTCTCTCTCTCTCTTCCCTCTGTGCTCTCTATCTTTCATCTCCCCCATCCTCCTCACATGCGCAGGGTAGCAAACCGGCTGCCAATAAGGCTGGTGAGCCTCCCTGCCGTTCCTTTCCACCTATTTTCCTTCCTTGCTTTTTTGAAGGCGTCTGTTCTTCTTTGGAAGTATATGCCAAGTACCAAAAGATTAAACATGTGTGGGATATTTTCTGGGTGCAACGGTAGTCTTGATGAACGTGTGCTCGAAAAGTCCCATTGAACTGCCGCTATCCAACGCGCCTCTCCCTCCAGCAAGTCCAAACCCGAGGGTGTGTCTGACTGCCGCCATCTGTTGCAGCACGTCTTGATAGTCCATAGTAGGTGCATGATTTAAGCAAAACAAAGTAGAGAATAAATTGTAGTACAGGTGACGACGAAAGAATGTGGGGGTGCAGATCGTCCGTGTGTGGTTGGGTTTACCAAGCTGGCGCATCCGTTCATCGAAGCGCAGACAATCGCATTAAGCATCGTCCTGCGCTCAGAGTTCCCGCTCGGAATCGCGCCGGTGAATTCGCTCGGAAGGGGGAGGGGGTGTGTACCGCCGCGACTTCTCTTTGTCTCAGCTCCAAGACGCGGCCGGGGTCCACATCTGGGCTTCCCGTCCTCATCCCCTTAATGGCAGGGGCCGTCGCGTGGTCCGCAATTATCTCCCGTCCCCTAGCCTGCGCCAGAGTAGTTCGAGACGCCCTTCTTTCACGCGGCTAGGCTCGGCTGATTCTGCCGACTGCGGTTCGGTGCCTCCGCTATTGGCTTTACCTTGCGGAGGCGTCTGTTGCTCCTGGTCCTGTGCAAGTGCGGGCTCAGATGGATCGTCTTTTGTTTGCCCCACTCTTTCTCGGTCCTTTCTCATCCTTTCAGCGACTTCTTCGGTTCCCGGACAACGGCGTTCTATAACGTAAACGCAGCACGTGATACGGGCTGTGCACGGTACAGCAAAAGCGCGACGGGCGCGGCCGGGCGTGGACGTGCCCTGGGGAATCGCGCGGCGCCTTGCTTGGGGATTTACCGTTTGTCAGTGGCCGCTTGGCGGCTCCTCCGGGAAGCTCTTCCGCGGAGTACGCGAGGCTTAGAAGAATAAGCTCCCGTATATGCTCTACCCGAAACAGTGCTTTTCCGTGTACCCCCTAATGGTACGCGGGGGTTCGCAGATCGCACGGCCCTTGGATTGTCGTTCGGTGCTTTTTAGTCGTCGCAGCGCGCGACTGACAGCCTGCGAACTGCCGAGACGTGTAAACGGCTCGATTTCGTTCGCTTTTGAATTGCGTTTTCCTAGTTAGGTTGATTCGGTGCGTTGTATGTGAACTGGCTGTTTCCAATCAATCAATAAATCAATCAGTGTTATTTGATGTATTTACTTTTGCTGTTAATCATGTGGTCCACATTTATATTCATGAACTAAATAGAGGTCCCTTTGGCAGTTTTTACCTCGGGACATCCTTCTCTATTATATTCACGTTTTAATTGTACGAACGTTTGACTAATAAAAATTGATTGAATCAGTCAATTCGAGTGATCACAAGTTCAAGCTACCAGTCAGCCAGGCAAAGGAAAGCTACTCGCTCATAAAATAGACGGTACCATAATTCCGTTGTGCTCGCAATTCGATGTACAAAAGGAAGCGCGCTCGTTATATAGGCTGGCGACTGCACCGCCATGCGCGCACCGCCTTGCGAATCGCTGTAGCGTTACGCACTGTACCAAAGGAAGAGAGGTAGTAAAAAGACGAGTCGCTCCTCCATCTCTTCCTCGCAGCGGTGCAGTTATGCCGCGACGATTCCTGAGTATGCGTCGCCGACGGCCAGCGAAGGGCACCCCGAGGGCGTGGGAAATGGAGATCCTCGTCCGCTCCTACACCCCCGGTGGCGTTTTTCCCTTCGTCGATTTTTTTCTTCTTTAGTATCTGCGCAGCCGGTGACGAAGTCCCGTACTCGGTTTCCCTTTCTGTCTCTCTTCACGGTCCTAACTGTTGAGGAGCAGCATCACTGCGCGTACCCCCGCCAAAGCTCAGGCGTCCTTGAGGGAAAGTCACGTCGTCGTCTTCTGACAGGGTGTACTTTTCCTCGCCGACGCCAACGATTGCGCCTGCCTGGGCGACGCATTGGTTCGCACGTCACCGGGCAGCATATATATATATATATATATATATATATATATATATATATATATATATATATATATATATATATGCCAGACGTCTTACATGGTGGAGGTGCTGGGTGGAACAGTGTACAAGTTAAAAGATAAAGTTTGCACGAAATAGACGAGACGAATGAAGAAATGTGCTCGACGAGCGTTGGCTATCGATTGTCTGTTTCATTTCTTCAGTGCAATATAAAATTTAAAGAAAACGCGGGGAAACTAGTCACGTGGTAAAAGTTTAAACTATTCGTCACGATAGAATGTGTAAACGTGGTTAATCGACAAGATTACAATTTTAAGAATGCACCTAGGCCCATGAGAGATAGTTGATTTTGTTTTTGCTTAGTGAGCTTGGCGGTTCATTAACGCATGCGTCGCCCCGTAGTTTAGTAGCGAAAGCCTCGGTTATCAGGTGGCAAACGTGTACAGTCGCTTTCATACTTACATAACGCAGCTTAAGTCTAACCAAATCGGGCTTTTCTGACATTATTTATGTAAGATCGCTGTATAAGCTGTAAGATCGCGATGCAGCTTATTTTTATTTATTTCTGTCTGCGTCGGTGTTGCGCCCCAGGAGTGATTTTTTTTTCGTGAAATTGCCACTCGTGTTTTAGCCCCAACTCTGAAACGACTGGCATTGACATTGTGGTTTGCATGCGGGCAAATGTACTTATACTTGTGTCGATGGGCATCTCAACTCCTTCACTGAGAAGTGTGGCAGCTTGGGCTAGTTGGTATGACATGACGATAATTATAGCGTGAGGACAGAACGACGACACAGAGACAAGAAGGACACGAAGGACACGAGCGATATAACTGTCGTCACGTCATACCAAGTAGCCCAAGCTGCCACTCTTCTCGGTTACATTTCTAGTTATTCGGGATTTTTTTCCGTGCGTTTCTCTTCATCAAGCAGTCGTTCATTGACGCGCGGAGGGTGCCCGACGAAACCTTTATTTTTGTAAAACGCTCTGATCCAGCGTGCACGGGTCATGCTTGCTGTGCTCAGTGCGCCGAATAAAGGGTTACGATCGTATCTGATGAGCCTTGGCTCCCAATAAAGGCAGAAGCAGTTGATTTACGCTACTGCTCTTACGGTAAAACACTTTTCGATTCAACCGTGCTCTTATTCCGCGGTTTCGGTGCGTGGGTGGGCGCCATCGGTACCGCTGCGTGGCTCAAGCATGCAAAACAGTGGCTACTTGGGCTGGTTGTTAATGCATTTTTCAAAGAAATATACTTTCTTAGTGCGCAGGGAACGTTGCAGACGTCCTACTGGTCTTCTTTCTGAAACGTTCCCTGCGCACTATGAGAAAGTATACTTATTTCAAAAATTATCAGTATGCCCGCGGCCACCTTCGACTTTCGGCTCGTGATTTGGTTCGATGCTGCCGCCGGCTTTTGTTACTCGTACACCACCGTCCTCGTGCTCTGCTGTCGATCGTAATGACCGGCTCATTTGCTAATGGTCCGTTCTCCTCCTCCTCTTCCTCCGTGCAACGGTGGCCTGCCGACCCCGAACACCACGTGGCACGGTCCGGTGAACAGCTGCTGCTGGGCGAAGCACTCGGCCTCTTTCGATGAAAGCGTGGCAAAGGTGAGGAGGGAAAGATTGCTCGCCCTCACACATCGGGGCAGCAGCGTCTGTCCGTTGCGCCACGTTGCCGCCCAAGTGCGCCACGTTCTTATCGTCAGAGGGCCAACTACCCCGTTGAGACGATAATAAGGGAAGCTGTTTCGCGGAAAAAAAAAATCGGAATTGCTTCGACGGGGGCTTGTGGGCGCGACCCGACTTTACGGTGTCAGTCGCGCTCTCGATAAAAATTTTCGGCTGTGTAGTTATTGCAAAGGGAGGCAAGACATTCAAGTACGTAACAGAAATGAACAAGACCGCGCAAAGGCCGGCGTTTGCGTTGTTTTCATCACAAGACAAATACGGCGCTCGATTTAGGAAGGGAATGCGAGGTCCAGGATCTGTGTTGTGTTCTTCTCCTGTATCCTTGTTTTGATAAGCCCTCACCAACTAGTTCGACATTCTGTCGTTCGAATGCGCATATTTCGAGAGTCCGGGAGGGGGGAGGGGGGGGGGGGCCTTCGGTTATTCGGTCTCAAATGGTTCTCTCGAGCATACTGGCTTGGTTGTTTGTTTTACAATCGGACGACGACGCAGCCGCGTAGCTTCAGCAATATTGTAGAATTTCGGGAACAGTGGGTGCGGTGCATGCGTTAAGTGAAGACCGCCTGCGTAGTGACTGCTGCATCCTCCGTGCATGGGTGCTTGCCGCGTGTGGTCGCGCCAGGCGCCTCAATTGCGACGACGTTTCGGCTGCTTGTTTTTTCGCTCTCCCCTTAAGTCGACCGCGCCTTTTCACGTTAGCATTTTTATCGGCGCTGCGGTATACGGGTGTACCTGCTACCGGCTTTCGCTGTCGGGGAGGAGAGCATGCATGCTTTCGCTTTCCAGGGAAGCCGCGTAGGTAGTTGCGCCTCGCTGTAATCGCATTAGCAGTGGGCGATGTTGGCTCCCCCGTGGCGTGTTTTGACAGCCTTTGTATTTGCTCCTTTAAAGCGCCAGCCTAGTCGTAGGCGGTGCGGACTGCAAACGAACAAGAACGAAGGCGATGAATGGACGTCGGCGTCTCTTCTTTCTTTTTATATACTGATGAGCTGTGGTGTTCCTTGATGTACGAGATGCTGTTGGGTGCAAGTGTCATTTTGTGCTAGTGTCGCTGAGTGAAGCATATAGAAATTGCTCACGCAATATTGTTCTCTTTGTGGACTTATTTTCATGTATTCTTCCCTATTCAGTCGGGCTTCTTTCGCTTCCTAAACTTCGGGATCACTACACTCTCTTGTCCTTTCTCTAGTCTGAGCAATGGGCACGAATGAGGCCGACCCGAAATGCATCTGTCGAATTCCAACACCGGAAGTGAAATTATGGTATTTTCAAGCTGGCGTGTGATTATACCTGTTTTAAGAAGTCCCACGTAGAATTAAACTAAGCGAATAAGGAATTGTTCATGCCACTGCTTGAGTGGCTATAAAAATCTCGGCGTGTGGTGTCGGCTTTCTGATTCGAAGAGTGTTTTCTTTCGTTTGAACGTGCAGCCGTACGCCTTTGCAATGATTTTAATTACGACTGTAATGGACAGCGATATAGCTGTGCTAGCTGTGCCGAGTTCTCCGATTTCATCTCTCATCAGCGCCCACGTCAGCGTATTTCCGAGAAAAAAAATTTTTTTTTTTGTTTCTGTCGTCTTTCGGTTGCGTTTCACGCCGCCGATAAGGCGTCGCGTAGCGCTTGTTGTCGCCCCGCGTAGCAATTCATTATATTCCCGCCGACCTTACTGCAGTATTTCGGTCAGTGTCCGCACTCCAGCCAGCAGTCTTCGGCCACCCACAGGCCGTGGCCACCCACAGGTGTGTGGTTTCTCTCTGGAGGGCGTTGTCTTCTACGCCACAGAGAGCAGCCCTCGTCGCCCCGCAACCGTCATTCGCTCAATGACGGCAGCGTTGTGTGCCTCAACGTTTCGAGAAGTACTTCAGTTTCAAGACTCTTGTTTTTCGCGTGGCTCCGCCGCAGGGCGTATAGACGGTAAGCGGCCTTGTAGCCGCGGCAGGTTCCTGCGAAGGTGTGGCCTGTGCTACGGTATCGGCCCGCTAGATTGTATTCGTTGCTGCGTTGTCTTGATTGACAGTTCGGATCTTGTAAGTATAGGTCGGCAAACTCAATTATGAGTCGACTCACTAGGCTCACCCAGACTCTGAGTTTGACTCTGAATGGTTGGTTTGTTGATAACGACTTTATTGCAAGTCTGGCTGAGCTTTCCCCGACCGGGCCTTAGGTCTCCCGCGTGGGGACGTCAAGACCTTGCCTGACCGCTGCCTCTCAGGTCTGCTGGACGGCCCAGAGTTGGTCAGCGAGGCTGGGGCTGCACAGGGCAGCGGCCAACAGCGGCGGAAGGGTTCCGGATTTAGCACCTTGCGGATTTCTGGCGCAGTCCCAGAGCTTGTGATTTATTGTGGCAACCTTAATATGGCATATCTTGCATATATATTCGTCGGATATATATTGAGGTACAGTCTGTTAAACAGCGATGGGTTGGTTCAGGAAAATTTTACTGAGCTGATTTTAGTGATCCTAGTGTGCCCTATGTGAAAATTATACTACGTGAGTGAAAAGTTACGTTCCCCCCCCCCTTTTTTTTTTTGCCGACCTATGCTTTTAGTACACAACGCAGATATTACACTCGTTGCACGTCCGCAAAGCCGACGTGACTTGTTTTCGGCTGCAAGGCAGCAAGGACAAGCAAATGACAGAGCATGGTGACTCCGACGAAACAATTAGGCCGAGAAAGCATACGGGCCTTTGTCTGAAACATTTAGGGTAGAGATAATGACGTGTAACGGTATTATGCCATTATCGCTACGCTGTAGTTCATAGTACTAATAATATCTGATGTGTTTTGTCCTAAAACCACGATATGATCAGGAGAGACTCCGTAATGTAGGTTTCTGGAAAATTTGACAATTTGGTGTTTTTCAACGTGCACTAGCTGACATCGCACAGTACACGCGTTTCGGTTTCTCCCATTTCGCCTCCCCTGTAATGTGGCTGTCGCGGTAGGGGTCGAACCCGAGACCTTCCGGGTGAGCAGCCAAACGCCGCAACCGCTGCGCTACCGCGGCGGACTACACTGACGTCGGAGACAATTAATGATCTCTGTGCTTTCACCTCCAAAGCACTTTCAAATTTTGCCCCGCCGCGGTGGTCTAGTGGCTAAGGTACTCGGCTGCTGACCCGCGGGTCACGGGATCAAATCCCGGCGGCTGCGGCTGCAATTCCGGTGGAAGCGGAAATGTTGTAGGCCCGTGTGCTCAGATTTGGATGCACGTTAAATAACCGCAGGTGGTCGAAATTTCCGGAGCCCTCCATTACGGCGTCTCTCATAATCACATAGTGGTTTTGGGACGTTAAACCCCACATATCAAACAATAAATGTGCTTTCGCCGTTCTAAATGCCCGCTGGATTCGCGTTGTTGTGTCCGATAAAGAAAATGTAGTCTCCCGAAAACAAATTCGCTTGTTTCATTCGAACGAATGACCGAGCAACTTCGGGCTCCGCGTGATCAGGCGAGTTAAAAAAGGCTGTCAGACCAATTGCACTTTCCACAAACGTCTTGCCATCGGATTACAGGGGAAAGGGCTGCCGAGGCCGACCTTTCACATGCGTCGAGAGCTTCGGCTGATTCGGGGGAGCTCGTCAGGGCGTCAAGCGACGCCGCGCGCAGATGTCGCGCGGGGGTGACGCGTCACCTATCGGGTCGCGCTTTATTTTTGTTTTTAATCTTTCGCCACGCTGCTTAGGAAAATGCGATTGCGTCCAGCTTCTTTCCGCGGAGAGCCCTGCTGCTATAGAAGGGGCGCCCTCGGCAACGCAGTGCCGAAGGATCACTGGCGGGGAGGTGGTGTGTATCATGACGTGGACGAGACTTCACCCTATAAAACAGTGCTGCACACGTTCGTTCGCATCCCGGAATCGATGCCGTCAGGCTCGCGTGACGGACGCCTCGCCGTGTTTTTGTTTCCAGCTTGCCGTTGCAAGCTGTTGCGACTTGTCGTTGGGGCCCTTTCGGCAGAGCCGTGCAACTGACGTGTTTGACAGCGCGACGGTCGAAGTCGAGGCGAGAACTCCGGCCATTCATAGTTGTCCGCGCTATTTGAAAGGGCAAACGTTGACGTAGTGCTTGTATTGCCGCCGATGAGAGAGGTCAAACAACCTTGCGCTTCTTCTTGTGTCCTTCCATATGTCCTATTGTGATAAGCGCGCGTTCTCGAAATTGGGTGCACATAGGGCGATATACCGGCGAAGCAGTTATGTTTACTTCCCTTGGCGCATGCTTCGAAATTACCGTGTTAAGTATATATATATATATATATATATATATATATATATATATATATATATATATATATATATATATATATATATATATATATATATATATATACATACTTGCTTTTTATAATATAATGCGTACCCTCACCGTAAGTTGAATCACTACGTCTACAAGTCGCACGACATATATATATATATATATATATATATATATATATATATATATATATATATATATATATATATATATATATATATATATATATATATATATATATATATATATATATATATATATATATATACACCGGAGAGCAAGACAATCGGTAGCTGCACTGGTTGGTTGAAAGGCACAGTTTAACTGATCTAAGCGGACACAGGCAAAACGATTGTCCTGCTGTCCTTCCTTTTTCGTATTTGTCTTTATGTATACCCTTAGAAATGTTAAATCAGATACCGGAGAAGCATGCGAACGAGTTGCCGCAGATTTGAAGAGTTCATGCTCAACATCGAAGGAAATCGCTAGTGACATGGGGCATTGAATAGGATTTGCTGGACATATATAGCGGGGCAACGGGAAAAGTGTCGACTTTGTTCACATTTCTGGGCTGAAGTACGTGAAGGCCACGCTCCCAAGCCACACGAGCCCTTCTACAAATATTGAGGGTAACGTCAATGTGCGACCGCCTGTGAAACCTGAAATGTGTGTGCGGTGTGGGTGTTATGTGCATTGTGTATCTCCTCCTCTCTTTTCTCCCTCATTCTCTCTCCCGTGTAGGGTAGCAAACTGGTCTTAGTCTAGTTAACATCCCCACCTTTCTGATATTTTTCCTCTCTCTCTATCTCTCTCTCTCTCTTTGTTCACATTTGCTGTAGCCCGCTGCACAGTGCGGTCAAAATCACGCAGTTAAACGATGTGCGTTTGCGTGTGGTGGGGGGAGGGGGTCATACGATCTTCGGTTATTTTTTTAACGCCCCTGTCACATGTGCTCTTGCGCATTTGTGATCGCTGTACGTTTTAGATAAACTCGGTGACCGCTAGACGTAAAAGTGAGCGTTATATAGTCGGCTAGTCTGCGGCTGCATAGCTGTGTAGATATTCTACATTCGTCCACGATAATTATTCGAGCATTGCCGCTCTGTCATCGGCTGGGACGGAACGTCCGATGATCACGGTGCTGAACACAAGGCTGACGTATCGCAGTCATAATCGCTCGGTGGTGGGCCAATTAAGCGTGTTCTTGTTCTCGGCTGCATTGAGCATCGCTTGAACATGTAGGTGTCCACGACCCGCCAAGGGGGAAGTGATTCTTAAATGATAAAAAAAAAAGATGAATGTTAGCCGTGTAACTGTCTGCATCTAAGGGCGACACCTCAACAGTGGCTCACGAGGGAAAGGGATAAGGAGGGATTAAAAGGATAGAGTGAGAAGATAAGAAGGAGAAGGATGGAGCATGGGGCGCCTCTACAGCCTTATGAATTTTGGATGGTGAGCAGCGGGGGTCTGAACGCTCCATCGCATCGCGAAGCAGCTGGCGTCGGGTGTGACAGCATCGAACGAGCCGTTTGCCGAGCTGCGTGCAACGTTTGGCCGGATTGACGTGTGGAGGAGCGGGAGTGATCAGATGCACAATGTACGGGAGTCCTCGCGAACCGTTTCCAAGGACGACGCGTATACCGCTCGCTTTCGCGTCTTCGGGCTGTGCAGTACTTTAGATGCGTGCAGTCACGAGAGCTGCTCGAGAGATCGAAATTCAAACCCGCCTCGGTTCTCATGGTCGCGTTGCAAAGAACCGCTGTTTTGACGTGCGACGGCGAAAGAAACTGGCAACGGGCCCATTTTCGCGCTCTATCGCGTTTCGCCGCTCTGTTCGCGCACCTGTGGCAGGGCTCCTCAATGTCGTTTTTTTCGAATGCTTTCTGTGTCAGTTGACTGCGCTTCGAGCGTATGCATGAAAAGAGAGGGAGCCAGGCTCGACTCGCGTATGAAGATAGTTATAGCGCGAGAACAGAACCCGAGTTAGCGCTCGTGTCCTTCGTGTCCTTTTTGTCTCTTTGTCGTCGTTCTGTTCTCGCGCTATAACTATCGTCATGTCATACCAGCTAGCCCAAGCTGCCACCCTTCGCGGATGAAAGTTGAGTAAACTTCTTCGTGCCACCACTGTCAGTGAGGGTTAGCGGAAAGACGTGCGTTGACTTCGTGGCCGTCATGGCATCCATTTCACACGCAATCTTTCTTTGAGGGCAAAGTGGGGAACGCCTGTCTTTATTAATCATCTAGTTCTTTATAGAAGTGCGTAAGTGCCCTACTTACGTTTATCTTGTTTTATTTTACCCTATCTTGTCCTTTGATGGCGCATTCATTACCTGCGGTCGCGTGTATCCATATATATCCACATGTACTAAATGCGGTTGCGTTTATACCCTCCGTACTCGCACACGTCTTTGTACCAACGCTCGATAGCGTATCTGAGCCTCCTCACTTCCGAGTCGCCGTCCGGGAAGAATGTTGCGTAACCTCTTTCATAACGTATGTACACGATTCGCCCCGCGAAACGCCGACGCGCCCTCGCCCGGGGAAAAGACACGTCGGCGTTGCCGGATCGCGAACTCGGGTCGCTTCGCGATGCGGGCCCGAGACGAAGTGCAGACCCGACTCCCAAGGCGCCCTGAGGGGGATTTGCTTCGTTCGTATCGGGAGGGCCAGTTTGTATCGATAGCGCCCGGGAGCCGTCGGCGCAAAGCATGCAGGGGGGCTGCTCAGCGTTGTTCGCGTACGTCTCTTCTCGGCAAGCAGGCGCTCGGCTCCTGGCTGCGACCTGTTTGGTCAGGCATTGTCCGGTCCGCCCCGAGGAAGGATGGAGAGGGGACAGCCCGCGTCCACTATATACCGGACACTATACGGTGCGCGGCATCCAACCTCCTAATAACACGGGGAGAGTCTCTGCTCCGCTCTGTTTGTCGGACGCAGGGAAGCGCGGTGTATGTATGCATTGCGCACACATATCGGCATTGGATGACGCTGCGGGCGGCCTAAGAAGAGTCCCGATCAGCCCGTGGCTTCGGTCATGCCTCGACGGCGAAACGTTGCGTGCGTGCGTGTGTAAGCGCATGAAAGGATACCCGCGAAAGCTCGAGCTGTCCGCGCCCTAAGGGCGGGTCGCGAGCCCCACAGCTGCGCCTGCAATATCGCCCGTCCGGTCATGGCGATCCTCCGCTGTTGACGCTGGAATCTCTCAGATTTCGGGCATGCGCGCCGGTGTGTGTATACGTCTCTGCAAGCGCGTCCGATCGCGTGCCTGCGTGCGTTCGTGTGTGCCCGGGCCTTCGCGGGCTGTCTCTCTGTAACGACAGTATGGACCCGGCGCTTACGAAAGGTGGAGGGCTCTCCCCGGAGTAACTGCTGCTGTCTCTCCGATGTAATAGCTCCGCCCTGTACCTCTTCGTATACCTTCAATGTCGTCATCTCGCTGCTCGTGCAAGCCTGCCGATCTTACGGCGCAGCCCTTCTAGGCGGGCGACCCAGTAACGCGTAATTACGGGCCGTGCGTAATTAAGAGAGCTTCTATCCGCGCCCGGCGATCATAAAGGCTCCGCGTGAGATTGACCGGATCCGCTGGTCGTTCTTAAGCTAGGCAGATCTGTGTATACGCGTAGCCTCGTATTACGTGCATGGTTTACGGGACGGCTGGGAGATTCTCTCGTGTTGTTTTGAACGCGTATTGACCGCGGTCGTATAGTACAGCAGGTAAAGTAGCTAGAGCACTAGTATACTTGTATATAGCATAGCACATGCAGCCACGCTGCTGCACTACGCTATTTCGGCTTCCCCGCGTCTCTCGTAAAAGATTACTCACGATCGTGAAGTAGTGTGGAACGTTGTGTTTTCTTGGTGCCATGAGTGCAACACGACGGTCTTGCCGATGAAGTGTGCAGAGAGAGCTTGCTTAATTAGATGCTTCATTCGTCTGTAACCGAGTAATTTGCTGTTAGGATAATCTTTACGTAAAGGAACTTTCAAATTGTGAAGAAAAGAATGACGTACTGTTAGGATAATCTTTACGTAAAGGAACTTTCAAATTGTGAAGAAAAGAATGACGTATTTACGTTGTGGCCGAGACTAAGTTGCACACACGGATTACCAGAACCTCCGGCACTTCGTAGCATACGCCTCTCGTACAAAGAATGATGCACGCGAAGTACGTGTTTAGCGCTAATCGAAACAAAGTGAACTCCCTATAACTTAAGGGGAGCAAGAACTTGGGCAACGAGTCATCTTTTACTTCATGTGCTAACGGAATTTTACGCTTCAGGAAACACAGAAAAGAAAAAAATAAACCA
This sequence comes from Rhipicephalus microplus, assembly GCF_043290135.1. Lineage (NCBI taxonomy): Eukaryota > Metazoa > Arthropoda > Arachnida > Ixodida > Ixodidae > Rhipicephalus > Rhipicephalus microplus. The sequence continues at coordinate 36,279,017 of NC_134704.1, read as the reverse complement.
GCGCATGAGGAGACGAGGCAGGTGTTATAACCGTGAAGCCTCGTTGGAAAGACGTCCTTTGCTTTGGACGGGCACAATATAGTCGGGTGAAACGGCAGGCACGCGCTGCACTGTGAATTCCGTGGCGCGGGGTACAAGTGGCGCCAGAAGCGAATCCTTTAAACCTGCCGCCGGCTGGCTGGCGGGCGCGCCGGCGTTTGCCCTCTCGTTCCTAATTATGATTTATAACTGTTCCCCGGCCGGCGTTATATAGCCGCCACTATAGGGGGAGCAAAGGAGTTCGGTCGGGCCCGTGGCTTACTTATACGCCCGGGGTCCTCGATTGGCTTCGCTCTGAGGAGCTAACCCGCGCTGCTTCAGCGAAGCCTTCTCTTTTTGATTCAGCCGACGCCGTATAGGAGGCGTCACCCGTGGCTCCCAGGGACTGTAGTATAAAGGTGGCCCCGGGCGGGCTTATGTCGACGGTGTTATTTCTCTCACAGAGCGAGGGGGATTTGGGCGGCCACTTTAACGCGCCCGACGCTTTTCTCCCGCTGTGTGCGTCGGGGGAGGGAGGGAGGGGGGTCGCACAGTGAGGTCACTGCGTCCCCAACTGCCTCTTGGGAATGCGCACGTGGAAGCGTTCATTGCAGGCTGTGTTTTTCAGAGTTTCGAAAATCAAGAAATAAGAAAAGCTTGTATGATGGGTCTCTTGCTTATAGGCCGATCTGGTACGCCCAGGCACTGCGGTGTGTCTCGCGGCTTCTGACCTTGTCTGGATGTTGACCGGGCTTGTTGCCACGTCTGTAGCTATGCTACGTGAAATTGTGGCAATTTTTCATGTCCTCTAGATATATAGGAGAATTCCCGCTTCTCGATACTCTATACTCGTCTTACCGTCAATTTCTATATATAGGCGTTTACATTGGCGGCGTGAAATATGGACTATGTCGTAGCGTTGTGCATGCGAATGCTGGCTCCTGCCTGAATTTCTCGTGTTTCTTGCAGTATGATGATTTAGGGCCTTACCACCAAGTTTTACAACTTTATCACCTTATACATATGGGTGTAGCACTGCATTTCAGGAGAAGGCAAGCGCGCAAGGGGTGGAAGTGCAGGAAAAGGTGCGAAGATGTTTGTGTACGCAAAGTTCTTGGTTCATGCTTCGGGGCTCGTGCGAAAATCGATAGATAGAGCGCCCGACGCGAAAAGCCCATGCACTCTTTTGGATCTTGCGCATGCGAGTGGCTTCAACATTACTAGTTCGCGGGGACTGTAAAAATTCGAGGCACCTGTTCGAAAGCCATGTGTTAAAGGTCGTCAAGACTTCAGAAGTTCGATAACGTAGCTTTCTGAGTTATTATTATTATTATTATTATTATTATTATTATTATTATTATTATTATTATTATTATTATTATTATTATTATTATTATTATTGCGTAACTTTTCCTTAGTTACGGCATCAATACATATACACGAAGTTTTGCAGCTGCGTTTCCTCTATGATGTCTAGGTGGGACCTGTGGTTCGGACCGTAAGTCCCTCGCTGCAAGTCAGGTGGTCTGGTGTGCTGGAGTCCCACACGCCGCAGATGGCGTCGACGAGCTGCTTGAAGCCCAGGGCACGTCCATAAAAGGTGGTGCAGGTCTGCTTCCCGCACCACCGGCACGAGGCGATTGCGTTACAATTCGGAAGTGGGAGACAGCGAAAAACACGGAGCCAGCTAAGAACTAGCTGACAAGACGTCCGCTGAGCTTGCTACTAAACGTTCATTGAACGATGCCGGCAGCCACAGTGATGAACCAGCAGCGCATGCGTTAATGGGCTACCTGAGCCGTGCGTATACGTTGCACGCCTAACCGTGCAAAATCATGAAACGTGGCAATGGTCAGACCATCCTATGCTTGAATTACAGGCTGCACGACTATCAACTCCCCACAGGTACTGGTGTAAACTTACCTATTCACTGTAAAGACTGTTGGTGCGCTTCTGCTTTTAGAAGAGTGATTGCTATTAGGAAATGAAGTAATCAGACTCAACGTGAAATTTGTGAAGCTGTCGAAAAAATAAAAGAGAAGAAAAACAAGTTATAGTGTCATATGTGAAGGATCTCTCAGTTTTTCTTGCAGATTAAGAATTCGCCCTTCTGGATAGCTGGTGCATGTGGCGTTGATAATTTGCTATTTCTTGGTAATGTGCTGTTTGTATGAAATGACTCGTTTCGTGGCTCTTACTTTTTCGTGTACAACATTGATGGAGCTCGGATACTCCATTTCCGCATGCGCTGTTAATTTATGTGCGTATGCGCAGATGGGGGGGTCTTCAATGAATATTTATAATTTAAAGTTCGGCGCTTCTTCTGGCTGGGTATTCATACGCTGTCTTCCTTCTTTTCGTTGGTTTCTTCTTCTGAAAAATTCTAGACGACGGAGTTGTTATTGAGGTGAGGGAAGGCTTGCTTACTTGATGACTCTAAATCGCTGATTTGCTGCTTGTGCTTTTCTTCTAATTGCCCGAGGCGCTGTCCTGGTTTTATTCTCTTATTGGCGTTATATGTTCTTAATGACGTGTGGTCAGTCGCTCAGCCACTGATTTTGAAGGCACTTCAGGGTTCTTATGACCCACGCACATTCTCCTCAAAGAAGCTATAGTTTGCGCGACTTTTGATCGAATCTGACGACCGCGTTTACACGCTTTCTGTGGAACATGGGTTAACCTATAGTCTTGTTTAATGCGTTCGCTGCTTCCATCACTAATGACGGCTAGGGCCGTTTGTGCGGCGCAGTTTTATGACCGCGACGTGGTCCGCATTTCATCTTATTGCAACGATTTAGTTGCCTGTTTTCTTTCCTCCTTTTTCATTTTTTTTTTTGCAAATGTGAATGCTTCCAGCGGATGTCCAGACTACGATGTTGAAATAGTAAGCTAACCCATTCCAACACCGTGACCCGATAGTGCGTCCACGTTTCAACCGTATTCGCCTACCCACCGACACTGGTTTACCACACGCAACCATATCTTTTGGGAGCGAGCTGCCCATCATATAAAAATTCGCAGCAATCATGCATATGGTCGGGCGGGAGAATTTCGATTCCATTCAAACGAGCTCCGGTGTCGCTCGTTAGAGAAGATCGTCAGAGTGGACCTCCCTACACAGTGGTGCATGGCATGTACGCGTATACGCACGCTACGCGCACTGGCGAGTCCAAAAAAATGAAGTGCCCCTTACACACGCGCGGCGTTGCGAAGCCGCAGCATTCGCTGGTCGTCGTCGTCATCGGGTGCCCTCATTAAATGCGCGGCGCACTCCGCTTCGGGTTGAATTTCGCGCGGAGGTTCGCTTGGCAGCTCTTTCTCTCTCTTGCTCCGCTTTATCCCGTCCACGCCGTTTCCCTTTCGACCTCTCACTCTTACCTTCAGTCTCTCGGGAGTCTAGGGTGTCCCCCGAGACCCGTATCCGGTTGCAGCTCCGTATAATGCCATCGCGGCCGCACATGAGTCATGTAATGAGGCGTCGCTTTACGCATTCCGCGCGCTGTCTCTCGCATGCTTGATGGCCGCCTCCCGGTGATGCGCGCGCGCACCCGAGCTGCGGAGGGGAGCGTGCTGTCGGGCTTGACCGTGGGCTGAGCGTTGCTTGTTCAGCCCCCTCTCTCTCTCTCTCTCGCGCACACGCATATACTGCGTTCGGCACGGGTGCCACTATAGTCCGCGAGTGGTTGTGGAAGGGAGGAGGGGGCACTGTTTTTCCGCTGATAGCGAAGGGAAGGGGGACCGTATGGCGCATCTTCCGCGTCTCTCGTAACTGCCCCCGTCCGCTGCTGTCCCCTCCCCCGTACCCTCTGTGCACCTGCTTACACTGTGCAAGGTGTTTATTATACATTCATGACGCGTCACTCGGCCCCGTCTCCCCAACCAGCGCTAAGCTGACGCGCCGTCTGCTCTTCCGTCATCCCGATGCTCGGCCTTTTGCAAATTCGCTCTGTTTCGCTCCTGTTTTTTTCCTTCTGACCCGACGTTGTTCTGTTTACCGCAAAGCGTGTTAGTGGCTCACAAACTCTCGGACCCGCGTCGCGATTCCCCTGCGGCCGCGGCGCAGCTAGCCGAGCGCTCTCGCATCGACTACGCCAGGGCGTGTTGGCTGGGATGTACGAATCATGACCATCTCTGCATTCGCATGCGCGCGAGCATTAAGAGTGCCAAATGAGTCCTCGTGCAAATGCAGTTAGTTCCGGCGGCCACTGTCGGTTTTCGGCACTGTGCGTACGTCGGGGCAGCGTCTGGGCCTCCTCGTTTGATGTTTTACGGGAAAGTCTTGTTTGCTTAGCACATGCTCGATGTTTATGCGTTTACACGGGGTTCGCGAATAGAAGTTTTCAAAGCCGCAGAAATAATACGACCCCGCAAGTTTCCGCCATTAGACGAGAATTCCCGGCACAGCGCAGGTCACGAGCTTGAGCCGCCGCTCTGTCCATGTTCGTTTTTGGGAGCTTTTTAAGGCAACCATTGTTCTATGGACGGTTCTATGGACGTCAACTTGACGTGGCTGGGCGTCACATCCGTCCACATGGGTAGTCGTGCGAAAATAGTCGATGGTCGATGTGTCGATTATGATTTCTGATCGAATTAAATTAAACTACTGCATTTATTGCATACCGCTAAGGTTGGCTACTGTTGACTTAGGTTGGCTAAAGGGCTGCTTATTTTGTCTAACCGTTGTTTTCACAGCAACGCAGTCTTTATATGCAATCCGAATAGAATATCTTCTGGTTTACCTTTTTTTCTTTCATTTATCTTTTTCTCTTTTCGAATTCAATAACGAAAATGTCTACCAAGTTTGTTTTTTTCCTTTTTTTTACAACGAACACTGTATAGTTTCTACTTCGCCGCGTGGTCAGTGACGCTCTCCTTACTTGTGTAGTCGTATACCTATGACAAAAACGATGTGAAGCCGTAGCTTCGAGATATTGCCTCCATGAGACGCAATCGTGAATGTCCAGGGCACTGCTTTAGTTTGGCTATCTTCTATAGTTTACATTTTGTTTTTAAGATATATATGTTTACGGGCTTTTTATTGCTACGTCACTTTACTACATTCTTTCTTGTTTTTTTATTTATATCATTAATAGTTTTTAAGTGAGTAAAAGAAAAAATGCTTCTCATACCCTAGCCTATTCATTTTACACAAAGTGATTCGCATTAACAAGTATTTTTGTACCCGCGTGTTCTTGCTTTTGCGTTTACAAAACGCAATAAATTTAGAAAATTTCAGGCAAGTGGTCCTTAAGTATTGGGTCTCTACAACTTGCGGGTTAGTTTGTGCTCAGTGTTTTCGCCGGCTTATTGCGACCCCTACGCTTCATCCTTAAGACTCATTACCCCCCTCCCCCCACCAATAATTAATCGCTGTGTACTCTCGAGTTTGCACTAATGCGTCCGCTTGCGTTCGGTTTTCGCACGTGTATGTGAAGCGTTATTTTTAGTAAAGTACTGAAGCTATACAAAGGAAAGACCTGAGGCTGCAGCTAAAGCACTCCGGTTTCCCGGGCCATCAGTCAGCGTCTCTCTGGCTGCAATTGTCGCAGTTCCTGATAGAGGTCTCTGTAGACGAATACGCCTTTGTCTTTTCGCTTTCCTATGTGCCAGAACGGTATAGTGTCGTTCTGAGGCCCAGCGCATGCATGCAGCAGCGATGTGTGTCGTGCCGCTGAGTTTGCTTTGTTCCTCGCGTGCGCCCGCTGCCGACGAGTCGCGTGCTCGTGATGCTTTCCGTCCTCGTTTGTTTTTGTTTTGTTTTGTTTTTCTCGAGTTGTGTGTACATCTCCCTTTGTCTCGGGCCCGTCGTGGCGCTTGGCATGTATGCATGTAATAGCGGTGACACAACCGACTGCGACAAAAGCGTCGTCATTATCAGGACCGCCTATCTCCTTCTCAATTATCGCCGCGTTTCAGTTTATAGTTTATCTTTCTTGTGTCTCTGTCCTCGCGTGCTGTGGTGGTATAGTGTTCTACCCGCACGAACTCTTGGCGCCAGTAATGTTCGGGGGCAGGCCCATTAGACGCCTTATTTTCACCGCGGTATCTTTTTTTTTTAGTTTCTTTTCTTGCTTTTTGAGCCGCTTATACAAGCCTCTGACAGCGGTTCCCTTTGTCATTGCTGTTATTACCTCCGTGTTATTCGTTGTCTTCGAGCTGCGTACGATAGCGTGTACACTACGGTGGTGGCTTTGATGACTCAATGTCTCACTATAGCTTCGTATACTTAAACATCGCGATGTGTTCGCTGACAGAGGGGGGAATGAGTTGGTCGTAAATCAAGCCGCTGTATACGCTTCCTGGGCGTATAGTAACGGTGAGTTCTATACTCATTTCGCGCACGCCGTTTTCCGCGTGCCGTTATCGCTTGCCCGGTTTTCCTCGGAACTTATACATGCATGATTTTCGTACCTGACGAGTCAGGTTGCTTTGTGCCGTTCAAAAAAGAAGAAAAGAAAAAGAAAACGCGCCAGGCCTGCGTGGAAGGTGCAGCACAGTCACAGCGAAAGCTAGAAGAGCGGCCTTTCAGAGCCTTTCCCAAACACTCATTGAGTAACTGCTGCAAGCACACTTGTTTGATACTCGCTAGGTCATTAATAATAAATTTATTTGGGTAAGTAGGCTCGTATTCCCTATGCCATTTTTGTCGTCATTCTTCTGAGAAGCGTGGTATCCGCTAAACGCGCGCAAAGAATTTCGTGCCAATTGTTCATGCAGTGACCGACAACGATGAGGAATTATGGCTGAAGTGGGTATGCGCCACAGTTAGTATAGGGGAACAAGAACAAGCCTTTATAATGTGTTGGAGCGTTGGGCGGCCCACTCGTTACGCGATTCGCATTGTGCGACCACTGATTGTTATTTCGCTGTTTTAAAACGGGATATAAGTCGTACTAACGCGATTGTTTTCCCGACATCAAGCCTGCCTTAGGCAAGTTTGCCAACAAGTCACAAGCACTAGCGTAGCTCAGTGTTAAAGAATACTGGGATGGCTCGTAGCAGACCCGGGTTTCGTACCCCACTGTGTCTTCGGGGCTATTTTTTTTTTCTAATTTCGCGCGTTGTGGTTACGAACGCCGGCGGCGGTGGACAACTGCGCGTGACCCGAGTTGTGATCTCATAACAGCTTTCGCTGTGAAACAGTGCGTATGATGCGTTCGTTCGATTCTGAAATGCAGTGTCTTTTATTAAGAAGCGCAGAATTATTTTGACCGTATTGTACGCCTTAGAACAGCTGGCGAAAACCAGCTATAAATGTACAATGTGACCAATGACTTAACATATGTTTCGACCAGAACCGCTAACAAGAGAGTGTGACATTGTCTTGACTTTTGCATGTGCACTTCAAGTGCGACTGCGTTGATACACGACCTCTTTATCGAGTTTAGCCTTGTTGAAAAAAAAAAAAAAAACAGCTCTTGCAATATACCCGTCTATAATACCCATAGGGTGTTTCGCTATGTGTGATCTTTCGCCAACCGTAGTGGTGCTTCTTGATGACTTGGCTAGATAGAAAAAAAAATGAAACAAGTGACACCATTGTTGTCGCTAATTGGGACACCTTGCGTTCGGTATTTCTTTTTTTTTTTTTCTGTTGAATGTTTCATACTGCATTCAAATACGGGTAAAATCGTCCCCACTGCTAGAAATACGCCTCTGCTCACTGCCCACACCTCATTCGGCATTCCGTACACCATTGCCGTCGTGCGAGCATTTGCGCTGTGTTTTGTTCTTGGTTTACTTCCGTTATCGTCGTCCTTTAACTCAGTCCGACGCGGTGGTGTATATAGCGGTATAGCGTGCTCCGCTATGCTGATCCGAAGGTCGCGGATTCCATCTCGGCCGCGGTGGTCGTATTTCGATGGAGGCGAAATAGTAGAAGCCCGTGTACTGGGCGAGGTCACATCAGATGGTGAAAATATCTGGAGGAGCCCTCCACTACGGCGTCTTTCATATATAATCATGGCGTGGTTTTTCGACGCACTACCCTGATATTATTATTATTATTGTTGTTGTTGTTGTTGATGATGATGATGATGATAATGATGAATATAATATAGAGGCAAGAAGAAATGTATATTTGCGAGTGAATCAGACAAATCGCTGCGCCATTGATGGCAGACATTTCACAGTGTGTTTTCACAGCGTGTCGCGCAGGACCATGGTACCTTTAGTTTGGCTCCTTTGTTTCTTCTTTTACATGCAAACGTTATTTGCGATGCATTTGAGCGTCCGCTTGCTTTCTGGGCCAAATCACGTCTATTCTCCCCTTCACACACACACGCGCGCACAAAAATAGTGAAGCACGAACTTCCATTGCGCATCGATGCACTTCGACATTTTTTAACCCCATCTAATTAAAGGTAACGCTTCGCGGTCACTTGATACATCATAACTAAAGAAATCGGTGCATGTAATAGCGGGTCATGCAGTAAACGTCAGACAAAAAGAACGGCACCGACTTGCAGCAGCGTTCATTTCGGAAATGCTGTAGGCCCGTGTGCTCAGATTAGGGCGCACGTTAAAAAAAACCGCGGGTGGTCGAAATTTCCGGAGCCCTCCACTACGCGTATAGTCTCTAATTCATAATCGTATGGTGGTTTTGGGTCGTCAAACCTTACACATCAACAGCGTTTATTTGTCACAACTGCGTGCTCTGTAGCTGCGCTGTTTTTTTTGTTTGGTTTTTATTTCAAGTATTATATTCGTTTGTGTCTTCGTTTTAAGTTAAACTTTCTTTCCAGTATTTCAAACTTGCTCGAGTGGCGTGGTCATGCAACAGCTTTCGGTCGTACGTGCCCGGGTGCACTTGCCTTTTATTTATTGTTATTTATTATTAATATTATGTTAGTATGCGCTCTGAATCCTGGTTCTTCAATCGTCGTTATCCTGTGCTTTCGTTGTGCGTGCGCTCGTCTCGACATTGACAAGCGACCGGCACGAGGAGAGAGAAAAGGGAGGGAAAAAGTGCGAATATACGTCGGTGTATACGTGCGGCTTTTCTAGAACGGCGGCCGCACCACGGTCCGCGGTGCGTTGAACGACCGCTCGTCCATCTTCATCTCTTTCCGAATCGTGAAAAGGAAGGCGGGCTCGCGGGGAAAAGATGTTACCCCGGCGGTCCACCCAACCCACACTGCAGTGGTGCCACCACCGCCGGGCACTCTCCCTGATATGCATGCCGAGCAGGGAGGGGCTGGTCGTCGCATCGACGCCTTGGTGACTTTGTTTTCTATTCTTTGTTTTTAGCGCCGCTATCCAACTAGAAAATACAGTGCGTGGGCGGGAAGCTGAGTCAATGCCTTATAACGCGTGGTATTTGGAACGAGCTTCCTCTGTAAGCCTTCAGTTTACCTCGGAATTTCGGATCGTTCCTTTTTCACGCTTGGTTGCATTCGATCGTGTTTCAAGTCGGCGGGCGCGTGCGAACGCCGGCGCAGGAAGTTGGAATAATTCTTTTTTTTTTTTTTTTGACTGTCCTGACTTCTGTCTTAACGTGTTGAGGGGTCTAGGGGCTAGGGTTCCGCGCTTCTGACACGATAATTGGGGAGTCGTATCCCCCGGCCGAATTTTCGGTGTTGGTGGAAATGCTTGAGGCACATCTACTAATATTTAGGTGCAAAAGGAAAAAAAAAAACTGAAAACTGGTCGTTATAGAATTTTCGGAACCCTATCGTGGTTTTGGGACGCGACACCCATAAATTACTCGTGCTGATCTCTCTGTTGTGTCCTCCTCTGCGCGCCTGTGCAGTCTCTTAAAATGAATCGCATGTGAACTATAGCCGAGCATTCTGCCATAACCTTGGTTACTACATGACCTGAAAATTCTTGTAGTCCCGTTAGAAAGGGCCGTCAGCGTCCGTATACTTGTCTGTACGCAGATTTCACGGACGTGAGGCCACGTTGCCGCGGTCACTTCCGGCATACGCAGCCGCTGTATATACTTGGCCACCTTTGCGAAGACTCGGCTACACCTTGCGAGCCGCAGAAGCACCACTTCTGCGAATCAGACCAATAGAGAGCCAGGCATGTTTTGCTTGCCCTAAAATTATTTGAAGCAGTGTCAGGGGATACAGGTGTTCTCTGAAAAGGGCAACAGCGTTTATTTAGCTGTCCATTAAAAATAGGAAAAAAAAAACTTGAATCAAAGGTGATCTGCCACAGGGACATTTTGTTATATAGTGTTCTGTTTTGGGCGTTTTCCTGTTCACTGTTTCTGGAAGAAGATGTTCGGTGCGTACGTGGTTGCACACTATACATTGAAGGCATGTTCACACCGAGCGCGGAGTCTCATAGCGGAGTGGCGTTCCTGGAAAGCGGACGCGGATTATCCGCGAACACGGAAAATCCGCAGTCGCTTCTCGGAATCGCTTCCGGGCCGATTTTCTCCCGGCGGAAAGCTTTGGCGGCTTTGGCCGCAGCCAATCGGCGCTCGAGACGTGCGCGCGCGCAGTATCGCTTAGTGCCGCAAGATGGTGCACGCCCACCGCGGATTGGTGGATTGCCTCGTGCCCGCGGGGGAGCGGGCAGAAGGACACTCGATCGGTCTGAACAGCCGCGCTTGCTGGCTGCGTCTCCGCTTCGAAAATCCGCTTCCGGTCTCCGCGCTTGGTGTGAACGCGCCTTTATAGGGACGGACATGGCTGTGCAGCAACGCGCCTACGTCGTCCGTTGTCTGGCGCCGTTTTATCACCGCTGGTAAAGTAGCAAAGATGATTGTGGTGCCGTGTATCACAGTTGGTGAAATGGTAAATAAGATGTAATGCATTAACGAGCAATATAGCGTTTTGAAATGTAGTTGCGTTCTAGTATTTCGGAACTGAAGCCCCTTCGTACCATAAGTTTTCGCCGGCCAGGGTCTGGGATGATCGGTACCTCATCCGACACGTCGCTGCCTCACGTGGCACCGGGAGACCGGTCTTTTATCCCCCTTTCCGCGTAACCATAGGCGCGCCCCAAAATGACTGGCTTTGCGTTTCCTGCGGGCTGTCTTCTGCCCATCCGCAGGCCCCGCATTATTACGCGTCGTTCGAGTGTCCACGAGACGGCGCTCGCTTGGGGAGTCTGCTGCCAAGGGCATTGCAAGTCTGGGGCGTTCAGCGTAAAACTAGCGAGTCCAGTGCACGTAGATAGCGTCAGCGGACGGTCGCACGCTCGTAAAATAAAATGCCTGTCGGCAGTTGCGCGCGCTGTGTATAGTTCTTGCGTGCACTTTTCCTTTCATTTTTTTTTGCTTGTTTTATGGCGCGTGCGTTTCCGTGGGCTCTCTAAGCCATGTGATTTAGTGGCGGGCGCTGAGGACTTGTATCTACGCGTTGACGCATATATACTTGCACGGGCGTGTTCGTTGCGCGGCCTTCGACGTGAGATGTGTCCGTGGCACTATATCTTTTGGGAAGTGAGCATTGGCACAAAAAAAGCACGCTTCGTAAACTATGTGCGCTGTCGGTGTCATCGAGATTACGTTCGTCTAACATGACCACTCTATTTCTTCATACTTTTAGGTAATCCAAAGCACTTTTGGGGTGAGTTTGTGCTTAGACTGCATGCTTGGGTACGCTTGACTGTGGCGCAAGACGCGGTTTGGGCGCCTTACATTGTGCTCTTTTCTATTCCCCTTTTCACGAAAGGTATTTTGCGCCCAAGTGAAACGTATTTAGGCAACTTTAAAATAATGATCTTGATATTTTGTTGTGATTATAATTATACGATTTTTGAAGTCGTAGTCTTCTTTGACTCCTTCCCCTGACGGGACGGTTAATACTGCTATGGACCCGAATATTGTACGGTCCAGTCTAGACGCATCTCCTAGACGGTGTAAATGAAGAATTGAATTTATTTGAATTTGATGTATTTCATTAACTTTCAAAGAATGCCATAAATTGGAAAGGCGATTAAATGTCGGCTCCAATAATTGTTATGCCGCTTCTTATACCGATGTGTAGAATATGTGCTTCCGGTAAACTTGCTTTGAACTTTTGGTCGGGCTTGTAACATCAGAGTCGGTCGCGAAGGCAAGGGGGCGTGACAGTACGAAAGTTTCTTAATACGAACCTACACAGTAAAAGAACTGCACGCCGGTATATTCTTCAGCAGTTATGCGTAGGACATCCTAGCTACGACACTTTTCTTCCGGTAGCTCCTTCCAATTATCGTATTATATTGCAGTGCAGCAATCAATAGTCGCTCTCTGCCAACTGATGTCACTCCAGTAATCGATACCGCGGTATTGAGGCGTCCAAGTGATTTTATATTTTCTGTTGTATTTTCTCTTGTTCTCAGGTCTCTGTCGCTCGTCCTCGGCGGGAATCGGCGTGTCTGCGTTGCATCGTTATTTACGCGTCGTGGTTCAACTTCGGCTTCATCGCGCAAAGGTGTGATCTGGTGAGTGGAGAGTTTCTTTATAGCGTTGTACAGAACTTATTTAAAAAACTGTATTGAGAACACCGACTACAGTGCAAGGGGTTGCGAATGCATCAACGATGTACAAGCAAATAAAGAAATGAAGTGGCAGAACTTCCTGCAATGGCGAGACCTATCTGCTTTTTGTCCTCCTTCGATGTACTGGGCTGGCTGAACCGGCTGAAATTGTTACACTGGTGCCACTTTTGCGGCGCGTTCGCCGGTCGAGTAACGAGATATATTAAAACGCCGGCGTTATTGCTGCCGCTCTCCCACGGTGTGAATCAAACCTGCTTGGTGTGCCCGCCCACGTACACGGTCGCTGAATTGTAAAGGGAAGGCGCTGGTGGTGGCCGTATTAAACTCGGAACTTGGGACTTCTGGTGCGATAAAGAGAGAGATGAAGAATAAGGATATAGAGGCGGGGAGGTCAACCACAGCTGAGCCCGGAATGCTATATACCCTGCACTGGGGAACGGGGAGGAACGTTATAGAGGAGAAAAGTCACTGATTGAGCTGATCGTAAGTTTCAAATCACAAGCGATGTCCTTGAGGAAACGAAACAGTGCTTTCGTCTCCTTTCGGCGGTATGGGCAGCGCCATTGTACCAGCACCTCTTCGACAGTAAAATCGCTTCCGACCAGTTGATTTAGAGCAGATCGGAGGTAAAGCCTCTCGTTTGTGTATGCCGGGCGATAACACAAAGTGTGTTCAATAGTCTCATCGACGGCACAGATCGTTGCGCTCCGCGCTGTCGGCCATCTCAATCTTAAATTAGTAGACAGTGGTGAAGAATATACGCCCAGACGCAGGCGGCGCATTGTTGTACCTGCCTCCCGAGAAAGACCAGGGGGTAGCCGCAGTCGTAGAGACGGGTCGAGAGAATACAGTCGGTGATTTGCGAACAGCGGTAATCGTGTGATATGGGCTGCCATAAGCCTATATAGACCTGTTCCATCTTCGTAAAAAAAGGCGCTGTCAACATATTGAGGTGCTTCTAGAGACGTCGCGGGAGGCTCCCCGACGCGCTGTGCAGCTGCTGTGCCAGTTGTCACGTGATAATAGAGGGAGGCGAGCATTGGGCTGGGCGGAGCCCACACGCCATGACGTCCCAGTATGTCGACGGTGCCACCGCTGTTTACAAACACGGAATAAGAGTGTGTGTGTTTCACCTCCTCCCTACACTCACACCTGGTATAGGAAAGAGAATCGTCCCTTCGTGTGCGAGCATCGGTGCCCGCCCGTGCTGCATTAACGGAGCTAATTGCGCTCCGAGCCCGAAGTGCGCCACCGCCTTGATTGATGGTGCGCAGCGGCCGCCGTGGCGGCGCGTTCTGCTGCGTCCGCGCTATTGCGTGTCCGAACGTGAACGCTTGGCGGCGCTGGCCCTGGAGGCGTTTAATTAATTCGTCCGCTACGCGTATTGCGCAATGACCGCGCGCGCGTATCTATGGACATTCTGTACACGGAACGACGAGTCCGATGCGCCCCTCTGGGGCGATATATCGGGCTGCGTGTGTTATTGCCGGCAATGGCTTTTGGGCGCCGCTGTACAGTGATGCGCTGGACATCGACATCAGTCAGACAGTAGGTGTCGTATACGTGATTACAGGTTCACATATATGACGAAAAGTTGAATGTGTAAAGAAGGTGCGATTGTCGCACTTATGGAAAAGTAAACAGGTTGACGTAGTGGGTTCTGAATGTTGTGGGACAGCGCATGAGTGTAAAATACCGGTGGTGAGAGTTGCATGTTTTTAGGTGTACGAAGTCTTTATGCGTGACTTCGCAAGTTTGTCAGTGAGTTGGTATCAGTTTTAGCTGTACCATGCTAAAAAAAACTATAATATGAATGCTTGCGGCGGTTTAGTCTTTCGCTTTTAAATATAATGAAAAAAAAAATCCCCAGAAGCAAGCGTTACGTATTTGTACCGTGCACCTGAAGTCATCAATGTATAGCGTTTCGAAATCGGTTGAAAATTACAGCCAGGACATCTGCTTTGATTTTCAGTACTGGTGATCTCTTTCTCACACACCTTATGTTTGGTGTGTGCGATTTAGAAGAGGAGTGTCGGTATATGCTTACTTCAATACCTAAAGACACGTAACTCACCATAGAAAAGACATGAACAAAAAAAAATCAGCAGGTAACTCGCGAATTAAACTGATAACCTTTGCCTCCAAACATGCACAATGTCGACACGGGCGACGACCGATATAACTTCGAGCCGTTTGTATTCTTTGAGAGTTCATTTACACGAGTGTATTCTCATAAAAACGGCACGTCATCTATACTTTCTGCGTATTATATACGACGCGCTAATCTTAGTTTGTAAAATTTTTGTGCATTTTTCTTTAGCTAAGGCCCTAAGTTGTGTCAGTGTCGATAAACACGGCCTGTTTTTTTTTTTTTTTTCATCCTCTGCGTGCGTCGCTTCACGGCATTTTTCACTGGAAATTTCCTTTTTGGTTAGAAATTGTACGTCATGTTCTGCACGCAATTAACTGCGAATTTCTTTTTATGAAAAATGGCCGGGTGTACGTGCGTGCGAAATTTAAGCAGCCGTCAACCTCATTGACATGCGTTCTGCAACTTCTCCGCCGAGGCGGCATATATAATACCGCTGTGCGGCTTTTCCGTGGACACGCCCAGTCTCGTACTCAGCGCGCGCTATGTGTGAAGTATTTCTGGATCGCGCGGATTTAGCAAATTGAAAGCGTTCATTTCGATATAGCTGTGCAAGGTATACAACCTCGTTCCCGAGAAGAATTATCGGCGTGGTGGCGCTCGCTGATGCCTTTCAGTCGATTTGACCGCTCTATCGCTAAAAAAAAAATGGCGAAGCGCGTCTTACTCATGATCGAGCGTGCCGAAAGCATGTGAAAAGTGTTGGTGTTTGTTGTACGATCGAGTCGCTTGGAAGGACACGTATACTGGATAGCATGTCTGTTGTGTGGGGCGGGGGATCGCTGTGAGAAACAATAATTATCAGCCATTCGCCATGGCTGTGACCAATGGCCGCCCTCCTTGTCGTGGATAGCGTTTTAGCCGGTTAAGCCGAACTGAATGAATCTTTTGTTACGTTTTTGTGGTCGTTTAGTAGTAATAGTAGTAGTAGTAGTACTAGTAGTAGTAGTAGTAGTAGTAGTAGTAGTAGTAGTAGTAGTAGTAGTAGTAGTAGTAGTAGTAGTAGTAGTAGTAGTAGTAGTATGTGTAATAGTTGTAGTTCTGTTGGTGGTGATCATTTCTTTGTCAGATGTACCGTAGAAAAATAATGAAGTCTTTGCTAGTGTAACACGCATAAAGTATACTCGCAGAAGTGAACAATTTTAATTAAGAAGTACGATATACATATGTTATGGCGGGGATGTGTGATAAGCAAGAACAATTAGACTTAATACCAGCAATAATAATAATAATAATAATAATAATAATAATAATAATAATAATAATAATAATAATAATAATAATAATATTAACGGGCCGCCGCCGCTCAGCCAAACGTATACGCCACGGAGCGCAGAGCCTTGGTCACGCTTGCTTTAATCGTATATGTGTGTGCCTCGGAGCGTGGCATGTGACACGCACTATAGCGCAAGTGAACGTACACGTTCTTTGTCCGATTGTTCCGCTCTCCTACTCTATACTACGTGTGTTTCGCGATTCTGCTCATTGATGCGCTTGATCTCTTCCATTCAGCTCACGCTCCCTTGTTGCAACAGCCTCCTCCGTTTTCTTTTTTTTTCTTTTTCTTATCGGTATGTACTTAAGCAATCCTCTTTTTCCTGGTATAAGGACAAATGCTTTGCACATTCCGCCCGACCCTTGTTAAACATTTGGCTACATCGCGCCGCTATCAGAAAGCCGGTGTTTTCTTTTTCTTTTTTTTTGTAGGATCCCGCAGCTTACTTTTTAGGCCGACAATTTGGTAATTCCGACCAAGGCGAACGTCTTTGTTTTTTTCCGGAATTATATTGTCGCAGCGTCCCCTGCTTGACCCTTTCCTGGGGACTCCTGAGAGTAACTTTGAGCGTCAGCTATTCCGGTGCCTCTTTTCCCTTTCGCCTCATCATGCCTCTAACCCGAAGAGTTGGTAATGACTGGTTGCCGCTCTTAGTATGAGAACATTCCTGTACTATATGAGATGTCAACCGCGGAAATTTCTCAGTTGATTGCACGACTGCGAAAACATCAGTTTTGCTGAGCCGCACCTGGTACCCCGAAGTCTTAAAAAAGCTTATCGTTAAGACACTATATTTATCTTCATTTTAACATACATCTATGTGTCGTATCTTCGCTTTCGCACGTTGTAGCACCGCCGTCGATGTCGCTGCTGTGTATGTCAAGATGTATTTTAGATGCGGAGCATCTTATACTCGCGCCTTTTAGTGCGCCGTCCGCACCGCTTCTCGAATATTCGACAGCTGACGCGCGCGCATGCGCCGTCGCGCCGTCGCCCACTCTTCCACCATCTGTGTATCCCTTCCTCCTCTACACACCGCGTTCGACATCTACAATTCTCCTGATTCTCCAGAGGACGCGCATGTGGCGTCGCGCTTCGAGAACATTCATCAGCTGACAGTGCATGCGCCGTCGTGCTGTATATATACTCAAGGTCGGCGCTCGCTCGCTCAGTTGCCGCTCGTCGGTTGGTTTGTACGGCGCGTCGACGTCCAAGGTCGCGGTGAAATGAATTCCAACGAATCCACAAACACAATGATCGACGTCCCTTCGACCAGCGCCGCCCTTTCGCATACGTGTGTACGTGTTCACTCATTTAACGCCCCCTCCTACAACCACGTTAACCAATTTAGCCATCGACCCAAGTAAGTCGCAATTTAACACCCCATTTCACAACCACGTTAACCAATTTAGCCATCGACCCAAGTAAGTCGCACTTTAACACCCCGTTAACCAATTATATGGTCCGCATCCTCCTCAGTGTTCCCCCGAGGGAAGCTGCGGGCAATTTTTTTTTTCTTTTCTTTTTTTATAAACCACAGCATTGTAAATTGTATGGCGCTTCCATGATTACACTTTGCATACACCGGAACCATTGGTGAACGAAAATTGTGCAGCTCACCAAAATTTTCGTGAGCCGGACTCGCTCGGACTAACTCACACTCACAAACATTTTCTTCAACCGGACTGACTCGAACTCAAACTCACGGAAACATAACTCCCCCGGACTCACTCAGATTCACACTCATGGCTCGATGTGAGTCTGAATGAGTCGACTAATGAGTCCGTTAGTCCAGAGTTAGCCTCCTTTATGATGCTGTCAGTGCTCTTTGAGGCCAATGCCTCACGTAATTGGTGCTCTTCTTGGCGCATTTTGATATAGTACCTTCGAATACGACTTTTGCGTGGATTAAAACCAACAAGAACTTTTTTTTTAAAGACGATAGTCTTTCTTGGGGACCTTCGACAGAAAAGTTTTGGTCTCTCTGTCTGTACATTTGTCTGTTTGTCCGCCCTAACGATACCACAAACGGCACCAAACGGCCAACGCCATCCGCAGCGCCCACCAATATTGCTCAATGTTTAGCGTTCATAGTACTGAGATTGTCAATTAAAAAGCAATTATTGCGCACATCTGAAGCGCCACAACAACGTTTCGATGTTTTCTATGTCTGCCTTTATACTAGAAGAGGCGCACACAAGTAACTCTAAGGCATGTAGCGTTTAATCGCGCTGCGCTGACAGTGCAACGCGATGCTCAAAAAGGCGTTTCCAACGCTTTGCTACGACGTCACGGTGGTGGCACCTGCCCGTCGCTTTGCGTTCTACACCTTATCACCTCCGAGACTGGCGCGCATCTTTCTCCGCGGGCTGCGCACGCCTTCGTTTTCGAAGATAACTGCCAGATGGCACTTGTTTCTAACGTACCTAGATGCGCTCGTTGCCCTCCGCCACACGCTCGAGGCACCCTAACGCAGCGCCTCCAGAATACCATTTACCGATTTTCTTGCGCAGAACATCAAATAATAAACGTTTTGTTCACTCTCTCCGGACGCAAGACTACCGTCTTTTGACGACATTTACAGTGTAACATGTGAATTCGGGCCAATTTTTTTTTTCTTAGAACAGATGACACACGGGGCATATTTATCAAGAACTTCTCTGGAAGAGTAGGTGGCAGTGAAGTTCAAGGCATTCCCCACCCCCCTGTGTAATTCACGTCTCTGATCAATAAACATTGAAATAGTACATGAATGATGCTGCTTTGCAATACGTGTGAGTAGACGTGAGTATAAATGTGAATCCAGGTAAGGATGCTGAAGGCGAAAAGACTGGACCGGAGCTAAACGTTCCCTGCTATTCGCAAGCCCCCTTCACTCACGTTATAGTTTCACCATATAGAGGCACCAGAGACGACGCTCTCACTCCTCGAGGAAATCGCTCGCTGTAAACTTCCACAACCGTCTACTCACTTCGCCGTCTTCTTCTTCGTTTCGACGTCGGGGACGTTCGCAGTCTCTCGTAAGGGAAGTGCTCCGCATTATCCCGCAGACTGCCGTTTCCCCTCCTTCCCGTTATGTCATCCCTCTTTTTTTGTGCGTACCCAGTTTTCGGGAATGTATACGTCGGTGCTTACCGGGGCGCATGCGAACACATATTTTTCAGAGGCTCTTCCACCAAATGGCACCCGTCCCTCCTCCCGTCCGCCCTTCGTTTCCAGTTGTCGTCGGCAATCGCTCGCGTCGGCCGATCATCGTGCACTGCATGGCGAATGCCGTGTTTGTAGTATACAGCGTATGCACTCGGCGGGCATGCGACGTCGATCTGTGGAAGCACCCGCGTCGTTCCTTTCAGTCCCGACTCGGTTTGACGTTGTTCTCTCTCTTTCTTCCATGAAGTCCTCCGGCGTGGAGCCGTTTTCGTCGGGAAAGATGGCTCGCCCCCTCTCATTTATTTCTAAAAACCTTGCTGGCACTCAACTCCTCTATTTCCTTTCCTGCGCGCTAGATCTCTTTCGCCCTCCCCTCCCCCGTGTCCCACGCAGGATATATGTGGACGCCGCTTCGATTCGATCTCTGTCGTCGTCGCTGTGTACTTGTGTATGGCCCTGCCGTTTTACATCCCGGGCGCGCTACAATGCGCCCCATGTATACGAAAAAACCTCTCTCTCTCTCTCCCTCTAACGCTTATGGCTGTCGCGACCATGCAGTATTTCGGATTGGTCCACTTTTCTATCGCTCTTTTTTTTTTTTTTTTTAAGTGGCGTTTCGGAAACGATGTATATGATTGAGCGAGTTTTCTGATCGCCCACTCCCTTCTTATGGCCTTTCGTTCTGTGTTAAAGTACCCAGTGAAGTGCTTCTCTATCTCTTTTTTTGATTTTCTTTATTACTTCACCTCGTTTCAGCTATCCCTGTGATTCGATTCAGTCCGTGTATCGCAGCGCACGCGCGCATGTAACTGCGTTCGCTCTCACTCGTCATTATTTATTTACTTTTTTTTCATCACCGTTTCTAGGAACTACCGCCGCTTTTCTGAAAGAGAAGCGTCGTCCTTCGTGTCACCGATAACTGCCACTGGTTTCGTTGTTTCGGGCGTCGTCGTCGTCCCTTACGTTTTCACTGTTGCCTTCCTCGTTGCTTGTTTGTTTGTTTGATTTTTGCATATCTTTATTCGCTCTTGCTTTTGTTGCTCTTCTCGCTGCTCTATTCGATCAAAACAGCTGCCACTCGCTTCACGGTTTGCCCATGTGGGACTCCTGACTTTCCGTTTGCGGTGGACTTCTTTTATTGTCCGCGAAGTTTAATATGCAGACCTCCCAGTGTTCGACTTTTTTTTCCCCCTAAATCTAGGATCGTCGCCTCGTGGCACCTGTTCTCCGTTTTTCATGGCACGTAAATAAGGCGGGGCTTGCGACGTGATCTCCACCTAGTGACAGACGCGCCCTACGAGAGTGAAACTATTTCGCTGTAACAAAATATCGATGCTTTACCACTTCGCAGCTAAGTATGATAACGAAGCTGTTATCCAACGGACATTAAAAAAAATAAAGATGCTGAACGTTGATCGGGAGATAACTAAAGAATCAGCGCAGTAGATGTCGAGTTGTCAGATGTCGAAAGATGCGGGAGTCCATGTCGGCGGTGCGGTGTCGTGAGATTTTGCAAAATCGTATTACTCGGTCGCGTTGGAACAGTCACTTTGGACTTCTTGCCAATTCTGCACGCGCGCGATGTGAGTTTGTTTAAGATTTATGTCACCTCTGTTCGTTTGCCCGACCAGCTTGAACTTTGATGTGTGCAGTGAAGCTAGAAGTTATGGGGTTTGTTTGTTGACGTTCACGTTCGTATCGGGCTTATAGTATTTCACTCGTGCTAAGAATGGCGAAAGTAGACGTACGCAGTGCGATTCGTCAATTTGATACGAAGTACAGTGCAATCGTTTATTTGATATGTGCAGTTTGAGCAAGCGAGAAGGAATCGCCGGCATAACGCAGGAATCCCTGGGTATACTCCCATAGAAATGACGGCGATGATACTAAGAGTCAAATACATTCCAACTCCTCTTCGAGGGCCAGCTCTCGAGTGCTGTTAACAAGTCCATCCCACCCCGCACTGTGGGATTTAACTGCCGGGATCTATACGGGTGGAGAGAAGGGGGCATGCCGCAGTCTTCTTGATCCTCGTCGGAGGCTTTGCAGAGGGCGCGTTGAGAAGAGATCTCCATGCGGGGACACGCTCTGCTGGTGGTGCGGTTCGTTTTTTTTTTTTTTGCGTTTCCCACGTGTGTACACACTGGCCTTCCAGTTTACGCAGAGCCGTGCGACGGGTTTTCGTTGTGCGATAAGGCATACTCGCGCTCGTTCACTCTGGATCGAGAAGCTTGCTTGTTGGGCGGGATAGCGCACGTGGTTTATCCCTGGCTGAGCAGTTACGTGCAGTGTGTGTGTGTGTGTGTGTGTGTGTGTGTGTGTGTGTGTGTGTGTGTGTGTGTGTGTGTGTGTGTGTGTGTGTGTGTGTGTGTGTGTGTGTGGAGGTAAACTAATATTGACGATAATCGTAATAACGATCACGACTGTGCAACGGAGACCTCGTTTGGTATTTAATGTTTGTTCGCGCCGCTGTGCTGTAAGTGTTTCACGTGGTTTCTGTGCTTATCGTTAGCTAGTGCCAGTATTAGTCTGCCGCTACATGTCTTCGCTCATAATTATGTAGCCGTTCTTGCGCATGAAGTTATCGAAATCTAATTTAAAGCTTATATCGCGCGGTGTCGGTGTGTCGGGCCGGTACATGCCGGAACCGTCCGTGCATTGGTTGCACGAAAACAGTGCGTTCATCCGAGGCATGGATTGATTACGGAAACTGGGTCCTAATAACAGCTTCACCGGCTTTGCAAAAACGAGAAGAGAAAAAAAGAAGAATAATAGACAGGCAGTTTCACACCGGGAACGCCGTATACGGCCGCGAAGCTGCAATGATTATGATTTTCGATAATAAAATGTCGTTATCATCATTGTTTCCAGCGTCATCGTAATATTGTTTTAGCTACCTGAAGAAAGAGCACCATCGTCACAATCGTTTCGAACATAATCGTCATCATTTAGATTTATGTGTTTCTTTATTCCCGCCTTCCTCTGGTCGCGTGGTCTATGTGGCGACTACTACTACTACTACTACTACTACTACTACTACTACTACTACTACTACTAAGACGCGGACGACTGCGGTAAAACGGTCTCGCTGTGAGAATTTTTACCGCCACACAGAGTAAACGGATGCTACCCTGCCCACGCCGCTCTGTAGAAATGCTCTCATCATGCGATCGTGTATATTTATGCGAGGCTACGGTCTCTATAATGTGGCGATGCTGCCCGAGTATGCTGTGTTTCGCCCGATTCTATGCGCACCCGCCGCCCACCCTCTGTAAACCCCGTCGTCGTTTCGGCCCCGCGCTGTTGTTGTATAGCTGGCTTGCCCGCGAGGCACGGCGCTGACGGCCGTACTTCGTCTGCGGAGACGCGGCCGTCGTTCTCTCTCCCCGTCGTAGCCGGTCGTTTGGGCTCGCTCGGATAACGACCCCGTCAGTGCTCCTCGCGAGTATGATACTGCGTGTGTTGTAACGCACACAGGGCTCGTCGCCTTGGCGCCAGCGCGGCGTTCCGCTGCGCTGGCCGCGCAAATCGCCGACGCTTTGTCATGGGTCCCCAGTCGGTGGCGTCCGAGACCGGCCGGCTCGGTCGCGCAGTGTATATACCGCATACTATCGTACGCGCGGCATACTCTTGGGGAACCATATCGCGAGGGTTTATTCCCGTGGATGCCATTTGTATTTTTTGTTGTTGTTGTGATCGTTTGGAAGGCGTTTATAGTTGCGCTTCCTACCTCGCCAAAAGAACGGTGTTGTGCGTGTTTTCTGAGCGCCTTATTCTACCCGAACTCTTTTTTTTCCTGCTGTTTTGCTTCTTCGATTTCTTTGTCTAAGCAGCCCCCCCTCTGCCTCCGTTCCCCCTTCTCTTCATCTCTCTATCACTCTCTTTATTCACCTGGTTGCAGTCATTACGCGCCCCCTCTCCGGTGGCGCTGGTGTAATTCGTACTTCCTCGTTCGCTCGCATCTCTGCATTTCGCTCTCGTCGCAACCGATGCGAGAACCAGCCACGACGTTTGAGGTTCTCATCGCGTGCGAATAGAGAGCGTCTTTCCTCGCACTAATGCTCGGGTTTTTTCTTGCGTCGTTCTTACTGTGTAATTGGACGGCCAGCTTGGTTCGCGAAAATGGTTTGAAAAAAAAAAATAAAAGAAAAAAAAGGTGGGTAGGAGATGACCATAAACCAGGAGTGTAAGCGAAAGACGGAGGCACTTCTTTTCTTCTTTCCTTTTTCTCGCTGTCTCTTTCTAGCGTCTTGTGCATCGCTTCTTTCTGGAGTGCAACGACTTCTGTTTCGCTGGTTGAAGGAAAAGCGAAAAGAGTAAACGGAAACGAGCTTTTGCGGCCCTCGAAAATCGGCGCACTACTGAGCAAAGCAACTCCCCCCCCCCCCTCCATTCTTTCTCTCTTTCTCTAGGGTTAAAGAAGAGTGCGTTGTCACGTGGAGACATTGAGCTTGCGCGGGAGGAGAAGCATTACGACTTGGTGTATCCTTACAAATCCTCTGTAGAGGGACTGCCCGTGCATTCCGGGCACGCGCGCGCACTTCGTCATCTTCCCCGGTGTAGTAACGACGAGGGGAGAGAAAAAAAAAATGAGGAAGAGCGACTGTGCGCAGTATTGTTATCCCTCTCGGCATTTTGCCAAATGCACGCGCGCACCAGTTTTGTAAAGCCCCGAGAAGAGAGTTATACACGCAGGCGCAGTTTGCGGAGTTTGGGGTTCCTGCGGCGCTGATCCGAGGTTCTCGCGCCGCTGCCGCTCGTGCGCGCGTTCCCTTTCGGTTGCAGCACCCCTTGCGCCGCCGCTGCCTCGGCGGTTGCGCATCATTACCGCCGCCAACGAGCTTCATTATATGCGCCGCGGCTACCGTCAGCTATACCGGCGTCGTGAAGCGGTCTCCGGCTGACGTGGTCGGTTATCGCTCGCGTGGCAGTCACGCTTGGGCTCCTGGTATTGCCCTATGCTGCCGTACTCTTTCTTCTATTTCACGCTATTGCACATTTGTTAACGAGAACATTGCTGCTCCGTCGGGGAGTTCTAACCCGGTGGGAGGCGAATTTAAGCGTTTTGAGAGCCTCTTACGTGAGGTGTCACCTGGTAGAGCACAGTCAAAGTTCTTCAGACGCTGTATTACGGAGCAGCTAACGCGCTATTGCGTTCTCGATGAGAGTTTTCCGAACATAGGGGGTGGTTGTTTTTGGGCTGTTTTAGCATGTCGTTCAGATGGAAGGCTGTTTGTGCAGAACCTTGCATTACAAAAGAAAGGCGTTGTTGCTCAGGGAGGAGGATGATGATGGTGATAATAGAAGGGAAAGGGATCGGTTAGTGTGTCTAGCGGAAGGCTACTCTGCGCCGTCGACAGGTGCAGAGGGTACAGAAGGAACGTATATATCCAAAAACAGATCACAAAACAAACACGCTGGACCAGCCTGCGGTGCTCGTATCATCCGTCGAGCAAGGATAGTGTAATTTATCGAGCACACTTATTGAGCCTAACTGTTTTTGCGCAAGTTGATCGTGAAAGATGGATCTGTATTCTATGCGGCTTATACTTTCTTTCCTTTTAAGCGTCTCTCTCGCTCGCATGGGTGCTTGTCGGAAAGATATGTGTTTTAAAGCCGCATTAAAACTGAATCTCTTTCTTCAGAGCATAGCTCCGTGGGCCGGGTAGCCGCCGCTACCTGCAGAAGAAAGTCTGAGGTTGGTTGTGTCAGTCTTGCCTCGTTCTCACAAACGAGCGCTCAAGAAAGTGCCTCCGAATTCTAGTGGCGGTGACAATACCAGGCGCCGCTCGGACGCGCTAGACGCCAGCGTAAAAGAAGAAAACAAGCATCAAAGGACTTCTCAGGCTGCCGTCTCTCTCCCTCGAAAAGGGTCATTGTTACGCTGACCAACCTCCTCGCACCTATCGCCGCGTGACCTCCAGAATCATCGAGAAGCATGGAGGAAGGAAAGAAACTCGAACGGAAAAACTTCGAGAAGGAAAGCGTGAGTCACTCCATAGTTGCGTCACGTGTCGTGGAGTCTCGGCCCTTCACCAGTTTTGACTGTGCAGCGTGCCGACGAAGCTTCCAGAAACCAGGGTGAACGTATACAAGGGAACAGCGGAGGGTGATTATCAGGAGATAAAAAATTTTTGCGCCAGCTTGGGTGAGATGAAGAGAGTTTTTCCGCCGTTGGGTGAAGGCTCTTGTTTTCAGTGACAAAGCAGGAGATGAAGAGGTTTGCCACCTGCGGGTGAATGCTTGCCCTTCAAGCAGAAGTGTGTGTTTACCGCCAATGGGCGAAGACGTGTTCTGCAGTCGCAGCGCGTGAGAGGCCGACGTGCTACTGGCGAAGAAGTTTTCTTATTGGAGTGCATGCGTTTTTCTTTTTGTCATTGTGCGAGCATCGCTGCACGCTGACCTTTGACAGCAGGTAGCTGGCTTGTTGGAAGCCGCGCTTTTTAGAAGATACCCCCCTCCCCCTTCCCCGACGTCAGACCTTACAGCCGCCTTTCTTGTATACTGTTATGCCAGCGAGTCCTCGTCAAACGTCCGTGCCTCGGAAAAAGGCAATCTGGGTCAAGGCCAGCCCGCAGTCCGCCTGACGCGAACATCTCAACGGCGTGAACACGCGCGGCGCCTCTCTCGCCCACGTGCATTGAGTCAGCGGCGCACGTGACAGCGAGCCGGCGTCCTCGTGTCTGGTGGTCTGACGCATGGCGCGGCAACCCCATTGGAGGAATCTGCCCTGACGACCAGCGGCGCTTCTGATTGGACATTTTGGTTGGACCCGGTGTAAATAAAAGAAGCCCTGCGGCGCGTCGCGATCGGCGGTCCTAGAGAGAGGAGTCCCCATGTCGGAGAGCCGACATGTGTGTGAGTCGGCGGTCTTAGGCGAAAGGCTGATCTATGTGTTAGAGAGGAGAGCTCGGCTCTTCGAGTCTCTGTCGGCCCCAGTGCCGAAATTGTAACGCCTCTGTATATATGCTGTACATAAACCTTGTTTAACTCACCGTCGTCTCGTCCGCTCGTCTTATCAGCTCTGCGCAGAAGCAGTCGCGGGCTGAGAAACATACGCTACCAAACGGCTGGTGACCTTCCCGGCGGAGTTGAAAGCAGTGGCGCCTTCGGGGCCGTGTCGGCGTCCCCGTCTTTCGCAACAGTGGTGGCTTCGGCGGGATCGGTCCGTCGTGCGCAACAATACATAGGTACAGACTGTTCAGAGCTTACTTCTTTGTATTATATTGATGGATGTCTCGCATTATTTGCAAACTTAGATTTTTCTCTACGGTATCGACGAGCGCGCGGTATAGCAGGCAGGCGGCAGGTTGTTAGAACAACAGTATATATATATATATATATATAAATATATATATATATATATATATATATATATATATATATATATATATATATATATATATATATATATATATATATATATATATATATATATATATATATGTTACGCACGAGTGACGCTTACTCTGCTGAATTGGTCTTGTCGGCTGCGCCATAAAACATTACAGGCTCCAGTTATTTGTGCGGGGGCGCGGCGCTGGAAACCCACTTGCGAGGCGATGGGCAAACACTCAGAGCTTGAAGTGATCGACATCGCTCATACTTCCCGCTCTTGATATATTATCTGTGTAATTGGCCCTGTTCTCTAGCCTGATCAGCAAACGGAGTGTAGCATTTAGTGGTCTTATTCTTGTCGTGGCTGACGCGTGGAGTGCCTCGTGTGAAGTGAAGTGGGGATCGTGGCCATCTGTCTCTCAATAGAGCGTATACTTGCGTTCCATTCGGCGCTATTTTATCTGTTCGCCCTTTCTCTTTCTTAATATATGTTTGCTGAAACTAGGCGCAGCGCAGTTCAGTGACGGTGAAGCTCTGGTGTCGATCCAGGTGTCGCATGGCTGGCACCTTTATACTTCGCAGTAGACGTCCATAGAAACGAAATTCTGGCAAATTTGGGTGCCTCAGTTCTCTTTATTTCTCTCACTCGCACGCCCCCTTTATAGTTGTGAATTTCCGACGAAAGTCGTGCCCGTTCAGAGAGCTGAACCGGTCAATTTGCGGCGCCTGTAGTACGTTCCGTTTGCTTTTGGTTTTGTGAGTCCACGCGGGCGCGCACTCGCTCGCCCTGTGCCAGTGAAGTTGACGCCCGCGGCGGAAGCGAGCGCTTCCGAGAGAGGCCGCGCGATTTGTGCGCGTCTGGCTGTGACGTCGAGTGTGCCGCAAACAACGCGCCGAGGAGCGAACCTATGGTTCTGGGCTCTTGACGGCCCCGGGCTGCGATCATACGCCGCGCGTTGCTGCAGATTTCGTTCGAACCTCTCCTTCTCACATATAGCGCTTCGTACCATTTTCTCGCGAATTTAGTGACACATTTTTTTTTTTTAGTCAGTTGAATACGCCGCTTGTCCCCGACATAGACCCGCCCTGTTTTTTTTGCTGTCCCACCTTCTACGATAATTCAGAGCCGGGTAATTTTTTGGTAATCTGTGTTTTTTGAGGGCTATAGAGTTTGTAACAAAATTATTCTCTCTGCAATGCGCAGCAAAAATCATGCTGTGATAGCTCGCATGGATCGCAGATCGATGACGGCGGACACCATTCTGGAATGTCGTGCAGGGAGGTCATCGCGAGTGAAGGTGGCCAAGGCAGTCCTCTGCTGCTTTTTGAAGGCAGCGGACTTGCATGCTCTCCTCTCTGTCCCCCTCTCCACCTTTCCTTACCTTCAACTCCCTCATCCCTGTCCCCAGTGTAGGGTAGCATAGCAGTCGTTGTAGACTGGTTAGCATCCCTGTCTTTTCTTACCCTCATGTTCCGTTCCATTCCAATAATTCCAAGGGTAACTGGAGTTCTGCGCTCGTTCAGTCACTACGGGAATGGTGGGTCATGCATTGATTTGCCTAACCTTGCATTCGCGTCTTTGAACCTGTTTCTGGGTTTTGTATTATGGTGTTTGTAGCGTTTGTTCTGGATCAAAGAGCGGCTCGCGAACCTCTTCGGCGGAATTGAATCGTTGAGCCCGAAGGCGTCAAGGTCGTGAAGCGGGAGTGCTCAACTTTTGCTCAACGTCGTCTCGTGGTAAAATGTCCGCGGGTCGCGAGGAGCCACGCGGAGCCAGAAAGAAAGAAAAAGTGCCGCCACATCCACGAAGTGAATGATGATGAGTTGGCGAAGCTCCGGAGGTAAACCTGGTAAACCATGAATGCTCCGTACATTTTGCCCACTCGATTTTATTGCAACGCTCCCCCTAGCGTACGTCGCCGCACTAAATCGAACGATGACACGCGCCATATGTGGCATCATTCCTATTTTATAACACCTCGCATCTTTCATAATCAACTACACGTACCGCCGTCTAGTTTATAACATCTTGCATCTTTTGGATGGACGGACGGACGGACGGACGGATGGATGGACGGACGGACGGACGGACGGACGGATGGACGGATGGATATGGCTGTACCCTTTAGATCGGGCGGTGGCTAGCGTAATACTTAATGCCGTCAGCTACAAGGACCGCCATCTAGTGAACACTGCAAGAACTGAACGAGAGGTGGCTACATACAGGGGACGCACAGCCCACGCCTTAAGGAGCTTCGCTCCTAAAAAAGAGACCTAGGGCGTGACCACACTCAAGCGTTGCAGCGCGTCGGCGCGTGGCGTGTAGACGCGGCGCCGCGCCCTTTCTCTGTGGAGGGTGAGGGCGCGCAGCTCAATGAAGGAAGGCGCGCGCCCTCTCTCTCCGTAAACAGAGAGTGCGGCGCCGAGTCTTACAAGTGACGCGCCGTCATGTCGTCAGACCTTTAAATATATTCATGTGCTGCCCACCATTTACATGCTGCTGAATTAAGCGTCTTGCGTTGCAGCTCCCGTAGGCACTAGCGCCGGGCTTCTTTCTGTATATCGTATTATTATGATTCACGAAACTCTACGCATCGGACATTTGCCGTCAGATCGCTTCGCTCGAGCAATCCTTACAAGGTGCGACACAGCGCGCATCGTCGGGCTTTCTGCGTTTGTTCATCCTCTTCCGCATCTCCTGACGCAACTGTCGACGAAGATGTGGCGCGTCCTAGCTACGCGAGAAGAAGGGAAAAAAAGAAGTTGGATCCGTGACCACCCAGCGCACGCATTAAAGGTCACCACTGCTTTAGAATATAACACACGCTGTGTTTGTTAGTATAATGATCATCATGCAATGCGCGTGCGACAGTATCGCATGAAAGCGTGTGCGTCATAAATACACTATCCGTTGGTCGTGTACGTTCCAACCGTCAACTTGCGCCTTGATGACGTCATGCGCGCGACCCCACTCTGTGCGATTAAAAACCTCGAGGACATTTGGCACAGAATAAGGTGACAGACCTCCGAATAATTGGTGATGCTAGTTGTAGATGAAAATGGTTGGGCGCGTTTATACTTGTTTAAACGTACGAGTGATTCTTTCCATTGCTTTGTTCCTTCCTTTGGATTCCACTTCCAAGGCATAGTTAGTCACAATTTATTGGTCGCACTTTGGTTTCACCCACATTTCACTTCACTTCGTCCTGAGGGACAGGGCCCTGTACTGTATCACCTTTTTTTTTTCTTTTTAAATATTTTGGCAGTTGACCCCGCATGATAGAGATTCATGAAATGATCTCTTCTATTCTGGCGTCTGCCTCATAACTCGCCCAAGACACGAGGTTCGCTTCGGTGCTCTCCCGTAAGTCCAGTGTTCACGATGCAGCCCCGCATCTCGAAAGGCGCGTGTGGTTTGATGGATGGAGCCGGAAACCTTGGAGGCCTATCTAGTCGACGGAGAAGATGATGTGCGGTGCCTCCGAGACGGTGACAAGTTCGTTCGTCGGCGCGTGCCGAGTCTCGTGAGACGCGTCGTAGAGAAATGAAACACACAGACAGCGGAGATTGGAAGTTACGGCGGTGGCTTTTCGGTTCTCGATTCGAGCCCGCGTCGTTCCCCCCCCCCCCCCCCCTTTTTTTTTTTTTTTGACGAATGCCCGGCGTCGTCGCTGGGCTTATACCTGGACGTCGCGTATCTCGCACCTCACTTTCGGTCTCCCCTCCGCGCGAGGAGGTACCAGGCGAGGCGAAGAGTCAGCATCCTTTGATCCCTTCCCTCCTTGCTCCGCATCCTCCCGTCGCCACCCCCCCCCCCCTGCTTTTTTTTTTCTGTGCTGCAGTTAGGAAGTGGCTGTTGCCTTCGTCGTCTTCTCCCGATGAAGTATGCTTTCAGAGCCTGGTTCTGAGCCCCGGGGAAGGAGGTGCGATGGAGTAGGAAGAAGGAACACGCGCGGCCGTTTTTCTTCGTTTGCGCCCGAAGTCGCCGCCGTGCCGTGCCTTGTTCCGCATCGTCTCTCGTCTCGTGTTACTTTCACTCGTTTGTATGCGTCACGCGTTTGGCTGGCGCAGAGGGATGAAATAAATATGCAAGCATGAACGCAAGCAAGCAAGCAAAGGGCGAATGAAAACAAAATGCAAAAGAAAAAAATGCTTACACGTGTTTTCCCGTGCATTCAGGGTGTGGTGCTTCAGAATTGATCTCTACTCGACGCGCTTTATATACATTTGTAACTCATCTGTTGCTTGCGCCGTGTGTATTATACATGTACGAGCACGAGGCGAAACCGTGAAGACGCGTCTCCGTAGTTGCGCCTGTTTCGCACTTTTCGCTGCTCGAGGTACCTATACGAACGTCGCATTTACGTGCGTGATATATATATATATATATATATATATATATATATATATATATATATATATATATATATATATATATATATATATAAGGATGTATATATATATATATATATATATATATATATATATATATATATATATATATATATATATATATATATATATATAAGGATGTGTATATATACGTATATTTATTCGCATGACGATGCTCGGGCCCTGCTTTTTTCCGTGTATACGTTTGACGCTCGCTGGCGCGCGCGGCCGTTGCGCCGCGCAAATATACGCCAGGCCGTGCGTGCCGCGAGAGCGGAGGACGTTACGGGCGCGCCTCGGCGACGTTGAAGAATGCCTCGCATATACAGTATACACACACGTGCCGGGAATGATAAGAGAGCGCGTGTGTTGTGTACTGCTCCCGTTATGAGAAACGAAGAAAATTCGCTGGCCGCGTGGGCACGACCGCCTTCGCTTTACCGCCGTTGCTGGATGCGGCTTGAACTCGCCGGAACGGGTTTCGAAGTATATAAGGGCAAAGAAGAAGGAAATCGCGCGCGCGTGTATGTGCGTCTGTAGAGCCCTTGGAAACTGATTCTACCGCGAAAACAATGCTTTGATGCGTGTTTCGTGTTTGTTGAGCATTTTGCCCTCCCATGTGTGTGTGTGTGTGTGTGTGTGTGTGTGTGTGTGTGTGTGTGTGTGTGTGTGTGTGTGTGTGTGTGTGTGTGTGTGTGTGTGTGTGTGTGTGTGTGCGTGCGTGTGTGTGTGCGTGCGTGTATGTGTGTGTGTGTGTGTGTGAGCGAGTTCGCGTTTTCTCCGCTGTTCCATATACCTCGCCCATTCTTGGAGGTTCGAGACAAATGTCGGCGATATCGGTTCGCGGGCGAGGCATTTGTTTTCCAGAAACGCCGAGGAACTCGCTCGCTGTTTGGCTGCGTGCATTTTACGCGGCCTGCCAAGCTTTTTTCGCGGAGCACGTCGCTTCGCGGCAGCCAAATCGCCCCCGCTTCCTTCTTTGCCGAGCAAATCGGGCTTTGCAGAGGGAAGGAAGCCCGACTGCCTGCGCGAGCGGGCGAGTGCAGAGCGGGCACGCGCGCTTTTATACACGTCGAGAGCGCGCAGCGCCGCTTCAGCGTTTTGTTCGTCGCGCTTGTGCCCCAAAGCCCCGTGTGAAAGCGGCCAACTGCGCCGCTGCAGGGCGCGCTCGGGTCCCTTCCTCTTTTGTTCTTCGCGCGTCGTGTGTGCGCCGAGCGCATCCGTCTCAGATTTGCCGATGCCTATAAGCGTTTCTTTGCTTGGCGCACGCGGTTTTTTTTTTTTTTGCCTGTCTCGCCACGAAGTGTTTCGTTTGAATGGTTCGACGTTGCGGGGCGCGCTCGCGGGTTAAAATGCGTTCTTGTAGAAATCACGCTCTTGTTTGCGGCCTCGTTTGTGTGTAGAAGGATGTGCAGAAACCGTTTGAGATGCAGGCGGTGGGCCTGTAGCTTCGATCCAATTCGAACTAATCCGCCGCCGCTGTGTGTGCATGCGCGAACGCGCGTCGTGATTGTTCGAAATCCTTCAGGTGCGTTTACGGGCACTGACCAGCTGTTGGATTCTCTCGTGTTTGCCATGTGCGTTAGCGTGAATGAATGTGGCCGCGTTTCGCTGCATACCATATACTGTTGTACATGCTGGCTCATCTCGGAAATCTATCGATTTTTTTCCCTCCATCTTTGAATTCAGTGGTCAGCATACGTATAGATTTCTGGGACTTTACAGGGGAGTGGGCAGGCGGCGTGGAGAAGCGGTTGAATTGAGTTCGCATTGGTGTTCTCTGGATGTTCCTGGTTCGATCGTGGGTCTCGGCGCGAGAACGAAGTGTAGAAAACGCGGAGAGACCCGGGCGTCTGGTGATATCGAAGGCATTCGAGCAACTGAGCGAGCCAGCGCCCGTTACTGTTGCCCGTGCCCGCGCCACATCGTCCTCCTTTATCTTCAACGGGTATGCCATGCCCTCTTGTGATAGGGGGACATAACGCGTAAACTTTAGTATCTATTGTTCATGCATATGTGTGTGTTTGTGCTAGAGAGAGAGAAAGAGAGGGGGGTTATGAAGGAATAAGAGGTGTCCAGTATGCTACTCCATATATATAGTTAAGGTGGAGGTTGAAATATAAGTTAAGGCTGTGGAGAAAGGAGAAGGACTGGCGTGGCATAAAAATCAGCCTCTATGACATTTTAGGCCCGGAAAGTGCACGAAGACGGGAACAAGACGACGACACACAGAATGGTCCGTGCGCTTATAGGTTTCGTAATGTCGACTTCATCGGACCGAGGTTCTGGCCTCTATAAGTCAACTTTACATACGCATGGAGCAATGATACAAGCGATGCAGTCTCTTGTACTAATGTGTTGTCCGTTAAAATTGCGTTCGGTGCCCTGGATGACCTTAGAGAACGACGCCCCAATGTTCAAGATTAGGAGGAAGAATCGCGAATTGAGTTAGTCGCTACGTCAAGTCTATAGAGTTCTATATGTTCCACTATGACTAGATATGACAGCAAGTACAGTACCTAGATGTAGCCGTGACTCTTTGCGAGTCAGATAAAGATGCGTGCTGCATAGTGTTTGTCGTTGTTTTTAGTACTTCGTCTACTGCCCTTTGCTCAGCTCTCTATATATACACTTTAAAAAAAGGTAGTAGAACTTGCAGCTTTGGGGTAGTAACGGTTTGTCACATGTGTTACAACCCAGGTAGTAACTGCAGTTAGTAACGGTGAGGATGGCAACAGTTACTACCTTAGTCGTTACTAACAGCATTTAGTAATTGTTACTACCATAGCCGTTATTAACCATAGCTGGTAACTTTTAAAGGTTTTCAGAAAAACAAAAGTAGTAACTGCTGCTACCATGCTCATTATTCCACATTATTTGTTCGTTGTTAATGGAGGTCAAGTTAAGCTCTCATTACTGCACAACTTCAAAGAGCGTTGCATAGTGTGTCATGAAGCGAAGAATACATAGACGTAACAATTAAGTTTACTACGCTACAGTACTAGAAACCGACTCCTGGGACATTTATAGGCCCTATTTTGAAGATTAATGTATTTTACTATTTTACAGATGAGCACCTGTGTTTCACGAATTATTATAAAAAAATGCGGGACTGGAACAATGTACTATACTACGTGATTACGTGTGTTTAGGTACGTAGCACAAGACTTTTAATCAGCCGCGTTTTTTATTGATATGTCACATATATTTATTATAAAAATGTTCGCTTCCCTTTCGGTTCTTAGCCGGTCTTGCTTCGAATCTAACTCCTTTTTTTTTTCGCGTATTATATGTTCACTTGAGTCATTAAACATTTGTGCCGGAAATTGCACCGTCCGTATACAGACAAGCTTCCACAGCTTTCTTTTTTTTTTTACATTCTGCGCTCACTGACCATCAGGAGTGGTTTTCTGATCAAGTTTCGATCGGGGAGTCATGTTTTCTTATAGATATGTCGTTCACGCGTTGGGCTGCAGGTTCTTATTTAAGAGGACAAAGAAGGAAATAAATAAATACTAGAATAATTGCGTACAGTGCATGCACTATTCATACACGGAGTGTGCGACTCGGAAATATGGGGTTCAAGAACGCTCCCGGGGACCTTCGTCTGTCGATTAAGCACTGCCGGAGGGCTTGCGGGTTATTATGCGTAATTACACTCTTTGAGGAAATATGGTGCCGTTGCCTTTAATAGCTCCTTTTGTCGCCCCACTAATGGTCGAGGTGCTGTCCTTTTGTCGAAGAGTTTATCATTTATGTACGCTACCCCACAACTGCAGGAAACGGTCACATCGTCGAAGCGGCCGTTACGTCATGTTTTTGTCGATCGATTTTTTTTATTTTAAGTATACCAGGCGTAGTCAAGTGTGGTGGTGCAACTCGCTCGCATGGCAACACCCGGATCATCGGCGGCATCGATTGAAGAAACGCAGCGCTTCATGCGAGACGAATGTTCGATGCCGGTTTCCGTGATGTCGCAACGCCCGTTATCGGTCGATGTGCTTAAACGCGACCAACGTCGTACTAATTGTCGTCGACGTCCTCCCGTCCTGCTCAATCGAGCGTGGCCAATCGGACACTACCTGTATCTCCGGTGTCTCTATGTAGAGAGCATCGCGATATGGAACGGGTCGGGTTGACCGACAATCGTAATGGCTGCCGTTCACTCTATGGGGTGGCCTGTCACGTTCGATGTGCCGATGGGACTAGTGCATAATAAATTCATTTTTTGGAACAGGTGTACTAGGGAAATTTCAACGTATAGACGCGGCAAACGTGAAGTACAGCGCTCGAGTAAGTGATAAGCATATACCGTAGGTATATTTATGTGTGTAGGTAGGGCAGTTGCATTACGTTAGTTATGTCGAGTTTTATGGCGCAAAAGCAACAATGGCTATGATGCGGCAGTCGCATTAAGGTAAATGTTGTTCTGCTTTCTTATGTTTCCCAGTTTTTGTCTATACTTTTCTCATTTTTAAAGTGTCTCTCTCTCTCTTTTTTTTTCTTCTAATGAGCGAATATTCGTATAAGACCTCAATGGTTTCTATCTACCCTCAGGTATACTTCCACTTGAATTCGTACGTTGCTGTGTCTTTTTTTCGCCTGTGTCAGCCGAGTTCAGCGTACACGACGCTAATAGGGGCACTTTAATTCTGCAAAGTTATACAAGCCTTCTTCGAGTCATACAAGCATCTTCGTCAGTCGGCGTCGCAGTACGAAGGCCCTTCTCAGAGACATCCAATTACGCCTCGCCCGATCTTGCGCCCGCAATTTTTCTATATTCCATCACGCCGGATCGTTCTCTCCGCCGTCGATCGACTGCGCCGCTTTCGTTCTGGCATTCAACTCGCAAAGTTTTAATCGCATATTTCGTGACTCCACTATATGCAATACGTATAGCGTGTGCAGCTCTTTTGTTTCTATTTTACTGCCTTCTGTAATATTCGTTTATTCCCACGTAGAAGCTTACTTGTTTTAGCTAAGAAAAAGAACTGCTAAATATTAGGGTGGCAAGTCTCGCAGGGTCGCCAGTGCATTTTCGCTTAAATGGCTCGAAGGTGAAGGCTGTATCCTTCCCTCTTCCTTTTCAGCTCCAGTGGGTCTAGATTTTCCGTCAGATATGATTTCTATCGTCCTTCCCGTTCAGTCAATAAAAGTTTATCCAATAAATAAAAGTTTATCCAATAAATAAAAGTTTATCCAATCCAATCCCGTTCAGTCATGGTAGTGTACGCCGTTGTTGCTGCCGGCAGAAGCGCCGCGCTCTGATGTCCCCGAATCGTGGGAATTATTAGGGTATAAATATTTCTTCTCTCTCAAGTCTTTGAGCTGCCATGCCCTGCCATTATTGTGAAGAAAAAAGAAGCAAATAAATAATGCGGCCGTACGTCAGCCTTCACGGCACGTTCCTGTGGCACATTTTTGGGGCAGTTCACTTCCAGTGCATGCATGGCGCCGCATTTCTCGAAGCGCATGCGCAACGTGGGTGTCTGTCATTGCTGTTACCGGAGGGGCTGTATAGCGGTGTGCGCGCATACGAAACTGGCTTCAAGCCCCGCGGCAGTTCCTGCGTAATGTTCCAGTTGCACGGGGCTTTTCTTCATTCAACTCGGCAGATATTTTCCGCGACCTTTGCACTTTCGAATGCGCCCATTACCTCGTTGAGCCCCCCCCCCCCCCTTTTTTTTTTTTTTTGCTCCGAGGTGCGTGTTTCGAAAGGGGCCAAGGATTCTCTTGAATGGCTCTGCGCTGTTTGCGGCGCGGGTTGCATTTCCCGTTCGAGCAGTTAAATAGGAACGGCGACGCGGCGTAAAACAAAACTAAAAGAACTCCCCAACCCCCTCCCGTTTGCCTTTCTGTGCGTTTCGCTGACCGTTGACCGTTCTTCGGGTTGCATTTGAATGCACGCAGCGTCGCCCCGTCATACCCTCCCTGCTTTCCTTTTTTTTTTTCATTAAACGATGTATGGGTTGTAAATAGAGGTGACATTCTTGTTTTTTTTTTTTTTGCGTTTTAGAAATGCATGCTGTTTGCAGTAGCTGTTGTTGATGGCTGTGACCTGCGCCCACTATATAGTATAAACAGTGCTCCGTGTTTCGTGCGCTCTTTTTATAGCCAGGCATGGAGAATGGGACCACGCCTACGTCCGAAGCATTGCGCTACTCAACAGCGGTCTTTTAGGGGCGAAGCTCCTTGGGGTGTGGCTCTGTCCATCTTCCGTTGGTGTATGTAGCCGCCAATGGCACATACCCGTTCTAGAGCGGGTATGTGCCTCCGGGGAGGCGAGATGTGTGATGACGTTACTTGGAGTGTTCACTAGATGGACGCATGGATGAACGGAGAGACTAGAAGGCGGACGGACAGATGGACGGACGGAAGGACTCACGGGCAGACGGACAAGCGCATGGATAGACGCACGGATGGACGCACGGACGGGCTGACGGACGCTTCGCCCCACTCATCATGATTCACTCCGTGGATATGCTGTGATTTTTTTTTTTTGCGGGGGGGGGGGGGGGGCTGCTTGCTGATTCCAATGGCTGCATATTTATCTGAATTCTTTGCTTCATCCATTAAAGAGACGGAGTGTGGGTGGAGACGTAGTTAAACGTGAACGTGACTGATTCCAGTGCTTACACTGTTTTTTTTTTTCAACATTATTTACTTCGACTACACATCCGTTTTGCGTGTTAGTCACTGTGAAGACAAAATTGCATGGGCGTGCCACCTAGGGAGTGGTCTCTGGGAACCTGCGTTATATACATGAAGGATGGCTGTAGTAATATCATGCAAAATCTTGGTAAGGACTGAGATACCCTCCGATGCTCGAACAGATGAAAAAATATCTTTAAACACGAGGTGTCGCTAGAGCCATTGTTCGGACGTGTGGTCTTCTTGCCTAAATAGGTTGAAAAAAAAATCTGGAGTAGGAAATATTCATCAGCAGGGAAGCCGCGCCCCTAAAAGGTGGCATCCGTCATTTTAGTAGGGGCACGATCAAACCACTCGAAAGGAGCATGTTTCCGAAATCCTTGGGGTAGCAAAGGTGGTGTGGGCGTGGGCATAGGGTTGCAATTGTAAAGGGGCACTGTCTCACACCAACCACGATATAACACGCCTTTACACCCCCCCCCCCCCCCCCCACTCGTCAAGACAAAATCCTTACGACCCCCATGCTTTGCTTACACCTGGCGTCTAGCCGAGTGTCCTTCAGGTCCCCTTTTTTTGGCCAATAAAGTTTCACCACCACCTCCACCACCCATGCCTTGCTTCACTTTTGCTGGCAAAATGGTGGGCTTCCGCTGCGTAATTTTTTTTCCTTTTTAGCCCTTTTGTTCATGCCTCGTCGACCGCACACCTATACATCGACTACAGTGACACCTCGTGTTCAAGAATAGCCCATCCCTTCACGCTTCGATCTTCCCTTGGGGTTACTACTCCGCCTTGATGTCAGCCATTCCTGAAACAGTAAAACAAAACACCATGTTTTCTCTCGCTCTCTATCTCCCTTTCGCTTTTGCAATATATATATCACCTTCTGAGGCTTCTTAGATACTATAAATGTTACCTGTGCCTTAAAAGACGTTTCACTGAAGCAGCAATGACGTTCTTCGAACAGCGTATGCAGGCATATAGCTTACACGTCCTTCGAGGAGATTTCCACGCTCCCGTGACGAGCGCATGCCCCATAACGGCGAGGCA
The DNA here is from genome assembly GCF_043290135.1 of Rhipicephalus microplus. Lineage (NCBI taxonomy): Eukaryota > Metazoa > Arthropoda > Arachnida > Ixodida > Ixodidae > Rhipicephalus > Rhipicephalus microplus. The sequence goes on along the minus strand of NC_134704.1, from coordinate 36,240,552 downwards.
TTTATATCGGGATATTCCTGGGCGCATAGCGCGCCCGCTTCCTTATATTGCTATAGGCGCGCGCGATTTCACGGACCAGCGCGTGAGTCCCGTAAATCGCCGAGCCAAGCAAGCGGCGCTCGCCTTCGTCATCAACGTCGTCAGCGGAGCCGCGGCGGCTCTGGAAAAAAAAAAAAAGGGGGGGGGGGGCTTACGGACGATTCTCGAAGATTCCTGCCACCGCCAGTTGTGAAACCCGCCATTAAACGCGCATAGCGCCCTCGCTCCTTGTATGCGTCGCTCTTTTTTTTCATATTCTCTTCCCCGAGCACCGCTGTGTTGGGCGCATCGAATCGCTGTTTCGGCTGCCGGTGATGATGATGTGTGTGGGAGGCAAGGTCTCCCATCTGGCCGAGCCGCACTGGCCTACTTTCGCCGTCGATGCACCCTTCTTTGCTCGCGCACACCTGGCGTCTGGCCCCTGGCGATGGATCGCGCGCGGACATGTTCCGAAGGGCCGCTTATATGTGTACCATGCCTGCTCGTCTTTCTTCTTGCTCGTCGGCGCTTCCTCGTTTCCTCTATTGATTTTCTCGCTACGCGAGTACCAGTCTGTTGTATGCGATTGTATATAAACGCCTGTTCGCGTGCCTTTTGTTTCGGCCGGTACGTATATATGATTGCCCGCGTGTGTCTGCTGCCTATACCATGCGCGCTTGTTGTTGGGACGCTTTCGCAAATAAGGAACGGCCGGCTGGCTCGTTTATCTTCGTGTCGTGAGTTTGCTGAGGGCCACTGCTTGGTATAGTTCATTGCCAGCTACTCTTTTGTTTTCGTTTTTTTTTTTCTGTGCAGCCCATAGCGTACGCATTTGCTTTCAAACCGCGTTCGTGCATCCTTTATGCGCACGTGGGAGTGAGAGGAAGCAACGGAGTGTTCGGCTATTCGAAACACGTGCGTGTTATTGTAGTCAATGTCTCACTCACGTCCGCTTCTGTAAACTTACTTTGGCCACTGGCTGCATAATAAATGTGTTCCTACTGGTGTGTGCCGTTGACCTGTGTGTGAGATTGGACTTTTGTTTCTCTATATGCGCCGCAGCATGCGTGCGTGTATGACAAACCGTGCCTCCGCTCATATAGTTATACGGACGTATGTTTAAGTTCCATGCAAGACTACCTAAAACAAACCGCTGTGAAGTTGAAATCCGGTTATGCGCGTGAATCCTGTCGTGGTTGAAAGAAAAGAAAATTCACTTAATCGATCATTTTTAGTTGTATGTATGTATGTATGTATGTATGTATGTATGTATGTATGTATGTATGTATGTATGTATGTATGTATGTATGTATGTATGTGTGTATGTATGTATGTATGTATGTATGTATGTATGTTTATGCGTGAATGATCGCTACTGCAGTGCGTGAGTGCGTTCTCGTTCTTGAAGAACACTCGTGTATTTTTTGTAGCTTTTTTTCTTTTCCGTGGCGTTTATTATTGTGATTTAGGAACCAAAAAAGTGTTTTTTTTTTTGCGTTTTCATCGGTCATCTAATAGATGTGCCTTTTGTATACAGCCTCTGCAGGTATAGCCGTCTGCTTGCATAATGGGGCGATCGTTAACTTTTCCTCGCGCTTCGTATGGTGTAGCATATACCGCATGCAGGGATTTGTACGCCCCGACCTTTTCCATACCCCAAGACTTCCCTAATACCTCCATCAATTGTGTAACATTATTGAATCTCCCCTGACCATCCCATTAATAATTGACCCCTTTCCCCTTAATGTTGATATCGGAATTCTGAAGTAGCCTCTGACCTCACACCTTATACGAGAAGCTCAGGCTGACAGCTGTATTCGAGTGAGTCATCTTCCGCTAAGCGGAAATCGTTCTCAGCCATCGCAGGTAGTGGTATACCTCTGTATACTATACATGCACTTTTTCTGTATATTGTAGTACATACAGCACCGCTGCACACCTGCTGACACGTACACAGCTCACGTCACCGTGCGAATCGTGGCTCTTCCGCGTCGATTCCGAGAACTGCTGGATGTGTATACACCGCCTTTTCTTTTTTACGTGTAGACGGGACATCAGTTCGCCTAGCGTGCTGTATAAACGGGCCTTTGTTGCGCGCTTCGCGATTTGTGGTTGCGCGTTGAGCTTGCGCGCGGCGTGCGATACGATATAAACGTGCGCTGTTGCCTTTTATAGCCGCCTTCCGCGTCGTGTCGTAACGACTTGGGATTTTTTTTTTTTTTCTCGCATAAACCTCACTGGCCTCCATCGGCGAATAAGGGCTTCCGCTCTTGTCTTTCATCGCCGCTGTGTCGACCACAATGGGCGTCTATTGGAGCGAGTTCGTGGCCTCCGCCGACTTTTGCTCGCCGGCGGTGATGATGAACGCGCCCTGGCCAGCCATTGGGTCACCTCGGCCGATTCGGTTGTGAGCGCCCCTTGTGGAAGAAGCGTGCGCGTGCGGCGAGATGACGGATAACCTCGGCGATAACCCGACGCCGGGTCCGTCTCTTCTTTTCTTCGGCGATGACCTCGGCAATCGTTCTATCGTGAGCTGTGGTCGGCGCCTACTGCGCGCGTCTTGTGAGGAGGAAGCGAGGGCAGCAGGACGCCGATTTTTACTATACATGAGCCGGGAGAATGGCCCGCACCATTACCGGGGATGGGCCTGCTTGCGCTGAAGAGGAATGTTCGAAGAGATTTGATTGATAGTGCGAATAAATTAATTAATATTGAAAGGACAAGAGTGCACGAAAGCCACCCTTTTGCGCCCGTGTCTGTAGTATCGCTATTATTGCGATACAATGCAATAAATAGAAAAAAAATAACTGAAACAGTATTCTGTGGTTGCTGCAGTAAATTGCGCCTTCTGGCTTTGCTCGTATGCAATCGCATTTGGTAATAGCATTTTCTTGGTCAATGTTGCATTGGTAACGCTAAAGTAAAGGTGAGTACTGCGTAGTTTCGGAATGATTGCGCTGATAAATCTGTGGTCAGCTCTTTAGACCTCGCTATGTATTCGAAGTCGTCGCAGTGGTTGCTGGGATATGCCATTCTCGGCATTACGTGGCGCTCCGAGAATCTTATGAAGAGTTTATAAAAAAGTAAAACGTAATAAAGTGCCATTTTGATAAGACAGCTTTCCGCACGTTGCCGGCTGGGCGAGCTTTTGCAGTTCCTTCGAGCACGGTATATAGTGCTGCGTCCGGTCTCTTGTGGCGCATTTGCAAAGCCACGACGTTGTTGCATGTTTCTGCTTTGCGTGGTCACGGGCAGTATACCCTAATCGAGCTGTCATTCTCTCCTCGTTTCTCTACTGTTGCAGAAAGGAAGGGCCTGCCGAGAACGCCCGCGTAGCGACGCTTGCCTGGGAGGGGTGAGTACCTCGCACGAGTGCGTGTCCGTGTGTTTCACCGTGACCTTAACCGTATTCGATGTATATATAGGCGGTTATGTCGCATATAGGTCTCTTCTCGCAGTAATGGCACCGTAGTTGGCTATTCAATGGCTATTCATTGGCACCGTAGTTGGCTATTCTTGCCCCGCCGCGGTGGTCTAGTGGCTAGTGGCTAAGGTACTCGGCTGCTGACTCGCAGGTCGCGGGATCGAATCCCCGCTGCATTTCCGATGGAGGCGGAAATGTTGTAGGCCCCTGTACTCAGATTTGGGTGCACGTTAAAGAAACCCAGGTGATCGAAATTTCCGGAGCCCTCCACTACGGCGTCTCTCATAATCATATGGTGGATTTGGGACGTTAAACCCCACATATCAATCAATCAATCAATCAATTAACCAATCAACTTTATCGTGCTCGGCAGCTGGCAACTCTCTTACGCGTTAATACAAAACTGCCTCCTCGTTTCGGATAAAGCGCTAGCACAAAGCTTCTGCGTTTCATCGGAGGAGGGGGGAGAAGAAGTTATTTTTATGGTCGCACTTCTTTTATCTTGTTTTACCCATCGTTTGCTGTTTAAAAGCGTTCGTACCTTTCTTCGTACTCTTATTGTGAGTGCCACATGGATCTCCTAGACCGTATCATTTTTTTTTAATGAAGCATATCCAGTCGCTTATGTTATACCAGATTACATTTCTTTCTTACGTCATTTCACTTGCGCTTCAGATGTTTTCATTACTGGATGAATAAACCGCAGGTACTTCGCCATTTAGATTGTGAGCCTTAGACTGCACTCTTGAACATCCAGGTGATAGTATGCATTCGAAGGACATGCCTGCATCGCTTTTGAAGCGGCCTATGACACTTTCTATATGAGCGCCACAGGTATTTGTTGGATATTGTGTATGTACCTATCTTTAGAAAGAGGTTCCTAGCTATTCTATTTAAGATATGAACAAAAACTCGTATAATGATAAACATGACATTTCTTTTGTCGCCTCGGTCGAAGACCGCCCTTCATCTCTGTTCTCTCATAACGGCTTGTCCTCGGTCGAGACGTCAGAATAAATGTCCGCTGTGACATTTCATTAATAAATAGCATTCAGGTGTCGTTACAGTTTGTGTTTGCAGATATACGCGATTCGTACTATAAACTGTAAAGGTACCAGATGTTTTTTCTCGGTGGCACAGCACTATTTTCCTCCAATAATTATTCGTCTTTGCCTGTATCCGTCTTCCATCAAATATCCTTGTTCGCGGCAAGCGTGAGTGAACACTTGCGCAGTCGTCGCACGACAAGGTGTGCCGCTACGATTTGGAATATCTGGTTTCAACGTGCTTCCGTTCGTTTTGTTCTTTTTTTTTTCTTTCTTGCCCCCCTACGAGATAAGGCTAGAAGAGATCATACGTCAGCTAACGTTAAACAGCGATACTGCGTCGTCGCACTGGGCTAAAAACTACGCACTAGATGATTTAGTCAACTTCGAACACTATATAGTTTTTTATTGCACACGTCGGGAAATTATCATCTCTGCAGCTTCCCCCCCCCCCCCCCCCCGCCGACGCACGGTCTTAATAGCGCCTGCGCTCAGGGACCACGTTTATCACCCCTTTCTTCATCAGTCCGCTCTGTCGTGAAAGCTGATCTGTTCGGTTGACAGAATGACAGCTCTGGGTCCGTCTACTCATCTGGCTTGCCGATAAGAGTATAGTTGTATATGCATAGAAAAACGATACTACTAAATGCTTCTGAAGTATTGAAAAAAAAAATAAATTGAGGAAGAAAAAGGCCAATATACTTCGTTTCGACGCCTTGTCGCGTGGCTCTGACTGTCTCGAGCCCTCAAGTGCTAACCGGGAAAGGATTTGCCGTGTGAGCGCGTGTGAGTGCTCCGTTAGAATTCACAAGTATATTTGCTTCTATATTCATGAAGCTATGTGGTTCGCCTGATGGTTTGGTACGCTTTGTTTGCGCTTCTTTCTTTCTTTCTTTCTTTCTTTCTTTCTTTCTTTCTTTCTTTCTTTCTTTCTTTCCAGCCACTTAATGAAGCACGTGAGCTGCTATACTTTCCGTGTTGTGCTTTCTTTTAAGTTCCTTGGCATCGCGAGCTTGTCTCCCATTCCATCGCCCCGCGCTCTTTGTTCCTTTCCGTACCCCTTTTTGCACGGCGGAGCGGTCGTCGACTCGGCTCGTCTTCCTCTCACCCCCTCCTCATCTTTCGGCGTGCAATCCGTGGTGCGATCGAGAGCATCACCTCTCTCTTTCTCCCGTCTTCTTGAGCGTCAAGGACTTGTTGTGCAAGCATTGTTCGAAGGAGACCCCTCATCGCCGACACCACGGAGCGGCAACGGCGCTGCAAATCCGCCCCTTATTCTTCTGTTGACTCATGCAGTCGGGGCAGCTCGCGCGGTTCCGCTTGGACGAGAGTCCGTTATAAGTGCTTCTGCAGAGAACAATGAAGTCGATCTTGCCATGGGTCGTTATTTCGCTTGCGCATTGCCTATATGGTCTAACGAAACGACAAAAAAAAAATATTGACGAGGTATTGCATAGCTCGTGGGAAAGAAAAAGTGACATTCACATAATTCAATACCCTATAAGTTTTTTAAAGTCGTTCACGGTGCACTTGCTTCCCTGTTCGCGCTGTTGCGACTTGCGCGACAATATATGGACGATTACAACCGTATGAAGCCAACGTACACAATCAAGCTCGAAGAAACGTGGATATACTAATTGAAATGCGAAAACTCAGACGATGGGGCTTTGTGATTTTTATGTATGTTGTTATAGTCATACATTATCAAGCTATTAAGGGTAAGTGCATATTAATATACGTTAAGGTCACTTTCCAGACTGGCATTATGGAGTGACCACTGACCGTGGGCGTTCTGCTAAGAACCCCAGGTGGTCGGAATTTCCGCAGACCTCCACTACGGCGTCCCTCATGAACATATGGGGATTTTGGGACGTTAAACCTCACATATCCCTGCAGTTGTCACGGATCGCCGCTCAGCACTCCGTCCCATTACCGAGACCTTCTAATACGGCACGCAGTATAGTGAAAAAAAGCTTACTAAATCTACGTCACCGAAATCTCGGTGGACTCCGACATGAAACACTTTCGTTTTAACCGATTCCGATGAAATAAGGCAGGGAACCATGCCCGATTTTCGCAAGTGTATACACATAAATGGATATATCGAATGGAGGAAAATTCTGCCATATTGGGTAGAACTCTTGCCGTTTAATATCTGCAACAAGTGAATTCATAAAAATGAATGTACACAGATGTATACACGCACTATCACAGATGTATACACAGATTTATAGACCTCGTTAAGGGAAACTAAAGAGAGAAAGGATTGTTCTCACATTAGTAAATTACTTCTTCGCAATTCCGAAATTGCCACGATTGCCGCGAGATTTCGCTTGATGAGCGAGAAAACTAAGGAGCCTTGATGTGTGCGCGTGAGACGCGCGCACATCAAGGCTCCTTAGAGAAAACGTGCGAAAAGAAAATGTGGATGCAGACACCACCTTAAAATTGCTGCACTGAACGTCGTGATGTCATAGATATTGATGGCATATGTTAAGTCCTACGTGGGTCCTTATCCGTAAAAATGAAGTATGTTATCCCCTGAGAGGGATGCCATACACTTAACATGCCGTGTTTCGGGAAATTAGGCCTAGCTAATTTCCTCAAAATGCCTCGATGTCACGCGGGCGGTGATTTCGGCGTAAAAAATTAAAAAAAAATTGTTGTCCTTGATTTTCTATTTAAAAGAACCCATGTTGGTGAGATTAACGACGTTTGAGCTCTCAGAGTGCGATTAATAATATAAACATATTTATTTTTTCTAAATTTAGCGTCTCTTTAATATAGGATGGTCACTGAACGCAATACCGAGAAAATTATTTGAGTGAGAGTACGAGGTGGATGCTATACGATGAATCAAAAAGGGAGGTTCGCGTGTGTGTGTGTGTGTGTGTGTGTGTGTGTGTGTGTGTGTGTGTGTGTGTGTGTGCGTACGCAAGCAGCATGTGCAGGCGGATATATCTAATATAATTGAAGAAGCGAGAGCTATAGTGTATTTAATACTTATGCAATTCAGTGCCATCGTTCGCTCGACGAAGCTTGTACTGTGCGATGCGACGATCCGACGCTATACACATACGTGGCTCTGATAACATCTTCGACGTCCTGTATATGTGGGTGGTCATTCATTGCCGGTCGTAGGGGTGTCTCTTCCGCTTCACGATTTTGGGATTTCGGGTGACTGGCGCGCACGCAATCATCGGTCGGGGGGCGCACTGCCCCTGTGCTCGGTCGTTCGCGAATGGGCCGCGGTAATTGCATCGTGCCCGCGCGAATTTTTTTTTTATATGTATGGCCTCGCATTTGAAAACCTCGTGACTCTCGTTTCCAGTCTCGGCTGGCCGTGTGAATTGGTTCGCGCGCGGGAGCGACTTGAGTTTTGAAAACGCGCGGTGCACCCGCGTCGTCTCTGTATAGCTCGAAGCGCCAATGGCGTGCCGCTTAGGGCGGTGCCGGCACTTTTTAAAATGCTGGGAGAAATATCTATCTATATGCCCCCCTCTTCGACGGGGAGGGGGGGGGGGTCGCCCTTTTTTTTTCTCTCTTTGATTTCCGTAAAGTCGTTCCTCTTAGCACGTCTCTGTTCTCCACCTCCTGTCTCTCTCTCTCTCTCTCCATTTCGTTTTATCCGGTCTATAAGAGAGCACACGCCCGTCTGACCATTCTGGCCGGACACTCGATCTCTCGCTCGTCCTTCACGTATGCCGCTTTCTGCGGCGGTTTCGCTTCCGCCTTTCTTTTTTTCGGGGACTTTTATTCGTTGCCTCAGTCCGAGGAAGAAGGGCTCGTCTCCTGGCACTTTCTTCGCTGCCCACGTATGCTCTTGCCTTGTAACTCGCTCTCCTCGGCGTGGCCGTCGGGCTTTTTTTGCATCGTGCTTTTTGACTTACTGGACCGCATCGTGGAGAGCGTATGCGAATGATGCGAAAAAAGTGGCGTGTGGCTGCGGTGTGCATACCGTATGGCGCGGTGGCCGTGGGACAGGTCGGTTGTTCCGCGGCTGGTGCTGTCAATTTGGGGCCTCATTGTTACGCGCTTTTCCGTCTCTGCGAGCATCGAAGAGGGCGTCGGCGCAAGGTCTGACGCAGCGTCGCTGTCCGCCGGAATATCGCCGCTCCCTGAGGTTATATAGGCGTTGACCGGTCCTGTCTGGATTGCCGCGCTGACTCCGCTGGGCTGTTTTTATTGGACGCCGACAATCGCTGCCATTGCAGAGACGAATAACGACGGCACGCTTATGTACTGGGCGCCATGCTCTGTCGTAGATCGGTTCGAAGCGTATATGAAAGAGTGCTGCATACGTCTTGTCGCGCTTTTTTTCGTCCTACGCGTTTTCTGCCGGAACGAAATTCTCGGTATATTCTCTCGATATCACGCAGCCACCACTTCCGCTTCCTCCTATCAAGGCCTCTGTGGTAGGCACAACCGCCGTAGAAACAAGATATTCACGCCGCCATCCGCGTTAACCGGGCGGCTATATCCGTGTGGTTTTCATTGGTGGAAATGAGCATTTGAGACTGCGGTGCATGTCACCCTTGCGCTATGGCTCTGCACTTGCTTGCAGCACAAGGCGCCCGTGTTTTCGAGCCGCGTCTTTCGCGGCTGTGGCGATAGAAAGAGATAGAGGGGAAGAGAGCTGACTTCTCCATTCATCGTGGCGCCAGCTGAAGCGTCTCTCTCGATGAAGTGCACAATAGAAGTTTCTTTCTTATGCAAGAGGAGCGACTCCTCTGCCTACCTACAGTAGCGCTTCCGGGTCGTTGCTTGCGAGCTGCGAGCAATATGCCAACGCCGCGACCCAACAGCTGCGCCTCCATTGCTCTCTACTAGCGTTGCGAACGGGAAAATGAGTGACACGCTGTAGAGATGCACAGAGAGCCTCGTTTTTGCCGCGTATGTGTATATATGTGCATTTCGGTAGCCGTCATCATGGGACACTCAAGTGGCGGACTATATCTCTGCAGGTCTAACGCGTGCGCCAAAGGCTCATCGTGTCATTTCGTCGGGTGTGTGAACCCCGGGACCGCGAGCTCGCATTAACGAACACTTGTGCGCGGACCTGACCATTCCCTTCGTCGTATGCAGCCGGTGATGCTCTAGCGACATCAGACATTTGGTGACGTCGGTCGCTATTCCCACGCATTTATTCAAACCCACTCTGCGTTTCTGTTGATAAACATGTGGTTGCCAGAGCAGGGAACTGTTATTCAGTCACATGCTCGATCCGATGTGGACTCTGCTGCTTGTGAGGTCTCATCCGCAGCGCCGCGCCTGCTCTTGTACTGTCACCGTAGCTGTGGTGCGAGGAGTGCCTGTTAGTCGTCGACAGAGGACTTCTATAGCGACGAGCAGGATGCGTCACGGTATTTGAATTGTGATCTCCAAAATGGGACTACGTGTTGGTGTGTCGTGGAACTTAATGTCTTAAGATGTCTTAACTAATGTCTTAGGATAAAAAGTTACCGGGATCTAGTGCGACCCTAACGTTGAGTATTGTATACGCTCATTGCAGCCGCAACAATATGTTGCCTATGTCTTCGGGATATCGTTAAAGCCAAATCGATTAGTTTTGGTTATTGACCGAACGGATAGCGCTATAGAGAAACCCTGTCGACACTTGCTTTTACCCCAGTTCTCCTCCGTACGTAACCTCTTCTATTGTGGCATTTGGGGTGATGTACGCATATTATCTATTAAATATGAAATTGTTTTATTTATTGTGCTCCATTTTCTTCATTTTCTTTTAGAAATTACTTGTCGACGCCTGAATTCGGTTATGATATTTGTTATGTAAAACCCATAGCTTCCCCGACAAAACCTTACGTTTCAGTGAACCGTTATTGTTATTTGGTTATCTGTATATTAATCTATCTAGGTTGTACCTCGGTCGCTACGTGTCGTGTTGCTCGGAGAGGAAGGGTGACGAAAGGTGGTGCGGGTAGGCCGTGTAAGGAAGTTCGCCTCTCGTGGGCGCAATCTTACACTTGTGGCATAGAAGTTTTCGGTGACCTTCCATTTCGCATGCGCGCGTTTCGCTCTTTTATTATGCCCAGTGTTCCACGGCGTGTTCTGCTTCGAGAACGGAAGCAGATGTCGCCGCCAAGCTAGCTCTCACTCGTGAGCGTAGTGCCCTTCTTTTTTTTTTTTTTTTTTCCACAGGACTCGACTGAGAAGGATGGCGTACGAATTCTTGCGCCCGTGCGCAGAGCGGTCTCGGCTTTCTGGGGCGAAGCTTGGGTTTCTTCGGATCCTGAATTTCCGAGGTGGGCGCTGCGGGAACGTGGCCAGCTGGTGCGCGGAAATGGGCCTTACGGACGTTTCGTCGTAAACCGAAAAAGAGGCTTGGGCCCCCTCTGGAACGGGTGGTGGTGTATAGGAGGCATATATGTACCTTTCGTTGGCGATCGAACTGTGGGCAGCTGGAATCTCCAAAAGTAATGTGTTTCAGGGGAAGCATGCCGTCAGTCTTGGCGGCCTCGTTGGTACCCGGGAATCATTTTTTTACCAGCGGAGCACTTTTAAGTCGAGTGTGCTCCGTCTGCATGTCTGTTCTGTGTCACGCAAGTCACTTGACCTGATGGGGGTGTTGCGGGGGAGGTAACAAAGAAATCTGAGGAAATGATTATTATGCTCGAAATTATGACCCTGATGATGCGAAATGATGCTCGAAACGTTGATAATCATGCTGCTTCTAAGTAATGATAATGATGATGATGATGATGTTTGAAAGCAGTCTATTATTAGTCTGCCTACACATACACTCGCGTTACTGCTTCTCTGTCTAATGGTTTTCATGGCTTGGGATTGGCATAGTTTTCTGTCTTTCCTTCTTTTCTTTTTTTTTTTCTTTTTTAGTTCACCTTGTTCAGCAATGGCGTGGCAGGACCTCGTCCCCCCTATCCCCCCTCTATTACTGTTCGATTTGTCGCAACTCCCAGCGGTCGTTAGAAAACCTCTCGAATGCCACTGTTTGGGCGAATGTTGGGCATAAGTCGCGTAACACGTTGTCCTTTCCCGCATCAATACATATGATGACGTCGTTCACATCAGGACGACCGCCATCGACCGATCGGGCCCCCGGATCCCCCTATCTATACATACACACGAACGAGAGGGCCTGTGCGCATGAGACCCAATCACGGCCCAGTTAGCCGGACAATCGATTCAAGCTGGCAATTAGTATCTGTGCGTCATGACCGTCTCCTTTCTACAGAAGGACGCGCGACTTGTCGAGCTGCGCTGGGCTTCATTTCGCTGGGCTTCATTTCGCTTATCCCCCAGTTCACTGGGGGATAAGCGAAATTACGCATCCGTGTATCCTTTTTTCCCTGCTCGTTTTTTTTTTCTTTTGCTTTTTTCTAGTTCCGAGTGGAGCCTGGACTAATTAGCACTCCCATGGGCATGAGAGATGGCGGAAGCCAGGGGCGCTTTGCGATACTTTGGCCTCGGTGACTGTTTTTGCAAATGTGACGTTGAACGCTCGCTGTGTGGCCATCCGTGGGGACCGCCCATCTGTTTCTCAGCTTCTCTCTGTATAGCTCGATCAGGTTTTCTAAACCCATTTCGGTTCTCGACACTCTCGAGTGCGGATAAAGGCATGCTTATCAACTGATCACTTTCGTGATTGATACTTCCGCCCGTTTTTGATACTTCCGCCCGGGCAGGTAGTTATTTTATCTTTACCTTTCTGTTTCGTTTTTTTCTAGGTTTTTTCTTTGCTGTTTTTCAGTGCCTTTATTTTTGTGTTGTTTGTTTTTGTTTTGTTTTTCTTACTCATGTTCTGCTCTTGTGCCATGTGGTTTTTATCACATGGTCACTGTCTCCTATATATTTTCGTGCTCTGCGCAATAAACTCAGTTGGAAGTTAGCGCTCGTGTCTTTCGTGTCCTTCTTGTCTCTGTGTCGTCGTTTTGTTCTCGCGCTATAACTATCGTCATGCCATACCAACTAGCCCAAGCTGCCACACTTCTAAGTTCAATTTAAACATGTACGTGCCCACTGTAAAACCTGCAACGCGGGCACGCGCGACGCAAGTTGGAGCTTCGATTGTGCGCGGTTTCTGATTGCTCTTGTCTCCGCGTCCAAATGATATCGGCTCACGTAAGGGGATTATGAAGTGAGTGAAGAGCGTTTAGTTTAAGAAAACAGGGGAATCTTGAACTCTCATGCTGTCCCGACGGTCCCGTCGTCACCCTTCACTGTTGAGGCTCAATTAACGTATTCACCTTTTCATAAACGCCTCCCTGGGCGCCGCCATAGCCCTCCTTGGGCTGTGCGAATTGGTGCGTCCCCTCGAAAATACACTGACAACGCTGCGCCCTTAGCCTTTGTACTCCCGCGCACAGCCCATCATGGCGGTGTTTTTTCCTTCCTGTGAAAAGGTGTATACGACAACAAAGAAACGAAAAACAAGCAAGCAACTCGCTCCTGATCATTCGATTCGATAAAAGGTATAACGTCGTAACAAGGCAATTCCCGTGGAACTTCGAATGCTACTCGCACGAGTATTCCGCGTTTCTGATGCTGATAATGTTTGCTTGTAGATTCATGAATTGCATTGCCTCTCGCGTTGAGAAAAAAGTTGTTTTTTTTTGGAATAGTTGGTGCGATACTCAATGTATAATTTGTCGCTTAAAAAAAAACGCACACAAGATGAGAAGATGAACCGTTACATGGGCCCGTGTCCTTGTCGTGTGCGCGCGTGTATGTGGAGAAAGGGAGGGAGAGAGGGAGAGGGTTCATTTGTTTAGCGACAAACTATAGCATTGAGTACCCCCACGTTCTTTGTACACATCTGACTTTTCGCCAAATAACGCCCGTCTTCATCGTTATATATCGAGTCGTGGTCTCGATGGTGCGTATGGAAGGAGCCCCACTGTTACTATGGCCTGAAAGTATACTGCGCAGTAGAAAACACCTACGGCAAAAAGACAAAAACAAGCGCAGACTATCAGCTGAAGGTTTATTAATCCCGTCTTTGGCCGTCCGTGTTTTCTACCGCGTATTACTTTTAGATCGTGTATCACTAACTGGCCCTATCGTCCACTTTGGTTGCTATGACATGTTAAAGTTTCACAACGCTTTAAATTTTCCGCCACGGTGAATCAGCCGACCCGATGGTCGCTGGTTGGGGTCGCATTTTGCTGGAATGGTACGGGCCCGTCGGTGTCAGAGCACGTTAAAGAACACCAGATGATCGAAAGTTTTCGAAGCCCTCCACTACGGCTTCCCTTTATAACAATATCGACGTTTTGGGACGCAAAACCCCGGATATTAGTGGATCAACGTTCAGCGGGTGCCATGTTCCAAACCTGTTGCAGAGCTGCTCCGCCCGCTTTTCATAACACATCGCGCTCCCTGTAGCTTCAGTATCACCGAATATATATATATTTTTTTAGCGGTGAAGCTCCTTACGCCGTGGCTCGTATGTCCCGTGTCGTTGCCGTAGTAGCTAGTTTGCAGCCATATATAGCCAGTAGCCGTCCGTCGGTAAGTCCTTTCGTTCGTCCGTCTGTTTTCTGTCTGTCCGTCCGTACGTGCGTTCGCCCGTGCGTCCGCGCGTGCTTCCATGCGTGCTTCCATGCGAAGAGCTTCGCCCCACTCGTCATCATTCACCTCGTGGATATGCTGTGATTTTTTTTTGCTCCAATATTCGCCCTAATTAACGCGTCATTATTATCTGACGCATGAAAAAGGCGCAGAAAAGCAAAAAAAAAAACGAAAAAAAAGGTGTTTCGCAGTGAATGAAACGAACGTAGTTCGAAAGGACATGGACGCTATTTAGTGCGAATAAGGATTGAGATGTTCATGCCGTGCGAGGCCAGAGTACTCTTACATGTACACGATATAAACGATGGTGCAAGTGCCCTGGCTGTATGCTTCTTTATTTCTTAATTTTTCTTTCATCGCGCTAGCGTTCTTTGTGTCCTCCTTCCCCGGCCTCTCACCATCTCCATTAGCAAAAGTCGAAATTGGGAACCAAACGAATGGCCGGCCCTATATAAGCACAAAAGGGGAAACGGCTGTGAAGAGGGGTGAAATGTGAAAGAGAGGGAATAAATGATACAAACGAAATGATACTTCGAGGAAATAACGAAAATACCGACGGACAGGGGTCGTTAAAAGGGAAGATCAGACAACGCTCGCGTCTTTTTTTTCTTCTTTTTTTTATGTCTCGCTTTTTTAGCGAACGGAGTCCTTATCGCTCGCATAGCGTCTATCAGCACCATTCATTTCGTTTAACTTGCAGATCTGCTGAGTTCAAATAAAGTTCAGATGTAGTATCGCTTTTTCAGTTTACTTTCTAAATATATCGCGCTTCTCTCTTCTCTCTCTCTCCCCAACTTTCTCCTCTGGCACGTTTATTCTTTCAACAAAAAGAGTGTGGATTTCCAGGCGGTCGGTTCTATAAATGTCGTGTACTTTTTGTCGTTGGAGTCGTATATTATTATTATTATTATTATTATTATTATTATTATTATTATTATTATTATTATTATTATTATTATTATTATTATTTGCATCAATAGGTACAAAAGTGACAAAGAGAAAAGAGCAAGACAACGTGTGCCTACTTTTTCGGCAGGAGGAAATGGATAGCGGAAAAGAAGGTAGAAGAGAAAGGGGAATGAAGATGGTAAAGCGAAGAAAAAAAATTTGGGGATCCTAAAGTTTCGTTTCTAGGAGTTGAACGCGATAGTCTGTTCCTATATAGTGCGTACTTCAAACACTTAGTGCATGAAACATTTTCCAACTTGCTATGGACCCACTGCGTGGCCTTAGGAAAACAGGCGCAGCACTCACTCGCTGGATTTCGGGCCGACCGGTTGTGTCCCCGCGATCTCCGACGACAGCGCAGCTCTGGCCGACTGGCTCGCCCTACGCCATCTCCTGCCGCCGACAAGAGCTCTCGCTGAGTGGTGCCCCGTCCTCGGACTCCTGCGACCGTGTCCATCTTTCCTATCTCCTCCTTACTTCCGTCGTTTTCTGTCGTTCGTTGTCCCTGCGCCTCGCTCTCTCCTTCTTCTCGCTATCTATTTACCTTTTAATCCTATCCTTTGAATCCCTCCATACCCCCATCCCTCGTGAGCTACTGTTGAGGTGTCGCACGCTGATGCAGACAGTTATGGGGCTCACTTTTATCTTCTTTTCTCTTTAAGAATCACATAAGAAAACAGGCGCAGCAGCGTGTGTGCATTTTTAGGGGGGGGGGGGGGGGGGTTCGGCTTTAAACCGCGAAGTAATTACTATATTCACATGGTAGGACGCCAGATTGCAATGTGCGCTTGTACCACGCATAATTGCTGCAATATTTCATGTCATATTGTGAGGCATGTACACAGGACGCGTGTTTTTGTGCGGCATGTGTTTCTTTCACTACATACATACTGTAATTATTCGTGCATTATATGCCCTTTTAATCACTACACGAACAAATGCATGTTGCTCACCGTTGCCTGGACTTAGTCAGACTATTCTTTGTGTTTTCAAATATTGTTTAATTAGATATGTTTAATTAAGTAACTTTTCAAGAAACGAAGATAGATAAAAATTGCAAAGAGAGAGTTGTAGATCGGTTTGCAAAACGTCCGATTAGACTTTTGAACGTTATATCTGTTAGGCATTCGTGTTTTTCTGGTAATTGCAAATGCCCGCGAAATACAAAAAAATACCACGTGACAAACTCGCTCGTGCGCCAGTGCGCGCAATGGTTCTAGTGCTCCCTAACGTTCCGCGTACGAACGACCGTAGCATTTGCCCCCATTGTGCTGTCTCGGCAATGCCGCAACAGTGGTGGTGGCTTTACGATGAACACGTTTTGCATTCGGCCACAAAAACGATAACCGCCGTGACTGCTTATCGCTGTCATATGAACCGGTGTGAGGGAAGCGTGTCGTTCATACGAGGAACGTTAGGGAATACTACAATCAACGTGCGCCCCTTGATCAAGGGCCTTTACGTGCGCACTGACATGCGTATTTCGCAGGCATTTGCAATTAGCAGAAAAGCACTAAGACCTAACAGATATCAAGTTCAAAACAGTCTAATCGGACGTTTCGCAAACTGATCTACAACTTTCTCTTTGAAATTTTTTTATCTATCTTCGTTTCTTGAAAAGTTAGTTAATTAAACGTATCTAATTAAACAATATTTGAGAACACAAAAAAATAGTCTAACTCCAGGCAACGGTGAGTAACATGCATTTGGTCGCGTCATAATTACGTGTTCCGACATATTTTAAACTCTGGCTAAAGTTACGTGGGACACCCTGTATAGTATTGTACATATTGCATTTGATTAGCTTTTTCCCCCTATTTATTTCTAATGTTGCTTTCCTGTGTGTTTAAATTGTAAGTTACTGTTAGGATGATGGGATAGCCGGCTGTAATTTGCCTACCTTCCCATGTTGCGCCATATATAAATAAAAAAACATTCCATGCAGAGGAAGTTATTTTCAATCTATTCTTAAGCAGACGCGTGGCCGTGTTCTAGAACATCCGCTTGCCGCGCAAATGACCCGGGATCGATACCAGATCTGACTCAAGATTTATTTATCAATTTATTCAATTGCATTTACATCGTTCTCGGTTTTCTCATTCTCGCATAATAGGATTTTTGGCTCACAACCAACGGCGCCGACATTTGTGCGAAATGAGCTCTTTAACGCTGTCCCGTTGAAATAAACGACTGTAGATAAACGGATAATATCGAGATTCCTTTCGTTCATAAAAGTCACCTTAGCTCAATCGGTGAGCCTGGTCGCGACGAGAGTCGCCACCTCTCGGAAAGGGGTTATCGCCAATGGTCGCGCACCTGACGCAACGAAACCCATTGATTGATTGATTGATTTGTGGGGTTTAACGTCCCAAAACCACCATATGATTATGAGAGACGCCGTAGTGGAGGGCTCCGGAAATTTAGACCACCTGGGGTTCTTTAACGTGCACCCAAATCTGAGCACACGGGCCTACAACATTTCCGCCTCCATCGGAAATGCAGCCGCCGCAGCCGGGAATCGAACCCGCGACCTGCGGGTCAGCAGCCGAGTACCTTAGCCACTAGACCACCGCGGCGGGGCGCAACGAAACCCACCACCACGCACATAACCGTGCGTCACGCGTGTGTATTACAATCGGCGGTCGCGGATTGGCCGTGCTCTTTTATTTCCAGAGGGGCGAACACCTTTGACCTGCAGCATCGGCGGCTCTTTCGCTTCGTGCACTCGGCCCGTGGCCCAACGACGAGAATGTGCAGTGTATATATATAGGTTGATGCGGCAGCATTTGTTCTGCCTTTCTTCTTATTTCTTGCGTCGATTGTCTTTATACTTCGCGCAAGAGCGGCCGCCTGATTATTTGCCGCGCTTCATCGATTGCTCTATCTCTCCTCCGATGCCTCCTCCCTCCTCGGCGATGCACGTACACTATTGTGCGTATGTGTGCGCCGCAGCTCCAGTTTTGCTTCTCCTCCTCTACCTCCTCTTTGCTGCTTGGCTGCAGAGGTGCAACGGCGGCGGCGGCAACACTGGATGCGTCGTTCCGTTCCGAGCGGCGGCCTCTTCTCTCCATCTTCTCACTCTTCACGTCATTGCTCATTTTCTTCTTTCGTTCCGGTCGAGTTGGGAGGCCTTGTTTCACGGTTCTCTTTCTTTCTTTCCTCCTTGCTCATCGCTAGCCGAGTTTCGCTGTGGTGCGCTGAACACAAACGTTCATCCTTCTCTCGGTATACGTGATGCTTTTGTCTCCGCTGGCGTTGTGTGTCTCGTGTATCGGTTTGTTTGTTGTTCCCCCGTTCCCTTCTTCTTCTTCTCCAACGTCGCGGCCAAGTGGGCGCTTCTGTCTTGAGCTTCTTCTTCCGATATAAGTCGTCATCTTACTTTTTTTCTCGCCCTTTTTCCCCCCCTCCAAGTGCGCGTGGAAGTGCAGCTTTCTTCACGCTTCGTCTGCGCGACCGTGGCACCGCTTCTTGATTGGCTCCCTATCCGGAGTGTTTGTCCGTTTCGGCTTTGGCCGTCTTCTCCGTGGTCTCTGCGCGGTGCGCAGGCAAGACTTCTCGCCTCTTTTCGCCCTTTGTGACGTTTTGTTTTTAGGAGTCGTTCGTAAGCGCTTGCGAGCGTGGCTCGGAAGTATTGCGGGGGATGACTTATCGCCCGGTGCTTTCGGATCCGGCTGCGTCGCCGGATGAGCTTTATTTCTCTTGCGCGCGCACACAATTCACTGTCGTGCCTCCTGCAGCGATCGCTGTGGCCGACCGTGTTAGACAATCCCGAAAAGGCTCAGCGAGGGCTTTTGCACTTCGTGAAAGTCGGGCGTCTGCTCGCGGGCAAGAAAAATAAGTGGTTCCGGTGTTTGCGCTTTGTGTGCGTGGTGCTTGCGATCGACCGCAAGTGTAATCAACGAAAACTGCTACACTGTTGCATTCGGAAAGCGGCCTAACGTTCCCGGAATAACCTTGTCATATATGTTTGAAGAAAAAAATGCAAACGTCTTTTAGTATGTTGCTGTTTACAGTCGTGCACAGTATACAGTCGTTACCGTACGCGGCTTTTTTCTGACCGTTTCTGGTTGCCCATTTTCGCGATCTTTAACATCAGTGATTTGAATTTGACAGGGTTTGTCCGCTTGTGCTTGCTGGTGGAACACAAAATCGCATGTGGTGTTCACTTTCTTGTCCAATCTTTGTTTCCGCTACTTTTACGCCGTAACGAATAAGTGCCAACTTGCTCCCCTCTTCGTTTTGCTTCGCTGGTTTGTTGGTGCGCGACGAAGTTGCTTGGTAGTTCGTTTTTGTCACGTCGGGACTAGTCACGGTCGGATAGTTCGTGCTAACAGTTCCCATTCCGCGCAGTGACTTTTGACTCTGTACGCAAGACGTCGCCTTGTGAGCGTATAAATCTGCAGTGCCAAATACTCGCCCGCTGTACACTCGGCAGTGTCTCTTTATTCTTCTGCACTTTAAAGGGCTGAGGCCAGCCAAGTGTGTATATATGACGGCTATTGATCGAGCTGCTCAGCCATAATCGTAGCTTCCTCACTTGGCGTGGGCCACGTATCACAACCGCTTCCTTTTGATACGCGTTTAAATAACGCAGTAGCATCCACGCTAGCCGCAGCACGCTACATATATCGTCGTCTATTCGGCTGGGTGGGCGGTCGTATTCATTAATGAACGAGCTCCGTGCGTCGGCGGGACTGCTGGTGCCGAAAGCTGCAATTGATGGCACCGACGTCGGAAGCTGCCGTTGCTACGATGCCGGGGATCGTCTGTATAGAGATACACTCACTCACACACACACACACACACCGCAGTCCCTGCGCAAAAGCAGCGAGCACGGCCATTACGCTTTTATGAGCGCGCGCGCGCCAACCGCGTCTCGTACAAGCTGCCACGCCACGCTGGTGCGCGCTTGCAGCGGCCGACCCGGCGGCAATGTCGTGCCCGTCGATCGCCATCGCTTTTCTGGCCGCGGTGCTTCGCGTGGCCGGTATTGCAGCTTTTCGTGTGGTCGTATACGCGAGCGAGCGCGTCTTCTTTTATTTTGCATGTACCGTAGGTGCCCGAACACGTGCGTTTGTGTCTGCCCTCGCGTCGGGTACCCGGCGGCATTCCTTATTCAAGCAGGCCGTCCGTTATCCGCCACCCATTCCGAGCTGCCTCGTGTCGTGCACTGCCGAAGGGAGGATGTGTGTGTGTGGGAGCAAGGGAGAGAGAGAGAGAGAGACCGGGGGAATTCGACGTTCGTTGCTGCTCTTGAGCGTGCGAGCTGGACTAGAAAACGAAGAATGATAGTTCTTCCCCGCGGGCACGGGGGGTGCGCATTTATCGCACGGGGTCAGGACCTGTCGTCCTCCTCGCTCCTCCGGCAGATTATGCCTTTCGGATCGTCGCTCGTTTCTTTCTTCTCTAAGACCAGTTTTGGCATTGTGCACCCCCCCCCCCCCCCCAAGTCCCGTAATAGGATTCCTCGCAGGTTTCATTCTTTCGTTCGCTCGTTCTGCGCCATGGGGGTATTTTTGTTTTATCCCTAATACTCGAGGGCTTGTTGTCTTCTCTTTCCTCATTACGTATCTCGTCTCCCAATGCGGAGCCGTCGTTCTCGAAGCCAGTCGATGGCAGTGTCGCAGCGCTGACAGAATTTGTCGACTTGTCGCCGACGCCGGTCTTCGCGTTTTGACTCTCATTGAACCGCGAAGATATTTTTTTTTTATTTAGCTCGGAGCAAAGAAGAAAGAAGACTAAGCCAGGTTAATCACTAATCACCTGTTTTCGTAAAGCATTGGCGCCAAATGAAACTGCCTACGTGAACCACCCCTCCTTCATTGTATGTTGGCAGTGGGTGAGACGACGCTCTTGCTATTAATGTTTCCCTTTTGATGTATATATGTTGTTTATTGTGTATCAGTACAATGTCAGTTGAACTGAATATCGTGATTGAGCTCGAATCGAAAGGCTATGTCTGATAACTCGGGCGTTTGAAGGACTCGCTCGTGTACTTACGTTGTAGGGATGTGAACAGCAAGGTAAAGGTGACGCATCTCCTGAGAAGTCGGATTCGAAAGCCCACTAAATATGTGCAACAGTGTTAGTGTTGGCTTGCATTTGTCTTTTGGTTTTCGTTTCCCTTGCTCACGTTTTAATCTGCAGTCTTCTACAGAGTATGTAGGTATGCTTCACCCCGCAGACGTTTTTGATTTAATTTTACTAGAACGCTTACCCCCACACACACTCTCTCTCTCTGTGTTTTCCTTTCAAGCTCTCATACCTATTCGTTATTTCAATAAGGAAGCAGGCGTTCGTAGTCTTTTCTGCATTGTTTGCATTGTAACATTGCTATATGTAAAAAAAAGGAAACCAGTCACGTATCCGCGGTTATTTCGGGACAGCAAACTCGTTTCGTTGATCAACTGACCGATATGCTATCAGTAGGTGAATGAATCAGCCCATCTATCTGATTACAGTGAAACGGATTCCTCGGGCGGAGGCTCCCCTTTATCGCCACGTAGAACAAGACGAACTGTGCCTCGGCTCGAATGCCGCCCGCCCCTGCATGCGCGCGCGATAACTCTGCGTGAGCTCCGCCGGGTATCGTGTCGAGGCGTGCGAGACCTTTCTCTCGGCCGTCCGTTGCGAAGCGGCGTTGTGTCTCGCCTCCTTTTCGTTGCTCGCTCCTGCGAAAGCCCGTCTGATGTGGACTCGCTGAGGAGGGGACCGGCTATTGATGCTGGCTCAAGGCGAACGGGTCTTCCTTGTGGGATGTAGAAGAAGAAGCATAAAGAATCACCCTCCTCGGCTGCTAGCTGGGCTGCCGGCATTCTTTCTGCTGGACCTTCTGCCTCGTTCTCGCGGTGTTGTGGCACAAGCTGTCGCGGCTGCCTGCCAAGTGCCGCTTGCGGTGGATCCTATACATTCCCGACCGGGCCCGCGCTTTTGTCGTCTGGAAAACGTGATGTCGATACCGTTGCCCGACGGCTTCTGTCTAAAAAGAGGAATGGGAGGTGAATGTTTTTGAGTACAGGCGGATCTCCCCTTGCAACTGGTTCTAGACATTTATTATTGATATTATTTTTTTAATGCGGTGCATATATCCTTGTGAACCCCGCTGCGTTCTCGGAACGGTTACCGGTGGCCCTCTGACCTACCGTTCTTACTTGCTTGCTTCGAGCACTTGGTAATTGTTTCGTGATTATTTATGTAGGGGATGCTGCTATTCACATCATTATTCATGGTATATCGCACGACCGCGCTCACATTCCGCAGTGCAAGCAGTTGATGTGCACTCTTCTTTGAAATCTATGTAACCAGAGATTTTTTTTTCCTGTTACCAACGTTTCTTGTACATATCTTAAGAAGATGCTGCTCTTTTTTTCTTGCTTTGCCTAACATTGTTAGTGTTGTGTTTCGTACTTGTTCTTAGTACTGTTGTTGTTGTTGTGTTGCGTTTTGTACAGTCTCGTTTTATGCCTGCGGCTATCAATCGGTATTCATGTCATTGTTCAATGCTCTCTTGAGGGCCATTCGCGGGATTTGTCAAATCTCGATATACGGTGAGTTTTTATCTCACCTATCGTCTGAGCCATTTCATCTGCCGCGTGCCTGGAACGTGCGACCGCAATCAAATGTCGCTTAACGCGTTGCCATTTTTTTTTTTTTTTGGCTGCATGTCAGTTACTGTTGGCTATAATGTGAGCTTGCTTTAGCTCTCACAACTGCTGCGCGGTCTTCATTCAAACTCACTTCAGTAGTTATGTTGTTTCTAGCTCCCACTCGTACACGACAACAACCTGCATTGATTCTGCTTGAATTTTGCTTCACCACTCCATGATTTTCCTGGTTGCATTTTGTTGTTGCGCGTGAAAACGTTCCAGTTGTTTGTTTTCTTCACGTTGCTAGCGTATTTGTCTATAAATTAGCGTTTAGCGTACCAGGGTTCGCGAATTCTTCGCGTGTTAATAATAACACCTGGGATTTTACGTGCCAAAATCACGACGTGATTATGAGTGAATGGCTCCAGAAACTTCGACCATCTTATATTTAACATGCACTGATATCGGTACACGCATTTCAGTACACTGTCAAAATTCGACCGCCGCGGCCCAGACCAAATTCGCGACCTTTTGGGGCACTAACCGAGCACTGTAATGACTGTGCCACCGCGGCAGACTATACGTCATCGGCCACATCCACACCTTGCCAGGTCAGTAGCCAAGCCATCTCCGCTGCGTTTGTGAGCGTGTTCCGTGTTTCTAACGTGTTGTCCCCTTCGCGCAGTTTAAACATTTCAGCAAGCCGCCAACCACCCTATCTGGTTTATGTAATGTTTCGTTTACACAAACACATCGTTGTCACAAAATTTTACTGAAGCGAAACATTCCGGCGACTTCGTGCGTTCCCCCCTCTCTCTCTCTCTTGTTCGCATGATCCTGTCATTCCTTTACGGCAGCGAGGCAGAACAAGAGGTTACTGAAAGCCGCAGCGCTCACCCACTCGCCTGAAGATACCACGCGGGCACATTACCTTCTCCGAGAGCGCTCGCTCGCAGAGTCGCGAGCGGCGCACTGTGAAACCGACCGGGTTCTTAATGGAAGCGTAAGCCTTTTTTTCTCGCTGCGTGTGCGGCGTCGACCTGGAGGACGAAGTGAAAGCGTTCAATATTAAACGCAGCGTGGGCCACCGATGCTCCTGCCGCCGCGTTGCCCTTCGTGACTACGAAAAGCCGCTTTTCTGAGGAACTCTTCTCCCCGGCTTTGCTCGCAGCGGAGGCATCCCCGCTTCGCCCATAACCCAGCCTGTGATAGGAAAGCGGTTTCACTTCGCCGTCCTGAAATATTTAAAGCGAGCTTTTAGCGCAAGCCTTTTTAAAACTTCCCACCCTTTCCGGCAGGTACACGCACGTGACAAGTTCCGCAGCTTTTAGACGTTTGCTTCGCTCTCCCGATCATTGTTCGCTCGTGGCTTTCAGGGAAGGAGACTCCGCACTGTACATTGTGTGGGTGGTTTGTGAAACCGCGCATGCGGTGTGCTCGACGGCTCTTCGTTCATGCATGCATGATGCGAGCGCGCGATTGAACCGAAATTGATATATCGAGCGCGTGCGGAGATGTATGTGCTTGTCCTTGAAGTTTGTGTCGTGTTCACTTGCTGGTTAACAGATATTGCGGGATTGTAGACATTGCTTATAATGTTTGATTCAACAACTATCGCCTCACCGACTGTCTGCAGATCATTTAACTGAGTTGGAGTTGCGCGACATGCCTGTGTTACGATAATCCAAACGATGTAGAAGCTCCTGTTATGAAAAAGCTTTGAAAAGGTAAAACAATCCTTGAACACGGTGTGGCTTCAGTCATACCAGCTCTTTAATGATCTCATTTGTGTGACGTTATGTGTGTGCGTGTGCGATCCTCCACTCTTTTTTTAATCTCCTTGTATCTGTTCCTCCTGTGCAGGGTAGCATATGTCAAACTGGTTAACATCTTTGCTTTCTGTTCTGTTTCAACTGTTTTGCTGTGGAGAGGTTGAGGTGCCTATTGCCTCGGCTACTTCATATCACAAAGTTCTGCAGCGAAAATAAAATAATAATACAGAACGGTACCCAAAAATTAATCTTTGCTTTTATTCTCTTTATAGTTTTCCTTCCTTCCTTCTCATTTGCGTGCCTAAAGTGACTACTGCACATCTGGAAGCATATCGCTCCTTTAGAGATTGTGAACATGTATGTGACGTGGAGACTTGTAAGCGGTAAACTTACAGAACACAGCATCAGAGTGGTTTCTTTTCACGCGCGGCGTCAACCATCTCCAACGCAATGCGGATAATGTTCGCTGCAGTGTGAGTCATCCTCAATTCTTGAAATTTCGCGGTGCGGCGGTGCTTATTTGACAGGAGAGGGATCACATGCTGTTGGAAGTCATCACGCCCGTCTTCTTTACGCCCAGAAATGGTACACTCCCTCGCTGCCTTGATTCATTCATGCTTTCGTAACGTTATACAGTATGCGTACTTATCGAGTACGATGGCTGGCGTTATAGAAGTTTATCTCTCTCTCTCTCTCTCTCTCTCTCTCTCTCTCTCTCTCTCTCTCTCTCTCTCTCTCTCTCTCTCTCTCGTCCCTGCGTAGTACTTCTGCAGTTGCATTTACGTTGTCGTGTTCGGTTCTGCCTCGGTATGCTTCAATTCGACACGTGATGGCGCAGACTTGGGCTTCTGAATCACGCTCTCCAATTCAGCAACTTCTCGCGAGTCCCTGTTAAGTTGATTATTGGTCGCCGGGCTTCGTGTCACCCAGCCAGCTCCATTGCTTTTGTTTTTCTTTTTTCACTGCTCGGTGACTAATATGTTCGCGGTGCAATTTTCCAACCCTGGCATGGGGTTCTCCCTAACCGTGAGAACATCTCGCCGGTTGAATAATGGACGCACTTCCATGGCCTTCTCTTACAAAAGGCTTCGTTTGGTTCGTGCGACCGAGGAAGGTGGCCCCGTAACAATGGCCCAGGGAGAGACACTCGTAATTAGAAATTCAGTGGAGAGAGAACGGGGTTTCCCTTCGAACGAAGGCGCGGCAGGTGGGGGTTGGCGGCTTCACTGGTTGCCCAGCAGCTCCGGTAGATGGAGGCACCGACGCGGGCCTCTCTCTCCTTCTCTCTCTATTTCTCCCGGCATGCTCCGCTCCTCGTTTGTGGCCCTCGCCTGCCCTTCTTTGCTTTCACTCGGCCAGTCGTCATCCAGCGCAGCCGTTGTGGCGCGCCGTCGTTTTAGCAGTGGTGCTTGTAGCTTCGACGACGACGGGCGGGGTGTGTTGTGTTTGTGTGTGTGTGAGTGTCGCGGGATGCTGGAAGATTGACTGCGGATTGTGTCGTCGCTCGGATCTGATTTAGCCTCATCATACTCTCGTCCGTTCCACGCGCGATCGAGTGAAGCAGTGTCTTCTCGCGCTGTTCCGACGGTGTGACAGAAAAAAAAAAAAAAAGAGACCGTCTTTTCTCCAATCGAAGGATTTGCTTGCTGCTGTGTTTTCCGGAGCGGAAGGTTGGCTTCGAAAAAAATCCCGTCCCGTGCGGATTACTGCTGTTCCCGATCGCTGGTGGCCTTTGGCGGTGCAGCGCTTTCGGGGCTTCCACTGGTTTCGCGTGCTTTTGTGAACAGGTGCTCGGCATACCAGCGGTCTCCGCTCCTCGGGAATCGACGCCTCCCTGCTCGGCCGCCGTCCGAGCGGGTCTCCCGCTGCCTCCTCTCCCACTTCTCTGCCTGGCGAAAGAAGAGAAACCAGCTCGCGCCGAACACTGACCTTGCAAGGCGCTGGGGCTGGCTGAGGCCATCGTTGTCTCGCGTGTTTGACGGTCTGCTCCCTACAGGAATACTTGGTGTATTTCGGATCTTGACATCAGCGTTTGGTGCGTCGCGCATGCTGGATTAGACTCTTCGCACCTCGTCTTGTTCGGTGCTTCCCAGAAGAAAGCACTTGTTGGTAAGGATCCTCCACCATTTTTTTTAAACCTTTGTTCCTCTACAGGTGACGTCATGTGGCATGTGCCCGCCTTTTAATGTGTGTTCTGACAGGATGTATACTACCTGAGCCCCACTGAAACTTCACATAACTGACGTATTTGGACTCGAATGACGCTTTGCTTGGAAAAAATAACGTTCAATCAATGTGGCTCAATGCGAACAGCTAATGTTACGTTACGAGTGTGATCACCGCCGTTCAGTGAAGTAAATTGTCAAAATCAATCAGCTTCTTTTGGAAAGAGTTTTGCACTGGAGTTCCATGCAGGCTAGCTTTATTAACTGTTGCGTGCAGTGGTCGTTTGCCCTCAAACGCGGACATCTGGCATCGTGTTTATTATATATTTATTTTTTCACAGAACGAGGGCTCTTACGAAAACAGAGAGGAGAGTGAACGACAGATTAAAATTAGTGCGTTTACCAGCGTTGGTTTGCCAGCATCGGCTTAGTGTACCTTCAGTTTGCATTTGCTGGGAAATGAGGAATACAACGCGGCATCACAGAGTGATGAAATCACGCGTCAGTTCGCTCACGAAGAGCGTGGTGTAATTAGCCAACGAAGTCACATTCGCCATATGTTCGCAACCCTGAGAGACTCCGAGAGAGGGATGTATTATGGGGATTTAGTGTAGGAATACCTTTCCCTGCCATATAGCAACCACAGCCGGTGCGCCACCGCATCGCAGTCTGGGAGGCAGCAACATTGAACGTTCCTATAGCCTGGCCCGTTTATCTTGTGCCGTTGTCACGTGCGGTTGAATTCGGTGGCCACGACTTTTGTCCTGTGGCACAGCAGCCGCCCTAATCTGCTCCCGTTCCGCCATCACGCGTATGGTCCGCAGTAGCTGATAGCCCCATCGTTTTGAGTGTAAAACCATTGATAAGGCTAGTTCCTCAGAAAATCTGGTAGAAACGGTACGTCGGTGAAACCTGGAGAGGGGTTAATCTCACCCCTTTAGGTGTACCTAAAATCGACCCTCGCGTCAGGATGGAATTCCGAAATTGTATTTTTATTTTCGTATTTCAATCACAAATAAATGTATTTCGGTCAGTCTTGGACGCACTGAGAAGTCACGTCGTCAGCCCTTGAATACGGTACACGCACACACATACATAAGGGGTGGTTGAATTGCCCCCTCTGAAAAAAAAAAGAAATTCAGGCTACGTCCGTGTACTGTAAATACTACCTTTTGTGTATGAATGCATAGATCGGCATAGGAAATAAATGGGAACTATATAGTTATACGTGAGTAAAGTCTTACCTGGTATGTCGATGCTGCTCTTTTGCCCGACCTGCTGAGCACGTAGGGTACCGAAACCTTGGCCTCCGATGTATACAGCAACTCAAACCCCTAACAGCGAACGTTTCAGGTTGCTGCAACAGTTTATTATTTTCTTTTTTCATCCGACAGCCATTTCGGTTATTTCGCGGGTCTGTGCGAGACCCGCACGTGCTGTCCTGTTGTTCTCCTTTAAGACCGGTGTCCTTCCTTACCCACACGATGGACCAAATCCGCCTTTTCCGCGGCGGACGGCGCATTACGCGGGCCCACGTAATGGATTTGTGCCACCCATGCCGTGTCCACGGACGGAAAATGCCAAACTCCTTTTCGCCAAGTGAATGAACTCAGCAGATTTAGCCGAGGGTGTCATTATAGGTCTCGTAACAAGCGCAGATTTTTTTTTTCTTTAACGATAGTCTTTCTTAGGGACCTCGACGCAAAAATTTTGGTCGTCTGTCTGTACATTTGGCTGTTTGTCCGTCCTTAGCGGTAACCTAAACGGCATCAGACGATACCCCAAACGGCCGACCCCATCGGCAGCGCCCACCAATATTAATATTGCTCAAAATTCAGCGTTCATGCTCGTGCGATTGTCAATTAAAAAGCAACCATTGCGCATATTTAAGGCACCATAGCAACACGTATATATTTGCATGTTCGTCTTTTACTAGAAAAGGCATACATAAGTAATTCTAAGGACCGTAGCGTTCATCACGCTGCGTTGATAATTCAATGCTTGCTCGAAAAGGCAAGTGTTTCCAACACTTTGCTATGACGAAACGGTGGTGGCACCTACCCGTCGCCTTGCGTTCTACACCTTATCGCCATCGAGACGGGCGCGCTTCGTTTTCCAAAGTAACTTCCAGGTAGCGATCACGTGTGACGTGACTTGATGCGCTCGTTCGCTTCCGCGGCACGCTCGAGGCACTCTAACGCCGCGCCTCCAGAATACCATTCACCGATTTTCTTGCGCTGAACATCAAATAAACGTTTTGTTCACTCGCTCCAGACGCAAGATTTCGACGAAATTTGCGGTGTAATATGCAGATACGGGGCCATTTTTTTTTCCTTTGCTTTCGCAGATTTCGCCAACAATGTTTGAAGACATCGCAGGCGTTTCCGAACACACAACGTAATGCTGGCGGCTCTGCAGGCGAGGTTCTCCGAGTTCACGCGTTAAACCGAACAGCCTCTGATGCAACGCGCAAGGAGCAATCTTTCGAGGGGAAATGCACAGACGTGTAACGCTTGTCTGAAGCAAGGTACCTGCAGTCTTGTTCCCCGCTGATATGGCTCGCCGCATCACAGTGCCCTGTCGGTCTGTGCCAGATCCCGCGAGCGACAGCAACCTAACAAACTGTTGGTTACCTATTAAAGAAAACATTTAAAAATCACAGCATATATCCACCGAATGAATGATGATGAGTGGGGCGATGCTTCCGTCAATCTGTACGTGCGTGTGTCTGTCTGTCCGTTCGTCCATCTATCTAGTGAACACTTCCAGTACCGCCATGTTGCTTCTTTCTAATCATATAGTCTTCATATACAAGTACCGCCATCCAGCGGACAATGCAAGAACTAAACGAGAGTATGTACGAGATTTCTGCTGTCAGCGCTTTGTTAACACCGAGAGCGTGATAACTGCGCCGTGCTACGATTTTCATAATACGTGGACATGCGGATATGTGCACGAAGGTGGGTATGAGCCACTGGTATGCGTATATGTGGCACTACGACAACGGAGAGCGCACAAACCTCGCCATAAGGAGCGTCGCCCCTAAAAAGCTTGTTTATCGGACGTCCGAATGCGTGTAATGCACTTTCACGTCGGTGCTCTCTTCCGGAAGCCGAGGAATTGTTCTCCAGGCCTCTCCTCTTTCTGTTAACGAGCTATGCCACTGCATGCGGCGATTTGCACTGCGCTGCTGCCCTTTTCGCTGCAGGACTGCGTGCGACTGGCCGGAGTCGTAACGGCGTCGTTTTGTCCGCGGCGACCTCATTCGGCGCGTCGCGACCGACTAGGGGCTTTACGGCCGACTCGTTTTGTGTGCCCCCTGGCGACCCGAGTCTCTGGCGCCGGCGAACGGGGACAGAGCCGACGCTCCTGTACTCGTCGTGCCTTCTTTCCTCTGCGTCGCCCCTCGCTTTGACGAGGACGTTGTTGCACTGCTGCGTGCGGCGACCGCATGGCGCTGGCAGCCGCACGCGGAAGCCCCTTTGGCCGCCCGGCATCGTGCAGGCCGAAGGGAAACGCTTTGTCTCTTGGACGTTGCGGCGTCGGCGCTCGCTTCTGAAACTGCGGTCCGGTAGGTATTCATTGTGGGACCCATTTGGCACCTCAGTTGATTGAGGTTCCGCTCTTGGAGTGGCTGCGGTTTAATTGGCTGCGAGCTCGAACTATGAATGGCAGCGCCGTTTCGTTGTGGGCGGGTGGTCGGTCGGCAGCAGCGTGCGCGTCATTGTCAGACGGTTGAGCCCATTGTCAGGTGTGAGGGAACGGGCGTTCACTGCGCCAAGACGACGCGGCACGACTTTCGAGATCGCCACCCGATCCGGGCAATCGCGTTCGCAAATCTTGAAGGAAACGGGCTTGTACACGTTTTACGCTCTTTGTAAGGACGCCAAGCCATTCTAACTATGCTGGACGGAAACGTACATAACTTGCATGTCTCGGTCACATTTTATATGAGCCCTTTGTAGGCTGCTGGAACCTATACCTCGCCTTCTCGGTAACTAGTCCCGACGCATCTTGTTGCGCAACATGTGTAAGATCAGTCTTCCTCACTCAGTAGACAAGAGATAATTAATCTGTAACTGACATCCGGGCTTAGAAGTGGACGATTTGGGCGTTGTCTCACTCGAACTAGTTTTTTTTTTCTTCACGGTGAGCTTCGGCTGCTTGTTTGCGCTCATTTTTTTTTTTTTTTTTTACTTATCAGCGGTCTAACCGCGCTTGATCGAGCGCCGTGGCCACCTGATCAGCCTAGTGGGCCCTTTCGGTGGACCTTTC
This sequence comes from Rhipicephalus microplus, assembly GCF_043290135.1. Lineage (NCBI taxonomy): Eukaryota > Metazoa > Arthropoda > Arachnida > Ixodida > Ixodidae > Rhipicephalus > Rhipicephalus microplus. Next base: position 36,209,769 of record NC_134704.1, on the reverse strand, counting down.
CTCGCTGCGCGAATCGACGCAGCAACAAGGGCAAGAACGATAGCCCCCACTGAAACGAGGAGCGGGGAAGGGTGGCCAGCCCGCTGGGGATGACTCATCGACAGCGCGCGGGACCGGCCCGCACCGGAGCTACACCGCGGTGCTGTGAGCGCCTGTTTTGCCAAAGAATAGACGGGGGAAATAGTAATCGAACAAAGCAAAACGGTCTATTCAGTCTCGTGAGGCTTTCTTCCTAGCAGTCAAGGCCCTACCTTGAGCTGCATAGGTTCTTCCTTTCTTTCTTGCTTGCTTGCTTGCTTGTCTCACTTATCTCGACGCAGAGAGATTTTCGGGGCACTTGGTGTATAGTACAGTGTATATGCTTGTTTTTCTAGAGTCTGTGACAGAACAGTGGCAAGCTCGCGCCCAGTTATCTTTAACCACACTGTGCTCTTCTTGGCCTCTGAACTGCCCCTACACGGATGGTCGATGGACGTTCTTGTGGCTCAAGTTAAATGAAGTAGCAATGTTTGCGACGTATTATCTGCGGTGATATTTGAAAGTAAACGGGGGCGTTTGAGATTCTGATAAGTCGTGCGTCATGCGAACGTGGAAGTGCGAGTGATTTGTATTTGTTCTTTCCAGATACTCGTTGTCTTACGTGCAAAGGGTTGAGTCATCCAAATGCCAAGGATGTGTTCGCACGTTCCGCTTACGGGGGCGCCTGTTTCATAACTTGTGAACTATGGAGTATCGAGATTCGGTCTGTAGTTTTTGAGAGATTCAAACTCGACCGTTATCTATGCTTGTTTTTGCCACTGCTTGGAAATCAAACAGCGCTGAAACGGGAAGGACACGAAATGAAGATAGGACCTAGCGCTTAGAGCTCTTCTCTCTCTCTCCTTTCCTTGTCCAGTTTTTAGCGCTGCTTGTTTGCCAGCAGTGCTATTGTCAATGTGTTCATTGCAATACTTATGACGACGTGAGCGCACTTATTTTTGCTCGTCGTCGAGGAATGTTTCAACGAATGTGTAAACAGGCGGAATAGCTTTTTATTAGCCATCCAAAGTTCTAAAAGGTTATGGTGGTTCTAGGATTATAACGCGTGTTTCCGATATGTCGGAACGTCTCTAATGCTTATGAATAAGTCGTGGTCGAATTAAAGGTAACTAAAATGTAGCAACATCCAGTCATGCGGAATTGAGCTGTCTCATACCTGGGTTATCGGCGCATTCTAGGGTGTAGGAGGGTGGCGGACGTTCAGACCCTTCCGGAATATTCCGTATGTGCATGCGTGTATTTATATACGCACACAAACACACGCGGGAACGTACATGATGTGTGCCGAACCCCGCACGCCCATTGCCTTATGAAAAAGAAAAAAAAATATCTACGCCACTCCCCGGATTGATAACCTTGACAGGGGGCACGTGTTTCTTGCCCGCTGCCGCATCGACAAGTATGGCCGCCAACAAGGCCTTCTTGGCCTATTTAGGTCTATCTACCACACCGATAACCTTTTGGTAAGTGACAAGAAAAGAGACGCCTCTGTATGCATGTGTCTCTCTCTATCAGTGCTTGGTATTGTGCGTCATCGTTTCTCCCCTCTCCGTGGCGGCGTGGCTTGCTCGCGTCATGAGCCACTATCAATGCGCACCGCAGTCTTCAGCCTTCTTTGCTGTGTTTAATTCTCGGACCAGACATCACTCTCGGCCTCCCACACTATCCTGGAAGTCGTGGGAAATCGCGGTGTCGTGAAGGGCGGCGGCTGCCCGAGGACTCGTTTCTCGGCGGTGCCTCGGAATGCACCGCTCCCCACGGCCCTCCTCCGCAACTGCTCTCACTTCCATTCCTCCTGGCGAGTGCATTGTTTGCTGCCCCTGCCTGTTATTTGGCCGCCTTTCGGTGGGTCCTCCGAAATCTTTAGCGCGAGGTGAAGAGGGAGGGAGGGATGGGGGTTCTATTGTCATTGTCGAAGGTGACGTTCACAACACTCTCCTTTCTTCTTCTCCAGCCTTTTTTCTCGGACGTTTTGCGGGTGCTGCGCCCTCCACTGCTTGGTCGGAATTCGCTTGTTGCCCGCTTCCACCTCTCTTCCACCCGGTTTTGCGTCGTTTTGTGGCAGTTCGCCGCGGAGTGCTTCGGCCATTGTCCTCTCGGGGTTTCTCTCTGCGGCCACTCGCTCCTCGCCAAGAGAAAGTCGGTCGTTGGTGGATGGTGAGATTTGGCGTTCCAATCTTGTTGCCGTTCGCGAAAGCGCTCCGATGGTGGGCTTCACGTGTGCTTCATTCTTTTTTTTGTTTGTTCTTTTACGCAAATGCCTTATATGACACGTATATAGATTGAATGCGGTCATATGTGCTATATATGTCGACATATGTGGATACGTTTTACTCTATATGTGAATGTCGATAGGGCCATGTTTAGTCTCATCCGTCCAGATATGTAGTATAATAGGGCAATATATGGCGTGGCTGGTTCAATTGGCCTTGAAGAGGAGCAGGAAACAACTTTTTGAGGCCCCAAAATCAGTCTAACCAATTTTTGTTTTCCCTTCGTCAATAAAGTGGCGGCCAGCTACCGGCAACGCCGTTGTCATGGCGTGTTTCAGTATGTGGTCCCTATTGAAGTGTGATGCCCATGCTTCGTGAGTTGTAGTAGGTTGTTACGACCGGCCCTGGGGAGCCAAGCAGGAAGTGTTTGGGGGAGAACCGGTTCTTGACCGGCGGTGGCGGCCACCCCCACCTCCCCATTCGGGTTCCTCCTCGCCGGGAGAGCTACGGGGTCTGCTGTGCGTTCGTGACCATATTTGGTAACATTTTGGGGCGCCGGGACCATATATGGTGTTGGGTTGTGCCACTCCTTGTGTTGTGAGAGGTGTTTTCCCTCCCTCGTGGCCGAGGTGCCGGCGACACCGTATTGGCTGACGATGCGGACAAGGCGCCCAGTGTCAACAACGTGGCGCTATAAAATGCCGAAGACGTTTTGTATCACTCTCACTCTTCTCTCTTTGGGTCAGTTGACCACTTCTCCACATGTAAATAAATCTCTGTTGTTCGTTCGGGCGCTTCTTCTCGCTGAATTGTTGGACGATGGATCCTGCGACGGGGCCAGCTACCGAAAACGAGACCGGCAGGACCCGGAGTCACAACAAGGTGGACTCCCAAGCAATTTGGTTTTCGGCAGTCTCCATGCAGCTGGAATTTCAGCTGTTTGTTTTGATTCCACCTACGCAGATTTTGAATAGCCGGCGTTGTCTGGAAACGTAATACGTTTCTGTGTACATGTACGCCTATACGCTACACAAATGCGGTGCCGTTATTTGTGAAATTTTCTGTTCTGGTGCTCCTTCATATAATATTTGCACAATAATCAACAGGTCGTTTATTTGTGATGACATGCAAAACGAGCGATCTTACGTTCTCCGTTAAAATCCCCCGATTCGTACCCCACCAACGAGCTTTGGGAGTGGCCGTTGGCCAGATTCGGCCTCGTGGTGCAGCCAAAACTATAACGCAAGAATAAGCTTTCGGTGAAGGTGAGCTGGGCGAGGCACTGCCATGCTGAAATGTAGGAGGATTTAGGAAGCGTAAGAATCGTAACACACGAGCGCTGAGTTAGGTTTGTCCCTCTTGTCCGTCATTCGACTCCTCCGTCCTCCGTTACTGGTATTCAGGGGCTTTAGTGTATCGCGCTGTTCGTCTTCATGATCGTTAAAGGAACCGCCCACATTGACTTTTTTCTTTTTATACAACGATGAGAAAGTTTATACGAATCATGACTGGCCACCAGTGACCGGAACGCAGCTAGTGCTCAAGGAATTGTAGTACAACAACGACGAAGGCAACTTTCAATACCTCTCACTTTCCCATTCGCTAAGAGCTGATTTCACGAGCGTCGAAACGCTGGTTCACAATTATATTCGGTCTCGATGCGAAATCTACGCATCGGTCGACGAATAGAATCAGCGCACTCAACGACATAATCATTCCGTCCCGGAAGAACTTCCTGGACTGGCGCAAGACAAACAGCCTGTGTCTGCGGCCACCTGGCGCTTCCTGGTCGCCAGAGGCGCGGCAGCCGAGAGGCCACCGGGTGATGATCGGTGGGCGGCTGCACGAGCAGCGTTCCGATTGGACCGCGTGGGCGTTCAATGTGCACGCTGCCTGCTGACTCGGGCCACGCGCGGCGCTTTCGTGCCCCACTTGTAGACGTTCTCCCGAGAACGTCATACATAGTTTATCCGCGCATGTTGCACTGTGCAAGTTTTCTTCACTCCCCCCTCCTCCCCCCATCTTTCTCTTTTTCATCAGACACGAACATTGGCACTCGGCGTCGACTGTCGTTTCCGCGACTTCGGCGTCAGAACGAGTGATGCAAAAGGTCGTTACGTAATGACGTCTTTATGTCACAGAGAGGACACATGATGACGTGATCACGTGACGTTGTCGCTTGATCGAAAGTGGACCGATCACGGAGGTAATGCAAAACCAAATTGAGGTGCAGAAAGCTTGAAATGCCTCTGATCTTCGAGCCGATGCAAAACCACGTTAGGTGCAAAAAGCTTTCGATGGAGGCGAGAATACTGTAGGCCCGTTTGTCAGATTGGGGTTCATGTTAAAGAACCCCGGGTGGTCGAAACTTCCGGAGCCCTCTATCTACTAAGTCGTCTCTCATAATCATATGGTGGTTTTAGGATGTCAAATCCCACATATCAATCATGAATCAAATAAAAATTTCGCAGTGGAGTGTGGGAGATCAACCAATCGATCGATCGGCTTGTACCGATTCGATTGCCTTCGAGTCGTCTTCGGCGAATACTTAAGGGACCTTTGTTAGTTTTTGTTATTAGTCGAAGCAGCCTTCAAGGGTACTGCACGTAATTCCTTTGGTGGCTCCGCGTTTACCGACCGGGGCACTACGAGGCTCGCACCGCTTTGTTCTTTCCCGCGCTGCTCTTATTTCCGAGTTGTTCGCGGAAGTGGATGCTCCATTGTCTGCACCTCTCAGCTCGATCGTCGTGTATGGCGACCTTGTTGCGCTATAAGTGGTGACCCTTTGTTAGCTATGGCAATAGTATGTGTACTTGTAACTGGAAAACTAACGTAGCGCAAGCAGGTTATGATTGTACACTAGAAGCTATATATGTTTCTGCTGTAACGCAAGTACCTTTCGCACCGCTCTGCTTCACATATGAAGTGCCAAATAGAAGAGGCTAACATAAGGCAATACACTCTTGCGTCAGCCAAAGTGACCTGGTGTCCATTTAGTGTGGTACCAGCAAAGTCCTTCTGTATGATTCCTAATTGGAGCGGTTATGAACATTTCTGGCCGTATTTCGAACCTGACTAGGCAGTAAGAGAAAAGAATGTCAGCGTGAGTTGGCGATGCTTTTGTATTTCCTTCTTTCTTACTGTCTCCATTTTGTTTTCCTTTATGCTTACGAGTTCATTGTATAGACAGTACTCATTCACTGAAACATGCAAATTTACGGCTATGCAATGTACGTGTATACATTCGTTTCGAGTGCTATGTCGACGTAATTTCGACTCGGACACAATTGGAGTCAGCATTTCACTTTGTAGTCATATTTCAATCAATAACTAGCAATTGATCATAACAGCCGTTGTACTTGAATAACGATCTCGAGAGTGCTGTGCATGCGCATTTGAACGCCTTCCTCGTTAGGCGGCTGTCCCGCATCCCTCTTTCGTACGTGTTATTTTGCGAAGTGGTGCACTGTTTTGTCTCTTCGTATTTCTCGCTATGCGTTTCAACATTTTGTCGAATAACTCCCCCGCCAGAAAGTAAACGCAGAGGGTGTTTTTTCAGCTCCTGCATGCAGGCCGGAGGATGTGTGCGTCGCCACGCCTTTCTCGAAAGCAAAATTGAGCCCATGCACGACGACTCGGAAGCGTAGTTTTCTTTTCCTGTTTTTGTCAGGCGTCCCCATGGAAACTCTTCGCGTCAACAATGCCACCGGGCGTGCGTATTAGCTGAGAGAACTTATCGTCGCGAGTCACGCATAATCTGCACCAAACGCGGCGGCGCGCGCGCTACCTATTTTTTGCCGGAGTCCTCGCGCGGCCCCCGCTTTTTACATAAGTGTGGAGAAGCATTTTGTTGGGCGTGTGCGTTTCAATGCTCTCTCTCTCTCCCGAGGCTGATATACGTGAAACATCGATCAGGACTCATCGGTGTGAGATATGCGCGTAGGGGTGCAGCGTGGGCGTAGTCGGTACCCTCTTCGCGCCGTGTGCCCTCGGATTCCACCGCAATCATGGCAAAATAGTATAGGAAGGGGCGGCCGGGAAGGTATGAGGGGTCTCTTCGCGACACAGGTGGACTGTGCCTGTGGACCGGTTTTCGCGCTGACCGTCTGGTGTGAGATTAGCTAACGTTGGACAAGGGCGCGCGCCGCCGACTGACGGGGAACGGTGCTCGTTCCTCGAGATATATATCTAGCCAACGGCAAGCACCTTCCGGTTCTTTTCTTTTTCGGCTGCGCGCCGGAGCAGCTCCATCGCCATACTTTACTCGTTCGCCTCAGCCCCGTCTATCTGGAATGCAGCGCTTGCGTCCCGGAGTTAAGCGCGTCGGTGCAGAAAACTAGCTTTTCGCGCGAAGCCGGAGGTATGTACGTGTCCTACGGAGTTTCCTCCTAAAGTCGCCGGAGGAAACTTAGCCGCTAGCGTCTGCTGCGAGTCCGTTTCTTTTTACCCGAACCTCGTTCTTTTGGCGTTAAGCTGGTTGGGGGTTCAGTTATGTTACCTTTCCAGGAATCCGCCTGTTACTGGAGTGGAAGAGCTCTGCCAGAAGCCATCGTCGCCATCGTCGAACGTGATATCCTCCTTATTTGCCTTCACTGGCTGGCAGCATTCATTTTTACTTAATCTTTCGAATGCCCTCTATTTAGCTCTCTCAGGACTAATCCTCAGAGGGTAGATGACCTTCTCAGGGTTGTTTCCAATCTCAGGCTCAGGGGTGCGCTTAAGTATCAATATTGGTGAGTGTTTTTAGCGAAATATTGTGCTACAAAGTGTTATAAAGTGTTATCAAGCGTTATTCATTTGAACAGGCACTGTTATATTGTTCTTTCCGGTTGAAGCAATAATACGTAATCATTTGGAAGTTTCTAGAGATGATTTGTAACATAAGCCAGCACCAGGACTTTTGACGTCCTCAAGCAACACATGGTTCAAACGTCGCCTCTTCCGTATGCTATCGCAGGTCCATACTTAGTTCTGCTAATACTTTAAAGAAAACTGTCCGTGCTTGTTTCCTTTGGTGGACGTGGCTCTGATAGGCCAGTTCTTTTTCGTTATCCTACATTATCGAACGGACGCTCGGATGGGTCGAGCCGGCTGAGGCGTATAGACGAGCCGCATGCTTCTGCAGCGTCGCTCTTCCCACTGCTCGTCGCTTATTGTTCTTTCCCGCCTTTTTCCCGGATGTCTCGCCAAACTGTGCGCTCAATAGCAGCTGAGTGCGACCGCGTTCTGTCATCATCTGCTCTCGGTTCTCCGTCCCCCTCCTCTCTCCGTCTGTTGTGTTTTCTTCCTTCCTTCCTTTCTTCTGTTGCTCCCCGTCGTATTGATGTTTCCTGCGTCTGGCGGCTGCCGTCTCTTGTCCGTGTCGCGGTGGTTGCAGCGGGGCAGACTGCCTCCCGCTTGATTAGTCTCCCGCCGTGCGAGACCCACTCGGTGGGAGTCCGCTTTTCGTCGGCTGTGGCCCGGCTGCGTGGCGCGCGAGCTTAGCGTGCGTGCTCGAGCGTCGCCTTCCAGATGGCCGCGGCGCAGCGGGGACCGCTTCGACGTGCCAAGCTTTGGACGGCGGCTCCCTTTGTGGTCATTGGTAGTACGTGCCAGCCCCCCTCGCCTCATGCTTGTCTCATTTTTCACCCATTCCATCTGGAACTGAGCTGTTGCGCCTAGTGTGACGTACATAGCTCTCAATGACCCCTCTCCGCCCCCCTGCCCCCTTTCACCCGTTCGTCGTCTGCGTTCGTCGGCCGCAAGAGAAAAATGCGAATTGCAGCTGACACGTATAAACAACTCACACTGATCCTACTTGACGTACCTTAAAACTTTCGCCTGCTACCTGGCCGTTATCTTAATCTTTTCGATGCCGTTCAGGCGGAGCACACCTGCGCACGACGCGATTGATCGGAGGCCATTAATAATAATTCTTGTGGTTTAATAACAGACAACAATCACGGTGTGGTAACGAGGGACGCCGCATATAGTTTATAGGTCTGCTGAAATCTCCACCATCTGGTGTTCTTTAACGTGCACTGACAACGCGCGGTATACGGGCCTTGTCCGTGGCCTGGTCGAAGGTCAAGTCCTGACGACGAAGATGTGCGTGCGCTTGTTCATTTTCGGACGTCTCTTTAGCGTGGCTTCCAGCTACACTGCGACGTTGTACGATTTTGTGTTTACACGAAGACGCGGCGCTTGAAGGTAGTCGTAATTTAGTTTCTTGCCGTTAGCGTTTGCTGCGCTTATTATTTGAAAACGGTGTTGAACTGCGACTTCAAGAGATGCTGAACGAATTCATGTTCCGTGAAAAGAAAGGCATGCCTATCCGTCGTCACATGCTTATGGCTATGGCGGTGGATGTACAATGACAAGAAAAACAGAGGCATCCACTTATAAAAATACTCCTGGTTTTATAAGGGCATCCGTAGTCCCACACGACCATGTTTTTAATCGAAGTAATACCCGTTTTTTATATATGGGGACATATTTGTTATGTTGTCAAAATTACCGTGGTCATTCATCTTATCGAATGGACTCAGCTGCACAATAGCAGGTTCGAGCCTTACGATTTGGCTGCTTTTGTTGAAAATCTTGTTCAAATTTACGTCAAATATCGATCCAATGGGATACAGCTGTACAGAATTTAACCAAATAAGATTTTATTGATAGCTTTGTTTCATCGGGTTCTTTCTGCGGGAAGGCTACGAACCCGGAGCATACCACCTGCCTTATCCCTTGACCAACCAGTATTACCGTTGGTGGAAGTGCCTTAGCTGTTGGCTCGCAACACGAGTGGTGAAGGTCGACAGTCTGATTTATCTCTTTGGTCTTCTCTTAATCTCTTTCATTGTCGGCTTATTTCGCTTACCTTCAACGGCTACAACATCGTGAAAGTATGCTGCTGCCGTATTGGATGAAAAAGAATGATAGGCGAGGGAGGGTCCAGTGTCAAAGTCACATTACAGCTTGCGCAGCAGTGAGATGTTTCGCCAGCAGGAGCAGGTGCATTTGATAATTACATCACACTAGCAACTCGCAAAATCCCCCTTCCAATCGCAGCACGTTTGGAATATCCAAGGCCGTGACTTTCGGCAGCGGATGTATCCTCGACGGCGATGGTGCGCTGGATTTCACTCGCTTCAGTTGGGTTGCTTTGAACGAGCTCTCTTATTTATTTATTTATTTATTTATTTATTTATTTATTTATTTATTTATTTATTTATTTACGGGATTTCTGCTGGCTTCAAAGTGAAGCCATAAGCAGGAGCGGGTAACATATAAATATAGCAAGATCCCCTTCGTGCAAGGTCCCCACGTAACGCTGTGTAGAATTTCTCCTCGGGCTACTACTGGCTGCAGTAGTGATGTAATCTTTTCCACACGATCGGTTTATGCCGTGGGAACGCACCGCAGTGTGGCTTTCAAACGTGTTGCGCCGAAGGAGAATGCTGGCGTGGGGGGTGATGTTACAGAAGGGCGGCACTTCAAAGGGACGGCCTTCCACGCACTATACCTGTTCCAACTTGCTACCCGACTGCGCACAGCATAAGCCCGGCGTCGCGCTAGCTCGCTCGCTCGGCATGATTTCGCTGCGTTGTGCGACCTCCGATAAAAGGGCGGCTCGTATTATCCCTGTTTTACGTGCGTAGCAGGTCGCCCATGCACGTATGGACTGCCAGGTGCACGAGAGTACATATAGTCGTTGATTAGAGGAAAGTGTACGCTTTTTAACGTCTCATCATTGCGCTCACGGAGACGAGGTTCATCTCATCCGTTCTGGCAGATTTGAAAATGTGAAATCCACTTTTATTTCGTATAATTCAAATGATACGTAGTTGTACTTGTGAAGAAGGAGGTCTTGATAATCATGAACCGTATACCGCTTGTGGAAGACAGATAGTAAAGCGGTGACTTGGACTAGATGGTACATGCCGATGTTTCGAACATGCTCTGATTGAAAGAATCACAGCGAAGAAGACAGGGGCCCCCAATGACCTCTGTCCGTCTGTCTTCGTTGCGATCTCTTCGATCAGTGCGTATTCACAACTTAGGGTGAGCAAAAAGATTTGATTGATATGTGGGATTTAACGTCCCAAAACCACCATATGATTATGAGAAACGCCGTACTGGAGGGCTTCGAAAATTTTGACCACCTGGGGTTGCTTAACGTGCACCCAAATCTGCGCACACGGGCGGGCCTACAACATTTCCGCCCCCCCCCCCCCCCCCCATTGGAAGTGCAGCCGCCGCAGCCGGCATTTGATCCCGCGACCTGCGAGTCAGCAGCCGAGTACCTTAGTCACCTGAGAGCAAAAAGACGTAGCAAGTAGAAATCGAATGACGCTGTTGTCGGGATCGTGAAAGCGAACAGTTATTTTTAATTGCTGTTTCGTTTCGTAGATGGCGCCTTTGATTTATAAATATTTTAACCTTTATACTCATTGTGTGCTAAGTTAGTGGAAGGAGAAGAAAAAAGAAAGTAATAACATATTCAAGCCTTTCGAGTGTCTCGAGTTCTTCATACTCGCCAATCGCGCCCGCGTCGTTATCGTGGCCCTTATAACTGAGCTGGTGCGGGGCTTCTTCCACGTATGGGACTGCATTTCGTGCTAATGGAGCCGCGTACGACCGTCATTCTCTCTGATGCCTCCACGTATGTGTGTATTACATTCGTCGGATATGCGCCTTCCTTTCATTTCGCCGCCATCTCGGCGAATGTATGTGTGTAGTGGTACTCCACCTAATTTGCGCCTTCCCAGAAAGGAGCCCTCGTGATTCAGAGGCCGCGATGATGATGGAGCACTCCGGCGGCGTTGGTTTTGCGCTGTCGGTGCGCGGCGTCGGGAGATGCCTTTCGGCTCTTTCTTTCCCGTGCCCCGGTCTTCCTTTATCCTCTCTGCCTTCCGAGTCGGGCTTCCTTTGTTCGGCGCCCTTCGCCGCTCGCTCCTCCGACGTCGCATCGTTGCTGGAATGACGCCTTGCTGGTACGAGATCCTCTTATTTATAAAGAATTGGCAGAGACTACGAAGTGCGCTTTCCTCGAATAAGAGATGAAAGCTGTATTTGGGTTTCTGGGAAGGCGAGCCTGATTGGAATGCATATCCGGGTATTTTGTGTCCGCTTTTTTTTTTTCATGCCTGCGTACTTTAAATTTATGCAGGTGCATCAGAGAGGTAGATTACGCATAGGTGCGCATTTTACAACTGTGCTTTTGAAAACGCATAGAATTCGCATGATTACTGTGATGCATATGCGAAAAAAGTTAATAACGGAGACAAAGTAGCGCGTGTTTACTACTCCTTTGCACCCCCGGTAAACATACGGTGCTATTAGTTGCAGCAGCAGCAGCAGCAGTAGTAGTAGTAGTAGTAGTAGTAGTAGTAGTAGTAGTAGTAGTAGGTGTAGTAGTAGTAGTAAGTAGCAGCAGTGCCTTCATTTACGTCGCGCCTCCTCTCCGCGGACATTTTTACTGCAAACTAGTCATATCGGCTGAAATGTACGGGGCAGAAGTATCAGCATGCCATCGCTGCTCTTCCCTCCTTTTTTTATTTTAGATAAAACGTCCATGAAGCATTTCTTCTTTTTTTTTTTTGTAAATGTAATGCTCGCACCTTTTCTTTTAGAAACGGTTATGGCGCGACGAAGTTTCTTGTTCGTCGAAAGCGACGAAGTTTCTTGTTCGAAACGTTTCCAGGCACGCCTACTATATTATACACTTCAAACTCTCGTTACTTCGTTTGTGTACGCTCCATTGAATCGGTATTGCCAATATACACAGTTCTCACACATTGAAGACTTCGTGTTTCTGGGCCATGCGAAGGAGCTCAAGCGTGGCAATGCACGCTATAGCATATATCTTGCGCGGCCTTGCTCTTTCATTATCGCGTTTTCCGTGCGAGTGTGACCGCAACCGACGCCGCGGTCGGTGTCGGCACAGTTTCGCCTATGTATCTGCCTGGCTGCTGCTACCCTGCACTCTTTGTACGGCGAAACAGGCATTATGACGAAGGAAAAAAAAAGAGATACAAAGAGGGAGCGCGGTCGCTGCTCTTGCCGTTTACAATTGAATTGGTCGGCTTTCGCTTGATTGTTGTCTCCACTCTCTTGCGTCTGTTTCGTTGTTCCGTTTCGCTCTTTTCTCTTTTTTTCTGTTAAATTTAATCTCACTTTCTCTGGCTTCCTGGTTGTGTCATTGTACCGGGCGCCCACTCGACTCCCCCCCTTCACTCTGTACTCTCTATGCGCTCGCGTGTACTTAGATATAATACCGTGTGTGATGGCCGAGGTTTTTCTCGGGCTAGCGACCTCCGCGCATTCATCCATCGCTCTCGTTACTTGGCGAGCTTCCTTGTCGGGGGGGAGCAGGACTGGCTCGGCCACTGACGTTTCTCGCCCCGACCGCAACAAGAGGCGCCCGCCCTCCTTTTTGATTCCTTTGTGCTGTTCTTCATTTGCCTTGCCTTGTTTTTTTTTAATTTTATTTGGTCGTTTGCCACACAAGGACCGCGCGCTGGCCGCTGTCCTGCTTCTGTTCTGGGTGAGCGCGCCGCCCCCTTGCGGTGGCCAAGAAACTGTCGAGGCCACGACGACGACGCGTTACGTACGTTGCCGCGTGCTGCGAATAGAACCCGCTGAACGGGAGTGTTGCGTTCAGCGAGTGGCTGAGCGGCAGCAGCTGTCGGTTCGTTCCATTCGCTTACGTTGTTGCGTCTTATCGTTCTCCTCCTTCCTTCTTGATCGATGTTTGAGTTACCGACGTACGGGCGCTGAAACGATCGCCCAGTCTTCGCCCCGTTTTCCTGGTAGGTATAACGTAACGGTTGCCTTTCCGACCGGATGGGGGCGTTCCGTTTTGATGGAATAGTCGAGACGACCCTGTTTTGGAGGGCAAAGGTCAAGGGGCTTTGGAAGGACTGCATCATGGATTTATCCCAGGTAATAAATGTTGACTCCGAAGTATGTAATCACGCTTGTTTACCTCTGTCAAAGCCATCTCTACCCCTCAGTTATATTTGAATATATGTAGTGACATCTACAGATGCGTAACGCCCCGGGGCTTTGTGCACCGCAAATGGAAGGTTGGCGCTTAAATGTTTGCCTTTGTGATGGCAACTTGCGGTCGCGAACGTTAAAGAGTGAGAAGGAAAGGGTAGGTAGGTGAACCAGAAAATATTCCGGTTGGCTACCCTATTCTGGGAATCGGGGAAGATCGTTGAAGGTGCTAACAACAATAACCGCAAAAAGTTTATTTTTTTAGACAAGACACTGCAACAAACACGAACAACTTTTGTGGCAGTGTCTCTGCTCCTAATGTATTCTGTTTAGTATGAAGTACCAATTTTCCGAATCCTCACGTTAGAACGTCCGCTGGTGAAATCATCTGAGGAGCGCGAAATGGGATAAATCTCGATAGCTTTTTTTTTTTTCCAGTAGTGTGAAATTTTCATTCAAATTTGCGAATATCCTTACGAAGTGTACTTGCGGCACAAGCACCGCTCGTTTGCCGAAGAAGCGACTGGGACGTGGAACGGCCACTGTTTTTGCATTCGTGTCGATGCTTTGCCCAACCGCTATACGCACAGTGCATGCAGCGTGGACTCTGGTGCGATATGCATCTCCACCCTGTTATATGCCCATACCGGGCATAAGCTGACGACTGTGTACGCCATAAATGCACGACTTCGACACTCCCTGCCGCGGGGAACGTTGCAGCGCAGGCTCATTTAGGTGACCGTTTGCATAAGTAATCCAGCCGCTTGATTTGTCCACGGGTGAGTGTGTACCGAATCGAGGCGTGTTAGTACAGACATATGCGTCTATACGCGCGTAACGGATGGAATCCTACTTTTCCGCGTCCACTTCGCCTACGCCTGGTGGCCTCGCCTGCTGAGGCCGTGGTGGGTTGTGTTGAAGTCACGTCGACGAGAATCGAAAGGAGGTAGGCGGCCGCGCCGGTTTCTCGCGTTTATAGCGCGTGCATGCATGAATCATCGCGTAGCAACGGTCGCCGCCGTAGCCACTCTGTGTATACGGTGCGTGTGTGTGTGTGCCCACCGGGCGGCATCGTGATCGAGCCCCGATTTGCATACGCGGTTGCCTTCGGTGTGTGAGCGCGCGCCCGCGAAGGGCAGCGCGCTCGTTAGCGTCGCCGTTCGCGCGCTTCCCACGTATTATCATGCAGCGCCCGGGGCAAGGCCGTCTTTAGTCGCGTTGGCTGAGCAGCGCGCCCGTGTCTTCTTCTAGCTGGCGTCTCGAAGGGACGCGACCTTTCTGTGTTCGCAGCTTCTCCAGCGGTGAGCGCTGTCTCCGTGAGATCGCGCGCATTGTGGCCTTTGAGAAAGCACGCGGGGTCGATAATAGCGGTGACTCGGCGGGGGTGGTTGATTGATTCTCGGCGGTGTTGGGGATCTCAAGGGTGTACACCTTCGACTCGTGAGAGGTGCTCTGTAACGTCTGAGTAGGAGCGATAGCGTGAATCGTTTTCATGCTTTCGCGAGCTACATTTTCTTCTGGCGACGAGGCCAAGCAAGCGTGGAACTTGTGCGCTTACGTTACGGCGCGTTTTGTATAGTCCGGCGCAGTCAAGTCTTGCTGGCATGAATCTGGCTCAACGTAGCTTGTTATACTTGCGATGATTTCGAGAGGGCTGCGTATCAGGCGTGAGGAAAGTGAATGCGTTCATGTGTATCTGTGTGAACTCAGTTCTATAAAAAGGCGTATTATTCTAGCACATCTAGCGATGCCTTCAAATGATCTGAACTCGAGCGAGTATGCCTCGTGTGTGTGTGTGTGTGTGTGTGTGCGTGCGTGCGTGCGTGTGTGCGTGCGTGTGTGTGTGTGTGTGTCGCTTCACAAATTGATAAGAAAGTGAACGCGGGGGCAAGCACTACCACTTACTTCTTGAGGTTAATGACCTTTTTTTTTACCCCCTATATTGCTCTGTGTGCGAGCGGGCGTCGCGGAACATCGGCTTTTATTACGCCTGCGCCCGAAGGCACACATGCGTTCCGCACGCCTGTGGCTCCATCTGGCACGGCGGACGTCGTCCGCTCTGACGCTTTTGTCCACAAGCGAAACCCACGCACCATCTCTTCCAGCTGTCCCCTCTCTCTCTCTTCAGTCGTAATCGGATTGTCGGGCGCTGCATCGCGGCCGTGCACAATGAGGCAGCGCCAGCCGAGGCCGTAGTACGTGCTTTTTTACTATACAGTGGCTGGCCACTCTACTTTCACTTCCGTTCCCACTTTTCGTTTTCCCAACTTTCGCTGTTGTACGTTTAGTGTTTACATTTTAAACCGGAGATGGCTCTGAGAGCTCACGTCAATGAGACGGCACGTGCCAAAATGTAGTGCACTGTATTAACCTAAACTTTTGTGTGTTTCTTTTTAATGATGATGAAGATATCTTCCTTGGCCTGTTCCACTCGCGTTCTTAATATGTCTGGCCGCATTCAGATTTCTTGTTTACGCCCACGTAAGCGGGTATATACATTCGTCTGTGGTTTCGGCACCACTGATAGAATAGTGATCCTTGAGCTGCAAGTATATGCTAGCAAGTCTACAGAATGTTCGGATTCGGTGGTGGTCGGGAATGGCGTGTCTTCTTCATTGGAGTTTGCAACACTGAGGATTGTTTAGCGCTGGCGTATAATGGCTTTAGGGTTGCTTCAGGTGGCTAAATATGTTTTAATAGCTGATTGAGCCGGATAACGTCAACAAATGGCGTTTAGTGGTCGTTAAGTCGGCTAAGATTAGCTCGTGTTGGCTGTCAGAAACATTATATTTGTTAGCTTTCGGGTCTCGTTATTGAGTTGTCCGCGAACCTCGTAATTTGAAGACCCAACATCGCTATTAACGAGTATAAGTGTTTGAAAATATTTCGTTGGCTCTGAATAATCGCAGCTTCAAACTGAAGTTACTTGAGCTGCGGTAGTAATTATAGTATAAATAATGCTTTGCTCTGTTGATTCAGAAGATTTTTTTTCGTATTTGACCATTCGACCTTTCGTCAGTACTCTCTAGTTCTTGTTTGTCGCGGGTTCGAATCCCAGCTCTTGGCTGACGCTGTTAAATCTTGTTGTCATCATGGTCGTAATTTGCCAACATCTCGTGTTCTGAAGCTTGCCGTAATTCGACAGGAAAATCGTAGCAGAAAGAGAAAACTAGGAACTGGTCTTGAAAACCATTATTGGCTTCGTTCCCATTAGCCATAGTATGGTGGCTACCATAGCCATAACCATTGCGACAGAAAGGAAGAAAAAAATACGTACTTGAAGGCAATGATAGATATGGTGGAGGAAAACAGCAGGAAAAGAACGGCAGGGAGGTTAACCAGTCTATAGGTAGCCGGTTTGCTACCCTGCGCATGGGAGGGGTATGGGGAGATAAAAGATAGACAGGAGAGAGGGAAGAGAGACCTTACGATAAGGTTTATATGATGGTCTTCCTAAAGTTCACTGGAGCTGGGCTTTGACAGGGGGGGGGGGGGGGGGGGGCTTAGACGTCTGAACATAATCCGGTTGCGCTTTGGAATTCCAGAACGTCGTGGCTCCAAAGCGGAGCGCTACGCTGTGTGCGTACGATCGCACCCGTTTTCGCCGAATTTCGGAAAAAGGGTACAAAATCGATTCGCGCATGTTCCTTCTCGAGCGACTGCTCTAAAATCGCCCCTCCTTCTTCCCTTCCCATATAGCTATTGTGCTTGCCCTTTAAGCGTAAGTTGCAATGACGCCTAAAAAGCGGAGCGGCGCCTGCTCGCGGAGATTGCGACTGGCGCGGCAATTTGGGTCGCCTTCGCTTCTGCTGTGCCCGTTCGCGGCCCATTGTTGCTGCGGCTGCACAGATCGCCCGCCGCGCCGCGTCGTGTATGTGCGCGCGCGAGCCCCGCGGGCCTGCCGGAGCGGGCGCTAATAACTTCGGCAAATTTCCGCTCCGGTCTCGCGCCGTCCACGCATCTCGGGGCCATTTTCGATTCCGGAAAGCCGTAAAAACGACGATATGAACAAATAAAGTAAAAAGCGATAATAAAGGAATATGCTGCTGGCAAACAGTGCGTGAGTGTTCCTTGTTTTGTTATTTTTATTTAGTACGGTGCCGCTGCGCGATAAGACGCTTTTGATGGCGACGTTCATTTGTAGGGCTTCGTTCTTGAAAGCGTGGCCATTTTGTCTCCGTGTACGTGCGCCTTGCTCGTTCTCCGTTCTTCGTGTGTGTGTGTGTATGTGCTCGCGCGTGCTTGGGTGCTTGAAATGGGCTAATGGGTCACCGATGTGAGTTAAATGCGTTGGGCGTTCTCACTGGACTCCGACCGGACTTGCCTCGCATCGTCGTCGTTCGGATTTCGGAGAGCGCGAGGGTCTCTGTGATCACCAAACACTCCGCGTGCACCCTTTGGGCATTTGGCTGATCGTGCGAGCGTCGTCAAGGTGGAAGCCAATGAGTAAAGGCGGGCTTATCTCTTGCTCGTCTTCGAATAAAGAAATGGGAACGCACCGAACTGCACTTATGGTTCGGGCTGGTTGATAGCACCGTGTCCCGTCGTTTGCGCGTCTAAGCTTTTAGTTATCATCGTTGGGGTTTAACGTCCCGAAGCCGTGATATGATTATAAGAGATGGCGAAGTGGAGGGCTGCGGCATATTTAACCAGCTGGGATTGTTTTAACGTCCACTTAAATGCGAGCCCACTCGCCTTAAGCAATTTCGCCTCCTTTGGCGATTCGGCTACTGGGACCGGGATTCGATCGCGTGACCTTCGAGTCAGGATTGTGGCCTTTCAGTCGTCTTTGTCGCGCGGCAACAAAATGAAATTGGAACGCTGCAACTACAGCTGTTGGGGCTTTTGGTACAAACAAACATTTTTGCCGAGTCTCGGTGACTTACTTAATGAAGAGTACAAAGTCGTGGGTTCGCTTTTATTTGCCTCATCTTCGACGCATGTATAAGAAATGCCTTCTATAGGCACATCTTTTCACACTAATGGACGAGCCATCGTTGGCGCTAATGAGTTCGCATGGCAAAATGTATATACGCTATAACAGCGCAATGCGTTTTCTCCGCTCAGTTGGTTGCAAAGTTTCGGTTTCATCCTGTTCTGTATATAGGAACTGCTTGCTTCCACTTTAAACCTGCACTCATTCTTTGAGTCCGGACTTCGCCCGCAAAAGACACATTAACTTTTGTGAAGAGCATTATATATACCTTTGTCGCCCCGCCGTGGTGGTCTAGTGGCTAAGGTACTCGGCTGCTGACCCGCAGGTCGCGGGTTCGAATCCCGGCTGCGGCGGCTGCATTTCCAAAGGAGGCGGAAATGTTGTAGGCCCGTGTACTCAGATTTGGGTGCACGTTAAACAACCCCAGGTGGTCAAAATTTCCGGAGCGCTCCACTACGGCGTCTCTCATAATCATATAGTGGTTTTGGGACGTTGAACCCCATATATCAATCATTAGTGGCTCTCTTTGAAGAAACACGTTAACTCTCCTTGACGAACTCTGTATGTGCTCTTTTAAATGAATCGGTGGACCCGGAAGGTGACTTGTGTCTTTAAACTGATGAAAAGTTGAACGTGAGGTGTGCTGGAGCCATCGTCTCGAGACACGGCTTTGTCTTTCATCTTCAGAGCTCCTTTAACGTGGGTCATGTGCCGTGTCAGGAATAAGAATATCAGAATAAAATATAACACATATCTTTTGTTTGTTTGTTTGAGCGCTGAGAGAGAAATATTATGGTTGAGAGCTGGAAATGGTTTGGCGTACAGTTCCGCAGCAGACACGACGCTGTTCAGTTGCTATCCGACACGCTGCTTGCAGCAGAAAGAACTTCGAAATCTCCAGCGGGTTTAAGAACAGCCATCTTCCCTACGCGAAGACTTCGTTTCGTGTACACGAGCACCGAGTGGCTTCGAGCAACGGGGATTACAATTCTGGCAGTTCTGTCGATCTCTCGTCCCCCTTTCTCGTTCTATGAAAAATAAGCCGCAGTTTATTTCCAGTTCAGCGGCCCGTCGGCCAAGCTTGGAGCTCACGCGCTCTGCTTCGCGACGCAAGGAGAAGCAGCTTCGCTGTGCGCGACGAGTTTTAAAATGGGGCCCGCGGGATCGTCGTCCTGCGACGACGAATCGACAGCAGTATAAACCAGCTGAACTCCTTCTTTTTTTTTTGTTTTTTTTTTCTTCGTCCGCCGCAGTGGCTGCGGAATAAACTGCATCCCTTCCTCTCATCCGCATCGGGCGTTCGTTGTTTTTCGTCCAGCTTTTCAGCAGCAGCGAACGAGGCTATTTTTCTCATTAGGAAACGCGGGGGCGTTCGCCGTATACTGCTTCTCGCCACTGTCCGCGCACTTGCGAGCGTTTAGACTTCCGGTGATTTGTTTCCATTTAGAAAGCGCAAGCTTCCCCCGCGAGAAGATGAAGTGAGAGAGATCGGACTGTTATTTATTTTTATTTTATTTTATTGACCTCGGCTAGTTGCAGCGGACGTCGCGGCAGTCTCGCGATGCCATTGAGTCCGTGGCTTAAAAGAAGCAGTCGCTTACGCGCGCGATGGTATCGCTTTGACCGTAAATCCTCTCGCGGGGCTCGCCGCGTCGTCTGTGAAATGATCGTCGCTGTATTAGAACGGCGCAGTATGTGTACGACCAAAAGGGAGCGTGCTAGTCACGTTCTTATATAAAAACTTATGCTTGTCCTGCCTTGTTGGCTCTAGGAATACATATCCCGTATTTGCACAATTCTAAAGTGTGCTCCCGTTGTAGCCCGCGTGTAATTTTACGCTAAGAAAATTGAAAAAGAAATTAACTTCATACCAGGAAGAAAAAAAAGTGGGGGGGGGGGGTGTCTGCGTAGATAACCGTTTCTATGTAAGAGGAGAGGGAAGGGGGTTGTACGGAAAAATTATTTAAAATTCTGGGGAAAGGGGGAGGGGGGCGTTTATATAAAGTTGTGTGTGAATCCCTGCCACCGCGCATACACGTCGTGCACCTCAAACATGGTTTTGCTTCTGGATATTCGACGTATTCGGTTGTTTCGATTTCGCTTTCAGCGGTCTTAGAGTATACGCGTTTGTACGGACACATTTAGTTTCGCTTATTGTTTGGCGATCGAGTCGTGGCGTCATGCTCAGTTGTGGATAGCGATCACGTGGGATCATAAGATCGAGCGTCGTTTGGACGCGCTTGATTGACTTCTGTGCCTGTAAGGTCAACGTGGCTGCGGCGTAGGTGTCGAGGAAATGGTCGAAATGGAAATGGGCGAACAAGGCCCCCGCTTTCTCTCCCTCTTCTTTTTTTTTGTGTTCTTTTAAAGGCGTCGGTTTTTCGTTGTGGGAGCAGTGCCGCGCAGATACATTTCGAATGATTTTTTTTTTTCGTAAACGAAGCGAGTATGATACAGAAATGCCACAGCTGCGTATATAGTGTAGCGGATAAACGCCATCCGGGCTTTGTCCGAGCAGAAGCGGGAGTGCTTGGGGGGGCGGGGGGGGGGGGGAGCGGGGGAGGGGGCTATTCGCGCACGAATTGATCACGGCCTTGTGCGGGAGCAGGGCGCGGGCAGGCAGGCGTGTTATGCGGGTTTTTCGTCTGCACGGTCTCCGTCAGCAGCGTCCGAATCGCACTTCCCGTTCGGGGGCTGCACGCGCGTCTGCTCGTTGGGGCGTGTCGCTAAAATGGCGTCGCTCCTTCGGCCTGGCCTTCGCCGCCGTACTCGCAGTTGAGCGACGAGGATTGTTCACGCTCGTGTGCAGCGGCCGATGAAAAGCGCGGGCGCCCACAGTGGGACCGCGTCCAACCCCTGTGTGTTCGTTTTCTTTTTTTCCCCCCTTTTGTGCTATCCTTACCCTAATGGTTGCGGCAGCGGAAAGGCCATATTTTCTGCGGCCATGACTTCTCGTCTACTCCCGGACGTGATCGTTTTTGGCCCGGCGAGTTTTTTTTTAATAAACGATTCTCCGCTTATCGGCCCCTTCTTTCTTTCTCTTCTTTGTCCCTATACTGCCTAGATTCTACAGAACCGACGATTGACTGCGCCTCGCTGGTGTCTTCGTCCTCACATCCCCGCTATGCTTAGCGTCTTTGGCTGTTATGTCTTCCAGTATGCTCTGTATTCGTTTATTTTTCTCGCTGTCTGGTTCAGTGGCTTTTTTTTTTCCTTTCTCGTAGCCTCTACGTAGCTGCTACGCCCGCATGCGACGCGTCACGCAACATCTTTCATCCTTACACTGTAAGAGAATTAGATTCCGGTGGTCTTTTTTGTTTTTCGTGCATGTCTTTTCTTTTTATACTCCCGCTCCAAGCACTGATTGTAGTGATAAAAGTTATGATTGATTTACATGTGGGGTTTAACGTCCCAAAACCACCATTATGATTATGAGAGACGCCGTAGTGGAGGGCTGCGGAAATTTCTACCTCCTGGGGTTTTTCAACGTGCACCCAAATCTGAGCACACGGGCCTACGAGATTTCCGCCTCCCTCGGAAATGCAGCCGCCGCAGCCGGGATTCGAACCCGCGACCTGCGGGTCAGCAGCCGAGTACCTTAGCCACTAGACCACCGAGGCGGGGCATGTGGTTAAAGTTGCATTAAATAGCAGTAGCAGTCGTTAGCTTGAGATGTACGGACAGAAAACATTCATTTAAACTGATTTTTGCTCTCTCCCCCCCACACAGAGAGAGAGAAAGAGAGAGAGTTTGACCTCTGCTAACGGGTCATCGGTAAGCACAACGCTAGATTTGTTGGCTTTGTCACCTTTTTTTTTTTTTTTTGCTACACTGTTCTAATAGTGCACATGCTGCGCATCGTTTGCGCTCTGCTCGCGGGGCATATTCTCATACACGAGGCTTTGCATGGCATTTTCAGCTCGGGTTCCCATAACTACGAGGGTTGCTTTTTTTTTCTTCTTTTTTTTTGTTTTTCGCCTGTTATTCTTTAGGGTATCTTGCGCGTCTCGCCGTCGTATAGGCGACGCGGTGGTCTGCAGCGAACCCGAACATCCTTCTCCGCCGGAGATAATCCGCAGATTAAACGATATTGTATCACGTGTTCGCAAATATACGCGTACTCCGGGCGATAGAGAGAGAGTGAGAGCTT
Organism: Rhipicephalus microplus; assembly: GCF_043290135.1. Lineage (NCBI taxonomy): Eukaryota > Metazoa > Arthropoda > Arachnida > Ixodida > Ixodidae > Rhipicephalus > Rhipicephalus microplus. Next base: position 36,187,451 of record NC_134704.1, on the reverse strand, counting down.
GCTCAGTAGAGAGGCAGAAGAGAGCGAACTGTAGTTCTCGTCGAGTACACTAATGAGCAGCCCCCTCGGTAATCCGATTATGCGCGCTCCGTATATAGGAGGGTCGCGGAGAGAGCGTGCGGAGCGCCGCTTCATCGCATCGGGCCCCGCGTTCGGTCAAATCCTCCGGGGAGAAGAGATGCGCTTGTTTGTGCTTGACGACGACGACGACGCTGGCGTGTGTGTTCGGCGAGCGTGGATGCACTCTCCATCGAAGCAGCCCCGCTGTGCCCCTGCGATGACGCCAGCAAAGGAGGTCGGGAGTGACATAGTTCGTCTCCTGGGCCGTGGTGTACTCTTGCCCTATAAGCCCTGTTGACTTGTCTTTGCCGGCTATGCACTTACAGCTCACTGCTCTGATCGCTGCTCCGTTGCTGGAGGCGGTGTCGTGTTGCTCAACCCGTTTCTCCGATGCTCTCCTGCAGACGAGGTGCAGTTCGGCGGGGTGCAGCTTCAAAGTGGTGCGAGGCGGGCGTTGAAGAATCTTGCGAGCGGCCATGTTGCCTTCTGTAATCTTTCATTTCGGTTCGTCAGCTTAGTCTTTTCATAGTTGGAGTTTATGCTTGGTGGCACTGCGATTCTCATCTTTCCATCTCTCGCTTACGCAATGTAGGATCGCAAACCTTTCTTCGGCATGGTTACACACACCGTTTTCCTCTATTTTAGTTCTCCACTTACGGCGCACCAGGATATCAACGTTCGTCGACGAAGTGCGGTTGATTCGAACAAAACGCCAAGCTCTAACCGAGTACCTGCCTCCCGAACGTTGTATGTAGCTGCGGGACGTCTCGGTAAAGCCCCGCATAAATGCACACCCCGCTACTGCGAAGAACGGAACCGGATACACTCGATGACCACTGCGTGCCGTATGCGTGCGTGTGTCCGGGGATGGTTTCATAGTGTTCTCGTCCGGCCCTGGTTTCTCCGGAGGAACGACGAGAGAGAGAGAGAGACAAATGGGCGCCGTGGCTTCTTTCCCGGTGGGCAGCGATTCGCGCCGTTTCGCTCAGCTGACGCTCGTCAGGCTGCGCAGCGGCGCGCGATCGACTGGAAGTGCTGCTCGGTCTCTCGCCGCCTCCTCCCGCTGATGCCGCCGCAGCAGCCCGCGTGGCCGATATCGGGCGCCCGAATCTATACCCCCACCCCACACACCTACCCCCTCCGTACCGTACCCTTTTGGCCACTTCGAGCGCGATCGATATCGAACGGCGATCTCGCGTCTTCCTCCGGCGTGGTCTGGCTCTGTCGCTGCTGCTTCCGTCGTGGTAAGAAATAAATAAATAAATAAATAAATAAAGGGGGGTCAGATCGGTACGTTGCACGTGTTTCTCCTCCTGCATCTGCTGCAAGCGTGCGTCTGCCCTTTCCTACATCTACGACCACCCTTTCGCCATTCGTTCTCAGTCGCATACGCGCGAGTTCTGAGAAACGGGTCGATGGCAAACGGCCCGCTTCGCCCATTTGGAACAGGCATAAATGATGTGTCGACACTTAGCGAGCATTTAGAACTTTGGTGGAAGTTTGCGCGGAGTTGGGTTAATCGTATGTGCGGGGGAGTGAGATGAATTGGCGAGCGGGAAAAATGGCGCGGCAGTAGAAGAAACGTTTCGTGTATTTTGGGATACATCGGAAAATGTGTGTGTCGCTGCGGATACGCGACGCGTAATCGGCAACAACGACCGGCGTTGAGCGAGCGTGAGGTTCGGGACACCCCCTTGTGGCGTTGCGAATCGCACTTGGCCTCGACCTCTCCTCCTTCTTCTCAGTGAAGACGTTTTTCTTTTTCTTCTTCTCGCACTTGGCTTTTCGGTTTGCCTTTATTTTTCCACAAAGTATCTGTCTATGTTCTATATCAGAAACTCTCTAGTCAGACAGACAGGTAAACACGTTAAAGAGGAAAATTGTTAATAATAATAATAATTCGTGCAGTTTAACGCCTCATCAAACGACGGTATGATTGTGGGATGCAGTGTACTAGAGGGCTCCGGCAACTGCGACCATTTGGTGTTCTTTGACGTGCAGTGGAATCGCACATTTCTCGGGCGTTTCGCCCGCATCGGAATTCTTATGCCGCGACCTTCGGGCACCGTGGCCGGAAAGTGGTGAAGATATATACTAAGCTTACATAAAATGTGTAGCTACGCAGTGGTTATCATAGTTTCCCTGCGAAGCCTGTGTGGGGGAGCAATGGATATGGCGCTCGCACACCCGAAGGTCGCGCGTTCGATTCAGGCGGCGACGCAGTCATCTCGATGATGGAGTAAAATGGTAGAGGTTTTTGTAGAGTGCGATGTCAGTGCACGTTTATTATCATTATTAAGTGCGAATGCACTTGATAAGCGACCCTGAATCCGCCGTCCGCGGTGCGCCTCCTCCTCTCCCCTAGCATTGGCGCGAAGAGCGGAGAAAAGCGTCTGTAGCAACGGCACGGTGACGTCACACACCACGTGATTGCGCACGCTCCGCTCCGTGGCTGCGCGCGCCGCCACGACTTGCTCGAGATCGGCAAGTCGTCATAGGTATGCATCCATCGCAGACATCAACCTCGACTGCGATACCTCCAACGACGAGTACATCGCAATCGATTGCGAGCATTGCACGCGTCGTTGAAGATGTCGCGCCGGTTGAAGACAAGGCAGCGCGGTGAAGGGCCCGTGATTGCGAGTGCAAGCGGGCGAAGCGGGCTGCGGACATCAATATAGTGCGAATTTACTCTCACATATACGCGTAAACTCGCCAAGATTTCCCGAGAGGGTCTAATGGTTCCTGGGAATCGCAATGTGATCACACGGGGGAGTTTACGTTAACTCACTGGCGAATGCCAACGGACTTTAACTTTACTAGCATCACCCCGTGCATTCGCACTTAACCATGTTCACCTTCGGGGAAACGCTTGGGAGTTTTTTATTATTTCTTATTATTTCCCCGCGTAGAATGCACACGCGATGGGTGTCGCGTGCCCCGCTGACTGACGGAGGCATTGTTTAACAGCCAGCGTCCTCAGACACTCGCGGCACTCAAATCGCGCGCGCCGCATGATCACGCCGCCAGCGCTGCCGCGAGTGCGTCAGCGGCGCGCTTCGCTTCGTTCTCGCTCCGGGCGATGAATCAGGCACAGCGCGGGCGTTCGTGTATTTGCGTCTCTCGCGACGCGTGCAGCACCGGCCTCGATTCTCGGAAGGTCCACTCGGTCAGGGACGAGATGTGCGAGCTCCTTGCGATGAACGCGCGCTTCTGTTCAAGCTTCTCAATACAAAAGCGGCCGCTGTTTTTGCGAGGACGATGCGAGTGTCGCGAATGCCGCCAAGGCCTTTCGACAGCGGACGTACTTCTGGCACGTGTTTCTCTGATGACGCTGCAGATGTGCGATGTAGTAGCTTGGCTAACACTTGCTCTATACTTATTGCTCAGCACGTCAGGTCTCCCGCTGCTCAGCTTAAGGACGCTGGTTCTACTCCAGACCACGGCATCTGCATTTTTTTCAATGGGGGTGAAATGCAGACATGTGCTGAAATTTTGAGATTTACATTTAGGTGCCTTAAATAGAAGTGATGGGAGCAATCATGTCCAGATAGAATATATATATATATATATATATATATATATATATATATATATATATATATATTCATTCACTCATGATTATTGGTATTGTCACAGATTTTCAGAAGCGCTTCTGCGAGTCCCGCGATTGCTCAGCGATATGGGTTGTCGTCCTCACTACCCAGTGTGTACATCAATCACTAAACATAGTAAATGCGTACATGAGAAGAAACGAGTATAATTGGTTATGCCATTAAAAAAAAATCTTGCTGCCATTGTTCAGAGAACTTGTGATGCTTTTGTGTCAAAGTGTAACTGCAAGCTTCTTTCGAGTACCCGGCATGCAAATTTCGAGAAAAGAACAGTCAGCCGGTATTCTATAAACATTCTCCCAAGCACCGCCGTTGAGTCATTCGGGCTGCATGCTCGCAAGTCGTCGCCGCCGGTGTGTTGTCCGCGGCGCTCCTTGCGTCGCGTTCTGCCGCACGTTGTCTGCCTGGGCAGCCCCTGACGTGCTGCCCTCAAGAATCCGGATTGCAGTTTCCCTCCTCCGCCAGCTGCCTGGTAGTCGCCGCGTGCGATCTTTCCAATGTTGCTTTTTGCATCTCGCCACCCGAGCCTCTTGTTCTCGAATCTCTTGTATCCGCCTGTCTCCGCGCATTCGTCACGTTGTCTCTCCAGAAAGGGTGTGCGTTTAGGGCGCAGCTGTTTTTTTTTTTTTTTTTTTTTTTTTTTGCTCCTCGATTAATGCCTGCGGGATTTCCTGTACGGCGTTGACGTGCGCCGTTTGGATTTCGCTTGGCGACCTGTCACGCGCTCATGCATTACGGCGTCGATGCAGTTATTGAAGTTATAGCGAGAATGGCAAAGTGGGATTGTAGTCCGCGGTTGTAGTACAATGGTTAAGGTTCTCGGCTGCTGATGCAGAAGTCGCGGGTACGCTCCCTTATCAGTAATTAGTGCATATCGTTTTTTTTTTCTTAATTGCATGCCACTTTTTGTCTTTGCCTGCTTCGTTCGCGAAGTGCGTTCGCGCCAACCGTCGGTTCTGAGCAGCCGTGATCTGACATATGCGTTATTTCCGTTGTTGTCTCTCATCCTGCAGCCCCTAAGCAGGTAGCCTAATGTATACACTATCGCCGGCATTCGTTCTAACACGAATGGTTTTTAGGTGCGCGCGGTGAATATGTTTGGCAACCAAAGCGGTTTTGCAAATTCTTCCGGTTGTACTTACGACGTGTTCTCTTGGAAGGCTTCGTCACCGAGACGTGATGCATATACCTCCGCTCGTGGCTTGCCCTGCGTTCTATATTTTCTATATTTTTTTTTCTCCTTTTCCTTTTGGCGGGGTCCGTCGATTTGTCACTTCTCCGCAGGCGCGCGTTCCTCTTTTTCAAGCAAAACTGGCAGTCGTAATTTTCTGAAAAGGGTGGCTCTATATACAAGACGGTGCTCCGAATTCAGAAACGACGACGTCCTATACATAACGCTCAAAACAGCGGCTCCTGAAGTGCTCGTTCGTTCCATCCCCCTCGTCGCGAGTTCCGTCCCCGTAGTCGTCGTAAAGCGCGACAGGATCCCATTCTTTTCCCACCCCCACCCCTCTTCTCTACTGTTCCTGTATAGCTTTGCGTGCCCGTAACGGCGTGTGTGCTCGGAGCGCGCGTCTTCTCTCCTCCCAACGGGACGGGACCCGCGAGATATTTCGGGAATTCGTGCTGGCACCCGATTCGCGTCTTTCTTCTGCCAAATTACCGCTCGTTGTCTGCAGGAGTATACGTACCGCGCCGCCTCCCCGCTTTCTCTTTTGTGCGTGTGTATTTCTGATCGTCTTCTCGAGCAGATCCAGCTCCCTCGGGTTGCGCCACCCAAGAGAGCTAGCTGCATGGCTCTCTGTACGGCGTCTCTTTCTTCGGACACGCTGTGTGTCGCGCGCTCGTGCCTGCTGACTGACTTGACAGCGGCGGCGACAAATGTTTCGCGTCGACGCCGCTCGCGTGCGTGCCTCCTTTCCTCTTTGCCACTCGGCGTTCTGCTTTTGGGTGATTCTTGCCACGTGGGCTTGCTTGCGTGTGACGCAATAGACCGTTTTGGGTTATGAGACTCAAGTCTCTCTTTTGAGTGCATTAGGTTATGCGTCCACGGTCAATTCGAATGACCTTTGTGTAGATGATTCCGCTCACACTGTACTCTCTGTGTGGTAAGCCAGCACTGCCTGTATAATATCACAGGCGCATTGTAGTGTCTATTTGATCCACCTTTTTCCTCGTCTAAAGTGCGCGACTGTTATACCACGCGGTATAACAGTGACACTGTGCGAATCTATAACTTTCCTTCCCCCTCCCCTCTTCCCTAGTGCAGAATAGCCTACCGGGGCTCAGCCCTGGTTGACCTCCCTGCCTTTCTCCTTATGTTCTCTCTCACTCTCCGTCTCTCTTTTCGAAGGGTTTGTTGAAAGCTGCGGCCCCATTTAAAAGGGTTGAGCTCTAATTAGTTGCCATAATCAGCAGCCGTAATGTCAACAATGTGGACGACTGTATCTCGTGACCTCACAAGCTGTGATGATCACCATCACCGTGAGATAGCCACACCGGACGGCTTTAGCGGTGCTCTCGTGTTCAACGAATGTCTAAGGGACCTCGTGACTTCTTTTCTTTCTGTTTGTATGCCGATTGATATCTTTGTTTGTGGCTAAAGCTGTTTTTTTTTTCTTTCGTTTCCTCGCAGGATTTTCCAAGCGGGCCAATTGGGTGAGTGTTCCTCCCTTTTACCTTGCACTAGTTCACGCATGCTGTTCTGTTGACTACACTGTGGGTGCCAAGTACTGTAATCTTGCCATATACGTTAAAGAAAGAAAATAGAGACCGCAGACTTCTTTTCTCATTCAGTAGCAGTATAGTATGCTCGCTCTAACGTTTCAGTGTTTTGCAGCGGAATGTAGTGTATCGCTTGCTATAGCTCGAAAACGTTAGATGAAAGTCTCAAAGGCGAGGCAGGCTACCTGTATGCTGTGTGCATCTACAGCATGAGTTTCCTAACTGGGTTGTTTGGTTTATCATTACAATGGCGGTAACAAAAAAAAATGCTGCATATCCACAAAGTGGATGCTAATGATGGCGATCTGACGAAAGGATAAAGGACATAATTTTTATTTTTTAATCATGTGTACGCTCCGTAGACGATATATCGCATGGTTGTTTTGCCCCTGCGCTTCGACTTCGACGAGAGGCGGTCCGGCATAGTGAGGACTCGGGGAGCTTCGCTCTTAAAAACGCTAGACACGAGAGGGGGTCAGAACGAGGCAGCTACACTCAAAGAAGTAAAGGAGGAAAAAGGGTATCGAGGTTGCTCCTCTAGAGGAGTAACTACACACCCATTGCGCCATTTTGGGAGTAACTGGGAAGGAGTAACCGTGCTCTCGCGGTTACACCTCAAGGGAGCAGTTAGCAAAAGAAAAGTCAGGTTTTGGCTGACTTAACCAGCCTTTCGAAGCGTGCTGGCATTTCAGTACATGTACAATTGATGTGAAATCATCACATACAGAAATAAATTTAGGAAAATTTGCGGCAAATACACAGGATTCGAACTCACGACCAGTCAGTCTGCATGTGCGTGCACTATACACCACGCTACCGTACCGTCAGAAAGGAAACAGGCTTGTGCAGGCACCAATGGATGGTTTGCACACGGCGCGAACATTCGTGCAGTTACTATTAAAGAAAAAAAAAAAACGGGCGCTTTTCTTCACAAGGAGGAAAGTGCCCCCTCCATGTCGTGCCGTGTGCAATCTTTTGCGCGCGTTCCGTCTTTAGGAGGAGCAAAGAGCTCTTTTCGGGGGGTAACTGCGCAGTTCTTCCACAAAACGTTTTTAGAGTGTATAAGAGTGTAATACAGGGACGAGAGTTGAAGATTAGCGAACGGAGGTTGTCGCTCGGAACGAAGCGCTTCAGTGGCACGAGGGGTATAACTATGCGCGACCTTCTTCCGTCAGCTGTGAGCGTCCCCCAAGGTGACATGGATTCGTCTCGCGCTGCGTGCGGCCACGCCCTTTTACTCGGCGTATTCCCACGGCAGCGTGTACAGTCTCTTCACTTCGCATCGGTGCGCGTCTATAAGCGTGTATGCGCATGAAACCGAGATGGAATGCGGAGAGCGTTTCGAGTGTGAATGTCTGCGAAGCAGGTGACTGAAAGCATTCGGTGAAGGCCCAGCTGACCGTGGGAAGAACGCAGAAATCGGAAAGTATGGCTGCAGCATATCTGATTGAGGTCGTCGCTGCCGCATACTAATGCGATGTGCGTTTCACTCACGGAGGTATTTTCAGTGAAGCCGTATGTGACTAAAGGCGAAGCCGAAATTCGACCGTCGTATACACTTGCGCTGCATCTTTAAGTGCGTACGTGTCAGAAATAGGGCAAAAGCCCCCCCTACTTACTATGTTTTTCTTGAGTTTGTTTCTCTTCAGTATAAATATTGTAATGAAGCCGGATCCAACATAGCCTAGTACGTTCCCATGTGTTTCTTATATAAAAATATTAAAAAAATGTATAAGGGCATGATTATTAGCCATGATTGAACCAATAAAAGCGAAGGTAACTCAGGGGCAGGCGGCAACCAGCAATTAAGAGCAGACGTAACACATTTTTGAGAAAGATTTTAATGAATTGCGATTGATAGGAGATAATCAAGGCGCACTTTTCAAGTTTTGCGGTCAACAGTATTTATATATAGGAAGTTTTTGTTCGCTGTTTTTTCTCTTTTTCAGCAAGGTTGACGAGGGGACAGTATTTACGTGACTAGTTGGTGTTGGGTTAAATATATAAAGCTGGTTTAGAGCTCCTGAGGTAGAACTGTTTCTCGCATCACGTCATTCCTGCGATGCTTCAACATCTCATTTGAAATGTTGTCATATGGGAAGGTTGGTATATTCACTAACTAAGTACTAGCCCGTTACTTGTCACAGAATCCACTAACCAGCTAGTAAAAGTAACCCTAGTAAAATGCACTACCTCGTTGGGCTCGTAACAAACACTAACCCAAATACTAACAGGCTGGGTAAAAGTACTACGTGGTTGGGTAGTTAAAATTATTACCTGGTTAGTAAGTGAATAGTGCTGACTCGAAGGGTTAGTTCATTACTAAATTTTTAGTAACCCTTGCAAATTGAGGTTTACGCCTATTTTGTTAAATGTTCGTGTGCGTGGCCATATCTATATAATTCTATTGCAAAGGTATAGGATAAAAAAACGAATTGACATGGCCCTCGTATATTCTTAATGGCTCTTAATTACGCCTTGTAACTATACTGGGGTAAGTGCGCATCACAGCAACATACTTATAGAGAATTGACGGCATGATCATATGATGAAATCAGATTCACATTTGTATGATCATATGTGAATCTCATATGCTCATATGGACTCATATGAGCATATGATGATATGCTCGTATGAGTCCATATGAGTATATAATTTTCATACTCACATGATTATATGCTCATATGAGTATGAGCGGATTACGAGAACACATGCACAAGTAAATCTTCAAGACTTGGACATAGCAGAATTCTACTATAGCAGCAGCTTCAAGACTATATATACCCCTGCTTTGGGACCACACACTGCGTACTGGTTAGCAGTCACAGAATTCATATGCATCATCATGTCCTATTCTATTTACTTATGTGTGTGCCATTTCGTAGCACGAAACTTCTATTCCAGTGTAGTCAATAAAATTAGAGCTTGCCTAAGTATTGCTTACGATGTCACAATTACGGCAAAATATACTGCGGAATCTACGAAAGATCTGACAAAGTAGGTGGCTCAGAAGTTGCTTAGTTAAAAACACTAAGAAAGGTTTCCTGGTTAGTAATGGCTAAAGTCACTAGCTGTACTAGCTGGTGGCTAGTAAAAGTATGCCGCGAAGGTAGTAAAATACTCCGGAAACTAGTAAACACACGAGTTTACTAACTGATTACTAACTTTTTTCTGATTGATATGTGGGGTTGAACGTCCCAAAACCACTATATGATTATGAGAGACGCCGTAGTGGAGGGCTCCGGAAATTTTGACCACCTGGGGTTCTTTAGCGTGCACCCAAATCTGAGCACACGGGCCTACAACATTTCCGCCTCCATCGGAAATGCAGCCGCCGCAGCCGGGATTCGAACCCGCGCTCTGCGGGTCAGCAGCCGAGTACCTTAGCCACTAGACCACCGCGGCGGGGCAACTACTAACTTTTTTTTTTAAGAGTGTATGAATAAACGCGGATTGCAATGGGTATGAAGGCATTGCCGAAGGGAAAAAAAAAAAAAAAACTTCGTCGTATTTCACGTTGACTCATCTTCTCTCGTTCTCGAATCTTAAGACTGGCTGAATGGTGCATCTTTAATAGTGTGCTTTGTCGGGAAGTTTGTGTACGGTTACATGATGAATATTCTGGCAGGTGAAGAAGCGAGTACATAAAAAAAAAAAAAGACGCGGGGTAACCACTAACTTGCAACTGGAACATAATAGAAACGAATTCTGTTGGTCCCCGCAACACAGTGCTTCTATATGAACAAGCAGTAAGACCGAAATAAATGACACCTTTAGCACGGGTTGAATTGTGGTGTAAAAGTGTCATACGCTGGTATCGCCGAGCCGCTCGTGCCAGAGAGTCACAGTGTGAGTGAACTACTGCTCGGAATGCGTTCGCCCTAAAAGTGTGTTGGCCGCTCCTCTTTCCTTTTCGTTTGCTTTGCGTGTCGGGGAAAATGGCATTCTGTCGAGAACCGTATGCACCTCACTTACGTGACATCCCTTGTCCCCATTTTTTTTCTCTTTTTTTTTTCTGTAAGCGTCGTGCGCCCCAGCTTTTTGACGGCTTCTCAACTGACGTGCGCGTTGCGTTTCGGACACTTGTGGGACGATAGTTGTGGACTGATGAATGACTGACCTTGCAGAGAGTCATCGTTGGCCTGAACGCAATTCGTGTGAGCGTGTACTTGGCGTGTTCCGCCTTGCTCATCGAGATAGTTGCACTCGCATATTTCCGAGTTCTGTGCTTGCTCTTCGGTCTTCCTTATCTAAACTTTGGTATGCACCGTTTCGAAATTGTACAAAACAGTGCAAAATGAGTCGATGCGCCAGCAAAGGAACGCACACAGGACGAGCGCTGCTGACTACTCCTGCACTTTTGCTCCTGCAGTTGTTAGGTCAGCGCTCGTCCTGCGCGTTCATTCGCTCGTTCGGCATTTCTTTTTCGGATGGTTTTCCCAATGATAAATGTACGACTGACTATAGCCATAGCGTCCACACTTCTGTTTTTTTTTTTTTTTTTGCTTTGCATCATTCGTGTTCGAGCTTGGCCCGGTGCGACTCCTCCGTTGCGTTGCGTGCGGCGCTTTGTTCGTGCGATTCGTGTGACGCACATTCCCTGCTTTCTTCGACGGGAAGGAACCACGCTCCACTCGCTCGTACGGAAAAGTCGTCACCGAGAAAAAAAGCGACTACTAGGCTGTTGGCGAAAGCGGTCTGTAACTGGCTGCTCTTACTTCGGCTCTTGCTGCGAGGGCGAAGAGCCCTCGTCGTTGGCGTATACTTTCACTGTTGCTGTAAACGAATAAAAGAACAAAGAACAACTGGGAGGTTGGCTGTGGCATTCCTTCTTGTCCGTCGATGAGAGCAGGGCACCGGCAGAGCGCAGTGGGCGTGCCTCCCTGTTGCTATAGGCGCCCGTACCGAGCCAGCAGAGTGGTGGTGGTTAGAAGAGGAAGAAGGCCAGCAGAGTGCACTCCCCCCCGGTTCCGCGAGCCGACGTCGAACGGCGACTCCTCGGCCGTCCGGCCGGGCCCTGTAGCCCCGACGGCGTTTCCTCCAGGTTCAGCCACCCAGAGAGAAACCAGTCCTTTTTCCCGTGGGCGTCCGTTCGTCCGTGTTGTGTCGTCTCCCTCTCCGCCCCTTGGGACGGCGACAAGGCGCCTGGAATGCCGGCCTGCCGTGTTCCTAGCAGCCGCTTGCAGACAGTCAGAGCCTCCTCCATTTCTTTATGCTGTTGCGGTCGCACTGCTTGAGTGCGACAACCGTCTCGCCGCCAGCCGTGAGCTGTCAGTTGTTGGCTTGGCCGCAGCCCCCCACCTGCGCGTCTTTGCAGACGACGCAGTCGTGGCGATGTTGTCCCTTGTGTCGACGACTTCGCGCGGTGGTGAAGACGTTGGTGACGTCACCGCTGCCATCGACCCAGTGTTTCGTGACCTGGCTTTCGGGGAACTTGGTATGAGTAGCGGTCTTTAAAAGAAAAAAAAAAGCCGTTGCTTTCTTTTTTTTTTTCTTGAAGCAGATGCGAAGTTGGGCTGCATTGGGCCAAGGATCTATGGCAAATGGGATGCTTCGACCGCGCGGAATGCTTCGGACCACTTCGACGCTAAATGAACTTATTCGGGCAAGAAAATAGTCGTGTATGTACACAGAGTTACACAGAAAATAAAAAAAAAACGCGCCCCGTGAGATCGGAGCAACATTCCAACGAGGTGCCCTGCTCGATTACGCCTTCTCGTCGTCGGTGAAGGTTGAAAGCAAGCGGTGATGTAGTCCTTGCAGTCTAAATTTATTGAGGCGGTAATTCAGAAGCCTGGTCTGACTGGCCGCACTCCTGTATACCTGGTTGTCGCCTTCGCTCTAGTGACGGCGTCGTTTACGCCTTTTCCGAGAGCCGACAGTGGCTAATGAAAGGGAAATCCAATTTGAAAGCGTCCTTGGCTGTAGCGCAGTGTGCGGTGTTGTGACTTCACAAGATCGGGCCTTCCCGCGCGTCCTCCGTCTCGCGCTCCTGTTCGCCCTTATCGCGGCTGCCCGTCGCAGGCGACGCCCCTGCGCTTTCTTTCCTGCCGTTATTGCCCCCTCTTTTTTTCCGTGGCCGGTTTCTTTCGACCGCTTCCCACGAATGGCGGATACCCTCCGGCCAACGCCACCGCACCACTTGTGCCCCACCCGGCTTGTCTGCCAGAGGGTCGTGTCCGGCGTTTGCATGCCTGTGCACGTTGCGCACTCTGTTTGGTCCGGGTGACATTGGCCGAACTTTCACATGCGGCGCATCACTGACACGCCGCCAACGTTGTAGCGCCTCGCAAGTATCAGAGCTGTTTACGAGGAATGTTTACTTTCGCACAATTCACATTCCCAACATTTCGCGATATTTCGTCACATTACTCGCGCATTGTTATGTCGCCTATTGCGATTAATAGCGCTTTATTTTGGGTAAGCCACAGAGACAGTACTGATATTAAGCGTTTCTTTTTTTTTCTTTTTTTCCCCCTGAAGCATCTGATGCGTTTCGTATGTATGTGTTGAAACATCACCGTAGAACAAGAAATCTATTTCATTGTTTTTTAGACATTCTACAGATTGGTATCGTTATAGTTCGCGAAGCCTACGTCAAGTCGCCTGAGAATATAAGCCACATATGAGATATTTGAAAGACATTCCTTGAAATGGCGCGTACGTTTGGAGACATTTTCTTCAAACACACGGGACCTCGCTGTGGCGCCTGTCTTGGGTAACGCCTCGCTTCTTGTATGCCTCGCACGTATGGCACGTATTCCCGGGGCGCTGTGCTGTGTCGCGTTACTTGGGTCGCTACGGCTTCTGGTCTGGCGGGTGGGTGGTTTGTCCGAGGGTCGTCGGTTCGAAGTCCTCTGGGGGTGAGCGAACGGCGCCGCGCTCCTTGCGGAGTGAGTGCACTGGTGCGTGCGATCGCTGTTTTCTTTTTTGTGCTTTTGCCAATCAAGACATCGGTGGGCGTTGTGGGTGACGTTGACGGACGATGGGCCGAGGTTGTGCTCGTTTTTTTTTTGTATTTTTTTTTCGTTTGTATTTCTTGGTGTGTGTGCGGGTGGAGGTTGGCAACCTTACAAGTCTCTTTCTCTCTATTTCATCACCTTACTGTTTGCGTCTCGTAAAAGTTTGCCCTTCGAACTATGGTGAGAGAACGTAATTGGCTATCTTCGAGCGTTTGAGCTTCGTCATTGGGTTGAAATCTCAATTGTTGCTTTTTGTTTGTTTCTCGTGTCCTTTGAAACGGCTTTCTTAGGTCCGATCTTTTAGGTATTGGTGATCGTGAACTGTTTTGTAGTATTCTAATATATCGTCCTCGGTTTCCTTTAACGCTCGTCGTCATTAAATGGTTCTATTCTGTTTGATAAGGATTGCGTCGAAGGTCGGGGCCTTAAATGTGATGAGAGTAATAAAGATGTAAAGCAGAAACAGCGCGTGGCATGAGTCCAGATCATTCACATGCAGTGCTGCAGTTTACCTACAATCGACCGCCAAGAGCTTGTTTGTCTGTTTGAGCTGATTACACAATGCTCATATATGGGGATTTTGTCGATATATGGGCATATAACGGCATATAATATATGGACATCCCATTCTTTAGGCCGAGTTGCCTTACGGGCGCATACACTGCTGGCCGATGTTTCATTGACCGGCAGCATGTGTAGCTGTGGGTTGAAGTGACAGGATAAACTCGAATAGAGCGATGGACTTGAGCGAAAAAAATGGGGTGTCTACTCGACGCATCAGTGTAATTCACACCAGAATGCAGAGGAAGCTGGATGAAAGTGTTTCGGCTGCTCTGCGATAGGAAAAGAAAAACCCGACTATATACAGCCGAGTCTGGACCTTTATCGCGTCTCCAACGCGTCCATTTCTCTCCCTCGCTTTCCTTATGCGAGTCTATAGTACAGTATTATACCGGGGCGAGGTCCATCGCCGTGCACGGCAGACCTCCGCGATGGCGGCCGTCTCTCGCCCTTCCGTTCGCTTAACTTTTGACTCCGCTCAGAGCGCAGTTCAAAGCGAATGGCCTCCCTTTGTGCCTGGGCGGTCCGTTCTGGCCAAAATGGACGGCGGTGCCTTGAAAAGCGGCGTGCCGTTCCTTTCCGAGAACGCTTCCGGGATCCGGGAAGGAAATGTCGTTTGCAGTGCCCGCTTGCCTCCTCCACTGGGGCTCCTGTTGCGGCGATTGCTTATACCCGGCACTGATGCCGCCGTGGCGGACTCCGCGCGCGAGTGGTGTATATATCAAGCGCTGGGAGGAGCAGCAGGCCTCGATGGGGGGGGGGGGGGGGGGGGGGCTATGAGCGCCACCGCCGCTTGCTGCTCTGACGCCGTGCCAAGACATATGGACTACGTCTGCGCTCTGGTTCTCTTTCTTTTCTTTATAGCGTTAGTCTTAACTCCACGACGTATACTGCCTAGTTTAGTTCGTTTTGCTGTCCTTGTTTTCGCCCGCCTGCTGTTGTGATGGCTCCGCTATCGCGCAGCTTTTGTGTTCTCTGGCGGCGGTTCCTGCGCGCGACACGTGCCCGGAGCCTTGTGCTGGAGGAAGTGCGGCGCGCTTGACAGTTTTAGAGCCGGAGAGGTTTTTCGGTTCGCGCGACTTCTGACCGTCTACCCCTTTCCCGTTTCTTCTGTCAATACTGTATTGGTAAACTCCATGGTTAGTTGTCTTTTTTGTTTTGCCTTTTTTTCATTCTTTAAGCTTTATGATCATGTGCAACCGGTACTCTATGCTTCGTGAATAATGAGGTCAAGCTCTTCGCGTTAGTGTTATGTCGCTAGGAGATAACACCACAATAAGGCAAAGCATTGAAAAGCTGACCTTTTTTTTATTTGCTTTGATTTTCTTTTTCCTCTCTGTTGGACAGATTCATGCAATTCACTTCTTTGGGCGCTTGTGGGCGTGTTTCGGGACCATTTCGATTCAAGTCCGCAGTATAGTGGCATTAGACCGACCTAACACAAAACAACGAAAGTTTTTCTCGTTTTTTTTTTTTTGTATAGAGCGCGAAGGCGCACACGTCACCGCTCCGTTACAAAGGGGACGCCTATAACATCCACTCATACTCCTTGCGTCCGTCCGTCATTCATTCATTAATTCATTCATTCATTCATTCATTCATTCATCATCGCTCTGAAGTGGCGTTGCATGAAGCAGTGTGTTCATACACATCTTGGCAAAGACAGCGCGTATGTCTAAATACATCAACACGTTCGCGCCCATTCATGCCCATTTTGCTGCTGAAAGGTTTCAACCTGTTCACTAGCTACCAGTAGTTGCTATATCTTAATGTAACCGTGCCGGGTTTTGATCTTCCACAATGCTTCAACCCAAGTATAAAGCCCTAGCTAATTCTTCTCAGGACGAGTAGGTAGTTTCGGTTTAGCGCGGTCGTGAATGGGCAAATTGTCGGTTGGTGCGTTTTTAAGTGAAGCTTATAATACGGGTACTTTTCCCGGCCGTGTAGGACGTAAAGCATTCGCAGTTGCGGTCGATTCCGCGAATGTTTAAGGAGAAGGGAATTGCCGCTCACTTTCGCGGGGCTGCGCCGCGAAGGGTGTAGCGGCGTTCGACGCATGCTGTGAGAAGTGCGGAATATGTGGTGCCGCTTCACGGCGGGGCAGCGTCGGCTAATGTCCGTGCACGGCTCGCGGGGGCGGGGACGTTCTCGAGCTTTCCGAGTGAGACGTGTATAGACTACCACATTCCGGCTCGTCGTCGCCGGGAACGGTCGTCCGGGGGCGCTCAGCGAGGGTTCCTGGAACTGGATAGCCTCGGTGCGTTTTCATTGTATGCGTGGCTGGTGGGTGGAGCGACGGAGACCGCGGCGTTGGCAGACTTCGCTGCATTCCGCGCGAACAACAACAACAACAAAAAAAAAACAGAGCTTCTTGTGGCGTTGTTTAACTTGTAGTTTCGGCCACCTCAGCCCGCGGGTCCTTGTGAAAGCCGCCGCTAGAAGCATTCAGCGAAACGCTGCTTGCCGGGATAGCTGAATTTTATCGGGGTGGGAGGTAGCAGCGAATGAACGTGAACACAAAGTCCCGTGCTTCGTCTTCGTTAAGCAATAAGTGCCTCTCGAAACGCGACGCGTAGTCATTGTGGCATGACGCCGCAGATGACGTCTCGTGTGACCTCATCACATCGTTGTAGCTTGGGCATAGGTGGGCCGATCCCGGATGTAGTGCAAAACCACGTCGGTGCAAAAAGTCTTTGGCTGATTTGTTTGGCAGGTAGGAGGGGGAGGGGGAGGTTAGTAAAGTCAACTGTGAAGTAAAATATACGGCAGTAATGGCGACTCCTTTAGGGTAATCTCAGTCGCATACATAATTGACCGTGTGACTTTTTCCTTGACTCTGTTCACCTGCTGCAAGCCTTCCTGTACGAGACGAGGCAACGGTTCTACCATACGTGCGGCAAAGCATCGGTATTTGTCGTTAGAATAGCCTGCCTGTCTACACGCGGCACATCTGTCTTCTGAACTTTATTTTCTTTCTTCTTTGGGGCGGGGGGAGGGGGTAGGGGGAGTTGGTTACGCGCAGCTTCAGTCCCTGTCGCAATATCGACCGAAAAAGTACAAAACACGTGCGCCACCTTTGTCTCTTCATTATTGTCGATCTTTTACAGGTGTCGCAAAGGCGTCGGGGTCAGCTGAAGATAAAATGCAGATATGCGAATGGTGCATATCTCTAATGTCTGATAGCGTGTCTGTAAGGGACAAGTGCCGGCGGAAGGCGATATATGGCGATTACGTCGTAGTGTTGTGACTGCTAGCCAATCCTCATTTCTTATCTTTTGTTGTTTTAACCGCTATAGTCTTGTCTAACTAGAAACTCATTTTGCTCAAGTTTACAATGTTGGATAATGCGGATCTGACGTGTCGCATGCTTCTTCGTGAAATGTTATTTTCCACGACTTTTTGTGCACGCTTACGGAAGAAGTAAATGCGTCGGTTATAAGCATCGCCGAATTATATGCTCTAAGAAATTATACTCTATAAGAGCAATTGCGACCCCTTTTTGGTACTCTTGATTTAAAGTGGTACGTTAACTCTTCCTTTTGGGTCACACGACTCTCAGAAGAGAGTATACATTTACCCCCAAAAGTTGACGCGTCTCTTTTGTGAGGGTCATAGACGGGGCTAGCCGGAACTCTTGGAAAACTGTCAAATGACTTCAATGTTATCTAATCGTGTAGTGGGACATAAAGTTGCACAGCGAAGACACCCTATAACACCCCCAACGCACTCAAAACGTGCCGGATGCCGAAGTTCAATCTATGTAGCAGGGCGTCCGCACCACGTTTTATGCGGAATTCTTATCACCCCCCCCCCCCTGTTTTTTTTTTTTTTTTTGCTATAGCCTTTTCACTCACGCTCTCTCTTGGACTTATGACGGCGCTTCGTTAGATATAAGACTTCCGTGTATCCCGTTTTGATCTATCCTTGTTTCTCAACGCGGAATGATTGCACAGACGTAATCCCTCTCGTCTGTATAGTGGCGGAGTGTACGTGATTGTTGACGCTGTTGTCCGCAGTTGCTAGTTAACTCACCGCTGCAAGCTTCGGTTTATGCTCAATTATAGCCCAAAGACTTAGCACGTGGTATTAATATATGCTATATGTACAATTACGCCGCCACTCTTTAGATATTTCTGCAGAAAATGGCGGCCGTCTGGCCACTCTATAGGGTGTGAGTCCGTCTGTGTGTTTTTTTTTTTTTTTTGCAACTATCCAACTTTGAAATCTATGTGATTGCCTTCGTTTTCCTGTGCGCGTGACTCACAATTTTGTTATGCTGAGAGGCACTCTACACAAAACCGTTATGTCCGGTCGGTAAAAGGCCCTCTATACTTACCTGCTCAAGTAATGGCTCTCCGCAGCGACGCTTCTTCGGAGTTAACTGCGTGCAGCAGGTCAGCGTTTCCTAATTTAACGTTTGTCGGCGGGCGCATTCTTTCAGTCTGAAAACAGCCCCTTTCACCGCAAACTGCACGCACTTTCAAGCCGTTTCGGTGAATCCCCCCTCCGCCCCATTTCTTTAAACCTTATATTTCTACAACAACGACGAGGAAGAAAATAATGACAGGAAACAAAAAAACTAAAAATCTTTGCTGGTGTGCCTTGCGTGGTTCGTAATTTTAGGGGCAGATTCTAATAAGCGCCTGGGCTACGTCGCCGGTCGTTCGAACCGCGCTCCGCCTGAAATTAGCGCTTGCGACTTTACGCGACGCATTGAAAATGATCCTGCGGTGGCGAGCGTCGCTCTAGGCGTAATCGGCGCCGCCTTTACTACATTTACTTTAGAAGAAAACTCCATGCTTCATTACCAGAGGAAATTACCAATGCAAGAACCAGCACTCGCCCTCCCTTGCATTCACGCCACAAACCTAAAAATGTGGAAAAAGGAGAATAAAGACAAAGATGTGTATAATGTAAGTACACATCAACGAAAGTTGGAGGAAAAAGCGCGCCTGTCGTTAATTTCTGGCCATATAGTTGTTTAAGTACGTTGTGGGGGGAAGTGGTGGTCACGCCCTCTTGTGGCATTTGTGTCTCATTTTCTACTCTCTTTTTTCTCTTTCTTGCTTTCATTCGCAGCGTGAGTGCTTGTTAGAAGTTTGAGTGACCCACATTCCTTCGCTCGCGGTTTGAGCGTGTATAGGGCGGTGATTAGTTCTGGCGCAAGGCCTCTTCTCTCTCTCTCCCCTGCCGTACGTTCATAGTTTGGTGGTCGCCTTCGAAAGCCCCGCGGACATCGATGCGCGTCTGGTCGTATATTACAACGTGTCAAGGGCAGCGCAGCAGGCCTGCGCGGCAGGCCAGCCTGCGTTTGTGTGCCCTCTCACACGCTCGCTTCCGCGACTGGCGTCCAGGCGTTAATTTGCCGGGATCGTGCCAGTCGAAGTTTTCCCCGCAGCATTGACGACGTCGGAACCATGCCAGAGGTATTTCAGCGGCCGCGTATGCCCTTGGTTCGTCGCTGTCGAGTGTTTGCATGGCTATAGGTGTGTGTGTTCAACCTGGGCTCTTTGTTGCATTTTTTTTTTTTTTAGATTCGGGCGTATACGCGGTTTCCATGGTCGTGTATACTCGTGTACGGATAAAACGTGGAGGCGGTGCACGAACCGAGATAGACACAGCTGCACGAGCTGACGTGTCGCCTCGAGGTTATGCGTGTATGTGACTGACAAAGATGCGTGTCGCTAATTGTTGATGGCATTATACAAGTTGTTGCCGGGCTGCGCTGAAGTTAGCGTCATCTCTGCCGCTATTTTGACCAGGTCGTTTCAAGCCCCTGTGTAGCTTGGTTGATTCGTAGTGTTTCAGTTCGAAGCACGTATGGGATAACTATCGAAGGTCGCCCAGACTGTCTTACGCCAGTGTTGTGTTAATTTGCTCGGCTCTTTCTGCATCAGAACGCTCATAATGTGCAATGTGTGAGTGTGCTCGTATATAGCTATATATAGTTTCGCTCTGCAGCCGAATTAATGTTGTTAATTCGCCTTTCGCCGTTTATAAAACTACATTAATCTGTTTCTGGCATTTTCAGGAATAAATCGCCTCGGTAATAAACGTTGTGCTTGCATTCCACTGCGCGTGTACAGCCCCGTGTTCTATAACCTCAGACGGCTTTACATCGTTACGGGCATTTCACCGTGACCTTAACGAACACTCTGTACAGAAAAAAAGGCGTTTTCGCGATCCAGAACACCTATATCATGGGCGTTTACAAATGGTCCGAACACCCTTAATAAATAAAAACAGCAAAAAATGAAGGTTACCAGTTTGGCGAAATCCAATTGCATCGGTGCTGCAGGATATACATCCAGCCAAACACAAACCAGAGTAAAGCACACATAGTGGCTGAGTGCTTGTGCTATGAGCACATCAATGATGTGTTCTTGATTCTAGTGGAACAGTACTTAAGAACGTGTGCTCAGCATGCAAGTGCCTTTCTCTGAGTGTACATAGTCTTCCACAAAGAATCAAGACCCTACAGCTTCGCCTGGGAATTTTCCATACTATACGCCAGTGCCTCTTGCCCAGCGTAACCCAAATGTTTGGTGCATTTGCGATTTCGTCCGCGCGACTCGTGCCGTGCGAAAACAGAACAGCAGTGTCGTATGCCCTTGCGCGACTTGTATACGAGGCCGCCGAATTGCGGCCATTTTTCTCTAAAGCACGCGCACGACCGTCATATACACACATACCCGCTGCTATACGTGGCAAAGACGCTTGCTACCTATAGCGTATATATATGCTTCAACGTTAGTGCCCTTCGGGTGTGCATGCTGGCCTACTAGTGCTCGTACACGTGCGCCGTTTTTATCGCGACATTGTCGGTGGCACGACTCACGTGTAACAAGTGGCACTTTTTGTTTTCAGAGTATTTTGAGGTCTTTAAAAAATGGATTTCCCCGTATGAATGGCTTTGTTCCGAGCTTAGAGTTGTATTCGGTACGTGTAAGAGTGATAAGGTAATTTATATAGCCAACGCTGTTAACTGTTAATTTCAAAGAGTCATGAAATAACATTTAGGATAAGTAATGCATCTACCGACTTTTATTTCACGTAATCAAACAGGTGTTGTTTGGAGTTGAGAAGTGGCTTATTTCTCTACAGGAACTGTGTGACCTCCCGTTGTGGGCCATTCCCTCTCCCGAACAGTGATTAAGGCGCATATGTCCACCACTCCGTCAAACAGTAACTGGTGCCTGTGCTCTTCTCATATCTTCCTTTTGACATTGCGTGAGGGAGTGACGCAACGTTACATTCGCCTCCCGATCACTTCAGTATTATCCTTTCCGCATACGCGACGCGTAACCGCACGCGCCGTGTCCAATGCGCAACGACCGCTCTTGCGGACCGGGGGTGAACTCGGCTGGCGCGCGCATCATTTCGTCTCGCCCTACATTTCCTCCCACTTCGTGGCTCGCTCGTCGTCCGCTGATGCGTCGTGGTCGGCGTTCCCGTGGCGGTCGCTTTGCGTTTGCTCGGCCTTCTTTCCGTTCGCCCTCGGTACCCCGCTGCTCTGATGTGCACCGTCTGTGTGTGCGCGTTCTCCGTCTTCACCCATATAGCCGGCGCCATGCAGCCGATGTCCATGGCCCCCCGTTCCTCCGTCGTTCGGTCGGTGAGCAAAGTACGTGGCTATATAGGATGGCCTCTTGCCCTCCCTGTACACACCACTACTTCTTCTACTTCCTTTTCTTCTTCTTCATTTTGACGTCATCCTATATTTTCGAACCTTTATTCGTTCCTCAGTGATCGCTTCCAAGTTTCCCCGTGGAATTCTCTCTCTCTCTCTCTTTCTCGGTTGCTCTCGAAAACGATGGACGAGATGGAGATCTTTTTCGCGTTCTGAACGCTTTATTTTTTTTTTTCTCCTCTCCGCGTCTTCTTGACTACGGGGCCACGAGATGTGTGTCCGGTTTACTTCGCACGGCGGCACCCGGTGACATAGATTGAAGACTCGAGCTGTGGCCGCAGCTGAGGCGAAAGGTCATTTACTCTCTTGCGGTCCCGAAAAACAAATGTAATCTCAGTTCCGCACTCCCCATTCTTTCGTTCTCTTTAGCAGGTCTTTGCCCTTGCAATATTTCGTGTTTCGTTTACTGCCTCCTTTAGGGTTGGAAAGATGGTGGCGCGTTGCTCGTTTATTCTTCTCTTTGAGCCTCTCTCTCTCTAAATGGCGTCGTCTCGGGGACGTCATTTTTATCGGACGTGGCGCGACCGTCGAAATCCGGCCGTTTTGTTTCGTTCTTTCTTTGCCTTCAGACGGGCGATTTCTTTTTTCTCGCCCTTTACGTCCAGGGAACGTGTTATGCGTCTTCTTTTTACATCCTTCAAGGCTTCTCAAGAAAGATCGCATAGTTCGGACAACTATCTTTGATTATTGCTCATATTTACGGATATGGAATATGAGTCACAGTGAGCGAGTGGAGTGTTGCGTCTGCCGCATCTCGTGTATGTATACGCGCTTGAGGTTTGAAGAGTGCACGGAAGTGTTCGTTGGTAATGCAGTGGGTGATATAAACAAGAGACATTAATAATATTTGAGTGGGATAACCAGGGTAGATATTGGCAGTAGTGGAGTCGTTGTAGTCATACCTAGCATTGCATAATCGAAATAGATGTGTCTATCTCGAGAAAGAGAGAGAGAGAGAGAGAGAGAGAGAGAGAGAGATAGTGTACACTTGAGTCCATTATATAGACGAATTGACCTCTTAAAAAAAAGGAAGAAAACAGGCTAGGTGGTTACTGATCGTTGCCCTGTTCCAAAGGAATTAAGGGGATGCCAGTAAAGATGATCACAATCTGTGTCGGCGGTACGTTTTATCTGGCGCATGCCGCCCGGTAGCCATGACAGAGCCGCTGGACACTCTGATCAATTGACGCTTTTGAGGATGCGGCACGGGGGAAAGAAAACGCTGTGGCGTATAGTCGTAATTATTCCCGTGCCTAGCGGGGTTGGTGTGTGTAGTGAACCGAATCTCTGGAAGTTGACGAATGGTCTTTGCGTTTGACCTGCGCGGAGTAGCTTGGCCATGCGCACACGTTATTGGAGGTGGTGGTGGTGGTGGTGGTGGTGGTGGTGTCAGTGCAGGCGTCGTCCGTCTTCCCTCAGGAGCGTACAGTTGCTTTGGAGGCGGAAGCGCTCGCTTTGATGTCCGTGTTTACCGAAGCCTTCTATGCATTATTCTTTATCAGTGAACGCCGATGGCGTCGTCCGTGTTGTTTGCTGTGCTTTGGTGACTTGGTTCGTATTGTGTATAGCGGCTCGTACGACCGACCGGGAGATAACGGACATATGAAGCGACATATGAAGGCAGGGGGGGGGGGGGGGGTCAAAAGTTTCCCTACCGCGCTTCCACAGGAATACATGGGATAATGGCCTGGAAACTTTTCCCTATTCCCAGGAGGCTTGGGAATCCCGAGCCTCCCAAAAGTGGCTGGCGCAACGGAGGCGTTTTAGGATAGAAGCTCCTCAGGGTGTGGGCGGTTCTTTACTCTGTTTTTACGTAGTAATGTAGCATGTATGTAGCCACATCTAGTGTACGAATTGCTCATTAGATGACATTGGGTGTATATATGTCGTTGGAAATAATATAACTAGAAGGCGTTAGTTGTTTTCGTGTAGTTGACGATTAAAGAGGATAGATGGCGCTGTTGTAATCAAAAATTTGCAGCATATCTACGGAGTGTATGATGACGAGTGGGGCGAAGCGCCTGTCCCTCCTTCTGATGCGTGCTTTAGTCTTTAGTGTGATCGGAGTGGACGGACGGGCGGACGCTTCGCTCCACTCATCATCATTCACCCCGTCGAGACGCTGTGATTTTTTTTTCTTTTAATCACTTGCGTACGTGTGCCTTTCCTGTTGCGGTGCTGCAAAAGAGCACTCGTCCCTACGCTTCCAGTTCGTTGTAACCCTACCGTAGAGTAGCGATAAATATGCACCGCACATCTGGGTCGAAGACCGGCGGCCGCGAGACGCGCTCTCCACCGTAAACCAATACAAGGCGAGGTAAACGGTATACCACGACTTTCGCCTTGGTCTGTCTTGACCGCCGTATTTTGTTCGCTGGGCCTACGCTGTGTGTCCGTGACGTAGTTGCGAGGAGAAGTTCAGTTGGAGGGTTGACAGGGAAGAAGTTCTTCCAAGTGTTTTGCCATCATTGACGAAAAAAATTGTGCCAACCTTGCTATATAGAGCCCGTGTTCATCTCCGAATGCCAACTTATAAACGCACTACATGTGCCTCGGGCTAAAGCCTGTCTATTGAGCTTCTACTTCTTCTTTTTCGGTGCAAGATGATTGGCGAGGTGGCTGCTCGAATGTGGTGGTGGCACTCCGAAGCTGTCACTCGTGACATCCGTTCCTTCTATGGCGGAAGCCATCTCGTGCGGGGACGGACTGGACACACATCGCATCGGAGGGACAGCGCGCACTGTGAGCACCGTCGTCGACGGGCATCTCGGGCGTCCCGGCGCCGTTGTTTGCACGCCCGCGGCTGCGCGCGTCGCGTCGCGTCCTAGAGAGACTTGACGGGAGGCGTTGTTCGCCGTGACTTTCCTGTGGCGCTGCTGCCACTTTGCCTCCGGGATCGGCAGTAGGGTTATTTCGTTCCCCTGCGTTTGATGTTCGCCCTCTTTTCTTTGTTTTCGGGGTGTTGTTGCGAAGGTTCCCCGCGTCGTGAGAAAGGTTGAAAATTGCACGCAGCGTTTTCGTTGTCCCTGGCACCACAGAAAAGACCAGTATGCTCGCCTTAAAGGCGTAGTAATGGCAGACCGCGCGCGCGTGTGTGTTACTTTTCGCCCTTAAGGCCCGAGTGTGTTTCCTCTTTTTTTGGGGGGGGGGAGGGGGGGGGAGGAGCTTTCGCGGCTGCGTAATGTTTTGATTGGGAAACGCCGCTGCTCGAGATGGAACGTTTGCATGCTTCGTACTTCTTGAAACAGCAGCCTTTTGAATCGAAGAAAAGAGCGCATTGGGAGCGTCAACCTTAGTTCTTGAAAATTAATAATTATGTCATAAAGAATACGTTTCATTAACGTGTTATATACCGCACATGGATGCATTTCTGACAAACGTGTGATTTATAGTCTGTGAGAGGAGAAACAATTGTTGCCGCCGGTGAGGGCCGAGCCTGCTATCTTCCCAATATGTGGAAATTCTGGGTTCTGTGCGCAGCCATCACTGTAGCAATCCGCCCGCTAAATCGTCCACTGTTGTTACCGCCTGTACAAACTCTGTTTGAAAGGGCGTTCCACGAAGGAGCGGTGTCGTGTAGCGCCCGGTCCCTTGTTTTCTTGCGTCTCGTCCCCTCTTTCTCAGTTGCTGGCCGCGTATACACATTAGGTACAGAGCGCATGTCTGGCATAAACTCTCCCGCCGTATCGGATTTCCCGATCGCCGTTAATGGAGAAGGGCGGTAGCAGTAGCGATAGGCGATTTGCTGGGGAAGCGCTGTTGTCTGTTTCTTCGACAAGTTTCTAGTCTAGTCGAAGCGGGAATGGTCTTTTTTTTTTTTCACTTCCTTCTTTTCATCCCAGGGTATCCAGAGCGTAGCTGGTCTTGTTTTCTGCTGGCTTATGCTCTCCCTCCGCTCCTTTATGCCTCCTTCCGAAGCGTTTGTTCAGTGCTGTGCCGATTGATTCGCAAATCGAACGGAGCACTCATTTCCCTAATGTTTCCGTCCCCGCCCTTCGCATACGCCGCCCAACTCTATAGGTCTCCCCCGCACGGTCTAACCCCGTCCCCATCCGCTCCTCCCACACGCGTACATACTCCTCTTTCCCACTTTTTTTTTCTTTTCTCGTTGACGACTCCGCTCCCATCCAAGTCGCATTGACCGCTGTCGTGTGTAGATTTCGCTTGTTTTCCTGTTATGATAGTATGTATTTTTTGTTGAAATGAAGCTGGTGTCTAATGTTCGATATTTTTTTTATTTCTATAGTTCGCCCTTATAGGCATAATAAACTATGTTGTTCAAGAATAGATGCACGAACGGACTTGATTCGTGTAATAAGCCTAGCAGCTACCAGGGATATTGTCCGGGGATACCATGATAAATGTTGCGTGGTCGGCCTTGAGCTAGCCCACAGCAGTGGCATAGCCAAAAGGTAACTCGTGCACCCCCCCCCCCCTAATTTTTTTCTCGCCATAGTTTACAGAGAAAAAACTGACGCTCGACCGCATATTCCAGCACTGCCTCTCTCACCCCCCAAAAATTGTGTCCACGCCCCTGGTATACAGGAACTGTGTGGCTGGCACATCTCCGATTTTGACGTCACAGAAAAGGCAATTTACCATAGTAGCTGCGGTATACCGTTGCGGCAAAAGAGTAGTCACAAACGAGGTGAGAGTAACACCTACACGAACCCTGCTTAACGCAACCTCGCTCGTGTCGGTGGGTTGTTACTTGTTGATTTAACATACCCTGAATATTGAATGAAATTGGGGTGGTTAATGGAAACTCTGATGAAGTAGACAACACAAATTTCACAGGAACTATTAACACAAGTCAAGGAACACTAATGCAAAAAACAATTAAAAATATAGGAGCACTAATCAGTACATTTTACGAGCACGCTTTTCACGCAATGTTAGCGAGAATTTTTGTGAACAAGAGCTTTGGATTGTCTTGAGAAGAGATGATCATACTTTATATACGCTGTAATTTGTAGTGGTGAGTTTTTCTCTATCTTGTATCGTCCTATGCTATTGCTTGGTATCGTTGCTAGTTCATACTTATTTTTATCGTCTTCAAGCGCGTTGGCCTGGTTTTTCTTGTAGGCGACAACTGCTAGGCCGCTTCTTTCTTTTTCTTTTGTATGTATGTCTGCACAATATTTTTGTATGTCTGCACAACAATAGCAGTTGCACACAGTGATGTGTTCAACACGCTAATTTTAAAATGAAATGAATGCACTTGAATAATGTAGAGTACAAAACGTACAGTTGCCTACACAGTGCTGTGTTGCAGAGTTGTTAGGCACTGTTAACATTTTTAGGATTTTTTAGGTAATCCTTCAGATATTACAGGGGTGGCCTTGAAATCCTGAATAACAGTTCCCGTGGCTCTTTGAAAGCAAAAATAATAGCTAAGGACATTGTTTTTAATTTTTATTTCTCATCACGTGCTAGCGCTTGTCACTTTCAGCGCAGTACACTGGTGTCATGCGGGAAAGCGCATAAAGTTGGTTGAGGAGCTACTAGCTGTCACGAGACAGCATATCTTGCCCCCTTAATTATCCACGCGTACACGTGGTGTATGTATCTAATTGCAGGTACCGGTATTGTGGCTGACGTCTACTAACCTTATTAGAAATCATCAGTTCGTGCCGTTGCCGTGGCCATGATATACACTAAATTATTCGTGCACAAGTTTCCCCTCACGGCGCTCTCTCCCCATCCGCCTCCTGCTTTACGAATCTCGCGAACTTCGCGGTTACCATTTGGGCAGGGACCCACTGCAAGTGTCGTCGAATTCGGTTTTTCACGAGGATCGGACGCTGAAGACGTTTTATAGTTTGGGAAATCGTATGCGTGCGTTGTATAAGCGTTAGAAAAGCAACGGTCGTTGTAAATGAATGGTCCCATTCGTTACGTCACGCGATGCTCCATTGTTCCGCGCCCGCTGGCTGGCTCCTGCCCTTTAAGTCGATAAGCCCCGGTAATTAGCCGGCGACCCGCTATTGATGTAAAAGCGCAGGCTTTCCCGCGCAAGCGAGTCAGCTCAGTGGAGCGCGTCGTAAAACAAGAGGCGAGGGAACGAATGAGCTCCCTTCTGAGGCGCCGTACCTCTTCCAACGCGCGAGCGTCGGCTCTTTCGGAAGAGCGGGTCGACGGTCTCTCGCGTATTATAACGGCCGCGACCGAGCGCTCTGGCCGGACCATCCTCCTCGGCGATGGCGGGCCGTGTTACGGTGACCGGTCTTCTTAGCTCGGCCGTCGGCGCTCCTTCGACTGCGTCGTTCCGTGACCGCGGCGAGCGTGGAGAGGCCGGCCCTGGACAAAAGGATGCGCCTTGATCAGATGGAGCGCCGCGATAAAAAGCGTGTGGGCATTCCAACGTGTGCGCCCCGGTACCTTTCACCGCGTTCATTTCGGTGAATTGCATCTGCGTGCCTGCCTTCCTGTTGGGAAGTGGTATAAACGCGTGCGAACACGAAACTGTATTCGCTAGGTCGGCCCATGTATCGGAAAGATGGTCGCACGTTACGGGGCTCGGCTGATGACCCCAAAGACGCGGATTCGATCGCAGCCGTTGCGGTTGCACTTCGGTGAATCCTAGAAGCCCTTGTACTTCGGATTTAGGCGCCCGTAAAAAGCCACGGGTGGCCGAAATTTCTGGAGCACTTCCGTCTTGTGATCACATCGTGGTTTTGGCACGTATAAAAGCGCAGAATTTATTACCGTTTTAGTGTCGGAATCACCGCTTACTGCAATCTGCGGCAGAACTTGTTGGAAGTTTGGACGGGCCATGCTAGAGATATGTTGGGTGCCTTGCTGGCGTACTAATGGTGCCATTAAAGAAATGATCATTTCCGAGCGCGTTCGGGTATTGCGCGGTGCTGTCAAAGAGGCCCTGCGACCGCTTTCCCGCATGGTCATACAACGCTGCCGGGCGCCATTCGAGGTTTCCTGAAAGCATGCAAGCCGAACACTATAACGCTGTGGGAGGCCTGGAATTCACAATTAATTCTCAAAATCAGCCGGAGTACGTTACCTCTATACTCTCTACAAGTGATGCCATAAACCCAAAGTCGACGGCGATTGGCTAGTTTGTGCAGCGTTTGAACAAAAATCGAATGAATAAACGAAAAGACAAGAAGGATCAGTGTTTGGCTCACGGTCACTTGAAGGCGGTTGACTGCGCGAGCTAAAAGCAGTTGCTGCGTACAAAACTGCTACGTCGCCTGGTATAGACTGACTGCATTTGAGCGCCTCGGCTGCCTAATTTTGCGCAGGAAGTATTTTGTGGGCGCAGGATATTCATAGCGAAGACAGGAACGATCTCAGCCGCCGCGTGCATATACGTGGCTCACAAGACGCGCACTTTAGATAGCCGAGTTTCGCCGTTTATGATGTGCAAGTTCTTTCGATTGCAGTGGTCTATATGGCGCTCGACTGCTAACCCGATCGGAAGTCGTGGGATTGAGCCCCGGCTCGAAAATGTTTGAGACCCTGCATGTGCTTAGATTTAGGTGCATATGGTAAAGAACCCCAGGTGGTCGAAATCTCCCGAGTCCCCCACTACGGCACCTCCCATAATCATGATTTGTGGGGTTTAACGTCCCAAAACCACCATTTGATTATGAGAGACGCCTTAGTGGAGGGCTCCGGAAATTTCGACCACCTGGGGTTCTTTAACGTGCACCCAAATCTTAGTACACGAGCCTACAACATTTTCGCCTCCATCGGAAATGCAGCCGCCACAGCCGGGATTCGATCCCGCGACCTGTGGGTCAGCAGCCGAGTACCTTAGCCACTAGACCACCGTGGCGCGACTCCTATAATTATATTGTGGTTTTAGGACGTTAAACCCCATGTAACATTACAAGTTCTTTCGATAAATTGTATTTTCATTTGTTCTTTTTTTCCTTGTGTCCGCCGCGAAGCCTGGTTATGGCGCTGGAAGGGCTTCATGCACATAAACGGCGAATAAAAGGACCCATCAAGGTACAGGCATGTATACATTGCGCGACACCCGGATTGCCGCGTACAATACAAATGAGATGTGCAGGACTTGTGCGCCATAACAATAAATTCTCGCGAAAAGAACGAGTTAGAGCGCGCGCGCAATGAGCGCGCGAGAGCCGTGCCAGGTGCTCTCGACTGCGCTTGAGGATGAAGGGGGTGTAGCATCTGTCTTGCGATATAATTGCCAGAGAACTGGACAGTGAAAAAGAAAAAGGAGACGCTCGTAATTAATGGCCTTCGTAACGTAAATTGCGCTAGCGCGCGCCCGTCTCCTCGTTCTCTCGTTCAATCCGATTTGTCCCGGCTTCCAGTGGTATCGAAGCGTCTCGAAGGGCGTCATGTATAATATGTGGCGTGCCCTCGTCGGTCTGTCGTTCGACATTTTACGCGTGCCTCTAACCCACTAAAGGCTGATTGCGTTCGGCTCACGATTTCTCGTTCATTTCCGTCGAACGTATAAATCTGTCAAGCCGCCCCCCCCTTGTACACACCTTTTGCGCAAACAGCTCTTGCGTGATTCGCTGCTTGCCGTGCGTTTAGTTGTCTGTAGCGCAGTGCGGAGGGGTGCCGAAAGGTATGCACGCATATCTGTTTTCTACCAGTCAAAGACAACGTCGATATGCATTTGCGCGGGCCATTAGACGACTGGTGTATAGCCACCACCTTTTTTTTTCTCTCTCTCTCTCTCTCTCTTTAGCAGCCGGCCATAAAAACTTAGGTGTGAACAATGCGTAAAATATGTACGCATCATCATGAACCGGCGCATGCTCTCTTCATCCTCTTAAATCAGTGATGCCATTTAAGGTATGGGTAAGTTGTGCTGCGTCATGCAAATCTTATGTGCGTATGCGCCACCGTAATTGGGCAAGCCCTGTACCACCGAGTACAACATATATGGCGTTAAACGAAAACTGTGCTCCGTGAAGTGGAGCACGTGAAATAGAAAAAAAAAATAAAGGAAGGAAGGCAAAGTAGAGATAGAAAGATAAGCCTGAATGCGTTTTCGGGCGTCTGTGTGGGTGTACGCTTGCAAAATCGAAAGAAAAAAAAAATTCAGTGGTGAGGGTGTGTGGGGCGCGGAGACGCTGCATTGCGAACACGGTATTCCTTTGTAAAACAATTCCGTCCTTGTGCCATCGGCCCTGCACGGCCCGTCTGCCCGATACGAATTTCTTGCCTTTTTCGTTCTCCCTCCGGTCAACAGGCTTGTACCAAGAACTCATCACCAACCATGATCGATATAGTTTGGAGTACTTGTATAGTTCTCTTCTAAAATGACCACTGCGGTTTACGCGAATCCCTTTTCCAACTAAGTGACGAGTCCAGCTGATAAATTGAGGTCAACACACACACACACACACACACATACACACACACACACACACACACACACACACACACACACACACACACACACACACGCCCGCACGCACGCATTTTTTTTCCGGTGGATAGGCTGATGAAGAACGGCGGTTTCCGCGCCGCCAGTTTTAACCACTCGCTATTTCTTTCTCTCGTTGGCGCAACTCTGGCGCCCGAATCGCTCTGCTTTCTTTTTTTATCGCGTGCTGGTGCGTGTTAGCGGTCTTCGACCTGCAGCCCTCTGACATCGGCCGGCTTTTTTTTTTCGTTATGTTTATTGTATCCCTGCAGGCCGCGGTGAAAGAAAGAGCTCTGGGCTCGTGTAATGGTGCGCCGATCTTTATTCTCGGCTCCGCCGGTGATTCCTTGGTGCCGGTTGCGTGGGCCCCTTGTGCACC
The DNA here is from genome assembly GCF_043290135.1 of Rhipicephalus microplus. Taxonomy (NCBI): domain Eukaryota; kingdom Metazoa; phylum Arthropoda; class Arachnida; order Ixodida; family Ixodidae; genus Rhipicephalus; species Rhipicephalus microplus. The sequence goes on along the minus strand of NC_134704.1, from coordinate 36,156,085 downwards.
TGCTTCCGTCGCCGCGTCGCTATAGCCACCGCAGCATCTCAGTCGTGCACCGTTTCGTGGTGCAGTGGAACAGTGTTGTAGTTGCGCCGCGTATTCCACCGTGTTCCTCCGCTGATTGGTCCCGCCGCGGTGCTCTAGTGGCCGAGGTACTCGGCTGCTGACCCGCAAGTCGCGGGATCGAATCCCAGCTACGGCGGCTGCATTTTGTATGGAGGCGAAAATGCTGTAGGCCCGTGTGCTCAGATTTGGGCGCACCTTAAAGAACCCCTGGTGGTCAAAATTTCCGGAGTCCTTCACTACGGGGTCTCTCTTAATCATATGGTGGTTTCGGGACGTTAAACCCCACATATAAATCAATCCTCTCATTGAAAGAATAAAAAAAAACGATCCCCGTTCTGACGTTGTTCTTGGCAGTGTGCAACTAAAAAACCTGCTACCGAGAGAGTCGTAAAAAAATAAACGACACAAGTAGTGTACGACAGTTTTTTTTTTCTACCCTTGTACAGATAGATGCAATGACACGGTGGCAGCGCATAACAAAAAGAACAATGGGTGAATGAACTTACAATTTTTAGATGTGGCCCTCTTTATTGAGGAACTGTACTCTACTCGCCCTCGTAAGCGGAACATTTTTTCTTCACAATTATTAAGCGTCGTAGATTATGAAACGTACACCTCTGGCTTTCCTCTACACCAGAATCTCTTGCATCATAGACATCGCTTTGCACGATTCCTCTTTGCCGCTGATACCGGATATTTCTATTGAAACCGAGGATTCTGGCATAGGCGGAGAGAAAGGAGGGGATGTTCACAACAGGCCTTTGTCGTCAGCACGTGCATCGGCGGGACCTTTGTGCTCACTTTCCTGGTGCAGTACATGCACAATATGTGTCTATAGCACCAAACGTGCACTATTCAATCCATCCATGTGTGCGAAGTTCAACATTATACTGGGTACTTCAAGAAACGTGTCCAATGTTGTTTAAAAATCAGTAAAAGAGTCTATTTGTTCGCTGGCATGATAGTTGCTTTTTCTGTAGAGCCATGCATCTTAAGAGCCTTGAATGTATCATTAGTAACACCAATTAGTAAAGAAATAATTACTTTTTTAATTAGTGGAGTTTGAGTTAGACTGTCAAGTCAAATAGGAGAGTTGAAGTTTTTCATGCGAAGAACCGATTATCGCGTTGAGATTTTTGAAAAGTGCCTCTAGTAATAACTGCGAATTAATAAAATTCTCCCCAACTCTATGGCGAAACGACGATAGTTATAGCGCCAGAACAGAATGACGACATAGAGACAAGAATTAAGGCTTTGTTGTCATTCTGTTCTCGTGCTATAACTATCGTCATGTCATACCAACTAGCCCAAACTGTCACACTTCTACGGCGAAACCGAAACGGAAACGCGAATGAGTGCAACTGAAATGAGGGAGCGTTGTCATATCAACCGTCGACCGACTTCGTTGTGTGGGTGGGTGGTCTGCCCTCACAGCACGCATGACGCGCATATGTTAACGAACGGGGAAAGACTTCACCCATGTGACCGCTGTTTTGAGCAATGACGTCATTGTAGTCGTATGGTTGTTGCGCTAATCGCTCCTTTGGTATCGGTTTCGCCGCAAAATTTAGGAGAATTTTTGTAGTTATTGCTAGAGACCGCTTTTCCGAAATCTTAAAGTAGAAATGGGTTTTTCGCATCAAGGACATCACTTCTCATATGACTTAACTGTCAACTTCCACAAATAAAGAGTAAACAATTTTTACTTTTTCAATAACTGTTCCAAATGACGTCTTCAACCTACTTAAGATGCCTTGCTGCTACAGAAAAAAAGCAACTGTGAAGACAGCGAGCAAATAGCTTCTTTTGCTGATTTTTTAAACAATATTGGGCGCATTTCTTGAAACACCCCGCATGTAACAGCAAAATAAGACGGTGTTCAAGGGACGGTGCTCTGAGTGGCTATACGAACCGGTCGGTCCCTTTAATATAAGTTTATTTCGTATCGATCGTGTAACGTGTTACTATGCACTGTTTATGCCGTGTTCATCGAATTGTTTGATCCCCGCGCGTACGCTGCTTTCATTTCTCGCGTCTCTCTCTCTCTTTCTCTCTCTCTCTCTCTCAGTTTCTTTGTGTTGCCTATAGATTGCGTGCCTCGCTTAAACCGCGCCCCCTTCCGTACCAATCACTTCTGCTTTCGTGCTTCTTCAAGCTACGGCTTCCCCCTCCCCCCCCCCCCTTTTTTTTTTCGCTTTCGACGCACACACCACCAACGTTACTAGAACCAGGTGTACACCACGTCCTTTTTCCTCGCTCGCAATCACTCCACCTGCCTGGCGCGACTTAATACCTCGTAAATAAATAAAGCTTCACCAGACGCCGCTCCGTCCGCGGCCGCTTGCGTTCGCTCTTCATCTCGGATTTTTACGCGAGGGGGCAGCACGCACGCGTCCGCCGTATAACATACTCGCGCCCCGCATCCGTCTATATACATTTACATAAACACGCGTGCTGTTTTGTATCGTACACGTTTCTCCCTGTTTCTTGCACTTTTTGCCCCGTTTGGGGCGCGCTTTTCAAACTTGCCGTGCGGATCGATTTGTTGGTTTTGCGAGTCGCGCTCCCTGACCCCGGCTTGCATGCCCGAACGATGTGCGCGTAATTAGGGCGCGCGCACCGCTGCTCTCTTTCGTGTTTCTTTTTTCTTTTTTTTTCGAGCTTCGATACTTCACGACGCTTGCTTTCTACATCCTCTCTTTGCTTATGTATTCTCTCGCGTTTTTCTTCCGGCGTACGAGCTCTCTGGATAAATGACGCTCAGTGGAGCATTTATTAGCAACGTCAGACACGGGGGGAAAAAGCAGCGCTGTCCGTTGCCCAGCGTGATTTTTTTTTTTTATTTCTCGTCCTGCTTTTTTATTAGCTTTTTTTCACGTTATGGTGAGTGGTATGAAGTTTCATAACGACTATAGCGCTCGTGAGTAAGAAACCGTGTTTCAGTGGCGTGGTTAAAACGGCTGCCGGCCTGCCGCACATATATATGCGGCAAATGGATTCCCTCGACGGCTTTCTCGTGTGATGGAATATGCGCAGCTGGTTTCTCTCTCTCTCTCTCTCGATAGCTTTTTGCGTGTCGCATTTTTTGTTTTGCTTTCTGTTTCTGCTCTGTAACGAGAACAGGCCCGACGTTGTGTATTAATATGAGAAGCTGGAAAAGTTGATGCCCTCTCGTATCGGAAAACTTAATTTACGTAGCGTTGCAATCGTTAATGCTAGCTCAAATTTATACCGTGTCTTTCGCTCATCATCGCACTTAACTACATTTGCGCTTTTAGAGAAGAAGGCTGTCGTAAAGGAAATCTTTTTTATTCTTTTATTAGTTTCTTTATTTTCTTCTTTATCGCCAGTGCATCTTTAGTCGATTGTATACGCCTGCGCAATTTATTTGACGATTATGTTGACATAGCTTTCCTGAAGGCACATTCATTGATGATTCGACCAATTACAGGACACGTCACAGGGCCCTGGTAATTTGTCTTTATCTCGATGGCTGTTCCTTTTTCCAAAAGCCGCTCGGTACGTTCGCAGCAAGTCCTATCATCGCGTCCTTGTTCAACATACATCGGTGCCACTCGAACGGACGCCGTTTCACCTTTCCTTGCGCTGTAACTATACATCTTCGGGGTGTGTGGTAGCATGGGCGCCCTGCATGTTCGACGTTATACCCGATCCACGCGTCCCGTTACGCGCGTTGCGCAGTGTGCGCATCGTCGGCGCGCGGTGTAGGGTGACCCCGCGATTGCGCATGTCGTCGTAGTTCGCATATACGTGGCCTCGTATAGTGTATAGTGCACGCACACTGTGCGCGCAGGGTGTGCCGCCTTCCTATGTACTGCGCAATTCCGCACTTCCAGTTACGCGGCGTAAGCTATAGGTACATACGCGCTCATGCTGGCACGAGTGTATATAGCTCGGCTGTAATCGTGACCGGCTCTCTCAAAAGCGCGCCATCGAGCGCCCGATCGAAGCCGTTATTAGGGAGCATCTTCTTCCAAGCCGGCGCTCTGCTTGCTTGCTCGCGTGGAAGAAGTTACGAGAGGGGAGCAATGGGCGCCCGCTTTTCCGCTCGGGCCGGACAACGCGGGCACCCTTCGTAATCGACGCGAGCGCGCTCATGCAGGTCGTCGACTGGGCCCCGCATGCTCCTCTTCGGAGCGCGTTTGGCCCGCATTGCATGCGACGGGTGGCGACCGGCCTGGCCTTGCCTGCCTGGCCGGTCGTTCCGTGGCCGGACTTCGACCCCGCCGGGTTGTGCGGAAAGGGTCAACGGAGCCCCGCGCTCGAGGTGGTCCGAGGCGTGACTTTTGACAGGTTGTCGACGGGCGTACTAAATGGAGTGTAGGACGAAGAGGGTGATGATGCGCGCCAGGCGATGTGGGAATGCAGGCTTCTCTGAACTGATTCGAAGAGATAGCAAGTTTGCCTAATTTTCTTTTTTTTTTTTAGTGGTTTCGTCGAATAACGACTTTTGTTTTTCACAAGTATAGGCATAACTGTTTTTCTATACTTTGTGCGGATTTGAGTCATCAGAAAAGAAAATGCGCACAAGATGGAGCAAACAACTTTTATCATAATAAGCTAGGAGTAAAGTTATTTTCTTGTTTTGTCTTTATGCTACAACAGCTGATTGTTCCTCTTGGTGGATCTTAGTGACGGAAGATGTACCACTCCTTTAGTCCAGATAGGTAGAAGATGGAAGTAGTGACAGAACGTTGATCTAGTTTATACGGATTCGTCATAAAGGAAGGTGCATACGCGCGCACAAGCGAATAGATTAAGACACCGCAAACGAGATATCATCCATTCATTCACTCATATCGGTCTTCCATGTGTCGAGTGTGTGTGCTAAAGTAGAAAAAAAAACTATGCTTGTTGTGGAAGGGCCGTTGCGTTATTGATAATGAAAATATTAGAAAATGAAATGACTCATTCAGGCAAAACATGTCAAGTGAACTTGCAAGCTATCCATTCTTTACTTATAGATGGAACGGGACATCAAAAAATCCCCGAATCTTCGTGAAGTGAACGATGACGAGTGCTCGAAGCTAGGTCCTAAAGGTCCGTATTTATGGTCTACGTTGAAGTTGCCGACTAGTATAAAGGGTTTGTGCTCGCATGTGTCTTATATTGTTCTGTCATAATTACGACATGCTTTGATTGATGTGTGCTTAAATGTGGGTGTTTTATGGTGGTGTGATACGAGTGTGGGCGCCGGTACATCGATGTATGCCGAAGAAGCCTAGCCTAGAAAGCTTCGTCCCTAAGACGTCCGAGCATTCTTACATGATCTCTCTCTGGCCTGCTGTTCAAGATCTTCGCCAATTGGGGCAGCCTGTGGCGCCGACTCGCTTCCCTCTTAAAGCAGTCTCGTGTCTCCGACGACCTTTGAAGACGATCCTGTTACCTCCCTCCGTTGTAGCACTTGTGTCAACTACTATAGTTGTCGGTATGCGCCTATGAAAGATGACCCGGCCCATTCGAGGTGCCACTGAGCGCCAGATTGGAACAAATGCCAGCGAGTCCTACCGAAGCGAGCGAACTCGAGCAAGCGTCGACGGGTGAATGCGCTTTAACAGAGTGAATTGAGTTTGTAAACGTGGCCTCTCTCCATTGGCTCCTTGAAAACGCGGCGTCTTTCTTCTGGTGGGCCCTGTTCTTCTCTACAGCTCCAGGACATCTCTACAGCGGTTTGTTTAAAGGTCACGTTTTATTTGGAGCAAGGCCCGTGGGAACGATTCGCGCTCGCTGTTTCTCTCTCTTGCGTCATCAGCACGTGGACAGTTCGCCAACTCTGTTTCCCTGCTGCTTTCTAGATTGGTTCTCACAATATCGTTGTAAAGGAAGCCTATGTATAGTGAATATTGCTATAACTATAACTCATCGAAATATCGTCTCGGATACAAGTTGCGTTCGTCAGAATAACAGCCATTGTTTCTAGTAAAGCTTAGTTCGACTTCTCGAAGAGTCGTCTCTTCGTCTATATATATATATGAGCCGTTGCTGAATTTCACTGTCGTATGAACCTATGTTGCTTGGATAGCGCCTGCAAAGGTATTGTATTCGGCACAAGAAGCCGATATTGACGGAGTGGCCCTATAGTGGCCGCGGTTTTTTTCCCCGCAGTAATTTTCTTCGTGCCTGCGATGTTGCAGTTCAGAATTATTTTAAGTAACCCGCCATAAAGGAGCTTCTTCTGTACTGTGTCCAAGTAAACATTTAGAAATATAAATCAGAAGTGTGACACCAGATTTCAGTTTTGACCTCCCGAGTTTCGACCCCCTGAGAACGTGTACCTAAATCTAAGTAGACGAGTGTTCTCCAACTTCGGTATCAGTAGAAAAGAGAAGGAGCTGGCCAACCTAAATTAAAGAACCTGGTCAAAAATGTAAACGCACGTCCTCGTGCTTGGAAGCAGAAAAACCAAATTGGTTGCCTGTATAGCTGACCGAACCTTGAAGCGGTCTATACTCATCAACTGTACCCCGCCGCGGTGATCTAGTGGTTAAGGTACTCGGCAGCTGACCGCAGGTCGCGGAATCGAAACCCGGCTGCGGCGGCTGCATTCTCGATGGAGGCGAAAATGCTGTGTGCCCGTGTGCTCAAATTTTGGTGCAGAACCCTAGGTGGTCGAAATTTCCGGAGCCCTCCACTACGGCGTCTCTTGTAATCATGTGGTGGTTTTGGGATGTTAAATAAACTCCACGTATCATATCAATCTAAATTTAATACTTCTCCCACAGAAAAAACCAACACTTATGCAGCGTCATTGCATGCTGATGTAGTTTCGGTTTGATTATCATAGTTTAAAAATCGCCGTGGTTAGTCAGAAGACCGCTTCATACGTTGTGCTCCGCCACGCAACACAAGATTTGGTTTCGCGTTAACAAAACATTCCGGCAGTTGTGGGTACATTCTCTCGCCGGTTCAGTGAGCCCATTAATTTTGGCCAGACCCCGTAGAGTTCATTATTGGCCTTTCGCGTATAGCGTCCGTGGCCTCGCGTGGTACTCCGTAATGCTGTTCACCCCCTTTGTCTGTCGTGAAGCGATGCCGGGCTGCGCCACGGGACGTCGTGACGAGCAGCGATTCATCGCTCCGATCTTTTCCCCGTTTTTGTTCCGTCTCTCTCTCTCTCCATCGCGTTGTATGCACAGGCCAGTGTATCGCGGAATCTTCACGTTGTGCCACGGAAGCCGCAACTCTTACACACTACTCCCGGCCAATCGATCATTCGCTCCGACTGTTCCGTCGGCCTTGGTGGATCGCGAAACACTTTTTCTGCCTCCCCGTCTTTTTCTTTTCGCTTATTATATAGCGCGTTCTTCGTTGCTTTTGCTCGCCCTTGGCTCGCACGCGGGCTTCTTCTTCTTTTTCTCCCGCGGCGTTGTGCCGAGGCTCGCGTTCATCATTTTCTCCTGTTGCCATCTTTGGGGTTGCCTCATCGTGCTCCGTCGGGCGTGTTGGTCCAGTCGATCGCCGGAAATGTCCGAAAAGCGCGCGACGCCCTTTCGCCCAGCAGCAGCAGCAGCCAGATTGACTCCTTAGATTTGGCATCAGTCACGACTTCGTGAGTTGTCAGCCGACCAGACTTAATGTGCGCGTACAGGTGGATTCTTCTTCGCCATTTCTTGTTCCTTCTTATTATTCTCTCTCTGTTCCCCTCCCCCATTTTTTATTGGGGAGACGCCAGCTTGTATACGCCCGTCACTAATTGCGCAACAGGCCGGTCGCACCGAGTTCTGGCAATCGATTTTTTCTTTATCAGTCGCAATTGCTACAGTGAAAGTAGGCAGCTTCAGCATAGGGTTAGGAGCGGTAGCCTTACTTTGCGTGCGTATACGCATTTTTTGCGAAGTACAACGTTCGTACCCAAGTGGTTGTTATCACGTCGCGTACGCTATTTCAAAGCTGCCCAATATTTCACTATAGCCGGCTGAGCACTGCGAGCTGTGGGCACAGTAAGAGCGCCTTTGTGCAAAGTGTCCTTTTTTTTTTTTCAGGAGTGAAGCTTCTTAAGTTTACTTGCACACAAAATGGTCCTAAGAGAGAAAGGAAGAGAGAAGTGAGCCCCGTAACTGTCTGCTTCAGCGAGCGACACGTCAACAGTAGCTCACAAGGGATGGGGGTGAGGAGGAATTAAAAGGATAGGAATAAAGGTGTAGAGAGAAAGAGAGAAGTATGCATGAGGTGGTAAGCCAGAAGGAGCGACAACAAACTGAGGCGATAGGAAATATAGGAAAGATGGAAGCACGGTCACTGGAGTCCGAGCACGGGGCACACTTGCGAGACCTCTTGTCGGCGTCAGGAAGTGGCGTAGAGCAAGTCCAGTCAGTCATAGCTACACTGTCGTCGGAGGTCGGCGTCAGGGGATGACGTAGGGCGAGCCCAGTCGGCCAGAGCTACGCTGACGTCGGATTTCGCGAGGGCACAACCGGTCGGCACGGAATCCAGCGAGCCTTTGCTTACCCATGCCCATCGTCGTCGTAGGTTCTCGGTGTGCCGAAGCACAGGTGCTGCGCAGATCGAGCGTTCGTAGCGCGCTTATGGTTTAAAAATGGACCGTACACCTGCACTATGTTGTCTACCAAGAAAAGTATAATGTGTTTGTAAGTTTGTCCAGCAACCAACTGATCACCGTTCAGGGCAAGTGCACTGAGTGTTTGCAAATTTTGAAATGAACTTGATTTATAGACAACTGTGGTTCCCATGCTGTGATGATAAAACAGTGCTGTGCAAAGCAAAGCGCAAACCCAATATTCACGTATATAAACAGCTTTTAACTCATAAACATTTTCATAGTTGTTTCATAAACATTTCATAATGGTCCAAGGAGCTTCGCTTCATCATGAGCATTCACTTCTTGAATATGCTGCCAGTTTTTCTTGCGTGCATCTCTAGCAGAACAATCTCATTCAATTATAGCTTGTTGCGTGCGCGAAAATTTCGATATGATTATGAAGAATGATTACTAGGAAACCGGGGGGGGGGGGGGGGGAGGAAGCGGGGACTGTAGTCCAACGTAATCGAATAGATCTATCTGATCTATCTGGTTGCCACTTTGTGGATAAATATCGCTTTCGTGTCCGTAAATGAGAGCCCGGTTTTACACTGTAGCCATAGTTCGGCGGCTGTAGTTCTGAGCGTTCACGTCATTGAAAAAAAAAAAAAACATCAATCGGTGCTCGTCTTTCTTATGTTTTATTATTCTATTTTTCTAACTTTTCATTCCCCCTCTCTCGCCCTTGCGTGTCGCAAGCTAAGCCCTTCATTTGTTAAAGTGTTCACGAAAAAGCTTGCTTGTTCGGAGCCTCCCTCGGGGCGCTTTCATTGTCGTTTTAATGTCACCGCAGTTCGTGTTTTCACGCATATGAATTATATTTATTAAAAAATTTTACGTGACACGAACTACGCTGTTATCTTCCCGAAGTCTACCGCACGTTTTTAAATTCCTAGCTTAGGCGCTGGGTGTGCAGCGGCGGATAGGTGAAACGTACAAAATATATACCGATGAAAAGAGGGATAGAAAATAAAATAAGAAGGCAGGGGAAAAAAAAAGAAAAGCTGCGGCTGGGACAAATTCGGTATCTTCTGTCCCTGAAGCGCGAAGCCTTGCAAAAGCGACGTTCGATGTCTCAGTTGACTGGCTTCGCGAGTTCATCCGTACCGCCCCTTTCGTCGGCCGCGGGGACCGCGCATTTTGGTAATTGGAATGAGATGTTCTTACACTACGGTCCATTTCTTTCTTTCTTGCTTGCTTCCCTTCTTTCTTTCTTTCTTTCTTTCTTTCTTTCTTTCTTTCACGTGCTTCGGACCCCGCGCTCGAAGGCAGGTAGCTGTAACCTGAGAGTACGTACTCGTAAGGTTGGCGCAGGGAGCCGCGGGCTGGGCGCTGGGCGTGTAGTATAACTGCGGTACCCAAAGCCGCCGTTCGTGTTCACCGGTCCAGCCATTAGTGCACCCGCCTCCCATGCCTGCCTGCTTCTTCTTCCTGCTCTGCTGCCGTTCGGCGCCGTCGTAATCCGAGCTCTCGTGGCCCGGGCAGTGGCAGCCTTTTTTTCTATTTTTTTTTTCCCTCGGTGTGATAAGGAAGCACCTGTCTTCTTCCCCCGCCTTGCCATGTCGTGTTCCTGGCCGTTGTGTAACCTTCCCGTCGCTTTTTTTTTTTCGCCGTCGGCCCTTGCACCCACCGTTCCTACGCATCAGCGCACGCTTCGATGCGGCTTCTTCCCGTTCCTTCTTGTTATTATCAATATTTCGTTCTCGCTTTTTATGCGTCGCGTTCTTCGTTTCTTCCGGTTATCGTGTACGATGTTAGCCGACTCGCTTTCGCTCGCTGTGTGGTGTGTATTTTTTTTTAAACATTTGTTGGCTATCTTGTAGTCCTAAAGGTGCTTGCAGTCACCGTCGTAACGCGTACTTCAATGCGCGTACGATGGGATGCTGGTCATTTATGGTTGCCTTGAGAACGTGGCAAGTTATAGCATTATGTATACACGTGGAAACACGGACACGCAGACGCAACCGTCTGGTTTTCTTATCTTCCATGCCCATTTCTGCTAGCCTTCCTTTAGCAATGAATCTCTTATGAACTATCTCGATTGTTTGTCATGTTGGCCAAAAAAAAAAACATCTGTAAAAGAACTCTTGTTGGGCTATAATTGGTGCATTTTCTGTGTGTATTTGTTTATGTGCGTGCGTGCGTCTTCTGCTTAATTTTTTGTGTGTGTGGAAATAATGCATATGGTTTCACTTGTGTAGTGCCACACCTTTGCAGCTTTGCTAAATGCTTTAATAACAGTCATGAAACAAAGCACTCGGTGACAGCGCCTAACAATTTGGTTTGATAGTTTGGCCGTTGTAAATCTCATCACGTTTGTTAGGTTTGACTATGGCTGTACGCCCCACATGTGCGTCTTTATCTTCGAAGTTGAACGTTCGCCGTCGTTGTAACTCGTTACAACGGGAAAACTAGGGCGGAACCTCGATGACGATGGTGGTGGTGATCGGAAACGCTGGTTGCGTCATCAGAGGGCACAATCTACAATCGCAGTGCGCGAATTTGTTGTGACGTAGCACTTATGCGCGCGTGTGTAATGTATGTGCAGCTGCCCAAATATTCTGATAACGCCTGTTTTTCGCGCGGAACTGCTCACAGTGACGTTGACAACCACATCACCGCGAATGTCAGCTGAGTCGTCACGTTCATTACCTGTGGCTGACGTGAGCAAACCTGCGCAGCTAAGGAGCGATAATATGGTACACTTTAGTACTGGCTGCTGCATTTATTGCGGTCACGGTGACGCGTAGTGCGGATGTCGTGCGATGGAGCCTGAACACGCTTTTTTTTTTCTTCTCGTTGCAGACTGATGACGCCGCTGCTATTACCAAGGCTTAATTACGGTAAGTTCTACAAAGCTTACTATCTTATATTTTTCTTTCTACCTTTCAATGAAACCGTTTGAAGAGACCGTATCTATCATAAACATCGCGATAGTTTTGGTCTTGTTCAATCCATTTATTGAATACAGAAGCGAATATATCTTTAGCGCAGTGCTCCAGCTTTTGGTCACTGTACACGTCGTCACTTTTTCGTTTATTAGATTGATTGATATGTGAGGTTTAAGGTTCCGAAACCACCTTATTACGAGAGACGCTGTAGTGGAGGGCTCCGGAAATTTCGACCACCTTGGGTTCTTTAACGTGCACCCCAAATCAGAGCACACGGGCCTACACTATTTTTGCCTTTATCGAAAATGCAGCTGCCGCAGCCGGGATTCGATCACGCGACCTACAAGGCTGTGCTTATTCGTACAAGATTACCTCACGTCCTGGACTATTTTTCATGGTTAGCTTCGACAACGAAATTCAGTGCCGCGATTAGAGCACTGTTTTTCGACGTTGCTTGTCGGCTGCCATCCCTGCGATCATTTAGTCTCGCCTTGGGTGTCTTACTTCTATACTATACTAATCTTACTTCCTACAGCGCCCCGCCGCGGTGGTCTAGTGGCTAAGGTACTCGGCTTCTGACCCGCAGGGCGCGGGTTCGAATCCCGGCTGCGGCGGCTGCATTTCCGATGGAGGCGGAAATGTTGTAGGCCCGTGTACTCAGATTTGGGTGCACGTTAAAGAACCCCAGGTGGTCTAAATTTCCGGAGCCCTCCACTACGGCGTCTCTCATAATCATATAGTGGTTTTGGGACGTTAAACCCCACATATCAATCAATTACTTCCTACAGCGTTGCTCAAACACTCCATGAGCATGTGATCATTCTTCGGACTGTCGTTCATGGAAGAGTATGCATGCACTCACTTTGATTACATGTGGCATCTATAACGTATACGGTGACAAGTTACAACGTGTTCTGCGCACGTTTAGTCTATATGGCGTCACGGAAATCTTGCCTCGTGTACAGAAATTTCGCCCGTGGGCCTTCTTTGTATCGTGGTTACGACAAATGTATGTGGGCCACGCCCCGGCGAATAATATCGCCCGCGCCACGTGGAGCCGCTGTAAATGTATTATTAACCCCGCGCCTCGCATCGTGTCCTTTCCGGCGCACCTTCGCATAGCTTCTATACGACTGGATCCTTCGTTCGGTACACGAGCGGGCGTCATTTCTTTCTGTCGGTGGTGTTTGCCGACCACGACTCCGTTATAATAGCGTCTCGAACGGGGCGGAAGCCGTTACAACGTTCGAATGCCGAAGAAACCAGGGCGCACCTTGAACCGGTGTAAGGAGTATGCGCTTGCCCCGGATACACGCAGCTGCGCTTCGCCAAGAACCTTCATTACGCTGAAGAATGCTGCCGCGCGCCCGATATCTTGTAAGGGCGCGGGAACATATTAGGGCACCCGCCCTGTGGTGTTGGCTGGCGCGCGCGTATATACACGCGAGCCCCGATTGCCATCGAGCCTCTCTTTTGCTCGAGGTGGCGCACCTGGGTGCTAACGCTACGGAGGGGTCCGCTATAAAGTGGGAGGAAGAGCAAGGAAGGCAGAGGAAACGCGCGCGCTTCATTTAATAGCAGCAGCAGCTCCTCGGCCTCACTTGTGACCCGCGTTTCTTCTTTTTGGTCTGCTGGCGCAGCATCGTTGGTTGAACAGCCCTTCTTGTATGTGCGTTTCTTCGCAACCCCCTATCTGTGTGGAACCGGCGTAGCGGTAGAGTATCTCGCCAGACTGCGCGCGCAAATACTTGATCCCGTGTTTTATGATCTGAGAGTGCCCGCTGCTCGTTTGGCCGCGCGAGTAATGCTTGTGCTTGCTGTTCGTTAGACCGTAGCTCGCCGTTGCCTTGTTGCTTGTTTTTTAATCCAGTCTCTCTCACTCCCTCCCCACCCACCCGATGTTCTCTATGTTCATCTTTGTTGCTTAAATATCGCGCGAGTTTGCCCCCCCTCCCCACGCGATCTGCTTATACGTCGATGCGCGTGTGTGTACGCGCGACGCTGCGCTGGCCTGTGTGCGCGCCATCGTCGTGCTCCTCTTCAGCCCCGTTTTATGAACCCTTCCCACGGTTCATTTGCTGATCAGCGTGACGAGCCTCCCGACGCGTCACTGAGGGCCCGGCGCTCGCGTCGCCGTCCTTATAAGAGGGCGACGCTTTTACCGTTCGTCGGGCGAGAGAATCGATCCGAATCCGTACCGTCTCTCTCCGTCTTCCTCTCTCTCTGATGCGCGTTTCCACGGTCATGGCGCTCTTACCGCGATATGGCCTCCACTCCGCCGCGCACACACTCACTACTACGTCTCTTTCGGCCGTGCATTCCCTTATGGCTTCTGCTGGTGTTCTGCGCGTGGCTTCCCCTCTTTTGATTGTGACGTTCGGGCTGCCGCCGTCGTCGTAATCGTCCCCTCTCCCTCCGATGAGTATAGGGATGGGTCGTAGTCCTGGTCGAGAGCGCACTTATCGTTTATGCAGAAAGGAAGAAGGGAAGAGAGGGGAGGCGCGTTAGGTGAACGACACCCGTCGGCCCTTCTCCGTTCGGCTGTGGACGGCTTGCCGTCTCATTACGCGACCTGCTTGCTATCTCAGAGCGCTCCTTCCCGGTGAAGTGGACAGCTATGCATGCCCTTTTTTCGCTTTCTTTTCTGTTTGTTTCTTTTTACCAGATCTCTGTCTGTCGTGGCTTGTTTTTTTCTGTTTTGTTAGGGACATGTCGAGAGCTGTAGCTCGCGTGATGGTGTTTGAACCGCTATGTATAGCGAGATGAATACATCTAAAAGTAGACGGAAATCGCAACTGATGTTCCAGAGCCTGATTGTTATGACAACTACGAGAACATTCTCCGAGTTTGTCACATTTTACAGTTGCACAAAGCTTACACGCTCTTCTGTCTGTCTCGTTAAAGGTCCACTATATAAGGGCACATTAGAATCCCTGCTAACGCTTAGCAGAGTGGTGTCACAGAACCTTGATTGACTTGTAAATCGTTTGAATTGATACTTGGGTGATATTGTAGCGTCGACTCAAGCTCCTTGATAGTATGTACAGAATAGCGCCACCTTTCCCGTTGATAGAACACATCAGCAAGCATGGAAAAGCATGCCGTCCACATAGTTTGCGTTTGTTGCATAATAAAACCTCTGAATTTACGCATACCCTATTGTCTAGCACAGCTCCATAAGCTTTGTGCTATAGATCACGCCCGAAAATCAATAAGATGACGTAGGATCGTTGTCAGCACATTTCTCTCTGAGCGGTTGGTTGTCTCGCCATTAAATAAGCTGGAACAAGAAAAAAAATTACTTGAGATAAACTACGCTCAATATCAGTGATCGAGCACTGCTCATCTTGTTTCTTAAAACGACCGAACTACAATCTATTCGCAAAGAGGTTAGCCATAACGAAACCACTCGCCTGCGCACACCGCACCACGGGAAGACAGAGAGCGAGAGAGAGAATTTTACTTGTAGCCTCGGTTTCATTATAGCCGATGGCATTACAAGTTTGGCTGACATGAGTCATCACTTCTCATTTTGTACTCTCAGGTACGTTTTTTTTTTGCGTTCCTACGTATACTTGGTTGGCCAGATAACCGGCCGCTCAGAGAGTGAAAGGTGCTGACACCTTGAATCTCTGTCATGGCCTTCTCGGGTGTTCTCTACTCACAGAGCTTATGGGGCTGTGCGGGATAATAGCGGATACGTACATTTGGAGTGTTTACTATGGAACAAATTCAAATCAGTGTCAGCTTGCTCTATTACATGCTTGCTGATATGTGCTATCGATTGGGAAGAAAAAGTGGTGCTATTTTGTCTATGCCGTCAAAGAGCTTGACTCAGCATCACATGTTAGGGAGCATAAATAAAAAAACAACAATGAAGAGAGAGAGAGAGAAAGAGAGAGAGCAGCTTTAGGAGAACGCAGGGAACGTGCTTCCGCACTACCTCGACCTTTCTTCGAAGGGCGTTCTTCTCGGGGAGTTTTTAGTTTGCTTTAAGCTCCAAAGGAACGCTTTACGCCATCGGTGACTTATTGTCCGCTATCCTTCTATCATTCGTTGCAAACAGCCGCGCTAAGTGAACCCGATTGTGACGCGCCTCGCGCATTTTGTAGCGTGGCGGGGCAATAATTCTTTATTTACGCAAACTGCGCTGCCGCGTATATACGCTTCTGTGACACTTCCCCGTCGGCGTACTTAAGGAAACGTGCGCTTAGCGTAGGTCACGCGCCTTCATCGGTAATAGCTCTGCGTGCTAGCGGGGCGTCGAAATGGACGAATTTTCCGCTTCGCGATCTCGGAGCTACACACACACACACGTTCGCCGAGGCAGTTTCTGTTGCGCAAGATGGTGCGGTCACCTTCTCATTGCACCGTGCATGCTCCTGACGAAATGGTGGACGCCCACTCCGTGTAATAGCCACTGACCATTTCTTCTTCTTTTTTTATGACGTTGCGAGTAACAGCCAGCAGGTCGCAGGCCCGTTTCGAACTTGTGTTCTGCGCGATGCCTTGGCGAACATTTGTTTGTTTGTTGGTTGGTTTGTTTGTTTGTTCGCCCTACCTCTGTGCTCCTCCGGCCCATTGACGCGTCGTGGGACTGGCGACGTGCGCGGCAGTGGTCGTGTCGCCAGCAGTTCACGGGCCATTGGCACGAGCGTGCCTCCCCACGCTAGCGGGGGAGCGCTGTCAAACGTGCGGCGACCCGAAGCCTCCGCCGCCATTCGCGCTTCCCGGCCGCCGCGTTTGGCGTCATCTCGTTCGCCGTATTCTCTCCCCGGCAGGAGGCAGGCGTTCGGTGCCGTGGCCATGCTCCTCTGCTTTGCGTCTCCTGGGAACGCACCCGGCGGGTTGCGTGTTGTTTCATTACTGACCCCCCCCCCCCCCCCA
The DNA here is from genome assembly GCF_043290135.1 of Rhipicephalus microplus. Classification (NCBI taxonomy): domain Eukaryota; kingdom Metazoa; phylum Arthropoda; class Arachnida; order Ixodida; family Ixodidae; genus Rhipicephalus; species Rhipicephalus microplus. Next base: position 36,139,687 of record NC_134704.1, on the reverse strand, counting down.
ATGGCGTCACCTCGTGAAGTAAGGCATAGAGCAGAGCGGGCGGTGTTGTTGCTGAAACAGCGCTTTGCTTTTCTTCTTGTTCTTCTTACCTTTCTTTCTCTTGTTCATCATTCTCGGCCACACTGTAGCGTACACCGTATGCAGTAAATGTGTATCGGCTTTTCCGCTAAGCTGAGACGCTGCAGGGCCGCAGAAAACAGCGCGCCTTTTCCGCGTCTCGTGCATATCTCTTGCTTTGTCTCTCTCGCCTGGTCACCCACCGAATGAATCGCAAATACTTTGTCTCTCTCGCCTGGTCACCCACCGAATGAATCGCAAATACTCAAAGAGTAACGGTGACATGCTGAATTTAAAAAGCCTGTTAAATATGATGCTTTTTACCTCTTTTTTTGTTTCATGTTTCTACTTTGTTTGATGTATATATGTTTGTGAATGTTGTATGTAAACAGGCAATAAAGAAAGAAAAAAAAAGACATGCTGAATTGAAACCCACGAGCTTGCAGTGCGATTTCTTTTTGCCAAGGCCGCGTCTCGTTTGCTCAGCGAGTTTTGAGTTCGTCCTTTAAGGCATTCGCGCAAAAGACTGAGACACGCAACACCGTATCGCTTTGTGCGCACGTTTCGGTGAAGACTTCTTAGGATCGTACTGCGCCATATATTTTTTTTTTTTGTCACTTGAACTCGAGTGCTTGACCTGGTTCGTATCTTTGCATATGTGGTGATCCACGACTGCGTGCGTACCTGCCTGCAGGCCTGTCCTCCAGTCGACCTTGTTTAGACGAGCTCGAGACTTCTTCTCTGTTCGAGATTATGTATCACTCTGTTTTCGTTTCTCTTTTCTGTCTCTCTGTTAAAATGATTTACTGGGCCGCGGGCTGCTCTGCTACCTAAACAAATAAATCAGACCTATACTTGTGACTACTGGGCTCTGATATCGCTTCTCTGACCCCCCTCTCCCTCTCTCTCACACACACACACACACACACACACACACACACATTCACACTCACTCGCTTGCGTGCGCTATATACCCGTATACGTTAATGTAATCTACCTGGGTCGATCTGCTTATCCGGTGACTAAGCTGGAAGCTCAGCTGCAGTATTTGCCCAATTTTATCGCCACCGATATAGCGAAGCGACAGGCTACTGAAGATGCAGTGTATACAGGACCCATCGGCCTGTCGTTCGCTATATCGGTGGCGATAAAATGGGGCAAATACTGCAGCTGAGCTTCACGATGGGTCCTGCATATACTGCGTGCAACTTCTTGGTATATTCTCTGCATATGTTAGCCAGCCTTGCCAAAACGCATTCGCGGCGGTATGAAATCGTTATCCAGCTGACGTGTTCCATGCCGGTACTTGGGACTTGTTGGCAAGCTTGCCTTAGGCAGGCTTGATGTCGGGTAAGGAATTGCGTTATTACGACTTATAAAGCGATTTAAAACAGCGAAAGAGCAACCAGTCGTCGCACAATGCGAATAGCGTAACGAGTGGGTCGTGCAATGCTTAAAACCCCTTACAAAAGCTTGTTTTTGATCACCCATTAACTGTGGCGCGTACCCACCTCTAGCATAATTCCTTATCGTCGTCAGCCACTGCACGAACGATTCGGCACAAAATTCATTGCGAGTGTTTAGCGGACACCACGCTTCTCAGAAGAATGACGAAAAATAGCACAGCGAATGCCGGCCTACTACCCGAAAATTACTGAAGCCGTAGTGGGTATCAAGCAAGTGTGCTTGCAGCAGTTACCCAATGAGTGTTTGGGAAAGGCTCTGAAAGGCCGCTCTTTTAGTTTTCGCCGTAACTGTGCTGCGCCTTCCGCGCAGGCCTGACGTATTGTGGTTTTTTTTTTTCCTTCTTTTTCTTGACTCGTATACCACGTTGCGTTCGCGCGTTCCTTTTCTGTATGCCTGTAACATTTTTCGTAACTTTTTTTCTTTCTCTCCATGGGGTAAGGGGCTAGTCAATCTGTCACGTGCAGCTTTTTTTTCCGTCACACCAAACCACGTACACAATGTGTTTTATCGCGCGGTTAAATAAAATCAACTCAACATGGCGTTACTGTCGACTTCTTTAAAGACGGTTGTCCTCGTTCGTATTCGTCGCAGTCGTTCGCGGGCAGCCACGCTCTCGAGGTGCGCGTGGTGTGCGCACGCGTTCATCGCACCGTTCCCAGCGTGAATCTTTTATGTCCTCTCAGCGGCGCCGAGACCGTGGGCTCTAGCGCCGACCGCGTTTTCGGGTTTCGATCGAGCTCGACGGTTTCATCGTGGGGCTGGCGACGCCCGGGTCTGTGTGTGTGTGTCTGCGCGGGACCCCGCACTTTCTCCGATCGTTATCGCAGTGCCGTGAAAGCGTGCCATTACGGAAGCGAATTGCAAAGCGCGATCGTATGTATATATACGCGCGCGCGTATATTGGAAGCGTGAAGATAAAGAATAAAGTAAGACTGTGAAGCGGGGCGATAGCGAGGCTAAATATTTAACGAGGTTTCTCGCGAATCTTTCGGGCTGTTTTCGGCGAGGTGATCTGCCCGGAGTCGTTAAGGTGGCTCGAACGCGAATTGTGGTGAGGATCTGGCGGGGTTGGTGTGCGAGTGGTGTCGCGATCTCTTCAATATTTTGTCGCTCGCACTGCCTGTGTGTTTCTTCCCTCCCGTTCTTTTTGGGGATTTTTTGTTTGTCTTGGTGTCTCTGGCTTGCCGTTTCACTGAGACTGTAGCCGCGACGATCGCGTTCAGAAATTCTGGATTTTCCGACTGTGCGTCGCCCGTACCATATGACGAAACATTAGGCTAACCCGTAAGACGCGAACGTTTCTGACAAAAAATCGACGGCGAGCGTCGGCGAGGTGTTACGGTGGCGTCCCTTGGAGTATTTCTTAAACAAAGCCTACCCACCATTTTGTGATCTGATAGGGGTTAAAATGGATTAATCAGCGCAAATGCACGTGAATGAGAAAGGCGCAGTTCAGTGGATGAAACAGCTTAAAAAGACTTATAGCTTAATTCGCCATCCTTTGAATATTTCGTTACCAACAATTCGTACTTAAATTTGTTAAATTAGTTAAATATGCATAGTTTCACGTGACGTCACAGACATATTCTGCGCTGGGTGGCCTAAAATGGCAGCAACCATGACTCTTTTCATTTTATTGGAGGGTGCCTCTGCAGAGGAGGACACAGAGTCGTTTGGTCTGCGCGTTCTTTAGTGGTTTCCCCGTTTTCGCGTGTTTGCTAGGCGCGCCGAGGTTCCGAAAACATGTAGGAACGCGAGGGCCACTAATCCGATGCCACCATTGCAGAGCCCACCCAGCATCTAATTAGCTGAAAAAAAAAATTCACCGACTACTCGGCCAGTCCCCTGCATTATGCATGCATGAGCCATGGTATACGAGGAGAAGAAAGAGACACTGAGTGTCTATTTCGCCCTTGCCTTCTTACGCCAACTTTCGACACTTTCAAGATGAACCACGTCTCCCAAATCGGCCCTGCATGCTTCATCGACCCGGACAAATGCACGATGCAGGCGTGGGGCTTACCCTAAACCGACGCATTCAGAAGGGGGCTGCAGGATCCGGCCTTGATGTGTGGCGAATCGTGTTGCGATTCTCGCTCCGTGCCGACCTGCTCTTCGGACTTGCGAACCGTGCCACGGTGGCGTAGGTGCTCAACTGCCGACTTGACCCGCAAGTCGCGGTGACTAATCCCGCCCGCGGCGGCCGCATTTCCGATGGAGGCGAAAATGATCGAAACCCACGCGCTTAGATTTAGGTGCACGTTTAATAACCCGAGGTGGACGAAATTTCCCGGGCCCTTAATAATCTCGTGGCTTTCGGAGGTTGAGTCACCACACTTTAGACCTGTAGCCCTCGAACCCCCCCCCCCCCCTCCCCAAGTTGGGATGGATTGAGGTGTTTTACAACAAGAACAATAATAATAATAATAATAATAATAATAATAATAATAATAATAATAATAATAATAATAATAATAATAATAATTTACTATTATTTTGCAAAAGCATCCCGGAAATGCAAAATTGGCCTGCCAAAGCCTCACTAAGAATAAATAATAAAAATGCGTATTTTTTTAAGGTCTTCAACCCCCCCCCCCCCCCCCCCCGCCAACCTCCAAAAATATTCCTGGCTACGGATGGGCTTCCTACAGTTATTTTACATATTCCGGCCAGTGAGGCCGAGGCTCATTTCACTGGAGCCGGCAAAATTTTCGTTTGATGTCCTTATGCGGCCGAACTCTAGACGTCGCGTAAGCTCAATTTCGGACGTCAACTCGTCAACTTTAAAACGCGTGCCTATTTGTGTCGCACACTGCAAGCCATTTTGCACGTGCGACACTATTTGTGTACGCGTCGATTGTGGGCTGATTTCATTGTTTATCCCGAGTGGGACGATATAGCCACTCGATCTCTTTTGATCTCTCCGCGCCCAGGTGTAGACGCCCTCGAACGTGTATACGAAAGCGTCCACACGCTCTCGCCTACACCAGGAGTAATCGACGCGCCGCCAGCTAGCTTGCACCTGACGCGTGAGTGTATAGGGCAAATTGATAGACGGCCCTGTCTGGTGGTCCCGTGAAGAGGCTCGACGTATCTCGGTCGAGCCTCTCTGTCGAGAGAGAGAGCTTACGCACGCACTCGACTGACAAGCACAAGCACACACGCTGTGGCACCCGCGTCGTCTTCGCTCGACCGATAAGTCTGGGCACCCTCGCTTCGACCGGAGCTTGCCCGTCGACTGAAGAGGATGGAAGGAACGAAGGGTGAGGAGAGGCAGGAGGGCCTATTGGATGCCGATGAATAACAGCCACGTATGACGACGGCGTTCTGTCTTCCTCTCTTTTTTTTTTTTTTTTTTTTTTTTTGTTTTCCCGTCTCGGCTTATTTGTTTGACCGTCGACGCCGCGGAAGCCCCTGCTCCTGATATCGCCTCCTTCGAGTCGGTCGCTGCTCGGTTGCTCGTCGCCGCCGGTGTGACACATGCGCACGCTTTTTTTCCCCAGTTCGCCCCCGCTTTCGCCGTATCGTCGTGATTCGCCCGTTGCCGCCGCCGGTTCGATGTGCTCGATCGTGTCTTGGGAGTAGCGATCGCTGGCTTTTTGAGAGTTCGTGAGATCAGCTGCCGGAGCTTCGTTCGCCACCGGTTGAATTTCAAGCGGTGCCGTAGACAGCGCCTCTCGTCTTTTTTCTGAGGTGGGTCTGGTAGATTTGCACCTCCTAAAATCTCTAGGATGACGATCCCAAGGTCTTGCGCTGGAAATGTTGTGCTACCTTAACGATGTAATCTACTCCGATGTGATGTGGGTGCCTTCTGGAACTTGTATACCCCTTTTGAACGTCTGTGGGACTTTGCCTGTGTGCTTCTTTGTAATTGGTATTGTGGCTGCTACCGATCGATCGGTAGCGTCCTGTCCGTAGCTCATTGACCGTGTTATGCCGGCTGCCAAGACATTTGTCCTGCGTTTGCATATTTTTTGGGCACCGGCACTTTTCCATGAACGGCATACGACGTGTTTTCAAACCTTTGCTTGCGTAATCATTTACTTGAAGGAACGAGATTTAAGAGCTAGTTTTGTTTCCGCGGATACGTTCCAGTGCAAAGGATGTGCATTTGCTCCTGCTTCACTTATCTGTTCTTGTTTCGGGGTTTTTGTTTCGTTTCTCGTTTTTGAGGTTCATGATAAGGGATTTGCCTTGTCGGAGTATATTCGGTTTCGCGATTCTTCACATTGGTTCCAGTCGGCATACTGTGTGCTGTTCGATGCTGTGGCCTTAATGAGGGGAAAGATGTTGACCGTATGTAGCTTTATTTAGTACGCGTATGGAAAACGCGGCGGTCGACGAACGCTTTTAAACTTCCATGTATTTGCCACCGATCGTATTGTTCGTGTGATACACGAGTCTAGTCTCAGTTTTTTTTTTTTTATCGGGAACGTGCTGCGAAAAGTATATTGACACTTCGGCGAGCTTAAAACTGAACAGCTTATCAGTACTTCGCAAATATGCATCATTGGTATACGTCATGGAGCCAAGCACCCTTTTCCTCGCAGGGCGTTTGCATATCTTGCACTTCTGTGCAATCTCGCCAGTGTGACGTGTCGAGTAAAGTTGCTGTGCCATTAGTAAGCGTGGATCTGTTATCTCTGGCCGCACAGATAAAAGTAAGCGTGGGCGATTTGATTATGCTTTGTACATGTTTTGGCGGAGACACTCTTCGTAGGTTTTTTAGCTTTAGCTTCCCGGCAAGTACTTTTATTTTTGTAATTCTGTAATAGAGGTAACAGTATGTAGAATCCTTTATTAGTTCACAACGTTGAAGGAAACAAAGATATTTAAGTAATGACACACGGACACGATGCATCAGTTTTCCGCAACAAAAGTTAATTGCTACATATGATGTCAGGCTTCTCGGCAGGAATTTTTTCGGGTGGAGGGGGACACTTGCTGAAGGCATTGAAGAACGCCTATTCCCATTGTTTATTCTATGTAAGATTCCCCCCCCCCCCTTCAACCGAATTCCAGAAAGGGGAAGGGAGGTTGGGCACTCCCCTGCCACGGGCCTGCATTTTGTAAGTAAATAACGTAAAAGGGTCCGTGAGTGAACGAAAAAGGAAAAAAAAACAAAAGCGATTGCGCGATACCTGCCGTTTTCGTTGCCCCACGTCTAACAATCGCCCTTCGCTGTCCTTACATGATGTATAATAATGCATGCTGTCTTGTAATAACCAAACCATTTGCGATAATTGTTGTGCGCAAATGAGGCTTGACGGCGTCGAGTGAGTCAGAACTCCGTCCCGCGGATTCAACACTGCACCGGTCAGTGTGAGAGGCCGTCGGAAACAGCTGACAAAGCCTGATCCTGGTCGCTTTTATTTGTCCTTTTTGCCCATAGCATTCGCTCACAGCCGCGGCTCACATGCTCGCGTCTCGTCAGATGCGCCCGGAGACACTGCTCAGCAGGTGTTACGCATTTGTTTTGTTTCCTCGTCGCGTTTGCGCAACAGTCGTTCGCTCTAGCTGATGTTGCTGCTGCTTCCGCACCGGGTATGTCTTTCTGTCTTTTTCCTTCGTTTCTTTTTCCTGTTCATTCTTATCGAGTCCGGCCGCCGGAGCTGTTGCGTGCCCGCATTAGTCACATTTCCGCGAGTCCCATTCACGGCGGCTCTGGCGTCGTTTTGACGCCAGATAAGGCAACCGCGAGGTTCTGCGAAACGAGGCCTTCGGCGCACGTGTAGGCGAGCCCTTTTGCATGTGTGGCTGATTGTATTTCGTTCGCCATTATTCTCGTTTGCTGAGGATGTGAGGCATATTTCTACTCGTTTGCATGGCTGAGTCAGATGAGGATGCAGTGCATGCATGGATGACAGTGTGCGAAAAGTTTTGCCCAACGCATAACGGTGCGAATTGATTTATGTGGTCAATTTGGCGCACATGTCCAACTGCAGAGATCACTTGTAGTGCTTTTGCGCGTAGTTTCAACAGGCGGAGGACTTGACGCCATAAATGAGGACGTAAAGGGAGGGCACACACGAGTTGTATGCGAGGATAGGGCCGCACATTAGATAACCGTTTAATTACTAGTTTTATTTGTCGGATTAACGATAAATTGAATTGGGAGCGCAAATGTGATCATTCATGCATGATAGATGCAGCGCTACACACAAAGACGAAAAGAACACAGAGTGCACAGGACTTCCATTACACACTGCTCATGTAGCTTTCGTGGGCGCACTTATGGATGAAAATTTAGCAGTCCTAATGAAGCTGGGGTCGCTTTATGTAAGGACACCTTTTTGCCATTTTCCTATGATATATCTGGAGTGGTCTGGAAAGCTTCCGGTCCAAACCGTGACATCCTTGCGTGACTGTGTGGTACCGCTTGTGATCTGTACACGATGGTGGTGGCGGCCTCTCGGGGATCGTAATATAGTGAGGATGATTTTTTTTTATTCTTAGTGCGACGCGCTTCATTGAGCCCGACAGTACGGTTGATCAAGTTGCACCCGTTTGCTACCCTACACAGGGATAGGGTGTATGAATAAAACAGAGAAAGGAAGAGGGAAAGAGAGATCTAATATATAGCACGCTCGCGCGCATAGCCTGTGCTCACTGCGCATGCTTGGTCATAAAGCTGCGGACGTTAACAGAGTATGATTCGACTGCGACGGTCTTTGGTGAAGTTAACGGCAATCCACGGTATTAGTGATTGATTGGCAAGGACGGCATCAAAGGTATTCAATGCTTTCAGTGCTCTGAGCTGATGTCCTTACGTTGAGGAGTGGGCTTATTTTGCTTATCAATCACTCCAGCACAGCGATGGCACGCGCAGGTCTTCGTCGCGGCCGGAGACGAATGAATTTACGCCTCTCTATTAGCGTGCAATGCTTGTAATGACGGTCTCAGCATTGGTAGATAGAAACAAGGTGTCACCTGTTTGACAGTATACTGTAGCCAGTAATTAGCGACGCTTTCACTGTTTTGACTATATGTCGTCCCTCGAGCAGCTCTATCCAACGTGGCTTTCTCGTGCAGGCTGAAGGGCTGGCCCGTGTCTGGCGGCCATGACGAGGCGGGACCGCTGGTGGGCGGCCTGCTCGCTGCTGCCGCCGCTGCTGCTCCTGTTGGCGGCGGCGCCCCCCTCGGCCCATGGCCTGTGGCCGTCGCGGCAGCAGCCAGCCGGCCCGCCGGCCTCGTCGCCGGCCGCGGCGCAGGAGCTGCGCCAGGCGCCCGCGGCCAACGGCACGACCAACAGCACCGTGCCGGAGAAGCCGGCCATCTTCACCGACCCGTCCACCGAGAGGTTCATCCATATGGCCGTCAACAGCTACACGGGACAGGTGAGCGTATACGCCATCACTGGTGCCTGTCATCTTCGAGGACAGGAACCTAACTTGCGCTCTTCTTCTTCTAAACTCTCGGGAGAGGCTTATTCATTACAAACTTATTCCTGCACGCAGGTGTACATCGGCGCCGTGAACGCCATCTACCAGCTGTCGAGCAAGCTCGAGCTTCAGGCGCGCGCCGTCATGGGGCCCGAGAAGGACGACCCGGGCTGCCCCGTGACGCGCTTCTGCCCGTCCATCACGAAGAAGTACCACGACTACCACAACAAGGCGCTGGTGATCGACTACCCGCAGAGCCGGCTCATCGCGTGCGGCTCGCTCTTCCAAGGGGTGTGCACCGTGCACAGCCTGGAGAACATCACCAACTACCGGACGCCCGCCAACGAGTCTGTGGTGGCGAACAACGCGACCGCCTCCACGGTGGCCTTCATCGCCAACGGGCCCGAGCGTCTGTCGCGCATGCACGTCCTCTACGTGGGCGTCACCTTCACGGGCAACGGACCGTACCGGTCGGACGTGCCCGCGGTGTCGTCGCGCAGCCTGGACCTGAGCAACGACACGTTCTCGATCGCCGTGACGGGCGTCTCGACGGGCACCAAGGTGTTCGTGAACAGCCTCGCGCGCGAGGTGTACCCCATCACGTACGTGTTCGGCTTCAGCTCCCGCGGCTTCTCCTACTTCCTGACCGTGCAGAAGCAGTTCACCGAGGAGCCCAAGCCGTACATCTCGAAGCTGGTGCGCATCTGCCAGAACGACGTGCACTACTACTCGTACACCGAGGTGGCGCTCGTCTGCCAGACGCCCGACGGCATCCACTACAACCTGGCGCAGGCGGCGTTCGTGGGCAGGCCGGGCTCCGAGCTGGCCGTCTCGCTCGGCATCACCGCCCAGGACGAGGTGCTCTTCGTGGTGTTCGCCAAGAGCCGCGACGAGACGGACGTGTACAACCGGCCCAGCCAGAAGTCGGCGCTGTGCGTGTACGCGCTCACCGCCGTGCACCGCAAGTTCACGCAGAACATCAACGACTGCTTCAACGGCCAGGGGGTCCGCGGCCTGGACTTCATCAACCCCAGCAACCCGTGTCAGGACACGGTCAGTGTTTCCCACTTTACAGCGAAAGCTTGAGGCTCGTTCACACCTGCGGCTGTAGCACCGGTTGCGCGACCATGTTCGTCGCAACCTTGGTGCACTCGCTCGCTGCCCTACTACTTTCCAGTGGCGCGACTGTAGTCGCAAACCTCTGAGCCAATCAGGTGCGCGGGAACAGGATGTCAGCTTATTTTGCTCTGCCAGAGCGATGCGGGCAGACGTGAACTCTGTGGGGCGACGGGTATCAGACGTATGCAGGTGGGAAAATCGATTGCCTTAAACAGCGGCAAATGGTCGCGTAATCAGTGCTAGTCGCAGGTGTGAATACGATCCTTTAGTCCCAGTAGTAGGCGTTGTGCAAATCACGTCAGCATTTGGGTCAGGGGAGGGGGGGGGGACAGAATAAAGGAGTAATTTAAACGAAATGACGGTGATGCTCGCGAAAGCTTTGCCTGAACTTAATTGATTGATATGTGGGGTTTAACGTCCCAAAACCACCATATGATTATGAGAGACGCCGTAGTGGAGGGCTCCGGAAATTTCAACCACCTGGCTTTCTTTAACGGGTGGTGGTGAAAACATTTAATAACCATTAAATGGTTACAGAGAGGTGATTGGGTTGGGGCCTTATTGGCCTCCTACCCTCACAGCACTAGGTGGAACCCCTATTCCGGGGCTCCATTGGCAAGCAACGCTGCCCGCGCCCGTTGATCCAGAGCCTCTTGGGCCTTCAGGTCTTGACAGCCGAGCAGGGCCGCCTCCCAGTCCTCTCTCGTGGGATTGGGGTCGGGGGGGATAGATGGATTAGACTGGCACGCCCAGACGATGTGAAAGGTGTCAGCCACCTCACCACAGAACTGGCACGTGCCGTCAAAAGATGAATTGAAATGTTTCAGCACCGCCGGGCACAGTACAGTATTGGTAAACAGTTTTAAAAGGAGGCGCTCGTCAGCGCGATGCAGTCCCTTACAAGGGTCTGGATAGCTTCAGATGAAAAACTTCCGGCCAATAAAATAACGCACACAGGAAACGAAGAAGGAGACAGGAAAGAGGCCAGACTACCAACTGTTTATTCACATATGCGTAGCTCAAGTATATATACTCATACGGTCACATGGTGAAGCTAAGTGCTCTTTAAAAAATAACCAAAAATTGCCCAAAGTAATAAACTGACTCATAATCATTCAAAGCTTTCTTCGCTCTACTAATCGCTACAGATTACAAACAAGATTCTAGGAACGTGTTTTCCTTCCTGCGCAGTGTCACGGAGCTATCGCTGCAGCATGCTTCACCACTCTTTGCAATATGAAAAGCTTCCAAAATTTCCCGTGCCAATTTTTCATGGCTTTTGCCTAAAATCTTGATTTCGTTCAGCAGTGGCTTACAATTGCACTGTTTACAATGAAGGGCTAGATTGGAGCCTGTGCCTTTCTCAAGTGATTTGAAATGTTCCCAGGCCCTAAAATTCACACAAAGCCCTGTTTGGCCTATGTATAACATCCCGCACGTCAATGGAATTGCATACACCACGCCAACAACACACTTCACAAAAACCTTCCCATGCTTCGCCTCACACTGAAACTTCTTCTTTTTCCCGATGCGTGCACACAAACCACCCAATTTCCTTGGTGCGGAAAATACCACGGACACTCCAAACCTGAACGCCACTTTTTTCAAGCCATGCGCTACACGGTGCGTATAGGGCAACACCTGTGGTATCCTCTGCTCTGGACCTGTCTGTTTGGTTTTCTTTTTTCCTTTCATTTTTTGTAGTAACGTTTCAGCAACAGCTGACAAAACAGAACTGGGAAAGCCAGCGTTTTTTAGTCTCTCTATCTGGGCGGTGAAGCTCGTCTCAAGCATGTGCTCACATGACTTTGTCAGGGCAGATTCAAGGCAAAGAGAACCGATGGCCCTCTTTACCGTTTTAGAGTGTGAAGAGTTATACGGTAACAGCTCTTTCTTTGCTCTTGGCGAATACATCCAACACACGTTTCCATCACAACATCTAATGTTTATGTCTAAAAATTGGAGGCTATTGTTCAGCGGCACCTCATGCGTAAAACTCAGGCCTTTCCCTAGGTTTTTAAAGTAGCATAATACGCTTTGTACGGTGTTGTCATAAGTCAGATTAAAATCAGCTGCTAAAACTACCAAAAAGTCATCCACGTATCTAAAAATTTGCAGGACAGTGCCTTTGTCAAACGTGGATTCTAAATCCCGGTCAATGGAAGATAAAAAAATATTACACAGCACAGGGGCAACGCAAGATCCAATGCATATCCCTTTCTTTTGAACAAACAAGCCTGAGTCAAAGGAAACAACCGTCGCCCGAAGGTAAAACTCGAGGAGCGACATAAACTTGTCCACACTAATGCCCACAGAATTTTGAAATGCAACAGTTCCATTACACTCAATGCACTCTCGGACAGACTTAAACAGCTCTGTATGCGGTACAGAGTAGAACAAATCCTCGACATCAATAGAAAATAAAAAACCTATTTCCTTCTGCTTCTTTTTTAGAAAAGCAATGACATCTGTCGAATTCTTTGTTAAGAATGGGTCCCGCAACTCGAGCCCCCGCAAGTGGTCAAATAAAAAAGAGCTAACTTGTTGTAACCAAGTACCGCGTTCACTGACGATACACCTGAATGGCATGTGTGGCTTGTGTGTCTTCACCACGAAGAATACGTCCAGAGTTCCTTTCTTGCATTTCCTGATGTCACTGGCTAACCTAGGAAGCTGCATCCCGTTGCACATAGCTATCGCTTTAGTCTTCACTCTGCAAGTTTTGCTGCTCACCTGTACAAAGTTCTTCGATAAAGCTTCAGTGGCCTTTTCCTTGTACATTGTCGCAGACATCACCACGAATCCGCCTTCTTTATCTCCTTGTAGTAGTCGAAGGTTGTTCCTTTCAAAGTAGGAGACGACATGCCGTGTGCTGTCTTTTGGTAGAAGGTCCCTTTTCCGCGCAGTTTTCATGATGCTGTCAACACCGTCCAACAGACACCGCTCACTGTCATCTCCAGCTTTATAAGCCAACTTCCTGTTTAACGCGAGTAGATCGTGCGCTTGGATCGTAGGCGGCACGCTGTACTTCGGGCCTTTCTGCAAAACGGCAGCAACACCCTCGGGAACAGACGCTCCGTCCAGGAGAACAAGACTGCAAGGTTTCGTGGTCGCCTTTCTAGCCTTCCTCGGCAAGAACGGAAGGATTCCTTGCCACCGGAACTCGGTGTTCTGTGTTGCTATTCGCCTGAAGGTCCTCATTTTTTCTTCAACAATCCATGCCGCGTCGCTAGCACAGCACAGCACCCGAATCCAATCGTAGAGTAGTCTAACCTGCCTCCATAATTCAGACTTCATGATCCGGCAGATACGCTTAACGTGTCCACTAGACGGTGTAGCCATTCCGAAAAAGGCCACGATTTCTGGTGGCACCAGACCATTTCGTAGGTAATAGGAGTAACACCTTGCACGGCATATAGCTGTGGCAATAAAAAACGCTGGCTTTCCCAGTTCTGTTTTGTCAGCTGTTGCTGAAACGTTACTACAAAAAATGAAAGGAAAAAAGAAAACCAAACAGACAGGTCCAGAGCAGAGGATACCACAGGTGTTGCCCTATACGCACCGTGTAGCGCATGGCTTGAAAAAAGTGGCGTTCAGGTTTGGAGTGTCCGTGGTATTTTCCGCACCAAGGAAATTGGGTGGTTTGTGTGCACGCATCGGGAAAAAGAAGAAGTTTCAGTGTGAGGCGAAGCATGGGAAGGTTTTTGTGAAGTGTGTTGTTGGCGTGGTGTATGCAATTCCATTGACGTGCGGGATGTTATACATAGGCCAAACAGGGCGTTGTGTGAATTTTAGGGCCTGGGAACATTTCAAATCACTTGAGAAAGGCACAGGCTCCAATCTAGCCCTTCATTGTAAACAGTGCAATTGTAAGCCACTGCTGAACGAAATCAAGATTTTAGGCAAAAGCCATGAAAAATTGGCACGGGAAATTTTGGAAGCTTTTCATATTGCAAAGAGTGGTGAAGCATGCTGCAGCGATAGCTCCGTGACACTGCGCAGGAAGGAAAACACGTTCCTAGAATCTTGTTTGTAATCTGTAGCGATTAGTAGAGCGAAGAAAGCTTTGAATGATTATGAGTCAGTTTATTACTTTGGGCAATTTTTGGTTATTTTTTAAAGAGCACTTAGCTTCACCATGTGACCGTATGAGTATATATACTTGAGCCACGCATATGTGAATAAACAGTTGGTAGTCTGGCCTCTTTCCTGTCTCCTTCTTCGTTTCCTGTGTGCGTTATTTTATTGGCCGGAAGTTTTTCATCTGAAGCAATGCACCAACTAGCCCAACAACGAGTATTATTGAAATATCTTTCTCATACAGTGGGCCCTTTTCAATGTTCCTATCTTCAGGGTGCTCAAGTACACGTCCTCATCGGTCAAATTGCCACAGCTATATGCCGTGCAAGGTGTTACTCCTATTACCTACGAAATGGTCTGGTGCCACCAGAAATCGTGGCCTTTTTCGGAATGGCTACACCGTCTAGTGGACACGTTAAGCGTATCTGCCGGATCATGAAGTCTGAATTATGGAGGCAGGTTAGACTACTCTACGATTGGATTCGGGTGCTGTGCTGTGCTAGCGACGCGGCATGGATTGTTGAAGAAAAAATGAGGACCTTCAGGCGAATAGCAACACAGAACACCGAGTTCCTGTGGCAAGGAATCCTTCCGTTCTTGCCGAGGAAGGCTAGAAAGGCGACCACGAAACCTTGCAGTCTTGTTCTCCTGGACGGAGCGTCTGTTCCCGAGGGTGTTGCTGCCGTTTTGCAGAAAGGCCCGAAGTACAGCGTGCCGCCTATGATCCAAGCGCACGATCTACTCGCGTTAAACAGGAAGTTGGCTTATAAAGCTGGAGATGACAGTGAGCGGTGTCTGTTGGACGGTGTGGACAGCATCATGAAAACTGCGCGGAAAAGGGACCTTCTACCAAAAGACAGCACACGGCATGTCGTCTCCTACTTTGAAAGGAACAACCTTCGACTACTACAAGGAGATAAAGAAGGCGGATTCGTGGTGATGTCTGCGACAATGTACAAGGAAAAGGCCACTGAAGCTTTATCGAAGAACTTTGTACAGGTGAGCAGCAAAACTTGCAGAGTGAAGACTAAAGCGATAGCTATGTGCAACGGGATGCAGCTTCCTAGGTTAGCCAGTGACATCAGGAAATGCAAGAAAGGAACTCTGGACGTATTCTTCGTGGTGAAGACACACAAGCCACACATGCCATTCAGGTGTATCGTCAGTGAACGCGGTACTTGGTTACAACAAGTTAGCTCTTTTTTATTTGACCACTTGCGGGGGCTCGAGTTGCGGGACCCATTCTTAACAAAGAATTCGACAGATGTCATTGCTTTTCTAAAAAAGAAGCAGAAGGAAATAGGTTTTTTATTTTCTATTGATGTCGAGGATTTGTTCTACTCTGTACCGCATACAGAGCTGTTTAAGTCTGTCCGAGAGTGCATTGAGTGTAATGGAACTGTTGCATTTCAAAATTCTGTGGGCATTAGTGTGGACAAGTTTATGTCGCTCCTCGAGTTTTACCTTCGGGCGACGGTTGTTTCCTTTGACTCAGGCTTGTTTGTTCAAAAGAAAGGGATATGCATTGGATCTTGCGTTGCCCCTGTGCTGTGTAATATTTTTTTATCTTCCATTGACCGGGATTTAGAATCCACGTTTGACAAAGGCACTGTCCTGCAAATTTTTAGATACGTGGATGACTTTTTGGTAGTTTTAGCAGCTGATTTTAATCTGACTTATGACAACACCGTACAAAGCGTATTATGCTACTTTAAAAACCTAGGGAAAGGCCTGAGTTTTACGCATGAGGTGCCGCTGAACAATAGCCTCCAATTTTTAGACATAAACATTAGATGTTGTGATGGAAACGTGTGTTGGATGTATTCGCCAAGAGCAAAGAAAGAGCTGTTACCGTATAACTCTTCACACTCTAAAACGGTAAAGAGGGCCATCGGTTCTCTTTGCCTTGAATCTGCCCTGACAAAGTCATGTGAGCACATGCTTGAGACGAGCTTCACCGCCCAGATAGAGAGACTAAAAAACGCTGGCTTTCCCAGTTCTGTTTTGTCAGCTGTTGCTGAAACGTTACTACAAAAAATGAAAGGAAAAAAGAAAACCAAACAGACAGGTCCAAAGCAGAGGATACCACAGGTGTTGCCCTATACGCACCGTGTAGCGCATGGCTTGAAAAAAGTGGCGTTCAGGTTTGGAGTGTCCGTGGTATTTTCCGCACCAAGGAAATTGGGTGGTTTGTGTGCACGCATCGGGAAAAAGAAGAAGTTTCAGTGTGAGGCGAAGCATGGGAAGGTTTTTGTGAAGTGTGTTGTTGGCGTGGTGTATGCAATTCCATTGACGTGCGGGATGTTATACATAGGCCAAACAGGGCGTTGTGTGAATTTTAGGGCCTGGGAACATTTCAAATCACTTGAGAAAGGCACAGGCTCCAATCTAGCCCTTCATTGTAAACAGTGCAATTGTAAGCCACTGCTGAACGAAATCAAGATTTTAGGCAAAAGCCATGAAAAATTGGCACGGGAAATTTTGGAAGCTTTTCATATTGCAAAGAGTGGTGAAGCATGCTGCAGCGATAGCTCCGTGACACTGCGCAGGAAGGAAAACACGTTCCTAGAATCTTGTTTGTAATCTGTAGCGATTAGTAGAGCGAAGAAAGCTTTGAATGATTATGAGTCAGTTTATTACTTTGGGCAATTTTTGGTTATTTTTTAAAGAGCACTTAGCTTCACCATGTGACCGTATGAGTATATATACTTGAGCCACGCATATGTGAATAAACAGTTGGTAGTCTGGCCTCTTTCCTGTCTCCTTCTTCGTTTCCTGTGTGCGTTATTTTATTGGCCGGAAGTTTTTCATCTGAAGCAATGCACCAACTAGCCCAACAACGAGTATTATTGAAATGTCTGGATAGCGCCGGTGCTCCTCCTTGTAGTAATTGGTAATATCTTTGAATGAAAGGGCCGAGTTGTCTGATTGGGAATAGGCTTCCAAAGACAGGGAGATAGCCCGGGAAGAGAGTGCGCGGGCGGCCTGATCGGCCTGTTCGTTACCCCTGAGTCCTTGGTGACCGGGTGCCCAAACAAGATTTCGCGGAGTTGGATTAACGTATCGGCAGCTAGGTTCCAGTATGCGCCGAGCAAGTGGTGAAGCCCACCCTAGCTGATAGTTCCGACAGGCCCCTCGTGAGTCGGGGATGATATGTTTAGAAGAGGTATAGGTGAGAGCCAGAGCGATGGCAATCTCCTCCGCGTGTGTTGCGCTGTAGGCTTTGAAAGTGAGCCCGTTTACGGTGTTTGCGTTGTGTATGACTGCGGCAGTATACCACCCCCCATGGTGCGGGCCGGCAACGTCCACGTAGCATACGGGTTCTTTCTTTAACGTGCACTCAAATCTGAGCACATAGGCCTACAACATTTCCGCCTCCGTCGAAAACGCAGACGCCGCAGCTGGGATTCCATCCCGCGACTTGCGGGTCAGCAGCCGAGTACCTTAACCACTAGACCACCGCGATGGGGCTTGCCGGAACTTAGGAGCACAATGTAATACTTGCCGAAAGGGGCGCGACAGCTTCGGTCTGTGTTTTCACGGTGTGAAACTGGCGATAATTTTTTCTTGTTCAAATATGGTTTATGCCGATTTCCGAAATGTAATTTCTTGGCTTGGCCGTCCCATTAAATAGTTGCGCCATTTGCTTGCCGCATTCGTTACAAGGCGCACAGCTTAGCTATTGTGTATTTCGTGCCTGTATGAATAATACATGCACTTTCATAGGTGGCGATGTCTAGAGAAAGCGTTCGTTCTGTTCGTGCCCTTGTTGGCCGTTCAAACAGCAATATTTATCCAATGCAGTACACGTGACTCTTTTTGACCGCGTGTCTGCGTTTTGTGTTACGAATCAGTTGAGCAGCGGATTCCTTCACGGTCGCCGCCGTCTCGTGCCCGTTTTAGATGCGGAGCATCTTATACTCGCGCCTTGTAGTGCGCCGTCCGCACCGCTTCTCGAACATTCGACAGCTGACGCGCGCGCATGCGCCGACGCGCCGTCGCCCACTCTTCCACCATCTGTGCATCCCTTCCTCCTCTACACACCGCGCGCGCTTCACTCCTCCACCATCTGTGCACCCTTCCTCCTCTACACACCGCGTTCGACATCTACAATTCTCCTGATTCTCCAGTGGACGCGCATGTGGCGTCGCGCTTCGAGAACATTCAACAGCTGACAGTGCATGCGCCGTCGTGCTGTATATATACTCAAGGTCGGCGCTCGCTCGCTCAGTTGCCGCTCGTCGGTTGGTTTGTACGGCGCGTCGACGTCCAAGGTCGCGGTGAAATGAATTCCAACGAATCCACAAACACAATGATCGACGTCCCTTCGACCAGCGCCGCCCTTTCGCATACGTGTGTACGTGTTCACTCATTTAACACCCCCTCCTACAACCACGTTAACCAATTTAGCCATCGACCCAAGTAAGTCGCAATTTAACACCCCATTTCACAACCACGTTAACCAATTTAGCCATCGACCCAAGTAAGTCGCACTTTAACACCCCGTTAACCAATTATATGGTCCGCATCCTCCTCAGTGTTCCCCCGAGGGAAGCTGCGGGCAATTTTTTTAATTCCCATTGGTTCGTGCTAATATTAGAACCAAGAAAAAAAAGGGGGGGGGGGAGGGGGCGAAGAAAGCTATAGGCTAATTCCCTCTGACAGCAGGATTTTGCCTAATGTAAACGGTACGGTAGCTTTCCTTCCCTGTCTCAGCCTATGTACGCCGATATAATGCGTCTTCCTCTATCGATTAGGACGCTCTTGAGAACGATAATTTTCTTTGACCTTAGATTATGAGAATGATGTCTCATGATCCTCTCGAGGCTGTACTATTTTTTTTTTCCGAAGTCCGGTTTATTCACACTTCGTTACATGAGTTGCATAACTTAGTTCATCTCTCTATCTATCTCTCTCTCTCTCACACACACGCACTCTCTCTCTTCCCTACCTTTCTTTCGTTCATCGATCGGTCTCTACTTTGTTTCATTTCTCTACGCATCACTCCCTTCATCGGCCGCAACCGTCCAAGCAAGTTGAGCAAGTAGCCGAGCTCGCCTTCAGAGTGTTTCGTCGAATTCTCACTGCACTCTCATTTTACTACGAGAAAAAAAAGTTGTAGGGGACTTAAGTAGGGGACGCCGCAAGACCTACGCCTTGTCGTCGAACAGCTCGGGTCTTACGATTAAGCACCGAGTGCCACTCTCCCCAAGAGACCATCTAATCCGGGTACAGGCTTCGGTAGTCCACGCTGCGTCCCGCTGGAGAGCCGCTACGGAAAGCCTTCAGGGTGAGAAAGGATCTACGCGTTAGCATGTGTCATATATATATATATATATATATATATATATATATATATATATATATATATATATATATATATATATATATATATATATATATATATATATATATATATATATATATATATATACGGTCTTACGGGCAGCAACCGAACGACAACTTCGTCGCAAGACGAGGCTTTGCAGTGTCCCGAGGTAAACACAAGAGAGCTTCGCTGACACGTTCGCTCGCCCCTTGACGCGTGCACAGACGACGCGCCTCCCCCCGTGTGGCCGAGCCGAGTGGCAACAACATCGCTTGCTCCAAACTGTTTGCCGAGCCTGCGAGACGAGAGATAACGTTCGGGTCTCCTTCTCGTGTACATATATATGTCGTCGCTCCTATATACACGGTAATTGAAATAGTCACACCACGCAAAAAAAAAGAGAGAAAAACAACAAAAACGAAGAAACACTGAGAACTGACGCTTTTTTTTTTTTTTTCAAGTCCGCGAGACTCGCCGGCCCCTGGCTCTTCTTACGTCACCGCCGTGTTGACGTTGTCGTCAGTGCGTACTTGTATACTCTTGGGCTCTTTGAGAGACGTCTGGTGTTGCTTCCCGCTAGCCCGTCTCTCCGAATGTGTTTAAGCCAACCACGCCTTCCCACTTATCTTCTCGACGGAGCTCTCCTCCGGGATTCGACGAGTTCCTCCGTACCGTGCGCACGTATACTTTGCGTGCTGAGCACTTCGGCTACACGATCAGTCTGTCCAGCGAAATGGGTTTTGAGGGATCGATGAACCGCCCGCTAAGCGGGTGTAACGGCGTGGTCGGCCGGGAAGATACTTTCTGTGTTAATGGACTTTCGGTGGTGGCTCGCCGTCTCGCGATATTCCCTGTTGATGGATTTTTTTCCTTGTTTTTTTTTTTCCATCCTATCCGGCGCGCCAAGTAGGTATACCCTATGCCGTGTCCTGAATCTTGCTTCCTCTAGTGCGGTTTACCGTTATCTCTGTTCCTTGGATACCGGACACGCCATGTACAGGGAGAGCCTTTCGATGTCGCGTGTGTATATATATATATATAAGTGTATGCGCATTCCTCGCAAAAAAATGTATCTACAAAAAAGTAGAAAATATTGCAGCATTGCTGCTAAAGCGTTTCGTGTGGGGACTCGACTCGAATCTAAGATGTGTTGATCGCATCTTTATTCCCATTTGTTCCTGAACAACAGCGCAGGCGGTCTCTTGTTTGGCTACGCGTTCTTTATCATATTCACTTCTTTTATTGGACGTTCCATGCTGGACCATGACTTTTCCTTTACATTCGGCGCCGCTTTGACGAAACGTTGGGACGCTGGCAAAACGGGAGAGAAATATCAGATCAACGAAAGCAGGGGAACTCTTGAAACTCGGAGAGCGGGCTGCCTCCCAACAGAAATCGACCAAAAAAAGCGCACCGACGCCGGTGCGTGAAACACCTTGCGGCATTGCCTCTCGAAACGCAGCCCTTAGCGTGTCCGTCATTCAAAAAGAAATAATATTTATTCTTCATTTATCTTCCCTCCACCTGGTTTCTCCTTCACCTTGCTGTCGTCATTGCTTTCCAACTCTGTTTACCCCGTGTTTTTTTTTTCTTTTATGCATATTGTTGGGGAAGATCGGCGGATTATTGGGCTTCTCTGTGTATCTCCCGCGTTTGGCAGGAAAGCCTGATGCGCCGGCGTAAACTGAAACCGGTTTCTACTGGTCCAGGGGATGCTGAGGCTTTTGGTATCTTCTTGTGCAGTGGGGAACAAGCCAAGCAGCTGTAGGGATGGTGGAACGTTTTCCTCCCCGTGTTCTTTTATTTCTTCTTCATCTCTCTATTCGATATTTTCTTCCTTCTCTCTGATCCATGCCTCTTCCCTCTGACCGGGCAGGAAGGCGTAAGAGAGACGGGTGGACGAAAGAGATCCCGTCGCTTGTGTGTTCGTTTATCGACGCCCAGCGCGGCGAGCAGCCATTGATTCCTGCTGCGAATCGGTTCTCCCGACTGTACTGGGGCTGCAGCTGGCCCCCGTCGCCTGGCTCGCGTCTCCTGCTACACGCTGCTTCTGGTTGTGCCCCCGTCGCTTCTGCTCGCCACCTTCTTTCTCGATTTACTTCATTCAGCTTCGCCGTTTTGCTACTTTCTTCGTTGAGTGCTTCGCCGGAGAAGCGAGAACATTGCCGCTCGGCCCTTTTGTTTCTCCTTATTCCTTCCCATCAATTGGGTTTGTTGATCCTAGGTGTCCTTAGCGGTTCACGCTGGCCTGGAGTGTTTCACTGTTGTTGTGGAGGATGCAGTGAGAGGACTTGTGGGGGATGGTGAGACGTTCCGTTCGTTCGCCCCCTGGGCTCGCTCCTTTTGTCCTGTAGTTTTATTTGCGTGAGGGGAATGGGTGGGGAATCATCGGTGCTTCAAGGCAACGCAGTATCTCTCGTTCGTTCCTTTTGAGGTGGATTAGTTCTGGCGTTCGAATAAAACTTATATCGAGATTCTTCTTTATTTATTTTATTACTCTTATGTATGTCGTTCTCTGGCCTTGTTGACAGAAAGCGTCAAGGCACAATCATTCCTTCCAACGTTTGCGATGTCACTGTGGATTGCCCTCTGTGGCCTCATCACCATCTGACAATAGTCAATCGCTTTGGAGCATTATATCTTTAATAATTTCTCTCCTCCCATATGCGTACAGAAACTCTTTATGTATGCCGAGAGATATTAAAATTTGTTAGGGCAGATTTACCTGCGAAGCAGCTGTTAGGGGGGGGGGGGGGTGCATCTTTAGAACGTTTCGCTTCCTCTAGGATTAATAAAGCCTTTTCTGGTGGCAAATAATACGAAAACTAAGCTTGGCTTCGATCAAGGCGAAATGCTGGAGGTCCGAGTGCTGTGCAGTGTCAGTGGTCGCCAAAGAAGCAACAGATCGTCTATATTTCCCGAGCACTCACTACGGCGTGTCTCGTTATCACGTCGTGTTTTCGGCAAAACCACGCAAATTACTGTAAACCTTAGCTTCGGAAAAGTAAAAAAAAAAAAAAAGCTTGACCAGGCTAAACTTGCCGTTGCTGGGCTTCGCCACGTCGGACCGTGATGCCGATGTTTTCATGTTTCGTATATATCGCTACGTGAATTAATATTAATATAGTTATGAAACAACGTATGCATCAACCCAATCATTTTCCAGCATATGCATGTGCCGTAACACTGTTAGTTTGGTTGTTAAAGCTACAAACAAAAGAAAGGTTTGACGGGCCAATAGGCATTCGAACCCGCCCGTGAAATAGCCTACGCGTCCCTGTGAGGTCGTCATTTTTTAATGTTCTACGCGCGTAGGGGAACGTGGT
The DNA here is from genome assembly GCF_043290135.1 of Rhipicephalus microplus. Classification (NCBI taxonomy): domain Eukaryota; kingdom Metazoa; phylum Arthropoda; class Arachnida; order Ixodida; family Ixodidae; genus Rhipicephalus; species Rhipicephalus microplus. The sequence goes on along the minus strand of NC_134704.1, from coordinate 36,116,927 downwards.
AAATGAGCGCCGCTAACGACCCCTTTTTACTCTCTCTGCACTCTGCAGTTCAGATAGCTATCTCTACGTATACTTTCTGTAACCTGGTCAGAGTCTGGGTGGCCCCTCTGCGCACGCATTTCGGGACGCGCCCGTTCGTTAATGGCCTTGTATAGCTTCCGTGGAATGATCCTCTGTATGCCTGTGCAGTTGCCAAACCCCCGTCCCCGTTGGCGCAGTTTTCGCGCTGCACCGCCGAACTGAGACGGGGTGGAAAAAGAAATGACAGAATGCTTGAAAACAAACAAAAAAAAGGATCCAACGAAAAGCCATGACTTGCTTCCCGCCGCGCAGTTAACCGTGGGGAGAGCCGGAGTTTCGCTCGTTCGTCGTTTTCGCTGAACGCGGCCTATTAAAAAGAGGCCTTTAAAACTAGTGATGACCCGAATTTCGGGCGTCGTCCTCCCGTAATTGCGACCCACATTCTGTCGGGTCGGCGTTCCGCTTCGTCCTTATCGTTAATTACGAGGTCCCCCCTTTGCATTTCTTATTGCGCGCGCGCGCTGTGTTTGTCCCACTCGGGGAGAATCAATGCAAGATAGCGTGCGTGTGTGTGCGTTCGTGCGCTGTGCTTGCGAACTGCTATGGAAGAGACGGTGCGGAACTTCCTCGGGTGACATTGCGAAGACACGCACTGTATAGCGGCCCCCGAGGAAGTGACTTTCCTGGAGCGTGGTGGTCGCTTTTGTTTCAAACTCGTCTAAGATAATTATCCTGAATCGCAGGGACACGTTCCCGCCGCTGAGACCTTGATGGAACGTTTGGATCTTAGGTACCTGTATGGAGACGCCGAGAATTTGTTCTCTAGAAACGAGACTAGAGGCGGTTCTAGCCGCGCGTCTTGTACTTCTAGTATTTTGTTAAGTGTGTGGGACACAGTTGTTGCTATATAAACGCCGAGCACATTGTACCCTTTTTTAGAACCTGTCGACGTCGGTCGCGTATCCTTATTAAGTACTTCAAGCATGCAATCTCTCGCGTCGCCCGTTGTGTTTCACCTGTGGTCGACGGGCAGCGCTCATTCAACTCGAGACTAACAGCCCACTTTCCTTTGGTTGGTTGTTTTATCGTTCATTGCCTGCTCCCGCATTCAACAAATAACGCCTTCGCTCAAGCGCCCCAGCTGTCTTGAGTGTTGGTAGATCGAATTGAAAAAAGCGGGGGTTGCCATATACTGCGGGCTATGCCGCAGCAATCGGCGAACCATGCGGGGAAACGTTTCTAAGAGTGCGAATGCTCGTGTCATTTAGTTTTCTCCCACTTCGCTGTTTGCACGCCATCTATAGTCGCTCTCTTTTACCCTGCACCACATTTCTCTCTCTCTCTCTCTCTCTCTCTCTCTCTCTCTCTCTCTCTCTCTCTCTCTCTCTCTCTCTCTCTCTCTCTCTCTCTCTCTCTCTCTCTCTTCCTTCTTTCTTTCTTTCTTTCTTTCTTTCTTTCTTTCTTCCTCTTGCACCTGCTCTATATTTCATGTTTGGCCAATATATATATCAGGCACACGGCGCAGTGCTGGGTCGGTGCCGCGCTATATCACCACTGCCTCCGCCGAACCTTTCTTTCTCCACCTCGCGGTCTCGTCCCGTCGCGTCCGGTCTCGGCTGGGCGGCCAGCAGCCGGGCCAGGTCGTTAATTCGGCGTCGGCTGCGATCAATGGCCCCCGAAGTCGATCGGGCGAGACAAGCGGTTTGCGTTTGCGGGCGTCGCCGCCGCGGACACCACCACCGCCTTCTCGTCCGCCTCGCCGCTCGCTAGCAGCGCGACGGGGCGAGCTTCCACACGTGTCCGGAACGAAGTAAAAGAAAGCGAAGACGCAGTAGCCAGTCCGCAGTGAAAAACACACACGCACACACATTCGTGGACACGCAACAGTTCGGGTGCCACGCCACCGTCATGTCTCCCACTCACCGGTTCGTTCTTTTTTTTTTGTTTTTTGGCCGCAGCTTTGTGAACACTGGCGTACTTTCGTTTTCTATATGCCTAGCATTATCTAAGAGGTGAATGGTCATTTCTTTTTTAGCTATAATTTTTTGTTAGTTTCAAAATCACTTCTGTACCCAAATAACAAAATTGATATGAAGCGAGATATTATATGAAGATATCATATGAATGATATGAAGCGAGATATCATAGGTAGGTTCTTTCAAGTTCGTTGCAAGCACATAAGCAACGCACCACCTCGCGAAAACAGGTGTTTTTGCACTGGTTTCTCAACACGTTGGCAGGGAAGTTAAAAACGTACACCTCCCACCAGCCAAGCAACGCCAGTTCTCCCCCACCGCGATGCAGCATGTTTCTGCGCCATTGGCCCCCCTCCCCAAAACAAGATCTCGCCGGTGATCGCGGGTCGCCTGGCTCATACTAATGTGTGCACAACCTTACAGACATATAGGTATGCGAAACATCTGCTCCAATGGCAATGAGACTAGATTCTTTCAGCAAAGAGCGCCACATTATCGCCAGATGGCACAGGCCCCACGCCCGAACTCTCGGCTTCTCAAGATTGTCCCCCCCGGCAGGCAATTTGAAGCTAGACGCTGTTGCGATTTCGCGGGGGTTCGAGAGTGTAACCGTGTGTTCTTTCCGTCCTCGGGTTCGCGGGATGACGCTATGCGTGTATTAAAGGGCGGGCGAAAAGATCGGGAGGGGGCGGCAGGGTACACACGGGAGGTTGCGATGCTGCTATACCGTTGTTCGCGTCGCTGCCTGTATCAAGAAAAATGGACGCCGGACACGAAGCACGTGTGGGGTGTAGGAAAGAGAAAGGAGCCGGTAATCCAATAAAGGCGCTCTCAGCGTTTATGTAGCCAGCCAGCCAGCGTCGTCGTCCTCCTCAGTCGCCGCCGCGTGCGAGTGCCACGTCTTCTCCCCCAGACTGCGGTGTAGCCGCGCTAATTTCATTACAATGCCTTCTCGGCGCGCGCGAGTTCGTGTCGTTGCATCGTTTCTCTGCGTGGCTTCATTTTTGTTTCTCCCCTGAATGTTTGCCTTGATTTCATCTCTCTGGCGGCACTCGTGCAAAGAGAGCGACTTTGGCCGTCCGACGCCGCCCGCTGCAGGTTCCCTCCCCCGAGTGGCAGCGAACCGCGCTTTATTACATCGCCGCGCGTGGCGGCCCATCCATCGTTGCGTGTCCTGCTTCCCTCCCTCTCCTCCGTCCGGGCTCGAGGACAGAGTAAACAAAAGAGAGAGAGATCTGGACCCCGTGTGTTCGTGCGTGGGAGGGCGCAGGCCAGTTTTCCTGCGCTTTGGCACGCGAAGGTACGGAAGGTAAACAATCGCAACGGAAAATCAGCTAACCGCGCAGCTGGATTGCAGCAACATAAACAAAAGAAAGGCAGGAAAGGATAAGTAATCTGGACTAAGAAGAAGCAAGTCGCCAGTGTCGCGGCCGTGGATAGTTGCGGGCCTTCGGCTTCGCGGCTGTTCGCCTGCTCGAAAAAGTGGTGTGTGTGTGTGTGTGTGTGTGTGTGTGTGTGTGTGTGTGTGTGTGTGTGTGTGTGTGTGTGTGTGTGTGTGTGTGTGTGTGTGTGTGCGTGTGTGTGTGTGTGTGTGTGTGTTTGTTGTTATGCCTCTTATGAAAGGGCGACTTGGTGCTTACTTGGTAGTTTGCGTACTCAAAACACGAGGACAATGCAGACACGTTCCATTTTCGTTATTGGAGGGGGGGGGGGGAGATTAAGGTTCTCGCTTGACCTGTTCTCATCTACAGGGTGTGATAAATGGGGTGTTTGTCCATACCTACCATGTGATTGTTGGGCGCATTAATTCACTACGATGGAAAAAAAATAGTTTAGGGTTTGCGATAGTCCGTGTCTGCCTGGTCCCTATGTCCTGAATGCGCAACCATTTATAGTTACCTACCAAGGGCTGAGTGCGTGGTTTTGTTGTTTCGCGTTAATACGTGTAAAGTCTTTCGCCGACAGTAAGCAGTTAGTTTTTTATTGGCCGCCCGGAACTAGTGCATGCTATCCTATATAGAGAGACAAGCGCGGAGGGCTAAGTGCAAGCCACGACTAGTGATCGTGTCTCGCGTATTTTTGACAGCCTCCTTTGTCCACGATACATTCATACACGCCGTCTCATAAGCTCGCACGTGTTACATGCGTCTTGCGTTTACAAATCTGATAAGACGGGTATGCGGGTTATTACCATAACAATGCTAATGAAATATGTAAGTGAATTACCGGGCTTTACTAAGAACGGTACTGATGTTATAGGCTACATATTTCTAAGCAAGTCATATAGTGCGCTGTATGGCGAGTACAAAAAACAAAAACAGTCCGAAAACAGGACACAAGGTAAAAAGAAGCCACAAACGTTTGTGTGTGTGTGTGTGCTTTGTATTTCGCTCTGTTTTTGTATCCGCCATCTTACGAGCACGCCCAAGCATCCACTATAGTGTCCTTTCTCGCTGACAAGGCCGTGAACAATCCAATAAAATTCATTTGGGATACATGCTAAGTGAATTAGCGCCAAACGTCGGCAGACAGCGCTAATACGATGGCGCCTACGCGAGCGGGCCGACCAATTTGTACAGCAGAGCACACCGTGTTGCCACCGGCGAATGTGAATTTGGATATTACTTTGTTTCCTACGTTTAGCAACATTGGATTGTAATTTAGACTTTTAGTAGTAAGCAATGTCGAATAAGCCATTGGACATATAATATCTAATGGTAATAGATGGTATCGATGGCGATACCATTTTTTGTTATTCCTTTTAATATTTGTTGGAAAAGCAAATGGTGGTATTGTGACATGTGCATGCGTGCATCGTTGTGGTTTCATGCGTTTTGCAGACCGTGATATCCCCCTTTAACTCTCCACGACAGCTATTTTTCAGTTCAGACCATTCTTTAAGAGTGCATGCAGTCCAGGCATACGATTATCGCTGCAACATACCCCCTCCCTTGCGTTTGTTCTGCTCGGTCTTCGTTCGATCACGCGGAGCTTCCATTTTCTCGCGCTCTTGGTCACCGACTCGCTGACTTGAAGATTTCCGGCGTGGGAATAGTTTGAATACGGGTGTCATTGCAGTAATTGTGAGATTCGAACATCACTCTTTAGCAGCCGCGAGAAACAGCCTTAACGTGTTCGAAAAACTGTATTCCACGCGGGGTGTGGACATTGGGGTTGATTCGGTCTCCGTGTCACCGTTCGCACGCCCCCCCCCCCCTCCCCCGAAATAAGTTGGGCCGCTTCGTTGGCAGTCTCGTAGCAGGCCTGTCCGGCGATGTTGCTTTGGTATTTCAGACCCATCGAATCGGAATAGAACACTCGAGTGACTCGGCCAGGCCGCTTCCAAGTGCGTTGCTGCATTCGTACAGCTGCAAAAAGTGCAGGGGCGGACGCGCCTCTGGCGTCCTACGTTGTTGTTTTTTTTTTTTTTTTTTTGCTACGTTGGGTGGGACACCGTGCGGTGGCATGCTCCCCGACGAGAGGTCGTCGGGCAGCGCTTCGTTTTGCGTGCTCATCCGAGCGTGCTAATTGTGTTGGAGGCCCCCATCGCTGCAGCTTCGTTGCTGCTTTTTTGCCGCGCAGGCTGCTTTCTTCCGCTGCTGCAGTGCCTGCACGACCGTATACACACCGTGGCGGCCGAACCGAAAATTAATACCCGCCGATCGTGCCCGCGACAGCGCCGTTGTGTGTGTACGGCCGCTGCATGCCTCCTGCCCGGCAACCGACGTGGCGCTCTCTCTCGTGGCTCGTGTGTGTTGTGTACACGGGCATAGATGTCGCTTGTGTGTGTTTTTCCTTTTCTTCGTCGGATTTGGTGTTGGTGTTTCGCTATTTATCGTCGTCTCGGTATATTGTTTTTCTCCCCGCCTGCTGCGTTACGGTTCACAAGACTGACCTCTTGGCTTAATAAATCTTCCTGTTTACCGTGCGCCCGACGTCCTAGCTGGCTGTGGCGGACTTTTGAGGTCGCGGGCTCGAGTCCCGTGCGATCACGGTAACAGCTGACCGTCATCTGCGTAGATTCATTCATTCATTCCACTAAATAAATTAAAATTGTCTCGTTATTGTTGTTGTTGTTGGCTGTTAGAACCTCTCGTCTTTACATTTCGCGTATCTCATAATATGTACTGAAAGTTTCGGATTTGCTACCGCATAGCAATGGCAAGCAGCCTGGGATGATTAATTATAGCAAGCGACGCCATTCCATATACGCGCGAGATTCGAGTCCGTCAGTGCTGCAGGGATGAAAGCTTCGTTTCGTGAGCTTATTTTCTCGTTCGCCGACCCCCGTTGTCTCTGTGGAAACGTCTTGCAGCGCATCGAGAGGCCAGTAACGTTTGAGAAATGAAATCCCATAATTGTATTCCCACTGCGCGTGGGCGGGACGGGGAGCTTTGCATGAGGGAGATGGAAGGAAGAGGACCGTCATTTCGACCCCCTTATCCGAGCAGAGTCGAGATTTAGTACTGCAAGCACCAAATTATAAAAATCGGGAAGGATGAGCGGCGTGACGGAGTGAAAGAGACGGAGCTCCCGAGCACTAACGACCTTCTTATTTCAGAGACAGTACGAGTCCGAGATTGCTCGCCGTCTCCCGTGGCAACCGCTCGCATTTCTTTGGTCGATGAGGGCTGGCAAGCCTTTTTCCATTTGGGACTCGCGACCAATAGCAGTGAAGATTCAAGTTTTTTTTTTTTTTTCGCAACCCTCGCAGTATGATGTGCCACCGAGAGAGACGTGTGCATAGAACCGGTCGCCTTAATTGACGGTGAAATCCGGCCACACTGCGACACCACCACCGCCGTCGGGGATGGTCGAAGTAGGTTTTAGAAGCTTGCCTCTTGTAGAGGTGAACGTGGCTGGTCATTCGTGCGGGCTTCTTAAAGAAAGAAGGGCGCTTCAATTAGCGCGAATGCGAAAGTTCAGTTTGGTCGGGCCTATCTGAGGATGTTTAGCTGAAGGTGGTTTGGGCGGTCGTTTTTGAGAACGTTGTGGGCCGTGCTATGAATGCGGCGCCAATGACCTGGTATGGAAACGGTGATATTGGCTTCCTTGCCATTCAGCTGAGCCTACGTTGCGGTTTCATGGGACCTTTGGCGCTGCCGTGTCCCCTTGAAACAACCACCTGAATATGCCGCAAGCTTCGCAGTTGTATAGGTGCTATCGTGAGCACTATGAGCTGGAAGACTGAATTCATATTTTTTTTTTCAATGAACCATTACTTGTAGTGTACCTCTGTTGCTGTGACCTATTGATTTCACCAAGATACTTTTCCACTCGAGCATTTATTTTCGTCAACACTAACGCGCACCAGCAGCTTTAGCGGGTGTCCTGTTTCATATTGCTCAGGACTGTACGTCAGATACCATTTGAACAGCTGCAGTGTCGTGACTTTTAGTTGGCTTGCGAAGTCTCTTTGACGTGTTTCTTTTTTTTTAGGTAAGAAATATATCTAATTGGTTATTGTCGCCGTTTCTAGACGATGTCTATTCCTTTTTACTTGGTTGTCAGGATTGAAAACAACAAAAAAACTAAAAAGTAAAAGAACATTCTATATTACACGTGCACAGTCGTGTACTGGATGAGCTCGAAAGTTAATTTTCGCTGAAGTTTGTTCTGTGGTCATCGAAAACATTAGTGTAACAAAAAAGAAGAGAGAAAAAAGAAAAGAAACGCCGAAACACTTTGAAAGCTTTTTGATTCGTGCCTGATGGCCATGTCTTTTGTTGTTCTTTGGGGAGCGCTCGGCGGGAACATGCGTCCCGACCCCAGAACCGCTGAGAGCAGCAAATGGCGGACCACATGCATCGGGTTCGTTGGGGCAGAGCAACGCGTGCGGCCGTTTGCACACGCTCTGTCGGACATTCGCTCCTCCTCGCGGGTCGCAAATGGGCTCTCCGGAAGTGCGCTGGCTCGTTTCATCGATCCGCCAGAACGGCCACGCGCCTCGCTTTCCCCGGTCAGTTGCAGGGCGAATGGGATGCTCTCTGTAGCGCGGCAAAAGACACAAGTGTGTAGCATCAACCAATTGGGAAAGAGAACACTTAAACAACTTATTCCCCCTCGGGTAGGAACGAAGCATCGTCCGCTCATATTACGTGCCGCTAATATATCTCTCTCTTTTTCAAGCCGGGTATAGCGCTAGTGGTGTGACGTAATGAATTTCGCTAAGTAGCATTGATGGTGCTTTATGGTGCTCTATAAGCTGGCTGATGGCCCATGGTGCTCTATAAACTGACTTGTATGCTGTAACGGTTTAGTTTAGTAGATTGCCACTCCGTGGGGCGTGCAGTTGCTACTACACGTCACGGAGAGCCCATTCAGTGCATCGTAATGCGCGCCCCCTAGCGACATGATGTTCTTTGTCTCGCCTAAACGACCCGGCTCTATAGGAAACACGACTCACTCCACAGTGCGCAGTCGCTTAGCTTAAGATCTATACAGCCGCACCTAGAGTGTTTGTAGTCAGCGTCGCACGTACAAGCTACGTAGGGTTCGGGCGGTCCTTACACCATTTAGCTGAGGCGATGGGCAGCCTTCGCCGCGCTGCAGGGAGTTGGCTGGAAGCAATACGCAACCTAGTAGCAGCTTGTAAGCACCTTGCCAACCCGAACCCATTGGTGATTCGAGACACCCTTCAGCGGTGTGTAATCTCGTGGTCGCACGTATAGCCTCGTGAACGTGGCTTCTGTAATGTTGGAATTTCCGGACGCCTGTAGAGCTCCCCGCAACTCTGTCTCCGCGACTTGAGTGGCCGCAGCTGCATAGCGAAAGTTGGTTCTTCGGGACAGACCAATGCTAGGCAAACCGTATCTGTGGTAGAGATTTTAAAAATGCTATCGTTACAGGAGAGCGTGCGTCGGATTTGTGACCCGCACCTGACGTCACGAACGCTATGTTCAGTCATCCACACCGTGCGCAGCACTCCTGCAACGACGTTTCAGGTGTAGCGCATGTATCAAAAGTCGGCTTTTGGCCTTGATATACTGCGAGTCCCTCATCGCATAACCAGGGCAATCACTTCAGCAGCGTTTTTTCTTTGTAGGGCCTTGTCGCGGATTAGGAAAGTAATGGTTGGTTTACGCGGGCAAGTGCCTTCAGGCATTGAGCTTTTGATATGTGGGGTTTAACGTCCCAAAACTACCATATGATTATGAGTAGACGCCGTACTGGAGGGCTCCGGAAATGTCGACCACCTAGGGTTCCTCAACGTGCACCCAAATCTGAGCACACGGGCCTACATTTCCGCCTCCATCGGAAATGCAGCTGCCGCATCCGGGATTCGATCCCGCGACCTGCGGGTCAGCAGTCGAGTGCCTTAACCACTAGACCACCGCGGCGGGGCTCTGGCATTCAGCTTTACGCGCTTCTTCTTCTACAGCTATACTGTGTGCTTTCAGGTGACCCTGTAAATATTATATTATGTATTAATAATTTCGCACGGTTTAATGTACTGGTGTTTGGACTGTTAGCCATGGAGAGTGCAGCCGTCGATGGCTGCGGATTAATTTTTGGTAATTTTCGATATCTTGCGTCACCTATGTCAACTATAGAGCTGCTGCGCTCCCAGTAGAATTTAGTCGTTGAAGCGGTGCGCACGTCAAAAGCAGCAGTGTGCGCTGTCGTTAACCGCGTTGTCATATATGTTCCTTTTGTCTGGTCGGTTGGTCCGAGCAATTACCGAAATTTTCTCCATACTACTGAAAATACACGATGCGTCCCATATACGTAGTTTCCCTTAACTGTCGGACATGTCGCACATATTCGGCGCTACGACCGCCATTTTGAAATTGACTTTCGGGTATTCCACATCATGTATAGCAACGGTATACCCCGCGCATACCGTATTCATCGTACGGGGCTATTGTAACCATTCTTCGCGGAAAGCGTTCAGAGCAGCACGCAGTAGCCCCTGTCTTTGTTTCTGTTCTAAACGTGCTGCAGATAATCGCAACAAGACAGAGCGCGAATACCTTTACGGCAACTCTTAACGGGTATGCGCATCCTTGGGCCGAGCGAGCTCCGGTGCTCGTGCTGTCGTGGTTAGTCGTGCACGAAGCGACGCCATTCCCGCTGTGCGGTGTGACCCCTTCGAGCGAACACCGTATTACGTACGCATCGCGCAATCGAGAGCTGCCCTCCCTTGTCTGTGCCCGCGTGCGGAAGGGCTGCAGATGCGCGGTGCCCTTTTGTGCGCGACCGGGGCTGTTGTGCGCCGCCGGCATGAAACAACGGCACCTGAAGTGACGCGAAATGAGGCCCAGACGTCACGTGGACGATCCACGTGACGCATTGCGGCAGCAGCGCGGATCTCATCATCCTCGGCGTCATCTATAGGTAGAGAGGGCACCTGGAAAAAGAAGTGCTGCGAGCGTCACGTGCCGATCGTGGATTCACGCTTATATAGACACAGCTCGTGGACGAACTGCGAAAGCATGCAGTGCGCGTGCGCTGGTCTCGGTGCAATTTAGAATTCATACTTTTCGTCCTTCGCAGTAAACGCGAAGAACGAAAGTGTCCATGCGCTTCTTTTGTCCTACTCTTTCTTGTCAGTGCTGTGCAGTTTTGAGTGCGAATCTGTACGAACTCGTTCAGTATTTCATTCTAAGACAATCTTGAGGCCTATCGTCGTGAAGTGTTTCACAAATAGGTCATAGTCATGTGATAGGCTATCGCTGGTATTGGTCGGCTCGCTTTATACACAGTAAAAATTTTTACACCCAGAAGGGTGTAAATGAGCTTGTCCCGTGGACGACACCCTTAGGGTGTTAATTCAGCACCTTCCAAAAAGGGTGCTTTACTATGCACCCTTAGAATAGGGTGTACATGTAAAAAAACTGTAGGGTGTTAAAAAAACACCCTTAAGGAAGGGTGCCTTCGATGTCCATCACTTTTTTAGCACCCTCTGAGGAGGGTGCGAGAAGGGTGCACAAGGGTGTTGAGTGCCCATGGCAGGGGTGGCGAATACTGCCACCAATAGATATCAGCATGGACTGATTAAACACTACTTGAAGAAAGTGGTCCTGTTTATCGATGATGCACCACCTGTCGAGCTCCATTCATTGCGTGTGGGCAAAAATATAAACGCGTACAATCGTGCATGAACTTGTGCTGGATCTATATATACTTCAGTGTATATGCATAATGCACGTTACAGAAAATGAAGCCTTGCTGCCCTTGCATATTGCGTTTATTTAATAAGCAAATAAAACATAAACTTTTCTTCTGCCACACAACTTTTTCACCAGATATACGTTCATGTATACGTACACTACACATGCAAGACCTCAAACGTTTATTATATTTTTTTCAGTTTCACTTTATTGACAATTCTTCAACATACAATTACACTGGTTTCAGTTTAGTATACTGCTTCAAGTACATAGAGACTACAAATGAAATACACGCTAATATATCCCTATAATTCTTTCAAGTATCTACAATCCCAGTAGTTTCCAGTTTAATACTCCTTCGTGTACACAATCGGTTAATAGGAATGAAATACAGGCAAATATATACTTATGATTCTTTCAAATATATACAATCACCATGATTTCACTATATACGCCTTCATGTACACAATCCTTCCCAAAAAGTGATGCACACAAAAATATATATGGATAGTGTTTTCAAATGTATACAATCACAGTGGTTTAAGCTTTGTATTCCTGGATGTATAACAATTGGTTATGAGAAATGATGTACATGCAAACATATACGGGTTTTCAAACATATAACTTTAGCGAATACTTAAGAAACCAATACAATGATCAGAAACACAATATGCTAAAAACGAACACGAAACTGAGTCAGGACACACAAAAAACAAGAGGTAATGCATAAGTATGGCTAATGACACAGCTGGGTCACTTTATGCCAAATGTCCCAGCCATTTTGGCAACCATCTGAAATGTATTCGAAAAACTCGTGCTGCATTGAAAATAGTGAACTTCTGGAATATTTAGGAGAGGAAAAATATTTGGCCACGTGGCTGCCTTCAGAACTTTCTGGAATGCCGTCTAGGTGTTGTATGTGAAAAATGTTATTTTAAAAGCACCGCTCCTTCTTTCCATACGAAACTCGGTCTACGTGTTACGTAACAAGAGCTTAATTTGGGAGAGTTGGTTCATCGTGGTTGTGTGCTAGTCACAGCGCGACAACTTTAGGAAGAGACAGAAAGGACAGGAAAGAGCACAGACTGTCAACTGAATTTAATGAATGTGCTACGAGTGCTTTTATACGGAGTACAAGAACCGTGTTCATGCGCGACCACACGTGTGAGCATTACAAAATAATTTTAACTGTGAAAAAAATACTCCCTCTCGGAAAGGATAAGTGAACGTGTAGTGATGCACTGATCATTGGTTTACCTGATAAAAAATATTTCTACAAACGTTAAATTGGCATTAAGTAAACCTATTCTCGTGACGAATGGGGCAAGATTGACTATTCCTGTTGCTGTTTAGTACACACACTTTTGAAAGCTTGCAAGGGGTGGAAAACAACACGCTAATATCATATCTGCTGGCTATTTTTCTAGTTGTGAGACACGTGATGTGGTATAACATGCAAAGGTTTTGGTCATTGTTTTTTGTTGGTCCTGTCTTCTTTAACTTTACTTTCAGCAGGAGGGTTTTGCAAACGGGTGTGAAGATTCTGTTGGGATACCCAGCATCTTTTAGTCCTTTAATCTGGTTTTTAAGCCTGACCTCACCCTTGTGCTAACATGACTTCTGAAGGGTGGCCTGAATACATGTGGTATCAATTCCTCTTTCTATTAATTTTGAATGCCCACTATCAAAAGGCAGATCATTCTTAGCGCTCCTGGGCTGATAGCACCAGCCAATACCCCAACAGCATCATCACACTTGTTTGCGAAACCCTCCTGCAGAAAGTAAAGTTAAAGGAAACAGGACCAAAAGAAAAAGAGAATGACCAATCACCTTTGCATGTCACATGGTACTACGTACATAAGGTGTCTCACAATTTTAGGAAAAGAGCCAGCAGATATGACATTGTTGTTTTCCACCCCTTGCAAGCTTTCAAAAGTGCATGTACTTACAGCAACAGGAATAGTCAATCTTGCACCATTCGTCACTAGAATAGGTTTACTGAATGCCAATCTAATGTGTATGAGATACCGCTACCACGTGGAAAAGTAAACATAGGACAAACTGGGCAATGCTTCAATGATCAAGCAAGACAGCATGCTTCAAATGTTAAGAAGGGCTATTGGCCGGACACCGTAAAGAATGTAAGTGTAGTCCTAGGTTTCATAAAACCCGGTTTTTGAAAAAAAAAGCAAGCAGAAAAATGAGAGATTTTAGAACTCTTTATCAGGAAGGCCAAGGATCGATGCATCAGTACACCTTCACTTATCTTTTCCGAAAAAGAGTATTCTTTTCTCGGTTAAAATTATTTTGTCATGGTCACACATGTGTTGTTGCAGATGAGCCCTGGTCTTGTGCTCAGTATAAAAACGCTCGTAGCACCTTCAATAAAATTCAGTTGACAGCGCTCTTTCCTGTCCTTTTTGCGATAAGATTTTTATTACAGAAAAGAATTTCATTTTCTTACAGTTTAGGTATAATGATGAGTTTTCATTGTATTACAACATGGAGCAAATTGCATCTCAATACGGACAAAATTCACGATTTTGTGAAATTCGTGATATTTTCTCGTATATTTCAGCATTTGAGAGGTATAAAGATATTTTTTCCTCAGAATATACCTTCTGTACAGTAAGTATTCACTGCTCAGATATTCATACAAAGTGCAATATTGCAATAAAAAATGCAAACAACACATTTTGGCTTTATTCTTGGAAGCGAATGTGGCAAAAAAATTGCACTATTATTATTGAGCTTCAAATACCTTACAGAAGCACATTTACTTAACAGGTAGACCGAATTTGCTTTAGAAAAAACAAGCGGTAGTTTTAAAACAAAATTTTCCACAAACAGAACACAGACGGCATTATGCCAGGAAGGTATAAGCCAGCCACATGAACAAAACTTTTTTTCTCGCTGAAGTATTCTAGCAGTTCACTGTTTTCAACACAGTAAGTCAGCACATTTTTTTTTTTCAAATACAATTCAGATGGTCGCCAAAGTGGCTGGGACGTTTGGCATGGAATGGCCCAGCTATATTTAAGCAAAGTAACTTACACAAATAACAATATTTGTTCATCTACCATGACCACACTAGAAAAAGTTGTTCAGGCATTGTGACACTAAAATTTTCAGCGTCGTACTGCCTGAACAACCTCTTTGATAAACTCCAAACTCACGCCGAGAAAAAGCCGCTCAATCACGGTGGATGTTGAAGGCCTTGCGGCCGTAGACAATGTTGAAAATAAAAAAAAAAATCAACTCATCAGTGCTGTCACTCCTTCCTTCTTCGTCATTACTGACACGGAAGATCTTGGTTATCCATGTGGAGGTTCAGGAAGTAGGCTTGCTCTAGGCTGGGTCCAGGGTTGACTACGCAGGACGTTAGCGATACCCTCTCATCCTGTAATAAGAGCAAATATGACTTCTCATAAAAAAATTTTCGTGCTGTTCTGGCAGCACCATATATAAAGAATGTGTAGTGTGTATCCTTCGAAATGGCGTGTAATTGACATTACACTGAACTTGAAGCATACAACCCATACATTCCAATAATTTCGTATGATAAAGATAAGAGTTTTCCAGCATACAGCGAATTCCCGAAATGAGGTGAAGTGTAAGACTACAGCTCAAAAATGGCACTTACGAAAGCCTGAACTCACTTAGGAATCAAATTCCTTCTAGGGTAGTGAGCCAGTGTGAAAAACAATTCTTAAAGTACAATGTTTAGAACATGTAGCATTAATCAAAACGCACAAGAAACTTACCTCTTCATGTACAAACAGTGAAGACATCTCTGCTTTCTCTTTTACATGAGAACAAATGATCTTGGGCGTGGCACTAGCGAAGAGGTCTGCAAATAAAAGTAAAAGATTTACTTACTTAAATCACGCCTCAAACAATCTGAGGAATTGTTACAAGTCACCAATCAGTGCAATTCTGACTGCCTCTATAAGGGCATCAAAAATGAACAATTTTCTCGTTCTTTCTACTCTCACAAGACGCTCCGTCAATGGAATCTAATCCAAATTTGACGCTGTGCTTCCTATTTGCCTGCTTTCTAGACGTAGGGCTGCGAACATGTGTGTTGTGCACCTAATCTAGCACAGAAATTCGTCATCTATAATTCAATCATCTTAATTCATTGTAATTTGATGAAAGATGTGATAGCTCGTCCAGTTTTTAAAGAGTTGCGGGCCTGCAATAGGCACTGCCTTGCACGTATGAAAATACTTCTTTTAAAAAAAATTCAAAGCTTGCTTTCAGAAAAAGCGTCTGGCATATTTCGACAACCAAGCCCATCCTCTGATGGCAATCAGGGGCACGCTATTAGCGATTATTGACTACGAGATTTACAAACGTAACCCGTGCCTAAATACTCAGTTAAACACAATCACGCAAGTAAGAGCGCTCGAACGACACCAACGCGCGCGGACGCCGCCTACGTTGCAGCAGCCATGACTTATACTAGAGCAACCGCACATAGCTCCAACAGTCACGTATACTCTCTCGATTCTGTTATAACGCCGAACATTATCGCAGATGAAAGCGAAGCACGAAAACAGCAAACAGAAACGAGGGAAAACAACGCACGGCGATGGTCACAACAACGCGCCTTTGGAAGTCTGCTAGATCTTTCCCTGTTGCTGTTGGCACTTGTCCTAAATAGCTTAAAAGACCGAGGCGCACGTGCTGGGAGCATCGCGGCATATCAGCACCTCCAACTATACCGTCTTTAAGCAAAAAAAAAAAAAAGCCATTTCGTACAGTGCGCCTCTGTACATATTTTTTTTTCTTTCTTTTCTACGCTTACACCTATAGGAGCACGTTGCACATTTGAGTATTAATAGAAATGTTATTACGATGTAGTCCAAAGCACATCTTAAAACAATATTAATCACTTTGTGCAGTGTAGAGACAATGTGCGATCAGCAACTAATCCCGCCCTTGTTAAGTGATCACATCACTCACTGTATGAGTGATGCAGGCACTTACACAACATCGCGCATAGCAGTGTGAACTCGTTAAGTCACACGTTTATTTGGGCATCTGCAACAGGCCCGCGAACGCATGCTGTTGTAAATGGCTGGCAGCCTACTTCGGCAGAGCTGCTGCAGGCGCCCAGCTAGCGCTGTATGATTACTACCTACGAAAACAGTACACTCACCGTTAACAGGCCCACGTTGTGCGTGTCCGCCACTCCATGAATATTCCTTAATCCGAGCGTCACTTCAAACACGGTGTCATGCGTGACCACCATTGAATACGCGCCTGTTCGCTAGAACACACACAGCGACCAAGACCCCCGACCAACGCAACGCATTTGAAAGACTGATGAGACAGAGAGGGCAACACTGAGAGAGAGAGAAGGAGGAGGCACTGGCGGCGGCGTGGCGGCGCCGCAGCTGTCGACGCAGGTGTTCTGTGACGCAACTCTTCGCTTATCTACGCCGCCGTTGTGGGAGCAACGCTGGCCGGGTTGAGCGGGGGGGGGGGGGGCGTGGGGGGGGGGGGAGGAGCGGCGAACCCGCCAAGACGGCGCCGAAAGGCAAACGCTACGGCGCATACGGCGGACGGCCGTTCAACGCGGAATGACTCCTTGTAAACGGCCACTCTCCTTCCAGCCAGTCGCACAGCGACGCAGGTTATTTACCAGCCTCGGGTTCTTTGAGTATTTTGACGGAATGCGACTGGAGTGGGCGAAAAATAGTGAAGCAAAACTTGCGCAAAACAAACTGCACCATGGAATGGCCAGAAACAAAAATTATTTCGTCCTCGGTGGCATTAGCGGGAGAGCATCGCTACACCTTTTTCCAGAGAAGTTTCTTTTTGCATTGTCTGTGTCAGGCGATTCCGCGTAGTCGATTCCGCGTACTGAATGCGTAGTCGAAGCTGGAACAAATTAATCCACAGTAGCGGATGTTTAGAAGGCTTGTCATGCACGACGAAACGTGCCGAGGTTGTTATAACAAACTTTTTGCTGACCACATGATCAGCACATAATTCAATATGGTTGCCCAATGAGCTAGCTAAGCACCTGTAGCAAAGGCAGTGCACGTTCTTGTTAAACGTTGTTAATATAAACGATGGTTGTGCATAAGTGCAGTGACAGCTTTCCGTGGGAATTGGTCATAACCCACGTTTTCGAGCGTAGAAGCGCCTCAACGGAGCTAATCAGTTACCACAGCAAGTTCGTAAGCAATGATGAGGTACGAAAATGTGCAGCTGTTTTCCATGTACTGAATAGTTAGTGTACAGTGCCTTGACCACCACCATTTCTTAAGCCACCTCCCATATAGACTCCCAGTCTGAACAGGTGTGGGACCTTAAACACTAAGAAGCAGTGCCCCCCCCCCCCGCACACACACACACACACACACGAAATTTGAGGGCGCACGGGCTGATGCAGACGTATACTTATTCACAGGCGCACACACATACACGTATACACACATACGGCAACACACACACGCGACCGTAAACGCACGCATGCATGGGCGTACACATGTGCACAGGCACGCTTAACACAAGCACGGACTCGCACATACACGCGCACGCACACATGCACGGGTGTACACACAATCGCGCTTACACGCGAACACATGCGTAGGCTCACGCACACACACCCATACTCGGGCGAACATTATGTTCCTGTATATAATCCACAGCAAACATGTAGCTTATAACCAACGCTAAGGTGAGCTTTTGTAACGTGGATTGCAGTTAATTGCCATTATAGATGAAACGCGATTTGCTTCTGCTGGCATTCTGCTGTATTCGGAGAGCACCTTCACACATTCTAAGTCTAGGCCGTCATTTAACGCAAGGTCCACATATTCGTGCAGTAGCTACGCTGCTCGGCCGCCAATCCGAAGGTCGCGGGTTCGATGCCGGCCGTGGCAGTCGAATTCAGATGGAGGCGCAAAGGTAGAAGCCTGTGCACTGCGCGATATCAGCGCCCATTAAAGAACACCAAATGGTCAAAATCTCTAGAGCTTTCCACTACGACGACCCTCATAATCATATCGAGGTTTTTGAGACGTAAAATAGCAAATATTATAATTATGTGTTCTTCTTATGCTGCATATTCCATCTGATGAATCGTCACCTACACCCTTTTCAGGCAGAAAAGCACCCTTAGAGCCTATTTTAGGGTGCTATCGTGGCAAGCACCCAAACAAATGGGTGCTTTTTTTCAATCGACCATTTATGGGTGTTAAAGGGTGTTGAAAAGGGTGCTTTCTCGTAAAAGCCCCCTTTTTACACCCTTTTGAGTGTAAAAGTTTTTACTGTGTAGATGCATCGGCTGCGATCGCTGCGAAGGCCTGATCGTTGTACCCTAGAGGCACCGCGAGCTGGCCCGAAAGGTCAGCGTCAAAGGAAGTTGCCTTGACGAGACTATAGCGGAGTCACGTGAGGTTTCCTTGGGTTCTTTGTTTTTCCCCCCTCCTTCATGATAGTAAGTGAGAGAGAGGCTCTTCCAGCTACGACACCACAACAGGTCGTAGCTTAAGCGCTGCGCTTATTGACTTCGAATTCCGTGGAAAGCGTGTGTTACACCTTGCAGTCTCGTGAAGCGGTGAAAGAGTCTGAAGATTACGCCGGTGAAAGTGCCTGGAGATTACGCCCTTAATGAAAAGGTTGCGGGCTTGAGTGACAATGGTGCGCCAAAAGCGGACGAGGCTGCGATTTTAAAAAAAGTCTGCAGCAGGCAACAAGACGCGCGCGGAGTATATAGTGAGCGTGACAGAGATAAAGGTTTGAAGCATACAATGGCTCTCCAACGCGTAGTTTTAGGTGCCTTGGCATTAAATCGACTGGAACGCTAATTTGAGCACGGTGCACCGTGGCCGTCGCTGAAGTTGTCTGGGAAAAGTGTGGTCTTCCCTCATGACATATTCTGAATGACAGAGGGCAGCTTTACTTCAGTCTTGATACGTAGCCATGGCGGGGGGGGGGGGCGAAAATGATTACTGAAAAATTAGTCACGGACCTGTCCCGGTCGCGTACGAAGAATTGTATACGAACTGCATACGCGGAAGCTACCGTATACCTTGCGTCTGCGACGAAAGAGGATGCGGGGCGGACGTCAAAGTGGTGGGGCGTTGCGGATGGTGGGAGACTGTGGAAAGCCTGCAGGCGCTAAACGGTGGCACAGTGACGCTGTCGTCTCGGAGGCAGTTTTCTCGGTCGGGCCGCCTCGATCGGCCGACTCGCTTCCCCAAACGCGGGGTCACACGGGCAGGCCGTTAACGGCACCTGCGATGTGGAACCGCCGCCTTCCCCTTCCCGACATAAGGACATTAGCGCTCTTTGATGACTCGCTCGGCTGTCTCGCTCCTTCACTGCTCGGGGCCAGAGGTGGCGTAGGCACGCGAACACAGTGGTACGTTTGTAGCGGCTGCCACTTGCGCTGTGTGCTGCTCCTTGTATTTATTCGGGAAGTTTAGGAGCTGGAGCTTCTCTTTCTCTTTTTCGCAGCAGGATTTGCTATTGCAGAAAACTAAAATGGCGCGCTAGAGACACAACAATGTCAGCACTGTCCTTTTTCCTTTGAACTGCCTACGTCGTGTTGAGTGGGCTAATTGTAAGATCGTCGAAAGATCGCGAAAGCGAACGCTCTTATATTTCTAAACTATAGTGCGCACTCTGACAAACGAGCGTGGGCTTAAACCTTTAAGCCGCGTCAAGCCCGTCTTAAATGACCGGCTTGACATCTCGCGAATAATCTTCGCACCTGAATAGTGTACTTTCAAATTCGGGGGAAGGGGGGGGGGGGGAGTTGGATGAACGAACCGCTTGAACTTGCGTTCGAACTCGCATGACAGTAACCTCGAATGTCATTTTTCCAAAAATAACGCCGTTCTGCCTGACGTTGGTCTAGCGGCCTGTCACGTATTATATCAGCATAACAGCGTGCACTTCATGCGTAGAGCCATTCGAGCTGAATGTGTGTATTGCTCAGCATATGTAGGCTTATGTGCTGATAATGTCGCTTGAGGGATTTCCACTCTGAAAATGATGACGGGCGATCTTTCCTCCCTCCTACTTCGATCCCATCTTCGCACGCGTTATCTGCGTACTTTATAATTCGCGTGTACCTTTGCTTCTATTCTATTTTCTTCATGTACACACACCTCCGTTTGTTTCTCCCGCTTTAATTTTGCGGTTTTTTCTCTCTCTCTTTCTTCCTGCAGCAAGTGCAAATCAACGATGACTTCTGCGGCATGGACGTGAACACGCCGCTAGACGGCAGCAAGCCGGTGAACGCGACGCCCGTGCTGACCTACTCCAACGTGCTGCTCACATCGGTGGCGGCCGTCTCCACGCACGACTACACGGTCGCCTTCCTCGGAACCTCCAACGGACACCTCAAGAAGGTACGTGTCTGTCTGTCCCCTATCTCTCAGTTGGCATGCGTCGTACGCGTCTGCATACGACGTTACGTAAGCCGCCCGCTGCAAGTGCACCGAGGAGCAGCAGACCTCGCGCGTGCAAAACCGGACGCCTCCGCCGAACTGCGGTGGCCGCTTTAAATAAACCCAAACTCGTATATCTCCTCATCGCCCCAGCGATCGCAATCTCTTTAACTCCTTGCGAGCAATGTCTCTCCGACAGGCAATGCGTGCAGGAAAGGCCGATGCGCCAGCATAGCCTCGATCTGTCTTGTCTGTAGTGGATTATACAACGTGCGTTACGCCGCTAAGCTTACGCGACGGTGGGCCGATGCCTCCGGGATACCCGCGTTACCAGTATATCGAATTATGCTTATATCGCGCCGTTCTAGAACAGCCACGGTAACAGCCTAACCACCGAACGAGAGCAAAAAGTCAAGGAGGTTAACCATAAGAAGATTATCTGAGGAAGACTGATATAGTTAGTGCTCGAGTGTAAACCAATGCCCTCGATCCAGTGCGGCCGCCTTCCTGGGAGCGCGAGCATATCGCTGCTTTCGTGAACTCAACGACACAACTATCTGCGATCTCTCCTTGTAATCCTTTATCTCGTCGTGTCTTCCCAGTCGGCTGATATACTGCGGCTTGTTACTTCGTTTTCCCTGATCATATTTAAGCACTGGTTTTGAAGCAAGGCTGAGTGATAGACACTGTTGCAAAAGTAGGTCAAGTGGCGATGGAAGAGGATCGTTTAAACCGACGTGCCCAGCTGACAACGAGCATAATGTGCGAGTCGCATGTCGAAAACACTAATGTTCTGCAACGGAGCATGGTGACTTCCACAATCACGTTTTTAATGTCTGACCGAATGCGACTTGTTTCCAGAAGAAGCCTTCCTTGCCACTCTATTTAATCGCACATAGCAGCGCTGTGTCAAAAGTGGCGTTGTAGTCATTCAATATCGAAAATGTGGTTGTATTGCCCGTGCCTTTTTTTAAAACACTTCTTGAGTACCATACTCGGAACTATATAGCGGGTGACAGTAGACCTAAGAAATACTGATAGCCTGTGTGGCGACAACGTAAGGCTGTAGCATTGTCGTATACTACCAATTAGGTTCGCTCATTTCCGTGGGTGACAACAAGCGCTCTTCCTGCTGTCTTGAAGGTTAGTCTTACCGTATGAAAGTTTCGTGTCGTTGGTCCTAGGTTACAGCTTCAACGTCCTCGAAGTTTTTAACGAAACATAAACGATAATATTGGAACTAAATAAGGCCTACGTTTATCGTCTATTAAGTCTGTCGTTTTTTATTGACAGAGTAAAAACACGTAAGCTGAACAGTGCTTATTCCAGCTGACACGTAAAGGAAGGGCAGCTGCATGCAATGCGTTGTTAGCTCGTGCATAGAGCTCTCACTCAGGTCGTCACGGGGGCAGGCCCGCAGTCAGGATTTTTTTCCCGAGCGGGAGGAGGTGTCGAGGCGCACGGCTTAGTTCTTAGAATGTCTTTCCGCGGCAAAAAGAAATAAATGTTTCCCGGCAGTATGGCCGACTGAACAAACTTTGAGTGGGAGGGGCATCTACCCTTTGTTGTCGTGCCTGACCGGCGTATGCATCACCGCAATGCGACGCGTGCCCAAAGTCGTAGTCTCCGCGCATCGTCCAAGCCGGGATCCGCACGGGGGCTGTAATGGTTGAGTGAGCAGGGCTGCGATAGGGCGTGGCAACGCCTCGCGACTATAACGCCGAAGGTTGTCGCCGCGGGCGTTGCGTAAAGGGCAGAAGCGCACGTGCGTTCGATCGTCGCGAGATGCGTGCCGGCTTGCTTCCATCGGGATGCCGATATTGGTTCGATCTACAAGAACCTTCGCGCCCTCCCGTTGCGTAACGTTGCCCCCGCCCCGTCATCGTGTGGCCCTTGCCGGGCTGCGATCGCTAAGCGATCGAACCTTCCGCTCGACTTCTTCGTCGGTGTTTCTTGGCTTCGCTGGCGCGAGCTCGTAATACATACTCGAAGACTCGTGATCAACACCGAAGAATAGGCGGCTGCGCTTGGTGCCTTGTCGGCACTCGGGTAAATTGACGAACCAGGGCGCCACTCATAGCGAAAGGAGGGGGGTGGGGGGTAGTCGATGGAGGGACGGCTGCATATAGTGTTGGTCGTTTTGTGCGTGTCCTTGTTATACTTCTGCGCGTGCCTTCCTGGTCACCTGTCCACGATCAGCATGCACGTCTGCGGTCCACCCGTCCGTGCTTGGTTGGCTGAACGCTACACTGCGCGCCACCTTTTGAGATGGAAAGGATGCGTGTTTGGATTCACTCTAGTATATTTCATATATTCCCGGCGAAGTAGACTGCCAGTGTGTGATTGAAAATTCAAAATTATTCCGATCATTGCTTTTGCAAACTGCAGGTGCTCGCCCTTTCCTTTGCTAGCCCGTGGTCTATTTCTCTGATAAAATCTGGAAACGTATCACGGCCTTTGTAGGCCGCGACTACACTTGGACAAATATTTATTTATTTATTTATTTATTTATTTACGGCCTTCCCCTTTCCTGGCGCAGCCGTGTTCACTGCACTCAGTGTCTTTCCCGCGCCGGAGGTCGATGACATTGGGAGCAGGCCGAAAAAAAAAAAACACATGAATAAAAGGGAGGGATGAGACTGGTGCTTCCGCTGCCACCAGGGGCCATCACATCACTGCCGCCGTGATGGTGTGTCGGCGCGCGGTCACCGTATACACCCACCGCATTAGCGCTTTCTGTGTCCGACCGCCGGGTTCTTCGGACGAGAGGTTTCTAACAGCGCACATTCTGCGTGGCGTGCTTCCTTTTTTCCGCGCTAACGTCGTTTTCCGGGGCCGGGCACAAACCAAGCGCAATTTGGTCGACGTCTGCCCGCGGCTCGTTTACGTCCCTTCCCTACGGCGCCACTTGCACCCCATTTTCGCGCGCATTTATCGGCGACGTAACACCTGCGCACTATGAGAGGCCCCTGCCGAGAGAGGGGCACCGGGAATGCAGACGCCTTTAGGCGTAGGTCGTGAGGCTGTAGTGGCCGAGGTCGATGTGTCCGGGGCTATCCACTCGCGAAAGGTAGCGAGAAAACGCCAGACTGGCTGAAGTAAACGGTTGTAGGGCCTGATCGCCAGGGGGCGCTTGTCACGCTTCCGCTGTCCAACCGCGCCCGTGCCTTCTCCGTGAACTAGCTATGTCGTGCGTTACTGTGGTCTCTCTCTCTCCCTTTCTCGATAAAGGTGCATGTGCACACACCCTCGAAAACGGAAAAGGAGAGGGAGGGGGGCAGGTTGAATCGCGGTGTGGTTTCTGCACTCTTGTCTCTGATCGAGTAGAAAATAGACGTGGAAATAGACGTAAAGACGCGATAAGTGGCAAAAATAGCACGGACCGGGGCAAATCTGTCCACAGGGTCGCCTTATTTCTGTAGCAGCGGGAACGTGATTTATGGACTGGCGATCATCGCTCGGTCAAAACATCTTGTGGCTTTATGTGAAGCAAAAGAGGAAGGGAGGATGGAGAGAACACAGTGCTAGGTGGGAAGTTTGGTGTCATCACCGCAAGACGATACCCTACTAAATAACGCTTCGAACCCCCTGACCATGGAGTCATGTACTGCTCTCCATTCTTCGATACTGTCGTGGCTGCACCGAGGTTCGACGCCGAAAACCGTTGTTTCTGTGAAGTTAACAAGTTTTCTTTGTTGTTGTTGTTTTTAACTCACAAACTTTGGGGTGTTTCTGCTCTTTTTCGAACGGTCATGGATTACTGAGGCTTCGCAACAGCATCGACTAGCAAGAAAAAAAAAAAAGAGAGCGAGAGAGAGAGAGAGAGAGAGAGAGAGAGAGAGAGAGAGAGAGAGAGAGAGAGAGAGAGAGAAACTTAGCCTATTCGGGCGTGCTTAGGCAGCGTCGTGCCTGACTTGTCTCGGTGCTGTGAAGGAATGGAAACATTCACTTTTTGTTTGCTCATCCATCTCTGCAGCAGCCGAGCACAGCTCGTTAAGCCATGACCGTATCATCGACAGGTAACTCAGCGCAGCGTAAACTGGCTCCATCAGTCGGGGTCTGGAAAGAAAAAAGCAAATCCCAAAACAAGGCCTCCCTCATTATATTCTTGTAAGGACAATAAGGACCTGATGTTGAAATAGCGAGAAGACGCATACTTATTAACTTGATCGCTCTCATAACTCGTTACAAATAAAATCGCGAAATAAGCTTCAAAATAAAAAAATTTGAGGGAAGCACGAAACATGATCGATGCGAGCCGATGAGGTGCGGTCTGTGGAGGGGAGTGCTTAAGGGAGGGGGGGGGGGACGCGAAAACGGTAGGGAGGGGGTCCTTTTCTTTCTCGGGAGTGTCAACAAGGCGGGAGAGATTGGGCTTTGGCGCAAAGGACACCGGAAAGAAGGCGGGTAAAATAAAAAGAAATCGTCGGTGAACTCCCAAGAAAATCGACGAGCTAAAGCGAAAAGAAAGCGCTTTTTCCCGCTTCGTTGTCGCACAAGCAGCTCTTCTTTCCTGTAGCTCCTTCCTTTTCGCTATGCCCTTCTTTTATTTCTTTTTCCTCTCCTCCTCCATCTTTCGTAAACGCCGGTGTTAGAATTGAGGGAAGTAAGGATGACGGCGGGAATAAAACCGCAGCACGTTTTCCCGCTATCCCGTCCTCTCCCGCTCTTCTTCTTCTTCCTTAGCGTCGTCGTCGGTTCGCTGGCTGTCTCTCCGAATACCGAGCGCCGCTCGTTTTCGTTCGTACGTGCGCGCGTACACAATCGGCGTCAGCGCTCACGCCCTGCACCCTCTTCCTTCCCTCTAGCATCCTTTCCTCTCCGCATCTTCTTCCTTACCCTCCTCCCCTTCTGTTGACGCGACGCTCGACAAATCCGAGCACGTTTCGCTATCGAGAGCAGATTCGTCCTCGACACACTACTCACACTTCGCTTTGTCATTTCTTCTTCTTCGCCGCCAGTTTCTCGCTAACGTGGTTGCGAACTGGTTCGTTTCTCGTCGGGCTCTTTTGTGAATTGCCCGCTTTGCTTCGGTAGGTCGATTGCGCACCCTCCCGAGTGCTTTCACCCTTGTCTGCGCTTCGGTTCTCGCCATTTCTTCTTCTTCTTTTTCTTCTTTCACCCTTCGACGCCGCAGCCTGAATTTGCGTACGTGTGTTTCCCTCCCTCAAGCTTCCGCGACTAGCGGTGGTGCCTAGTTCTTAAATAGCTTGTCCCCGTCGGGTCGGCTGTCACAGCGGAGCAACTCGGAAGCAACGGTTATAGCAAGTGGCTTCCGTTTTGTTTACTCTTCTCCCCTGGGAAGTCTGCTTCTTTCTAACGCTTCTTCTAACGCAAAACACGTCTCCGGTCTCGTTTCCCATCATAAACGTTCGCAGTGTCCGAACCGTTCTCAGTTTGCACTTTCTTTCTTTCTTTCTTTCTTTCTTTCTTTCTTTCTTTCTTTCTTTCTTTCTTTCTTTCTTTCATTCATTCATTGGCGTACTGCAGCCACCCCAACCAGTGCTTTCGTGTTCGCTTCTGAGCCTTCTCTCTTCAACAGTTCAGTATCGTAGTAGCGTATCCTGCAGCACCGTGCTGCGGAGAATGCTCCGCTTGATAGCGCTTACCTAGACAGCAGAGCTCTCGCTGGCTCAATAGTTTTCGTGCTTTTAATGATTTTTTTCTTTGATTCGTGTCTCGCGTCGAGCAAGAAGAGGAGGATGGCGGGAGGATATTTCCGAGAATGCAGGGAGTTGAAGTGGGCCTCACTTGTCGCCTGAATAATCAAAAGAAGATCAGCAGCTTCCGTCCGAGGAGCTATTTGCCATTTGTGGGGCCGAATTGGTAGGTATATAATAGAAGAAAAAGAAGACTGTAAAAGAAAAAAAAAAATGAGGGTGAGTGGGGATGAAGGAAAGACCGCGCAGATGGTTCTGAGTTCATTACCCAAACGACTTTCGCATTCAGCTAGCAGCCAGCCGGTTTCGCTTTTTATGAGAGGGGGCTCTATACCGGCCGCTGTCTGCGTTGGAACACGAATGATGACTGCGCTCAAAAAGAGGCCGCCGGCGACTATATAGGAGAATGTCGAAAGCGCGGGAGGTAAAAATAAATGCGGTAGTAGTCGTAGTATATCGCAGTGGCTCTCTTAGAAGCAGCAGCAAACAAGAAAAAAAAAAGAGCGGCATTTTTGGAAGGACAAATACAACAGGGAGTGGTCAATGACTCGAGGAAGGATGGAATAATTTGCATACTCAACCCATTAGGGAAAGGGGACCAGGCATTTGTTCCGGGAATGTTGTCGTATATCGGTGGTGGTGCCCGGCGCCCACACCCCCTCCTGGATTTGAACGTTATTCTGAGCGTGCTCGGCTTGATGAGTAGTCGCGCATTTAATTACTCCTTCCTACCCTTCTAGCGTATAGCCTTTTTTCTTTTGTTGTTGTTTTCTTACGTCTCTTTTGCACTCCGTAACAATGCAGTTTTCCCTTTTCTGAGGTACCTCTATAGAGGACAGTGTTCTTGTTCCAAGTCGGCAGGCTTTTTTGTTTTGTACTTGCGGAAAACTTCAGAACTCCGAACTGCCTTTGTCTAGTGGTTGTACCATAAAATCTGTTCATTTATAAAGGAGGCAGCGTCACAGTAAATGCATTCATTGGTGCGAAAAGTATAATTTTGTTTTTTTTATACCACTCTTGAACGTTATATCCCTCGCGAACAAACGCGCGTGGGGAGTTTGGTGACAATGAATAGGAAGGGAAGATGAGCCGTAATCAGGAAAGGAGGGATGAGTGAAATCTGGATGGACAAACTCGACAGCGTCTAGTTTGCTACCCCACGTGGGGCGAGGGGAATGGAAACAGGACGAGAAGGCAGGACATGTAAGCAGCGACTCGATGTAGTTCGGGCCAGTTCCCCATTGTCAGTAACACTATAGAATACAAAGAACTTTGGTAACGAGTATGCACCATGGGTCGAAGGAACGTCGATGACGTATAGGGACATCAATAATAGACTGCAAACTAAATTGTGTCGGCCGGGTCTCAAGCTGGGCCGATGACTCGGCCTTGGTCGCTGGATTTACGGACCGTACAATCGCTTACTGTTAGACTTCTCACGTGAAGCAGGTTTGTATGTTTATCTATGACACCGTGTTGCTGCAGAGTATTTAAACGCCGCGTGCGCGGGCGTTTGGCGGTTCCATGTTATGGGCGTAGAATTTATACATGGGCATGCGTGAAGCGAAATACTCGCAGGAAAAGATTTAAAAGTGAAGCGCTTGATAAGAAAGCGCCCGAAAGGCTGATTGACCCCGACCTGAGAGAAGCGCGCCGTACTACACCACGTTGTCAATTATGCTCGTGCAACGCAAACCGCATAGCAACGTCGGTTATATATATATATATATATATATATATATATATATATATATATATATATATATATATATATATATATATATATATATATATATATATATATATATATATATAAGGTGTCTGCGACGAGCACGTTTCAACTATGAGCCGGCAACCGAACGATCTAATGGTCGCAGCGATGCGAGTCGCGTCTTCGCATCTTCGACTCGTTCTTTCGAGAACTGTCTTTCGGCGAGCGTCGTTTTGTACCTCTCCCCACGCCTCGACGCGAGAAGGGCGCTGGCGGTGCCATAGCTTCATCGACGTCGACCACCGCCGGAATCACTTCCAGTAAAAGGAAGAATGCGGAGAAATTGGGTGCCCACCGTGGGGCCACCGCCGCCTCTTTGATGGATGGGACCCCTGCCACATATACATATAGCGTTTCTTCACCTTTCTATGTCAACGCAGTCACTTCCTCTCTCTGGTGGTGGAAGTATAAACAAACTGACAAAAACTACACCGCAAAACGAAGTAATGACAGTCCTGCGCCACCGCGTGGCTTCTCTTTTGTTGCCCCGAATCGTTGTGGCCCACTCGGCTTCTTCGGCTTTCTGTTCGACGCGTCCAGCCCTATGGCGTGATGACTGGGCGCTGTGCTTGAAAGTATACAGGGTACCGCTCTGCTGAGCGCAGGTGCTTCTCCATTATAGGTGAAATACGTTCGTACGTTCCCCCTTGCCAGTAGCTCTGGCTTGACTTGACTTGGCTGTGAGCCCCGTCGTGTCTCGTCCATCGCACGCGCGCGTGTGTGTGTGTGTGTGTGTTTTTCCTCGCAACTTTTTCTGGCGAAATGAATGGCACATTCCGCGTTCCCATTGTCTGCATCTCCCTGTGTACACGTCGCGGCGCGTCTGGTATATACAAACCCGGGACGTGGCCGTTGAACTGTGTTTGCTTTCAACTTGACTGCGAGTGTTCGTCGATTGCTCGAATGTATCTCGGCGGTGCTTCCGCCCCGAGAATAGGCGGAAACATATCTCCCCCGTCGGACGTGCGCGGTGGTGGGGATGCGAAGCGATCGGTCAATCAATCAATCCTGAGCGGGGATTACTGTTTCGATCTTGGCATCTGGCGCTGCTGTCGCTCGTTGGGCTCTTCTCTCGCGCTGGATACGCGCTAATAGGCCCGTGGTGTCTTTGTCTCGAGCCTCCGCCCATACTCCGGATTGTATTTACGCCGCTAGTGTGAGCTCCGAGGAGGTTATATACTTGCGTAGGTGCCCGTTTGCTGCAAGAGATTCGCTTCAGTTGGGTAGCTGGTTCCTTTACGAGTTGGTTAACAAAAAAAAACGAAAAAAAAAACTAGGAAGTAGTAGTTCTGAGATCCCGCAGGCTGGAGAAACGCAACAGCACCGCGTCTGCTTGTCATTCTTTGTTCTTGTCTTTTTTTCGTTTAGCGCCGTTTGATTTAGAGCACGCGCGTGGATGCATGCGAACTTCCAGCGGGGTTTCTTATCTTCGTTCTTGTGGTGGCTGCATTTTACGATCGTTTTCTGCGGGCGCGCATCGTCTTCTCTTTCCGGTGATCTTCGTTTCTTCCTGACTCTTACCACCCACCGGTGGCTGCCGGCGTCCCCTATCTATCGCTCTGGCCGGCTGCATTCCCGCACGAACATCCAGTCTTTATGCTATGGAGAGCTACTACTTCTGTTCTTCGCGGGGCTTCTGTTTCCCGCGCGCGGCTGGGAAGCGGACAAGAAGCTCTAGATAACCGTCCTCTACGTAGGGGGGAGCTGTGCTGGTGTTTGTGTGGGCTGGTAACGCTGCCCCCTAGAGCTTTAACGCGGCGGCGGCTCTTCTTTCTTCTTTTTACGCGCGAGTGTCTTTCGTTCCGGGCTGCCTTCCTTTCGGCCTCCTCTGCCTCGCCGGAGACTTCGCAGTCTACGATGAGCAATGGCCGTGCGGGCGGGGCCCCTCTCTTCGGAGCTTCTGGAAGAAAGACGCTATCTTTTTATCCTCCGGGCGGTAGCGACTCTTCTGCCCTTGTATGTACCGCGTCGACGCCGTTTTCGGGACAGGAAAGGAGACGGTGACTGCTTTACTGCGAAGCGGCGGCTTTCTCCCCCCCTCCCCCCCCCCCGTTTTTCCGTTACTTCTGTGTGTGTTTTCCGATTGTTATAGCTAAGTATAGAAATTGCGGCGCGCTCTTTAGAGGCAACAACGCCGGAATCCCGTTCGTGCCATAAAACATTGCCGTTTTGTCGGGACGTTGACTCGAGAAAATCGTGTAAATGTGCATTCAAGATCCAATCGGTAGCGGCCGTTGACTTTACGCCGAGAGAGCAGAACTTCATTTTTTTCGAGTTCTTTTTCGCATTCACACCAGTCTCGCCTAGCACTTTTTTTTTCTTGGAGTGGGGGGGGGGGGAGGGGGAAGCTCCTTACGCCGGGGGTCGTACGCCCCGTGTCTTCGTAGTAGCGAGTGTTCAAGGCCATAAAATTACATTGCCTGTCAATAAAAACGGTCTCGCAGCATATCCACGGAGTGAATGATGATGATGAGTGGGGCGAAGCGTCCGTCAGTCAGTCCTTGCGTCGACCGCCCTCCCTTCATTTCGCGGACCGCAAGGCCGTCCTATTCAAGGGACGCCACAAGCCGTCCGTCTTCTCCAACAACGATAAATGCTGATTTTGTATACTGCACATAGTGTTTCTCACGTCTATACCGCACACAGTGTTTCTCACAATCGACTTTAGGGCGATTAACCTCCCTGCGGAGAGCTTCGTCTCACTCGTCATCATGCACATCGCGGATATGCTGCGATTTGTTTTTTGTCATGGTTTATTTCGAAAACCAGTAGGCTTGCTTGGCCTGGAATAGGTATATGAATTAGGGGAAAGAAGTAAAAAAAAATTCGAAGCTATCGAAACTTTCTAGTTAGTTAGTTGGTTAGTTAGTTAGTTTCATCTATTATTTTTGCTGCATGGATGGTAGTCATTCGGTATGGACACGTTTGTTCTTCTAGTCGTCGCGCCCTCTCCTGCGAAAGTTTTCGAGGTATAACATAGACGATCGATCAGCGCGACATTCGCTTGCAGTGTGAACACATCGCACTAACCAAAAGAGGAAACCGAGCAGACTACGCAATTATTCTGCGTGTTGTATTTGTACGTGCGTTTACTTCCGACGGCGGACTCCATTGTGAACACGTATGCGCGAGCGGTGATTGATGGCTGTGTCTTGAGTGTTCACGGCCTTCCGATTTTTTTTCTCCTTTTGTTTTCTTTAGTTGGCGTTGCGGAGCGAGAACGGTCGCCGTACGGTGTAAACTCTCGCGAACTTATTTGCCGCGGGCAGCAAATGCGTCCGCGGAGATCACGAACGTGCTTCGGCCGCCTTGGGAGTAATCTGCGCACTCGTTAATAAATGAGAACACGGGATTCGCCACCCTCGTCGCTTTTTTCTTTGTTATCGTTGTTATCACTCTTACTGTATCGAGCTCTCTCTTGAATCCGGAAAGCGATCTCGCTGAGTATATAGTTGCGTGTGAGGGCGTTTTGTTTCATTACTCCATGGGGTGCTGGACTGCCCCGCCTCGAATCCGTGCAATTTCGCCACTTTGTGCTGCAGCCTTCTCCCTCTCTCTCCCTTTTTCAGTTTCCGTCGTTTTTTTTTATTTTCTTTTTGCGAATCGCGGCGAGGTCATTAAAGCGCGCCGAGTGTTTGTGTCTTCATTAAAGGGTGCGCTCGGCGGGCTGTGCTGGGAGCGCGTGCAGACGCTCCTCCGTGTTTCCTCCCATTCCGTGCGGAAATCGCTTTCCGCGCCGTATAGTCGCGACAGAACGCGCCCATCGCGTGCGTCGCGCCCGGGTCGCCCGGGAGACGGACACACGAGAGTTGGATCTCCGCGTAATTGCGTCGCTGGCGTGTATCGGCGCTGTGACGCGAACGAAGGAGACAGAAGGAACGCGCCTGTGCGTTTTCTATGCGTATAGCTTGCATTTGCGTGAGACGTGGCGTTGAGAGCGGCCGCGCCGGTACGAGTCATTTCGTTGAGTTATTAACCTCGCGGCGTTAACGAGTCCGTCGCGTCGGTGTCGAATTATCGACTCGAGTTTTAAAAGACCGTCGTTGCGCTGCGCCGCATTTCGAGACTCGCGAACCGATTTCAACGCGTTAATTTAGATTTGCAGCGCGTATTCCGGATGGGATGGGAGAGAGACAGTTTGCGTGCTATAGAGCTGCTGCTTGGCCCCGGTATACTTCGCAGTTTAGTCGAGAGCAATGAACGGCCCGGCCGTGCATGCTGGAATGGCGGCCTTGCGTGCAGGTGCGACCGTGTCATGTGATGCTTAGTCGGGGCGGGTAGCATGCCGGGATTTTGTAGTCCATTGAATGTCCCACACCCGAGCTGGCTGGACGCGCACAGACGCCAATAAAATTGTAGCTGCATCGGTATCATGCCGAAGCAGGTTAGGCCCAGGGTGTGACCATGCTGCCTTTGACGTCATCAGAGTCGCCGTGTACTGAACCGGAGCGTTGTGAATATTTTTCCGTGATGTCGTGTGCAAGCTGTCTGAACTATATAGTTTATAAGTACACTAGGGGGAACTCTGGCACTAGTATCTATGGGAGCTGCAACGCACGGCGCTTGAGCAAGCATGGGAATTAGGGGTATAGTGCAAGGATTTGTGTAATCTTTGTACTTTCGGTGCCGTTTGGTTTCGCGAGGCTTGGAGCTGATTCGTCACGAGATGAAAATCGTAAAATCTTAAACAATTGCACTTTGCCACCTTAGTCTTTTAGGCTTACCAATTCATTCCACAAGACACTTCTTCACTACATACACAACACCGGTTTTACGGCGCACATTTAATACACATACACGCAAAAAATATATATTATGCCTTATGTGCTAGTCTATTTCGCAATGAAAAATTCAAATCTGGTCATAAAGTTCAAAACGCTTTGTTATTTAATTCGAAAGAGAACCAAAACACTGCAATAAACAAAACCACTAGTGTGTTCGAAGCCAGTAAGCACGAAGACTACCCATCATTCCCATGGTCGATGAACGATCGCAGCGTTAGAGTTCCCTTCAGTTACTATTAGGAAACTCTATGCCCTGAACCGTCGTTGACCGAGCAAACGTGTCATCTTCTGTATTTACGAACAGTTGGTTTTCGGGTATGCTTTCCCGCACGACATCAAGCGCAGTCTAGGCGCCACGGAGAGCGGCAAGGAGGTGCTCCCTCGAGCATTCTCGTGACCGACGACGTAGCGGCCGCTAATAATGTCGTCTTGCTTCTCCCCTTTGCGTGCTGGCGACGGCCAGTGGTCTCGCCGACGAAAATCAGACGGCAAGTATACTGCGATGGAAGTCGTTTCTCCTCCTCCATCGGCCTTCCTTGCGGCGGCGCCCTGTACGTTCTCGCAAATGCGACTGCGTTCGGTTATCGCGTGTCCGTTGCGTGGCACGATTCTTTCGCCGTATGACGTCGTATATTTATTTCAGCCGATTGGTGCAATACATCATGGAGACCGACATTAAAGCTGACCCCCCCCCCCCCCCCCCCCGAAACTTACCTTCTGTGCGCCATTCGCTGCAGTAATCATAGACTATCTCACGGATGGTTTGTGGTGCCGCCGTATTGAAATACAGCGTCGCCGTTTTTTTTCTTTTCTGTGTATATTAAGCAGCTAAACAAGTAGTGCTACTATGGTGGACGCGTGCACATCGAAACGGTTGGGTTGGCGCATTCGACGTTTCTGACTTTATTCACATCGCGTTATACAAAAACAAAAAAAAACATTATTTTAGCTGTCCAAGGTGGCGGAGCCCGTGTATCTCAGGGTGCAATTGTGTTGGTATTTGCAAGCATGCTGCTGTTGCTTGTGCTACGCCCACCGTCGTCCGCGGCCTCTGCTGTGTGCACGTATCGTAAGCGCCGTTCTTGCTCCCCGTGCGCTGGCTTCGCCTGGCAGCGGATGAGTTCCACAGTGAAGTGATATTTCGAGTACGGCTACAACAAGGCTTCGCAGTACTGCACTGAAGTAATCTTTTAAGACCAGAATTCATGGTTTTATAATTGGGACGGTACAGAGAATCAGGTGCTTGTGTTTTCGACTAACAAGAAATGATGCTGTTATTATTTGAAAAAGTCGCTTTTGATTAGTATATGGACAGTTGCGTTTGCGATGCGTGCTTCCTTGACGACAGCAGCTTTAGAGTAATCGGTTGTTAGAGTTACTTTGCTTGCACTTGGTGCCAACGAACGAATCTCAGGTGGAGAAGAGACAGTGGGGAAAGGAGAACGCATACGAATAGAGTGTCGTTACCGCATGGTAACAGTTCTAACACATACTGGGAAGTGTAAACAAAATATGGGCTGCTGGCCAGCGTTATGAACGCATCGACCGGCGTGGCGTGCGCGCGTACAAACCGAACTGGTGGCTGGCAGTGCGCCCTCTCGCGGCGAGCGACGCGCTGATTGGGACGGCGCGCGCGCAATTAGCTCGGCATGTGTCGGGAGCCGTCGTCCCCTCGCCGACGACCATTTGTCATCGCGCCTGTCACTGGGCCGCGACGACGACGACCGTCGCCGCAACCGAGGCGGGCAGACGCACGCACAGACACACGCAGAGATCGGTTCTGTCGTCTTCCGCGCCAGCTGCGGTGTGGGACGCGTGACAGAAGCGTTCTCTCTTCACTCGCCGCCTCCGCTCATCTCTGCTCTTTGCGGGCTCGCGTGCTTTCAGCATCCCCGAGTGGAAGAACCGCCGCCTTCCGCAAGGAGGAGGAGAGGAAGACTTTGTCGCGACGTTGGCCGCGACCGCTCGGGCGGACATGTTTAATGCAGGAGCGGCCAGCGCGGCGCCGACCGCGTGCCTTTCTCTGCCGCCGACGTGACCGGTGTCCGGCGCGTGTGTGCCCGCGCGCGGCCAGCGGCGTCGTTCCTGGTCCCTGCGAGCGCATATTGATCACCGATTAGGCTCGAGTCGACCCCCTGCTCCCCTCCCCAAACCCCGGTCTTTCCCCCTTTCGTTTTCGGCACCGCTGTCGGCTCGCGCGATGCCATCCGCCCTGCTTCTCGCTAGCACCAACCACAGCGCCGTCCTCCTCGGCCTAGATGGTGCGCAGCGTTTCCCGTGACGCCTTATCGTGCGTGCCGTTCGTCGCCATTGCCGTATTCGTAAAGACCTACTTATATAACGCGTCGAATGTCGCTACCAACCGCTATTCCTTAGTTTGAGGTCTAACCGACGTAATA
This sequence comes from Rhipicephalus microplus, assembly GCF_043290135.1. NCBI lineage: Eukaryota > Metazoa > Arthropoda > Arachnida > Ixodida > Ixodidae > Rhipicephalus > Rhipicephalus microplus. Next base: position 36,081,787 of record NC_134704.1, on the reverse strand, counting down.
TGTAAAACACTGAATTTGTTGTTCTTTCTGGATAGTTTAGCCCTTACCTTGCCCCCTCTCCTTTGTTTCCCTATTTTTATATCTTTGATGTCGCCTATGGGCAGAAGCGTGCAGCACGCAACTTCATAAAAAATCCGAGCGTGCAACAGTTACCCACTTTATATAGGTTACCTTTGCCGCCCCAAACTTGGCGAGTCATTAGCGTTATTTCTGATCGTGTTTTCATTGTTTGCCAAACTTCTCTCTGAGGCTCAAGCCAACACCGACTAAATTTCAAGGCCGAAAGGCTGCCGCAGTGACGTCAGAGGGTGGAGGCCCAGTTACGCCGCGAACGCGGCGGAAAGCCGGTGTTTCGTTCGCGTTTTAGGAGAACGAACGCTCCCGCTCTCGCAGCTGCTGCGGCTTGATTGGGCCGAATAAAAGATGTGGAAAAAAAAAAGTCTTACTGAGCATGCTCAGTTGGGTAACTGGGCCTCCAACCTCTGACGTCACTGCGGCAGCCTTTCGGCCTTGAAATTTAGTCGGTGTTGCTCAAGCGCGGTTGCAGAGCCTGAGGTTACTAACATTTCTTTGATACCCTTCCGTGCTCGTAGTAAGCGGCAGGTTTATAGATGTGCTCGAATCGGAGGGCCTCGTCAGTCGACGAAGCCAAGTCACGTTGTGTACACACGTGGTCTCCCTGTCACTCTTGAAAACGGTCTGCTCCGCCTGTGTATACGTACGATGATATCTGCGAATTTCGCTGTATCCGCTCTCGGTTCTTGCGAAACTCGCCGTATCTTCCGCGCGTGTTTGCTCACTGTAGCTGTCTCCCCCTCCTCAAAGTTTTGAGCACACGCCCACCAACCTACCCGCGTTGCCCCTGCAACAGAATCTTCCCCTCGTTCTCGGGTCACGTCTGCGTAGCCGGTGGGCGGCTGTGCCGAATTCTGTTAAGAGCGGCGCGCCCAGAGTGACGATCACGTTCCAGCGGCAGGCGCCGCCGCGTTCGTGATTTTTTGATTATCCCCTTCCTCCCGCCCCTTTTCCCGCTAACGACACCCACGCCTTTCCTTTCATTACGCCGGTGCCGCCGCTATCGCGCGGTTGGTGCGGACGTCTCTTTTGTTCGAATGCGTTAGTCATATGGTATTGCGACACTTCTCTCTCTCTCACACTCTCTGTACGTGCTTGATACCCCGACTAATTGATGTGTCGTTTTCTATGCGCAACGCGATAGCTTGGAGCGTACAACGTGACGCGACAGTGGCTTCCGGGTTTGATTTGTGTCCGACGGCATTGGTTAGGAGCAAGAAAGAGCAGAGGGCCATCACCGCTTGGAACCAAGCTGCTGTATATCTTTTACTCCCTGGTCAGGTAGAAGTGCGCCGGAACCTTTATTTAGATCTGGCTGTAGACGCTCGCTTCTTCGACTAACTTGACTGCGGTATGTCGCTGTATCTTTCTTTACCCTCGCATCAGGTCAGAAAACAAAGGTGGGAAAACAAGGTAGTGTTGTACAGTATACAGTAGCTCTTCTGAAAAAAAAAAAAAAGAATGAATGTTGTTGGGCTCTCTTATCAATGGAAGGGACGTTGCGGCATTGACTTTATTTCAGTTCTGTGTTTTGTTTGATTCTTGGTACAGAACTTCTCAAGCAGGAAAATTTTGAACTTTTTTTTCGGGGGGGGGGGGGGGGTTACTATACACCTTAGCGACTGAACTATACCCATCAAGACGTTTTCTAGCGGCGTGTAGAAGAGGCAAGGGGAGAGAAAGAAAGGAAAGTGCAGGGTGAATGGTGAGGCGAGCGTCCGATTTGTACACTCTGCGAGAAATGGTTGTGGGGCTGGAGGGAAAACGATTATGCGTTCTTTAATTGGAAAGTTTCGTCGCTGTGGAAGCATTCGTCACTGCTTCTATTTCGAGTGAGTGTTTGCAGTGACAGACTTCTGGGCTTGAGGTTCTATGGTCCAATACATTTTGAGTTATTCAGACGAGACCAAGTTTTATCATTTCGTATGCTAGCAAGATATTTTTTCATTGGTATTTTCAAGTGCGCGGGTGCAAATTTCGGCGTCACGCGAACACTCCGAGGTAGCGCTCGCGGCTCGTTGCATTGCGGGCCTTTGGCATAGCGCTTGCTGCGGGCAAGTTGTGCTAGTTCGTCCCGAGGCAAACGGCGCGAGCAATAAACGCTTCATCGATGTTGTGTTCGTCTGTCTTCTTCGCAGGCCGTGGTGGAGTCTGTGACCAACGCGTTCGAGTACAGTGACAGCGTCATCGAAGAAGGCAAAGCGGTCAACTCGGACATGCTGTTTGACAAGAACGGCGAGCACCTCTACGTTATGACCGAGCGGACGGTAAGTTGGCGTGGTCATGCTCTTTTTTTACAATCTTTTTTTTTTTAGCAAAGGCAATTTCCAACGACGTTTAGCAATAATTTAAGCGTCCAGAACACGCTTACGCCAGCTGTTTATGCTTTAGTGCGAAAGATACATCTCTCTTTTCGGTCACGAGACTGCTGCCCGTCTAATCCAATTACTTTCATTTTATTTCATTTATTTTACTTTCAATCGCATGAAACTTCACAGAGAGGAGTGTAGTACATAAAATAACTAACAAAATCAAGCAAAAAAACATCAAATTAAAAACAAGAACGATAGTAATTAAGTATCTTAGTCTCATAGTAATGTACTCGACAAGTGTTTATTGAGGTGCGGATTTGTTGCTCTTTACCATGGTCACCCCACTTGCTGCCTCTCCCGCCCAGCCTCTTGCCTTATTACCCTCTCACTAGCAGCATGCGACGCCATGTGTTCTCAAGACAGTAAAGGTGCTTCTCACAACCTGTTTGAAACGCGTTGACTGCTACAGCTGTTGCGTATTCTCTTTTCTTTTTTTAAATTGTTAACGCACACGCCAATTAACTTTCGGGCATATTCATCTTTTCATAAACACCTCCCTGGGCGCCGCCATAGCCCTCCTTGGGCTGTGCAAATTGGTGCATCCCCTCGAAAATGCACTGACAACGCTGCGCCCTTAGCCTTTGTACTCTCGCGCACAGCCCATCATGGCGGTGTTTTTTTTTTTTTCCTTCCTGTGAAAAGGTGTATAGGAAGTGCCAAGAGCCATAGCAAAATTTACCTCCGCGCTCAAACTTGTTACAGCGTTGGCACGCTGCGTGCCGAGCTGGAAGTCGGGCATTCGTGATAAGAGGGCAAGAGCGGCGTCCCATTTTTCTTGCCCGGCGCATCCTTCCCGTCAGCCGCGGATTGAACGTGGTGGTCTATTGGGCAGCAGGAACGAACTCTTCGTTCACGCACACACCCCCTCGGCATTCTTCGCTCGGCGTCCCCTTTTGTTTCGCGCGAACACTGTTCGATTTGCTCGCTGATAGGAACCGGAGCAGGTTCGTGCGAGGTTTTTCGGCGGTTGACTAGGAAGTCCGATGGAGGACGGCGGATGCAGGAGGTGGGTGCGGGCGAGAAGCTCCGTCAACCAGGCAGAAGCGTTGTCGAGCGCGCGTGTGATGCGTGCCGCGGCGTCGTCGTTCTTCTGACGCGTCCGCTTCCGACGTCCCGTGACAGCGCGCGTGCATGCCTGTCAGCGGCGCTATCTCGGACCGGCCGCCTTCGTTGTGCCTGCCTTCTCATTCGTTGCGCGCTTCTCCTGTAGACTCGCCACCCTTCCCACTCTCACATCTCTCTCTCTCTCTTTCTTTTTTTTCGTGTGTGGCGATGGTGATCTTGTCGTTTCTCTCGTTTTCACTGAATGGAGAAGTCCTTGTTGTATGCCTGCTATCAGTTAAGCCATAGTAGCTCTGGAGAGACGGGACGTGTGAGACCTCGGGACATGCGCCGAGAATTCACTATAGCCCGAAAATCTACTGCTGTACCTGCTGTCCTACCTACTTATCCCGGATTTTTTTTTTTTTTTGTTGGCAGGAATTCCCGCGGTTTTACTGAGCGCGTTCGTTGGCTTCTCTTTCTCTACCTCGGCTAAGGCTAATCTTTAGCAACGGAGTTGCGCGCATTTCCAGTCCTGCGCGTGGATTCAATTGTTTCCTACGCTCCACGTGCAGTAGTATCGATTATTCTACCCCGTGACCTTTTCGGCTTGAACTTAAACGCGAAGTTTGGAGACATTGCGCCTGCGTCTCTCTCTCTCTCTTCCATGTGTGTGTGTGTGTGCAGAAAACTAACGGTTACACGCACAGAGAGCGACAGACAGCATGAACGGTGCCAGTGTTCCTTCCACTCGATGCCTATACAGAGCCGCGTCGCGAAGCGTGTCGAGGTTGGCTCCGCGCGGGAATCTCGTGTGCAGTCTTCCGTCGCACACTGCAGCGTGTGTTCTGCTGCATGATCGGTCGAACACGGAAGAGTCGAGAAGGCGGAGTCAAATCGACTCGAAACGAAGATATATAAAAAAAGGTGGAAGGGGGGATGAGACAAAAGAAAAGGAGGAGGGCACACCCCGTTTCTTCGCCCCGTCGCCCTAAAGCACGACTTCGCAGCACCGATGCCTCAAGAACCGTGTCTCCGCGTGGGGAAGAGAGTATAAAATGGGAAGTAAAGAATGCGAAGCCGGAATGGAGGAATAAAAGGAGGGCGGATGCGCCCCGGGGCGCTTCCTTTTGCCGAGGGAGAAAATCAATTCGTTGGGTTTAAAAAAAAATAAAATAAACCGAGGGCGCCGAGAGGTAGGTAGGCTGTGCAGGTGCAGTTCTGCTCGGCTGGGTCCATAGTGTTGAGGGAAGAACCGCGGTGTGCTCTCTTCGAGCGTCAGCGAGTTCACGGGCCGCCTGCCCAACGTTACCTCGCCGAGCATCCCGCTGTGAGATGGCGTGTCTCTTTCCCAACGTATACCCGCGCGCAGGCGTGTGGTATTGCGGTACCAGAGTTCCATTCGCGCCCGACTTCCGATTCGGGCACTGCTGGAACTGCTTGATGTAGACCGATGTCGGCGAGAGAAAAGAACGCCAAAAAATAAGTTGGGGTTGGGTTTCGCGTGCGTTAACATCCGCACACTGCACGGGCATCTTCTATAGCATTTCGCCCCTATATAGAAATGCGACCGCCGCGGCCGCAGTCGAGCACGCGACTTTCTGGTCAGGCATGCCTTGATGGCATAGTGGCTACATTGCATGTCATGACTGCAATGTAGCAGTCGTGGCATGCAATGTCGTGCAAGTCGTGCATTGCAAGTCGTTGTCTGCATGCCTCGACATTTCTAATAATAGTAATAATAATAATAATCGTTGTGGCCTGACGTTTCGTAACCACCATATGATTATTAGAGACGCTGTAGTTGGAGGGCTTTGGAGATTCCGATCACCTGAGGTTCTTCAACGTGCACCTAAATATGAGCACACGGGCCTCGGGCATTTTCACCTCCGTGGAAAACGCGGCCAAAGCGACCGGCATTCGATCCCGCTACCTGCGGCTTAAGTAGTCGGAACACCATAGACACTGAAGCGAACGCTGAACAGTTCTCATAGGATGAAGTCCGCCTGCGTGCTGTATCCGTCGATATTAGTTTCTTTATAGGTTTTGTCAATAAACGTTTGGATGCCTCAAATTGATTTTTTTTTCTTTTTTTAAGGCGTCAGCCGAAATGCGTGCACAAAAAGGAATGACTTCTTCACCGTCACTGACCTTTCCGCACTGGTCAGAGTGCTGCCGTTGTGCTTTTGCGTCACCGTCTCAGCGGACAGAAGGCGAAAAGCTGGAAGGATCGAGGGTCCCCTTAAAAAACGGATTGGCAACCCTCGCTGTGAGGATTGGCCCGGTTGTGCTCTCCGCGCCAACTTGCGTCTGCATTCGTTTCTTTGGTGGCTGAGTATCGACTATTTTCTTTGACGTCCCGGCCGGGGGAAAAGGTAAAGAACATCAGAAGTGTCCTTTATTTGAGTCGGCTGCGCCTTCTTCGGCTTTGGCGATTTTTTCTCCCTCTCCTTCTATCTCCTTTTGTTCGAAGGGCTTCGTGGGCTACAAATCCTGCCGTTCTTGGGAACTGTTCTGGAGTAAGTCGTTCGGCAATTTTTTTTTCGTTTTGTTGCCTTTGACTTCTTTACCGGCCCTCGGCCGCTGCAAGGCTGGTACGTTTCAAGGCTGGAACCGCTGAGCTGTGAGCGTGCATTGAGGAAACTTGCCCTGAATAGATTCCTCCCTCACTCCGCCCTTCAAATACGAACTCGCTAGGTTGTGCTGCCAAAATTAGTTCTCTATCTCTGATTAGTATTTTGTATTGAGGAGGGGCGCAGCCGTTCTTTGAGGGGTTTTATATAACTTCATCGTGCATGTAATAGGCGCTGAAGGGATACGAATGATAACAAGTAATATCCCCGTTCAAAGTGTTAAATAGTGCAGATACGGTGCACAGAAAAAGGAAGAGATGAATTGAGCGCTTCGGGCGTCTTTTTCTTTCTATGACTCTTTTCCGTTACGGTACTGCGAATGTGTTCCTAGCTGCCTGGCTTGCTATTCTATAGTAATCCAGCAAGACTCGTTCCAAACAGACAACGATAATTAAGAAAAAAAGTTTGCCTGTGCCATGACGTCACGGAAGTGACCTTTACGTAATCGACTGGCGCACATAAGACCTTTCCAAAAACGGCACCAAATGGTGTCACGTTTCCCTCTGGGTTGCACGTAGTGCAAATCATCACGCGAACTCAGTGCACCATAAGCTCGATTCTCGGAGTGGGTGGATGGGCCTCCTCACAAAAAGGAAAACTGGTGTTTTAACTAAGCGGTGATAATCGTGGCCGTGACTTCTGGTTCGGTTCACGACAGTGATTGGCGCCGAGCCGTTGAAGTAATTCACATTAATCGCGCGAGCGTCCCTAGAGGAACCGCATTTGGTCGGTTCTGCCCCGAGTAGTTCGTCATATTCCCTCGACCGCTTCCTGTATGGGTGCTCACGCATTCATCGTTCGCAGCTTGGGACGTTTGCTCGTTCGCTGAACTACCGCGTCTTTGATTGATCGTTGAACTGTAGTTATAGTCATTAGGCCGACAGCGTGCTTAACCTGTTGTGTACCTGATGTCTCTTGACGGATGCCTTTCGTGACAGTCGGGCGTGTTGGCGGCCGTATACGTGATTAACTCCCCTCGACGTGTCTGTTCGCGCGCATCTAACCCTTCTATTAGTCCTTCCTGAATCATCCCGCAGGAAGCGATCCATTATCGAACCTCACTCGTGAGCGCGCGTAAAAACACGCCGTTTTTTTCCCAAGACTCTTATTATTTTTTTCGGCACAGCACTGAACTGTTTGCGGTATCATCACTCGTAAAAGGCGATGTGCGGAGACCCGCCTGTTTCGCCTCTGGCGTTAAGCATCGAGAAGTGTCTATGAACTACGCAGATCGAGAGCGGTAACGTTAACAGGAGAGGGGGAAGGGTATAAAAACTTTATAAGACCGTGCAGGCAGGCGTGCGTTTTTCTTTGCCATGCCTTAACGACGGCGATTCCCTGCACGCTGGGGCTTATACGTTACGTAACTCGCTCTTTATCCTAACCACCCCGTCGTTCACTGGAAAACGGCAGCTTCATATCTGGCTTCTCTTCCCTTTTTTTTTTTTCGTGATTTTCGGAATTTATATAGCATACTTGCACGTGTAGTTAGCTCCCTTCGCGTAAGTCCAGTTTGGCTTTTTGATCAACCGGATCAGCCTTCAACGCCGCAAGCTGCACCCGGAAAAGGGGAAGAAGAAAAAAAAAAGACAAGAGGTGAAGACCGCATAATGCCCCGTCTTGCCAGACATCCGATGGCAGCGCCTCCATCCATCATCCTCGAGGTTTTCCGTTCTATCTCCTCCACCGCGGCTGTGGCTTGGCTCGCGGGCGCTATCGTACAGGCCTCTCGGTTGTTTTGGTTGGTGTACCGTGTGGCGCCTCTCCCTCGAACAAGAGGACGTCGCGCCCGGTGCGGTGCGTGCTAACTCACTCGCTCGCTTCTTTATCCGCACTTCTGGCCACTCGAGGCGGCCGGAGATAAATGGACGAGCGGATGAACGGCACGCCGGAAGGAGGAGCAGGCAGGGCCGTCGATGAAGTGGCGGCCCGGCGCGGTTGCCTCCCTGACAGGTCTCCGGAACGGGACGGCACTCTATAGTGTATGGGCCGTCCTTCTACGTTGAGCTATAAATCGGGCCGCTTGAGTGGCCGACCGTTGTTTCTGACCGTATGGGCCGCGCTCGGGGTGTATAGACGTCACGGGGAAAAGCGGAAGCGGATGGACCGTGGATGCAAGTTGCACCCTGTGGTGCCCGAAACACCTGTTCTGTGCGCTCCCTTGTGATGAAGAAGAAATGGAAGATGTTTTTTTTATTTTTCATTTGCAATGACAAAAACGTTTTCGTTGTCCTTGTTGCCTGCGTGGAAGGCGCAGCACAGTCGCAGCGAAAGCTACAGAAGTGGCCTTTCAAAGCCTTTTCTAAACACTCATTGAGTAACTGCTGCTGCTTGCTTGATGCCCACTGCGGCATTAATAATTAAAAAAAATAGATTAGTAGGGTGGCATTCGCTATGCTATTTTTCGTCATTCTTCTGAGAAGCGGGGTGTCCGCTAAACCATTGCGAGGAATTTTGTGCCGAATCGTTCATGCAGTGGCCGACGACGATGAGGAATTATGCCTGAAGTGGGTATGCGCCACAGCTGAAGAAAAACAAGCTTTTGCAATGGGTTGGAGCATTGGATGACCCACTCGTTACACTATTCGCTTTGTGCGACGATTGGTTGTTCTTTCGCTCTTTTAAAACGCTTTATAAGTCATATTGCGATTTCTTTAACGCAATATTAACGCGATTGCTTTCCCGACAACAAGCCTGCCTAAGGAAAGTTAGCCACGAAGTGTCACGTGCACCGGCGTAGCTTAGTGGTAGAATACTGGCCTGGCACCCAGCGGGCCCGGGTTAGAGCCCCACTGTGTCATTGGTGCTACGTTTCATTTTTTTTTTTTCTAATTTCGCGCGATGCGGTTACGGACACCGGTGGCAGCGATGGGCAATCACGGTGCTGCGCGAAGACCCGACTTGTTATCTCATAACAGCATTCGCTGTAATACCCGGGGCGCTTCTCTTTTTATCGGAGTGATGGCATCCAACACGGGCTGGAAAAACAGCGGGAAAGCTATAGAGCATTCGTGTCTTGTGCAGCTGCTTGCGGCAGTTACGCTGTGTTAAGTTTTTGTCAATATGAGGCGTTGTAAGTTTCGGTTATTTATGTCTACAGTAACCGCTTTATCGGGAGTGTTATGCGAGATTGAAAAAAAAAAAGGCGTTTTCTTCGTGACTCTTGCCTTGTACGATTTTCTTGACCGAAAGACGCGATCAATTCTTCAATAGTAGTCGTTGAGCCATCTTTTATGTTTGTTTTTTCCTCTCTTCATTTCGCTAGCTGATTGAAATAAGAAAACTAACTGCCTGACAGGCTTGAAAGAAAGTAACAAAAAGTATGAAAGAAAGAACGAACGGTGGAAGAGTTGTCAAAGGAGGCGGGACCGCTTTACAATATTCGACCGCTGCTCTGTCGGTCGCTTGATGTCCATTTTTCCGGCCGCGTGCACTCTCGGTGTGGCCTTGATGTGTTTGAGAGACATCTTCGGGCGGTTCTCTAGTTGCCCTGCTCCTTTTTATTTATACTTGCCTTTCGTTCTCGCCGTTGTTCGATTGTTCCTCTCTCGAGCGTCCCGAATTTTCTCGTCGTGCCGCTGTCGTCGCCGCCGCTGTTGTCTGCGAGGAACAGCCGGCGGTGGCCGGGAAGATTGAAGTGGCCAAGCAGCCGCCGCTGCCCGCCCGGAGGGCAGAGAAAAAATAGAAGAGGCGGCGTCGTCTTTGGTCTCTGTCGAAATACGTGCAGCGCCGTGGATGCTTTTCAACTGCGTGGGCGCGGAAGTTCACTTCACTTGGCTCTGAAACATTTTGGTGTCGGAACACTCCCCGAAATTTTATGAGTGCTGCATAACCCCCCATCTCCATCCTCCTGTGTACCCTTATCTTCATGTCGATATTGCAGCGAACGAAGCAACTAACCCTGTGGATTTATTGAAACAGAAAAAAAATCAATCAGATGTTGCTTTGGTGGAGGCCTTTTTTGTGTGTGGTGTATTACAACCCCCGAAAAATATTTCTGGCTGCGCCTTTGGCCCATACCACGATTCGAAGGATGTGCAGTCTGTCAAAATAACGTATATTCATTCACTATGGTCTGTGTCATTTCAGATTTGAACGCTAAAATCCCCCTCCGAGCGATCGAGCAAGTTTTGCACATCCACGCCCCGGAAAATTCACTGATGCTGCAGCTCCAACGCTGCACCGTATTGGCTGGGAACGAGGATTGCATGGACATTGGCCGTCGCTCGTCGCGTAGGCCTCACTGCCGGAAGGCCAGTTTTCGTTCGCGTGTGTGCCTTCTGTGCACGTGCGGCTCGCCTTTTGCTTTCTGCCGCGTTTTCGCCAAGCGACCGTCCTGCTTTATGACGCGTCTCAGCAAATCTGTGCACCGTTATGAAAGGCGCTAAGTGGCGGTGCACGCGGCAGCCGACCGGGGGCGCCCCCTTCGCTCGCAGTCCATTTCGTGATTGGAAGGTGCGCTTTGGCTCTTTTCTGTTGTATTCTCGTTCGTGGTCGAATGCGCGCGAGAGCGTTCGCACGACAACCGCGCATTTAGGGTTTTCGCGGGCGTTTCTCAGCAGCTGATTGGCTTGCACCAAGTTTTACTCGTGTGCAGGCTTGTCTAAATATAAGGTGAATGTCGTACGTTATTTATTCAAGGCTTCATCAGAGCTGATAAGTAAGTACATCGTTCGGCAAAACTATTGCGCTTGTACACACCATTATTAAACGACACATAATGAACATTTCCTTTGTGAAGTACAATAAACGTTCAATTTTTTTTTTCCGGCTTGAATAAAAACGATGCGTTCGCTTTAGATTTGGTCGACCCTGTACCTTCTGGAAAACTGCGCTTGCATTTCGGTATTGGATGAGCCGGCGTGGTGCAGGCTGTCCCTTATTTCTTTGCGAACGCCGGAGGGAGGCAATCGCGCTCGACGGTGGCATTCATTCCTTTCATTTTAGCTTTTTCTTTTGTTCTCTCTTAGGACATCGTGCGCCTTGCAGTGTTGTACAGGCATGCTGTTCGCTTTCTGCTCTCACTTTTCCCGCTGTGTTTACGCGCCGTGCATGTTGTTTAGTCCTCGTGAACAGCAGAAGCGAGCGAGCGAGCGAGCTATAGCGAGCCAATCGAATTCGCGCGCCGCGCCGCCTGCGGTGGTATGTAAGGCAGCTGTTTTTGGGACGACTTTGAGAGATGAAGAGGCTGCAGGGCGCTCTTTTGGCGTGCATGGCGTCTGCCCCCTCTGCAGCTCGCGTTTTCGTCCTTTTCGCGCGGGCGGCTTTTTGGACATGACAGTGCGCAGACGTCCGGGTTGTTTTCTTTCCCCGTTCACTCTTATTTATGCCCTGCTGGCCTTTTTCCCCCTCTTTAATCTATTCTGCAGATTAGGGCAAGTTGAAGATGCCATCACGTTTTACTGCGATTTATCTGCGGGTAGTTTATCTTCTTCTTCAAAAAAAATGGCGCTTTCCTTTAGGTTAGAAATGGGGGGGGGGGGGGAGTGTACAAGCCATCGCGTAAAAAGGGAATTGGGACGAAATGCACGTTAGGGCGTCGATCAATCGCGAAGCGTGCACTAACTCGCATAATACCATGCACTGTCTATATCGTTGACCGCTGTTCACTTATCTCATTCACTTATAATCTATTATAATGATGCAACTAAATATAATGTGTGCTCTGCTATGCTTATACCACCTTTGTTATAGCTATGTGTCCGTTGAATGCTCCAGACATTGCGCATAGCTCGTCATAGATAAATGTACCGCATCTTATTTGTTTGTCGCCACTTGTAAATGGAATGGACAAGAGAAAACGTATTTATTGAGCAGTGGGATTATGAGCAAGGGTGGTTCTCCCATTACGGGAATCCGCGTGCCTTCTGCGAGCCTTGTCGACCAGGGTGATATGGTTAGTGTTGCGAGAGAGAAAGACGTGAGACGACTTGACGGAGGACGACGCAGCCGTGCCGTTATCGCCTTTGTATTTTTTACAACCTAAACTGCCGAAACGTAGAAGTTGCGGCTGCATGCAGTCGGGAAGGCGAAAGCCGGACAGCAGCGTCTACCACTGCTCTTGGAGTAGGTGTACATCCGCATTCTGTAACTGCGTGCTGGGTTGTTCCTAGGCGTTCGTGGTATATTGGCATTTTAGGGGCGAAGCTCCTGAAGCTGTGGGTCTGTCCATGCATGTAAATATGCGACCTCTTTCTAACCACCAAGTTGTATGACTCACTCAGCAGGTGGCGCTAGTGTGAGCGACAGACAGACTGATAGACGAATGGGCGGATGGACAGCTGGACGTACGGATGGACAGACAGACAGACAGAAGGAAGGACGGACAGAAGCACCGACGAACGGAAGCAGGGACGGGTTGACGGACAGCATGCACGTACAGACTCACGGACAGACAGATGGAAGCACAGACGGATGAACGGACGGACGGATGGTTGGACACATGGGTGGACGTACGGACGGACGCTTCGCCCCACTCGTCGTCATTCACTCTGTGGACATGCCGTGTTTTTGTTTTTCGGTGTATTGAGTATAAGGGGAGCAGTCGCCCACCGCAGTGTACAGCTCATTATTCTGACCATGGCGTTCCGCTGTGCTAAACTTCACGCTGTGGTTTCGATCCCGCACGCGGCAGCCCCGTTCCAACCATGTACACGAAACGTATACTTGTACCGTGGGCGCACCGTCTCGGGTGGCGCTCGCGCCTTTGCTCCTACCATCCCCCAACTTTTCAATACTTCTCCTTCGAAACCGTTCATTTCGAGCTCATTTGCGTAGAGGGGAGGGGGGCGCGAAGGGTTGTTCTGTGCAAGTGTACACGCACACGTGCAAACACTCGTACCAACATACAAAGGATAACTGACCCACTTACACGAAAAATTGTGGCTAAGCACCTGTACGAGCCGTACTGGTCATTATCCGCATATATATATATATATATATATATATCGCCGATTGTGGCAAGATGTTGATGCTCATTCTTGTTCCTTTTTCTGTATCTCGTTTTGTGACTTGATTTTCTTGCGCGTCTCCTCGAGGGAAGCTTTTGTGTCGGTGAAAACATCCATCGATTGATGATGGATGGGATCGCAGTTTCACGACTTGTACCATACGCGCGTGTAAGAAAGAAAAAGAAATAGAGCACGTCGTTGCCTGCGCGGAAGCATTTATTATGCACGTGTTTCCTCTCTCCCCCGTTCTCCCTGTCTTCGCTTTCCATCTCTTGCCGTTTTTATTTTTCTTCTTTCTTTATCGTAGCTGTAGTCGATGTGCTTCGGGTATATCTTCTATTCGGGACTCTCCGTACAACGAACGGCGTTCAGAGCGTCAGCTCTCCTTTTAATGTTATCCCGAAATGAATAACGAGTCCCAGTGAAATGCGTCGGGGAAAAAAAAAAAAGAAACAGTGGGATCGTCGTGACGTTGGCTCGTTGAGCTTTCCTGCCGGCAAGTCATTAGGACATCCCTGCGTGCAGCTCTATTGGCGCGGCTGTTTTTATTCTATTCACTGTTTTTTTTTTTTGCCCGTTATACAACACAAGCTGCCGCTGCTTGATGTCATCCGAATAGATGGGGTAGTGACGCGTAGCTTTATAACTCATCGCCCTCATCCATGCAGCCGCCTTGAGAGTTGAAACTGTCATGATTGCGTTATTGTTTTTTTTTTTCCTCTACGAAGTTTCGTTGCGTTTGTCGTATTCGTATATCGGTACAGTAGTAGTAGTAGTAGTAGTAGTAGTAGTAGTAGTAGTAGTAGTAGTAGTAGCAGCAGCAGCAGCAGCTGTTGTTAAAAGCAGTAGACATAAGGGGCAAGAGAGGAAGAGAAGGACGAAGGATGGCGCGTGGCACAGGGGTGGTTCTTGGATCTACGCCGCAATAAACGGACGTCGAGACGCTCTGCTCTTCGTCTCCAGGCGTATTACTCCTTTGAACCCGGTTTTCCACGAAAGGAGTCTTCGGATTTTACAGTAGTAGTAGTAGGTATTGTGGCCCATTGTAGAATATATAGGCGGAGAGCTTTAGATGGCTCGTGAAACGCGAGAAGTGGGCGTCGGCGGCGTGAACGCGAGTGACGCAGTCACCTGTTTGACGTCACGTGACGTAATGTGCCGTGACATGGCGACGTCATCACATGGCATCGTCGTGGACCATTTACGGAGGACACTGCAAAACCACATGATGTGCGGAATGCTGGGCGTAAAGGCGAGAGGGGGATTCAATGCACTCTGCTGTTAAGGGGAAAAAAAATGCTTTCGCCTTCGGAAATGCTAGAGTCCCGCGTGTTTAGATTCGGGTGCACGTTAAGCAACATCGGGGGGAGGGTGAGTGAGTGAGTGAAACAACTTTATTCGGTCCACAATAGACGCGAGTAAACTCAGCGTCACCTGGCTAGGCCCACTCGGGGACCATCAGGTTAAACCTGACGGCCCTCGCGCGGGCCCTCTGTCGGGGGGAGGGTGAAAATTTTCCAGAACCCTGCATGTTGTTTCGGGGTGTAGAACCCCCAAAATTATTATCGTATTAGTTCTACGAGTGCCCATTGGATCAACCCATACGTCACCCATCGTCCATGGCCGTGGACGCCCGCCCACTCCTGCAGGCAGGGGCGGTTGCGTGAAGGGGGGAAAAAGAAGAAAAAAAAAAAAACCAAGTCGTTCCGCATCGCCGCAACGAACGTCTCGTGGCTCGAGCTCCCTTCATCCGTGAAATTCACTTTTTCTCGTCGCCGTCGGTGGAGAAGGCGTCGTCGACGAGTTCAGTTTGGCGTGCGCTAGGGCAGCCATATTCTACCTTCGGCAACCCGTGCAGTATGCTTCCCTCCCTTTCATCCGTTGCCTCGCGCGTTTTCTCTTGGCATTCGCGAAGGGAACGAAAATGCCACGACGCTCGCGGGGTGTGGTGAAGCCACCGCCGCGCCGCGTGCGTGGCCAGAATTTTTGCCAGGTTTTACACTTTCTTTTTATTGTTCTATAAACGCATTTTCGCTCGCGTTCCTTGTGTACGAGTTTACGTAGGCGCAGACGCGCGCACGGGCGGGCTCCGTGGAAGAGGGTGCGGCTCGGCGCATTCCCTGCGCTGCGCTAAACGGAATGAGGGGGGGGGGGGGGGGGAGTTTGGAAAGCGAGAAGCGTGTGGCATATCAATTACCCGGCCGCCGCTCGGTTTCTCGAACGGCGTAGATTTGTAGTGACGCTTCCGTTCCGCCGAGTCCTTTTATTATCGTCTTTGTGTTTTTTTTTTTTCTTTTTCGTATTCAGATATCTTCCGCTTCCCCGCGGTGGTGCTGCTGTTGCTGTCATTGTTCTGCGGAGCGCATCTCATTTGAGGCTCCGTTTCTTTACGCTCGCAACTGCGCCGCAGGGTTCGCTTTCCGCGCCGTTCTCCGTTTCGTCGGCTTTTTTCTCTCTTTTTCCCGTTTTCTAGGGCATTCTCACCCGCTTCGCGCCGCTGCCTTTGTGTAGCGCCCGCTTTGTCGTACCGTGTTCTCCCACGCATAGTATACGCGTTTCTGTGAACAAGCGTGTTGCCTTCGTTTTCGCTTCTTGTTCCCCTGGTAGCGTGGTTCTCTCTCTCTCTGTCTGTCTCTTTCCGATGGAGGCAGAAACGCTGTAGGCCCGTGTGCTCATATTTGGGTGCACGTTAAGGAACCCCACAGGTGGTCTAAATTTCCGGAGCCCTCCACTACGGCGTCTCTCATAATCATATGGTGGTTTTGGGACGTTAAACCCCACAAATCAATCAATCAATCGTTATAGGCAAGCGCCACTATTGGTCGGCTAGCCATGGTTGCGTCTGATGCAGGGACCCAGGAGGTACCGCACACTGCATTTCGGGGGAGGTGCGGCGTTAACGAAGCTTGAATTGCCTACGTTATCAACGAGATTCTTTAGAGATGGCAGTTTTTAATGGTATTCCACAGGTGATAGCCTGGTTTATCGCCTGGATTGCCACCCTTCGTGTTGGTTACACTGATCGCATTCACACACACACACACACACACACACACACACACACACACACACACACACACACACACACACACACACACACACACACACACACACACACACACACTGAGAGAGAGAGTGAAATATTACGCGCCATCCCGCACGCACACGAAAAATAGCAATTCACTTATTGTGAGTGTGGTTGAAATAAGCAAAGCGTGCAACTTTTATAACATCACCAGAATGATTTGCCTACTTTCACAGCTTGTAACGAAGGCTAATAATGATAATAATTGTTAAGGTTTAACGCCCCAAAATTACCTCATGATTATGAGGCACGCCATAGTGAAGGGCTCCGGAGATTTCGACCGCCTGGGGTTCTTTAACGTGCACCTAAATCTAAGCACACGGGCTTCAAGCATTTTCGCCTCCATCGAAAATGAGGCCGGGATTCGATCCGCGACCTGCGGGTCAGCAGCTGAGTGCCTTAGCCACTAGACGGCCGTGGTGGGCCTTGTAAAACAAAGGCTAACTGCAGACGTACCGTAAAATAGGTTAATTGCCTTTTTTTTTCCTTTTAATCAAACGCGCATGTGGATCATTCAAAATCATGTAAACCATAGTAACCTGTGAATTTGCCTCGTATAAATGCTACTGATACGTCGGTGTTTACGCCTGTTCCGAGCATGCACCAGTGGCTGACTAAAGACCGCGAAGTGCAGTATATTTTTCTTTCATCAGAACTAGAAAGAAAATAATGCAAATGCAGCGCTAACCGCGTTGGCCGACTGTTTTTATCATCCCTCTGCGCGGCCACAGGTGCTCCCTCCTCCTCCTCCTCCCTCCTCGACGTGCGTGATGCGTTTCCATAGAAACTGCGCGGACGTCGGCGGCGGGTTTCATTTGTCGATTTCGATGGTTCGTGTGCGCCTACTCTCGTTTTCGTTGATTTTATATAAATCCCCCCGTTGTTTTCAGTGTTTGGTCGCCTTGGCAACAGCCTTCGTCATGCCCCCCCCCCCCCCCCCCAATCTACCTCACTCAGTCTCAGTGGTGCGGTTGCACTTGTGCAACGTGTTTCCGGGTCATCGCTTATTTCTGGCTCTGTTTTATTTCTAACTTAAATATCGACGCCGTGCTCTGACGGGAAAACGTGCGCCGGGCTTTTTCGTAGCAACTGTGGTTAGAAGGCCCCATAGGCTTTGGTCCTTCCCCCTTCTTTCATCCTACTCCTCCATGTACTGTATGCATCTGTTATGAACGTTTAACATTGGTTATGAACAGTCACATTGTAAACATCGGGGATTTTGTTACAAACAACCTATCTTGCTCTTTTTTTTTTGTAATATTTTTACCTGTCAGCGTTTTTTTGTGCCTCTGGTAAGAAACCTGTTGAGTTACGTTTTATCATAGATTTAATAATTTTGCCCATTTCAAACAAAATTTTGATTCTAAATATTTGTAACTACTGTCACTTGATTATTTTTTTTTACCTAAGCTGTATTTTATCAGTCACTTTGTCAAGACCTTCATTTTCCTGGAGACAGAGAGCTTAACACACCACAGCATTTTGTCCAGTCACACTTTTTTAAAAATAAGTTTTGCACTATGATTATATATTGTATTGTACTATTTATGCTGAATGTTCATATGTATACTTTTCTGCAGGTGACTAGGGTGAAAGTCCAAGAGTGCCACCAGTACAAAACTTGCATAGACTGCCTTGGTGCTCAAGACCCGTACTGCGGCTGGTGTTCCCTAGAAAACAAGTATGCTTATAGTACTTTATATACAGCGTAAATTAAGAAGTCGTTTTTTAAGTGCTCTGTCTCAGATTTCCCTTAAGGTTTTCTGTTGCTTGTTCAGCATTCTCAAAGGTACATTAAAGGCAAATAAGAATCTATGTCAGAGTGAAAGCTCAATGTATATTGTCTAAAATGGCAATGTTATCAACAGCAGTGTCCTACTTACCGGGAAATCAAGCTAAATGTACCACACGACGTGCGCCACGAGTGGGACATTTGTGAAATGATCCCAATGATGGGAGAGTGTCTGATTAATCACTAGTAATCAAATTAGCTGCAATAAAAAAAAGTACCTTCCTTGCATCAAGAGATTTACCAAAAAGCTGCTTGACCATTTCTGTTTGATTTATAGAAAAAATAACCGCCTGGCGCTACTGTGGGGAATGGCGCGAGTGTTTCGAAAATTTTGTTTTTGCCTGGTTAGGCTGAATAAATGGTGCCATCTAGCATGGCTCAGTTGAACCAAACAAGCAGAAAATTGTTCAAAGGGCCTGCAAACAACCATGGGGTAAAATTTTTTTTATAGAGACAAATATGTGCACTTGTGCTTTGTGGGCATGCTGCCGCAAGAATTTTGAGAATACGTGCTATATTAAGGAAGTTACAGGAGTTAGAACATCGGTTTTAGTAGGTTTAAAATGTTTGGCCGGCCTCGCCATCCTTCTCTCTCACAGGGAGGGAAAAGCGTAGTCCGTCGCCGTGACTGGTTTAGGCCAATCGACAAGCTGCGTGCTACGTCAAATTGCCGATTAGCGACTTCGCATGACTGTAAATGAAAGGAGGATTGGTCAGGCATAGGAAAGGAGCGCAGGACTTGTTTTTCGAAATGAAGGCGCTGCACGTCATGCAGTGCTGTAATATTTGGAAAAAGTGAAAGTGATCGCCGCGGTCTACTCTACGAATTGCCGAGCACCTTTGGGGGGTGTAAAAAAAAAGTATGAGCCTGCTGACTGGACCATTCAATGGCCATTCTTGTTGCTGTGGCTCCCACTACTTTCGTTCTTCTGCTACTTGTGTCGGCGGCCGCACAGTAAAGGAGGGCAGTGTTGGCCACAGCAACAGTTACTTGGGATAGTACATTTTCAGGCAGGGGATTTGACCTGCGCTAATGCGATGCGGTCCACTAAAACGTGATTTTATTTTAAAATAAGCAAGGTCTTCGTTCAAATCAATAAGCAAGGTCTTCGTTCAGCAAGGTCTTCGTTCAGCAAGGTCTTCGTTAAGAGGTTTCTGGACTGCTATTTCGACAATCAACATCGACTTATTATAGTGTCCTGCCTTTAGTGTCCCGTTAATTGCCCGAAAACAAGGAGCTTGATATTAAAAGGCAATCGTGGTAAGCAAGCCTTGTCGTAGTATTGACCAGGGGCTGGTTGTGTTGTAATTGTTGCTGCTTCGGTGTAAGAAACATTTGATTTTTGTGCTGCGACCAGAAGCTGTTTTTGTTGAAATTTTTGCTGCTTTGTTGTAAGAAGCGTGTAATCTTTGTGCCATGAGGTTTTTCTATTGTTGCAAATGTAATCAAAGCGTAAACATGTCTATCTTTGGGCGGCCTTTATAGTGGTGATCTGTATTTTCTGCTTTTTTTTCTGTACATTTTTTTACGTCATTGTTTACATCAGATGCAAAAGGAAAACACACTGTTATTGAGCGAGCGGCTACCAACAACTATTTATTATTGCAGTGATTACAAACTTGCTTGTTGTTAGTATGTGCACAGAAAAATCTAGCACTGCTCATGTTTCATTTGGCTTTGCTTTTTTATCCATAACAAATTATAAATGTGTCTGGTTCTTCCATTAGCTCTTTATGTGTGTGGATGCTATGCGGCAGATAATCACCAAATGGATAATCAACGAGTATGAAAGACATAGGACCGTCTGGTTGTGACTTCATTGTTGATATACATTTCTTGTTGATCGCGTCACACAAATGTTTCCCACAGGTGCAGCCTTAGGAGCAACTGTGCCGAGGCTGCCCAGGACCCACTATACTGGCTTTCATACAAGAGTGGCAAGTGTACCACTATTACCAGTGTACAGCCAGCACAGATTCAACGAACTACTGCTCGCATTGTGAGTGCTATTGTCTTTGTGGTACTGGGCATGTAGTACATGCTTGTATAGCCGCAAAGTGCAGTTTTGAAGACGAGAAAAACCTCGCAGCAGTAGAAAGCATGTGTTGTGGCAGCAGTGGTTTTTATGTTTCAGTATATGCTACATAATGGTTTCCGTAATCACAGCCGTTGAATGCCCCACAAACAGTAGGATGGAAAGGTTATAACCCAGTCTCATTGGTGTGTAGAGACGAGGTATCTAAATAATATTGTCAATTAGTGCCACCCACGCAGTATGGCATTCTGGCTCTCTAGACTATTTTATATTTGATTTCTTGTCAGTGTAAACTGGCACAACCTGGTGTATATCACCAATGAAAACTGTATTTCGTAGCATACAGTAATATTATGAATGTGGGAAAACTATGCAGGCATTTATGTAACCACTTATTTGTTAAACGTGATGTCACTACTACTGCAAAGCAAGCATAATGATTATATCCTCTCTATTAAGGTAACTGTGCTCACCTAGTTACAACAATGTCGCATTGCAGTTGAGCCTGGTGATAGGGAACCTTCCTGTGCTGGACGGCCAATTCTTCTGCGCCTTCACGGCCTTCTCCAAGACTCTGGAAACCAATGCCACGCGCTTGACCAATGGCGTCAGCTGTCCCACCCCGCATACCGACTCTCTGCCGCCAATCCCTCCGGGCGAACGTAAGGGGCCCTTCACTTTTTATTTGGTTGAAGGAAATCCAATTAGAATATCTTCAATGTCTTTTCATCTAAGGTGGAATATGTCAGTGCAATCTCACTTTATTTCCATACTTAGTTTTCTGATCTAAGCCAAGCCAGAGTTTTCTGTTCCACCTTTCGTTTTAAGCTCTTTCAGTATATGAAATGGTTATAATCATATTCTAAAATGCATTAAGGCTCTTTAGGCACTCCATCAGGTTACATTTTCTTTATTCATGCATTGCTTACTGAGCCTTACTTTTCAACTGCAGATCATTTCACGGCCAAATTGTCTGTGAGGATGAAGAGCAACCCGGACTTTGTAGCGACAAACTTCACCTTCTACGACTGCAGTACCTACACTTCGTGAGTGTCCCATCCTACTTGTATACTTCACCAAAAAAAAAAAAACCTAGTGTTGCGATCTTTCAAGGGTCGAAAGAGCAGTGATGTAAACTCTTTCTTTCTTATTTTTCAGCTTTGTTTTAACACGTAAGCTGGCTTATTATTGCTTTTTTTTTTCTCATAAAAGAGTTGAAATTTTGTTGAAGGCTTGTTCACATGCTGTACAGCAGGTTTTGAACGGCCTTCATACCAGTTTCCCACATTCACTTCATTCTGAGGTGTGATATTCTTTTTTTTTTTTTTTTTTTTACCGAAGACATTCATAGGCCCCTCAAGGAAACTTGAAAAATTTTAGATAGCACGAATGAGAGTAATCTTGCTTCAGAAGATCATAGCGTAACTGGTTGAAAGCAGCCTTACGATGCTAGGTGTAAAAATTTTGGCTACTGCCCCTTGCTTCAGACTGAACATTTATAAGTATGGTTATTGCAAAGATTTCAGAGTTAGAGAGAAAACTTTATTTGAGCCATAAAATACAGTTGTGAAATTGTGACCGGATGCTCAGCATCGAGGAAGAGCAGATGCAGGCATGAAGAAATAGCCCTTTTCTTTGGAGTCTTGAATCCAGTACGCTATCGTGAGACTGTTAGAGCACAACCTGTAGAAATTAGTGGCCACATGAATGGTCGGCCGATTTTTTTCGTTATAACCACGCTAAAATGTCTTCAGTCATCAAAGACTAACACGGCTGGTAATGATGCATATTGTTAAATAGTGTAACAAAATAGTTTCCGCAATCGCTGGTGGCAACAACTGTATCTAAGTTCCAGAAAACGCATTGCACTGGAGAGCTGCCACATGCAGCACTGACATCTTCTGCCCCTTACTTTCAGACAGATTGAAAGAAAAACCATGTGGTGTTTTAGGTTTTTGCCTTGAAAGCTTAGTCTTAGCCAGAGCATTTTGTTGTTTGTGATGTATGCAGGTGCACCCAGTGCGTCTCCAGTCCCTTTCCTTGCGACTGGTGTGTCGGCGGACACCGCTGCACTCATGACACGGGCGAGAACTGCCGCAACGACATCCTCGTCACGGGTGTATCGGTGAGAATCCTTCAACTCATTCTGATTACCCAAGAAAGGGGCCGAGTATTAGGGGATAGATTCATGCCTTTTTTATACAATAAAATTGTGTTCTAAGGGAGCCAGAGATCTGACATTCCGAGCTACAGGAAGTTGCACTGATTCATGGTAATGAAAGTATGCAAAAAGGACTGAAGTCCATGACATCACGCTGACATCCAAGTGCTGAAGCTTGGTCGCAAAACTCAGAAATAAGATTTTGATTTTTGCTTCTAGTAATGAACCCATGATGGTGAAGTTTAGAGCCATATAGTTCTCACGTTACCTTAGGGTGGTATAAACTGATAGTGTGTCACTTTGTATAGTCCCGATTTAACTGCTCCGAGGTTACTGTAAATCGCCAATTGTGTAAATCAAAGCATGTGATTACCCTACCAGTATTGCACAACTTGTAGGTGCGAAGTTTTGTACAGCATTACGTTTTATTGTGGAGCCGAATCACTTTGCCATTCAATTGTGTCACGATATGCACTCAAAATTTATTCTGAAGGAGCATTTTGGAACCATCAATAATGTGTTGCATTAGCAAATAAGTGAATTACAAAAATTATTTCCTCAAAGGAATGGCTTTCTGATAACATTCGTGTTTCTGCAGAGTGTGGGACCCAGCATTCGATCAGGACCTGGGTTCTGCCCACGTATCAATGCGACCACAGGCATTTCCACCGAGATTCTCGTGCCAATGGGCATCAACAAGCGCATTCAAGTCAAAGTGGAAAATATTCAGGTGAATCATCATTTAGTCGATTTCCATGCATTATATCATTCCCTCCATGCAATTTTTCTGCCCTGGAAAAAGGCACTCGAACCCACATCGTCATGTTTATTTCTTTCCAGCCTTTTATTGCCTCTACAAGATTTGTGTGCCAGTTCAACATTGAAGGTAGAGTGAAACAAGTGAACGCTCAACTTCTAGGAGACACGATATATTGTGAAAACATGCAGGTAACTGCTACTCAGTTCTCTCTCTCACTTTTTTTTTTTCCTCATAACTTTCATCGACCTTTTGCATTTTAAAACCCACACCAGTCACTCACATTGAGAAAACATTGTTCTTTTCCCTTCCTTTGCAGTTTAACTACGGCACACAAGCTCCAAATATCACAGCTGCGTTTGCAGTCATCTGGGAAGGTAGTAAGCCCTTGGACAACCCCGAGCATATCCACGGTACGTCCTTTGTGTGTTTGACGCATTTCTCCTTGTTTGTTTTAAGACCATCAAGTATATATTCTGTAAGTTGGTTGATCGGCATTTTGTAGTTTGTATGTATTAGTTTTCTTTTATTGTACTTGTAGTTGTATTGTAGGGTGTTTCTTTTCCCACTCATTTCTATAAAACTATCTCCCCCACCCTCTCTCTCTGGTCATGTTTTTGCCACTTTGATTTGGGATGATCCTTGGTTTTATGTCTACATCTTGTTGACATCATGCATTTTTATTAACCACTTCTTGTAACAGTGAATAATAATGTCAACAATGTACACAACAATGTCGAAAACAATTTTGATTAAATTTCAGCTTGTCTGGATTAGAGGCCTTTAACAGCCAGTCATTGTATTTACTTACTTCATTTAATATTGCCTAATATTGCCTAAATCATATCTAGTGTTTGCATTACATAGTGTTAGTTTTAGGTACTGTATACACAACATTGCTGAATAGCATTCTTTTCTAAGCTACACCACATTACTTTCATTCATCGTTGGCTGCAATGTTTTGTCGACCGTGTAACAATTAGCTGGTGTGTCTAATTAAACAAAGCAGTTGGTGCAGATGTGTGATGGAAGGTTTTTGTGCCACGTGCAGTTCTCGTGTACCGTTGCGAGAACATGTCGGAGAACTGTGGCCTCTGCCTGGAACTTCCCGAGAAGTACGCGTGTGGTTGGTGCCAGCAGAGCAACTCGTGCAAGGTGCAGGAGCAGTGTGACGGCCACGCCACCAAGTGGCTGGAGCGCACGCAGACCTGCCCCGACCCACAAATCACCAGGGTGAGCTGGGGTTGGGGTGCCGCGCTCTGCAGTTCCATGATATTATTGGCAGGAGTGATTTTCTTGAGCTGCAGCATTTTCTGATCGAGAACCAGGTAGTTCTACTCTGTGTTGTGAGATCATGGGTGGCTTCAAAGTTGAGATTGATTGATTGATATGTGGGGTTTTTTGTCCCAAAACCACCATATGATTATGAGCCGTAGTGGAGGGCTCCGATAATTTCGACCGCCTGGGGTTCTGCAACGTGCACCCAAATCTGAGCACACAGGCCTACAGCATTTCCGCCTCTATCGGAAATGCCTCAGCCAAGATTCGGTCCCGCGACCTGCGAGTCAGCAGCCGAGTACCTTAGCCACTAGGCCACTGAGGCGGGGAAAGTTGAGATTGCATTTCATGTGTGCATAAATATACATGGTTTCTTCTAATGAATGTATGCCTTGTGCTGATTAAGTCATTGCAGGTTTTTTAGTATCACAGCTACACAGTTATTTACTTAATGTGCGTCTTGTTAAGGATATGTTTGGTGTTATCAACAGTAGCTTTTTGAGGGGAGTGGGGGGGGGGGTCATATTGGTTAGATTGATTTATTTTGTTGCAAGTTCAATGTCAGTTCATAGTCTCACCACTTCGTAGTTTACAGTTGTTCAAAAATCATGTCATAGATTTTCTGTTCTTCCTTATGGTCACATTAATGGCACCAAAAAGAAAACCTTTTACCAGAAAATATTTATAGTAACAGTTAGTTTACTGTAATCAGTCAGTAATCGACTGTAAGTGCCACATTTGTGGGTGCATGTCAAATAGAATAGATAACTGATCATGGGCGTATCAAGCCAATTCTTCTATCTACCTAGTCTTCCTTGCTAATGCACTTGTTCAATTATGTTTCAGATCTACCCGACATCGGGACCCTGGGAAGGTGGCACCAACATCACCATCGAGGGCTACAACCTCGGCAGAGTCTTCCAGGATATCCAGAACGGCATCCACGTGTCCAAGGAGGTCAACGGAGTCTCCCTTGCCCAAATTCCCTGTGTCCCCCACAAGGACTTGTATGTCAAGACTACTAGGTCAGTCAATGTGTGTTATTCAAACATACAGTAAACCCTCACTATAACAAAGTCAGCCAGACGGCAAAAAAATTCGATATGAGTGGTAATTAGATATATGCGACTGACCCATAAAAGCTCAAAAAGTACAGCTAAATTGGCCATGACGACTTCGTAGAAGTGGTATTCAGTGGAACAAATCTTCATTCATGCCCAAAAATGTCAGTAAGCTAACTTTGTCGGGCACTTCGGCTGAGCGCGAATAGTGCCTACTCCAGTTTGTTCGGGGAAAATGTGACGCCGTGGTCGCCGCATACACGCTCTATTCTATTTTGCAGCAGGTGGAGGCTCTCCTACGTTTGTGCCACTTTTGGTATTTAGCGAGGCTGTTTGTCTAGCGGCTATCTTTCTCCACGAGGCCTCCAAGCAAGTAGACTATTCCAGCATCCGTAGCTGGAGCAAGGACGGGTATATCTGCATCAGCCGTCGCGAACGATTTGAGGTTGCCTTCCAAATCTTTGCCATTGATGCTATTTACAGCTTCGTAGAGATTGTCTCAGTCTTCGCAGTCATTATCAGTGTCTTCTATGTGCAACCGGGAAAATCTGGCGTGTGCGAAGTAGCCTGCCACCTTTGCAGGTGCCACTTCTTTCCATGATTGGCATGGTAATTGCACTGCTCTACCCCTTGTTGGAATCATACGCAACGAGCATTCGTTGTAAAATACTTTTCCGGTCAAACTTTCGTTTTGTCTCAATAATGCCTTCATCCATGGGCTGCAATATCCCGGTCATATTCGCTGGTAGAAATTCCGAAGTGATCGCTTGCAAGTTTTCAATCATGCCATGCTGGGGCGATAGTGGATAACAAAAAGCATGTGCCTTTGCTCTGCCCTTTTTTCAGCCATTGGAGAAGTGCTCTTTTCACTTCAGGATACATAGAATCACGGTTTTGTTTGGGTGAGACTCTCTTCTCAAAGCATTCCAATATGGCGTCCTTATTCTTCTGAACAGTTGGTAATGTTGATGGCAGTATCCCGAACTGTCTTACAATTTCAGACTTCTACCAGCCTCCTTTTCCCACTTCGCATATCAGTTGAACTTTCTGCTCCAATGTCCGACACTTCCGTACGGGCACCGACGGTGCCATTTCACTTGACGACGGCTACAAGCATTCACGATGCGTGCACACAATGTTACGGATTCACACAGACCTCGCACAACACGCGCGCACAGGTGTCTTTCAACCACGGATTGAAAAAAATCCAGAAAGCACGCCTCGCCGAGGCTCTGTACTAATCACGTGACACTACCGGCGTAGCCAGGTGCGTAGCGGCAAGAAGCAGCCAGCATGCTTTGAGAGCCTCCGTACCAGATAGTACTGGAGTGGGGTGCGGAGGAGGAGGGTAAAATCTGCGGTGCAAAGACTATCCTGCCGTCTGCACAGTCTGCACTGGCGTGCTTTGCCCTGCGACACTAGCACGACCATCGCTTGCTCAGCTCAGAAAAGGCCGCTCACTGTGGGACGTGGATGAAAAAACGCACAGGCAGTTCAGCAGTGTGGGCGATCGCTCGCCCGCTCCGCCGTGAATACGGATCCCCAACTCGTCACTTTGCTCCAAGCGTAACAAGCTATCGACATGCTTCAAGTAATCCAGCATAAAATACACACATTGGGGTTTGGACTGCTTGACACTTCGATAAAGGCGATAATTCAAATAAAGCGTAAAGTAAAGCCTCCTTATTATGAGGGTTTAATGTACATTTAAATCTGATAACTCGTGAAATCTGTTGTCAATACAGGAAAGATTGCAGCATTTAAAGTCGTAATGAATGCAATGCAAGGGGCCACAATATATTCATCATTATTTGTTTTTAATTTACTAACCACTAATGAATAAATACAACCTGTTTGTTTCCGATGCCTCGACTGCTTACCCAAAGTGCGTAGGATCACACTTAGCTTTGGCAGCCTTATTCGATAGAGGCAAAATGGTCAAAACCCATGGGCTTATATATTGTTGTGCACATTGGAGAACACCAGGTGGCCGAAATTTCCGGAGCCCTCCACTACGGCAACTCCCACGATCGTTTCATGGTTTCGGGATGTAAAACTTCTGCAGTTATTTGTTTCTGGTTTAGAGTTTAGCGAGTTGATATAGGAGCATTTGTTTAATGCCTGCTGGAAGTTTTAGGGAAGTTGTCAGGAAAGTGTTCACTTTCATGTAGTTATTGGGACAGAAAGCCCCATAGCGTGCTGTTTTGCTCAATCCTCGCAGAATTGTGTGCGAGATCGAGAGCCCTCGAAACCTGACGACGAGCCCCCCAAGTGGCACCATCTCGGGTCCCGTCATTGTCAAGGTCCTCAACGACTACACGGCCAAGTCGAGGCAGAATTACTCCTTCGTGGTCAGTGCCTCTTTTTGATTTTAGCACACCTAGAAGAGATCGTACCTTTCGTTAATTATGCTGAACAGCCTTTTTTGTGCACTTTTTTTTAGCAGCAACGCCATCTTCTTACACGCTTCATTTAACTGTCCTTGCAGAACCCACGAATTACCTCGATAAACCCAAGCAAGGGGCCGAAGTCTGGAGGCACGAGGCTGCTCATCTGGGGTCTGCACATGGACGCTGGCAGTCATGCTGAAGCGTTTGTCGGGGGAATGCCCTGCCAAATTATCACGTAAGTTGCAACTTCAAATGGAGACCTGTTTCCTGGTATTTTTAGTCGGTGAGGAAAGCTATTGGCAGTTATCCTGCCCTTTTTTTTAGAGTTGTATGTGTTCGCTGGTAATATGGATCCTGCCCTCTTTTTTAGAGTTGTTGTATGTTTTCGCTGGTAATATGGAAGCATTGAAATATCGTCACAGCCGGTTCTAATGATGTGCAGAAATTTTACAATATAGCATCAGGGAGTGAAAATTTGCATGCCATCTTTGCTGGTCCTTAAGCCTTTGTAAAAGGTGCAGGAGCTCATTTGATGTCATGGTATGATCAACCTGTCAGATGTTCGTACACCCACCCCTTATGTAGTGCCCCCCACCCCCTCCCGATAGTGTGGTTCTTAATATACTAGATTGAAAGTTGAGTTGGTGTGCTCACATCTTTGCTCCTCTTTCCCGGCAGGCGGGAGCCAAACGTGGTGAGCTGTAACACCAGCGCATCCACAACATTCAACGAGGGCAAGGTGAGGGTCAAGTTTGACAAAGGGCTGCGTCTTTTTGAGGACTACATCTACCTCTACGTCGAGGATCCCGAGATTGAGAAGGTGGAGTCTGGCTCTGCCAGGCACTCCAGCGTCCCACGAGGAATTCCAAGGTGAGCACCACCATGCCAGTAGGTCAAACAGTCTCCCAGAGATCACAATATTCGACTACAACCTAACGAAAACATTAGGCTTCTGCCACAGAACCTCGAGACGTCTGCCATTCACCTGTGAAAGACTGTTGGGCAAGCTGGTGGTTTCCACTCTAATCACAAGCACTTTTTTTTCGGCAAATGTGAATATTACGTATACAAATAGTCGGAGGTTCAAACGTCTCTACTACCTGAATCATTGTTCGACTCAGCAGCGATGTCGGAAACCCTGACAAAATTTACTAGGGTGTTCAAGTTTTCAACTTAAAGCCACTGATAGAACATGTGTCTGTTTTGGGAGGTCAATTCTGTGTCACACTCAAAAAATGCTTGATGTCATGAATATGAGTAAGTGCTATTGGGTGCAGCACTTGCACAAATTCTAGGTGAGAAGGTTGGCGATGCCAGCAGGTCGAGCGAACATGTTCTTTTGGGTGAGACTGTTTATGAGATCTCAATTTTTCAGTGTGAGAAAAACGTGCTGAATTGGCTGGAAAAGCGTAAGTACTGTCGACGTCCGATTTCTCGGACCCTCGCGAGACCACGAAAACGTCCGGAAAATCGGGCAGTCTAAAAAAATGAATGCAAGCGAGAACACACTTTTAAATAGGTTTTTTTTGGCCAACAGAGAGGGTCACGGCAGGAGTACAGGGTTCTCATTGCAGCTCTGCAAATGCATAATTTAAGTGGCTCTGAAAAGAGCCGAAAGAAATAAACAAAAAAATTCTGATGTGGCCATGCTACCGTATTTTAAACACTCAGGTACAAAAAAAAAATCAGCTTATTTTTGTTTGCACAGCTTTCCACTTGCTCGCGATGATGTCTGCCTCAATTTCAGTCATGCTGTCGCTGTACACCGATGACAGTGTCAGTACTCACAATAACTCCGAGCTCGTTGGCTGTGTAGGTACTGCCTCTTTGATCTCGGTGTCGGAGTTGTCAGAATTCTTCGTGACTTTACGAATGATTTCATCGTTGGTCAATTCCACACACAGCTCGAAGTCTTTGTCAGCATTTGCGAAGCCCTCAAGGGTTATCCCGGCTGGAATCGAAACACCAGCAACTTGAAGATGGTCGAAGCTAGGCAACATCCGCGAGTGGAAGTTCATCGCATGCCCTCTCCGGGCGAGACGGCCGTCTCGGCGTCCAGTATGAAGCTTGCATGGTGAAAACAAGTTCCAAAGGGTCTGTTGCTTAACCGCCTTCCACGAGTCTACAAGCATGCCAACGGCAGACTGAAGGTCAACAGCATAAGTTTTGCCACTGTCGGAGCAGAGGCTGCACAGCACCATGCAGCCTAAGCTATGGCCAGAGGTTATGGCTGTCAACGGATTGGCGTGTGCTGGATTGCAGCATTTGCAGTTTCAAAGGTACGGCAGCTGCGGCGCAATGGGTTAGAGGATCCAAAAAAAAAAAAAAAAAGAAAGAAACCTAAATGGCGGCGGCAATAGTGACTTCGAGTCTGTTGTTAGCGATAAATAGTCTGGAAAATCGGATGGCGAAAGCTATGAACGTCTGAAATTTTGGATTTTTTATACGTTGACTCTACGGGAAACTTGACGGTGGCACAGATGAGTCCGGAAAATCGGGCATGTCCGAAATTTCGGGCGTCAGGGAAATCGGACGTCGACTGTAGTAAGGCAGAAAAAAACGCTAGGTTGATCGCTACATGTCGCAGCTAAGCTTTATCAGCACCTCTGGCTCTATTTTTGGGTAGTCAAGTAGCACTGCTATGAAATTCCATTAAGAGCCATAAAGGCTCGCTAAAGACACACATTCTACATTTTTATTGGCGCCAGCATCAGGCGGGCCAGCTCAACATTCACACCCCCAAATATTGGAGTTAACTTCTGGACTTGTTGCCTCACTCCATGTTGATTGCTAAACGTTTTGTTGACAGGTTATGTCGAAAAAAAAAAAAAGCCGAATGGCACTAGTCTTGTACAGATTACAATACCTGCAACGGACATTTGCTGTTGCGGGCTCCTTTAGGCAATACAGAGAAAAAAAAACACCAACTCATTGTTTTTCTACACAAAAGATGGCAGACTGGCTGCATTCTGACTAGCATTAATTCAGGCAGTTGCACCAGACATTTGGGTAGTGGTCTCGGCTTTCTCCTGCAGCAGTCAAGATGTGAAATGAGAACTTACAGGAGTTCTCTATTTGCAGTGGTGGCATCACGGTGACTGTCAAGGGGCGAAACTTGAACGCAGTTCAGGAGCCGATGATGTACATCACTCTCGACGGCGAGGAACACTACAGTGTAAGTTGCTGCACCATCCCTTTCTTTTTGTTTTCTCATTGCTTGGTTTGCTACCTAATATCAACTATGACTTCCATTTCTGGTACTTGAAATATGCACTAACATAAAACCATGGTTGGTCATGCTAAACAAATGAAGGCGTAATTGTATATGAACAATACAGCTTAGGACATTTTCTATGTGTGGCAAATAAAATGAAGCTTAAAGGGTATGTCGTTAACATTGGACTGAAATTTGCAGTACTTCAGTTAGCTGGATAGCTTTCGGGATCTTAACTGTAAGGATATAGTGTCTCGTTTTTCGTGACACTTTGTTATAGTAATACTATATAAAAATGGTAATAGGTGCCTCGGAATAGGCGTCTCGGACAGCTCAGGCTTCTAAGGAAAATTAGATTTGTACTAGTTGTTATGTCTTCACAACTTGGGAGCCGACTAGCCAACACACACATGTTTATTTCAACGAGCAATACAACGGAATCCCTCACCGCACACCCGCGGCGGTCTTATATCTAACAAAGAACTTAACAGTGACGTCAGAGAGCCAGACACTTCCATGTGCATCTTATCTTATATACGACACGCGCTCTATCTTGGGTAGTATTACACAACACTCCTTCCCCCCCCCCAAGTGTTTTTAGTACCGATCCGGCGGTCGTCTTTGCCGGGTGCTGCGTCGAAGTTCCGGAAGTTCCGGTGGGGAAGATTGAGTCTCGCCCCCGCCGCAGTCCCCACCAGCAGATGAAGGGCCCGGTAGGTTGACCGGTTCTTTGTTTGTATCTTCTGCCTGCTCCTCGACTTGATCGGGGTCGGCCGTCTCTCGTGCGCCCTCGATGGGTACAGGGGCACCTAAAGACCTGCGAGGCACAACGTCTTGGGTGCATGCGGGAAGTTCGTAGTTTGCAGACGGCACCTGAACCGAAGGCGGGAAACACTCCTGGAATGTTCGTGGTCTCATATGATCAACATGCACGTACCTCTCCTCGTTCCCTATCCCTATCACATAAGTGCTTAAACTCTCGCGTTTTTTTACCTTACCGCTCAACCACTCTCCTTCCCCGGGGCGCAGTCCTTGTACGAGGACGTCTTCCCCTTCCTCGAAGTCTCTCCAAGCTCCACGTCGCCGATTGGCTGCCTGCCTTGTTCGCTCTAGCTTTTCTTTCATCCTTTGCTCGATATCTGGATGGAGAAAGCTCAACCTGGTTCTAGGTTTCCACGATAAGAACAGCTGGGCCGGCGTCTCTTCAGTAACACCTGTTGGCGTGTTCCTATAATTGAATAGGAATTGGTCGATCCGCTGCTGGAGAGACTTCATCCGCCCATTCTTCTGCTCGTCCATGACCTGCTTAAGAAGATTTTTCTTTAACGTCTGTACACAACGCTCTGCGCTGCCATTCGATGCCGGGTGATAAGGCGGCGATTTAGTGTGCCGGATGCCATTACGACTCATGAACGTCTCGAAAAGTTCCGAAGTAAATTGGGGCCCATTGTCTGTTACCACTTCTTCCGGTAATCCGTACGCGGCAAATACGGTGCGCAATTTCTCTATTGTCTTTTCGCTATTAGTTGACCTCATCAGAAACACTTCAACCCACTTGGAGTACGAATCAATAAGTACTAGGAACCAATGCTGGTCTCGATGCGCAAAATCTAAGTGCACACGCTCCCACCGGCGCCCCGCCACCCCCCATGACATCACCGGAACCTTGGGCGCCGCATTTTGCGTCAACTGGCATGTTACACATTCTTTAACTTTTTGCTCAACATCCGGCGTAAGGCGAGGCCACCATACGTGGCTTCTAGACAGCATTTTCATACGTGCCATTCCAGGATGGCCCTCGTGCAACAGTGATAGCACTTTGTCGCGGAGAGACAATGGTACTATCACCCGGTTTCCCCACGTCACACATTCTCTGTCAACAGAAAGCTCGTGGCGTCGCACAAAATAGGGCGCCAGTGCATCGTCAGACACTTTTGAAGGCCAACCGCTCTGCGTGTAAAACAACACTTTTGACAACAGGCTGTCTGTTCTCGTTTCCCTTCTGATGTGTTCTGCGGAGAGTGGGAGCTCGTCTAGCATCGAAAAGCCGATGTACTCCGACACGTCATCAGAGTTCCTAAGCGGCAGGCGCGATAGTGCGTCTGCATTGCCTATATCGCGTGATTTGCGATAAACCCATTTGTACTCATACGCAGCAATCTGCAGAGCCCATCGCTGCACGCGTGCCGCTGACATCGCAGGAATCGGCCTATCCTCTCCCAATAATCCCGCCAAGGGCTGATGGTCTGAGTATATTACAAATTTTCGCCCAAAAAGGTACTTGTGAAACTTCTTTAACCCGTACACGACAGCCAGTGCTTCTTTTTCGATATGGGCGTACGCCTGCTCTGTTTTAGTGAGCGTTCTAGAGGCAAAAGCGATTGGCCTTTCTTCTGATCCTACCTTGTGAAAAAGGACTGCGCCTAAACCATACGCAGATGCGTCACAAACGAGCCCTAGCTCCCTTGAAGGGTTATAGTAGGTGAGTACGGACGTGCTCAGCAACCAGCTCTTGGATGCTTTGAAGGCTTTTTCGGCGACCTCCGTCCATTCCCACTTGGCATTCGCAGCTAGCAAGTCATGCAATGGCTTAAGCTGTGCTGACATGTTCGGTACGAACTTCCCATAGAAATTTAACAAGCCTAGGTAAGCCCTCAACTCATTCTTGTTCTTTGGAGTCGGTGCTTCTTTTATAGCACGCACCTTGTCCTCTGAAGGGCGGATTCCGCTTTCCCCAATCACGTGCCCCAAGTAAGTCACAGACTTCTCAAAAAACTTGCATTTTTCTTTCCGCAATTTCACCCCTCGTTCCTGGAACCTTGTCAGCACAGCTTCCACCCTATCATAACACTCTTCCATCGTTTCCCCCGCTATTAACACATCATCAAGATAACATGACACTCTGTCCAACCCCTTCAGCATATCATCCATTACCGCTTGGAAAATGGATGGAGCACTTGTTATCCCGTACGGCATACGTGTGTATTGAAAAAGGCCTAGGTGGGTGTTGACAGTGACCAAGGGTTGCGACTCGGGGTGCAGCTGCAACTGTTGGTACGCTGTCGACAGGTCAAGGACAGTAAACCACTTGCATCCATGCAGCGCTACAAACGTATCTTCCATTGTTGGCAGAGGGTAATAATCAGTTCTCAGACAACGGTTTAGGGTCACTTTGTAGTCTCCGCATATTCGCACTTTGTTGTTTGCCTTGGGGACAACTACTAGAGGCGTTGCCCATTCACTGTGTTTTACTGGAACCAGTACTCCAGATTCCACTAGCGACTGCAACTCCGACGCTACCGCGTTCCGGAGTGCGAATGGCACAGGCCGATGCTTGCAGAAAACAGGCGTACAGCTGTCTTTTAGCACCAGTTTGACCGACGTGTCAGCTATCAGTCCTAGTGATTGATTAAACACTTCCGAAAATTTTTCGATGAGTGCGGCTGATCTATCATGTGTGTTTGCTTTATCAAAGTTGATTTTACACACGCTTGCCCAATTCAGCTTCAAAGCCTCTAGCCAGTTGCGGCCCAACAACAAAGTGTCACAATTTTTTTCCGTCCGGACTACAATCAACGGCAAGGTCTCGGTTTGCCCGTCGTGCTCTACATGCACCGTCAACTTTCCGGCAACTGCTAGTGTGGAACCGCCATACGTTTTTAACCGTAAACTACATCTTTCTAGGGGTACATTCGGCCAATACTGTCTGTACATCTTTTCTGGCACAATAGACACAGAGGCTCCGGTATCAACCTGCATCGTGACATTCCTGCCTGCGATCTTAACTTTCACAGCGTAGCCACCGTGACTACTCCGACATGAAAAAATATGACTAAGCAAGACCTCGTTCTCACCACTTTTATCGTCCCAGTCACCAGAGTCTTCTAAGCCAGTACCATCGATGAGAGAATGCACCGAACGTGGCGTTGTTCTGCAGACCCTTGCCAGGTGTCCCACCTTTTTGCAGGCACGACATCGATATTTGCGAAAAGGGCAGGTGGTGGCGTCATGCGCTGCTCCGCACCGCGAACAGTCCGTCGCCTCGGCATGCCGCTCCGCGTTACCGCTCACGCCCCTTTTCGTACCTGTGGACCGTTGGGGGTGGTGTGGCCGCACCAAGTTCACGTCACCGAGTTCTTTGGGGTGAATTTTTCTGGTTTCTGTGCGAGCGAGTTCCCCACTTTTCGCCAGGTCATAGGCAGCTTGAAACGTCAGGGTACTCTTCTTAAGCAGCTCTGCTTGTGCCGTTTCATCTCTCAGTCCGGCCACGAACCGATCCCGCAGGGCGTCATCCAAGAATTGCCCGAACTCGCACGATCCAGCCAGCCTTTTTAATTCTAACGCAAATGCGGCAACTGACTCATTTTCCCGCTGCGACCGACGGTTGAACCGGAATCTTTCCGCTATCACCAAAGGCTTCGGGGAATAGTGCCCTTTCAGTATTTGGAGCAGTTCGTCGTACGTTTTCTCTTCCGGCTTGGTCGGGGCCAATAAATTCTTCAACGTGCGGTAGGCCTGTTTTCCAATGGCGGTGACAAAGACTGACACCTTCAAGTCTTCACTGACCTGGGTCGCCCGGACGTAATGTTCAAAGCGTTCCGCATATGAGTCGAAGTCTTCGTCTCCCTCTTCCGTGAACGGCTCAAACCGGCCAAAGGAAGCCATGTCGTGGTAATCCACCAGGACGCTTTCCGCTCCTGAATACTGGTGCCGTGACGTGAGCTACAGCCGAGGCCCGGCTAACGTGCCCGAGTATAATCCCATCCTCGTCGCCACTGTTATGTCTTCACAACTTGGGAGCCGACTAGCCAACACACACATGTTTATTTCAACGAGCAATACAACGGAATCCCTCACCGCACACCCGCGGCGGTCTTATATCTAACAAAGAACTTAACAGTGACGTCAGAGAGCCAGACACTTCCATGTGCATCTTATCTTATATACGACACGCGCTCTATCTTGGGTAGTATTACACAACACTAGTGTTTTGAAAGGATTTTTTATTACCACGACAAGATACCTTACCGAGGCCTCTTTTCATATTAAAGCTGCTTTTGAAACATCTTCTATTGTTGTCTTTATTGTCTCCTTTGAAATGTCCCTGTAACTTTGTGTCACCATTCTCAGTGCACTTTTGTCGGCTTGTCTGACTGTTGCATTGATGACAACGCAGAGATGCATCCCAGACTCGGCCCAGCAGATGAAATGCAAGAGCCCGGCGGTCCCCAAGGACAAGCTGTCCTTCGGGGGCAACCCAGACGTCCCTGTGGAGCTGGAATACGGCTTCCGCATGGACGCCGTCGAGCAAGTGCGAAATCTGTGGTCCACCAAGGGCTTCCCACCTTTCCAGATGTTCCCAGACCCTGAGTATTTCCCCTTCACGGAGAAGGACCAGATCAAGTACTACAAGAGCGACTACCTTACCATCAATGTGAGTGGCCTGAATTTGTGTGGCAACTGTCACAACTCATGAGAACGATGAAATATGTTAAAGTAGGTAAAGTGGAGCAATAAATTTGTTTATGTTGATAGGCTGTACTTTTGTAACCCTAATTTTGGTAATTTCGCAATCATAGGCTTAAATAATAGAGGAGAAAATCGAAGTCAAGGTTTCATTGTTTAGCTTCATGCTGAAATTTCTATGTGTAACATCACAAATTTCAAAGTGGATTTTTCTATTTTGTCAACATTGGCTCAACGAAATTTCCTGAAGCTTAGTATGTTGAAAGGGCACTGAGATTAAATTTGAAAATCATGATGTGCCCTTCATTTGATTGCTAGGTATGCAAAGGTCTTCTTGGCCAAATTTGAGTGCTGTCTGTTGTGTGGAAGTTATTTTATTTAGACGGTAGACAGTGTACGAAAGCTCAGCTGGAATAAAGTGCCCTGCGACATTGACCTAGGTGCTACGAGTTGAGTGTGATACAACTCACATACCATCCTGAGTGACCATGCACTAGTGGTCATGATGTCTACGATACGAGTGTTCTTATAGTGGGGCCGACTGGCACTGACACCTGTAAATGCTCTCACTCTTTATGTCTGATATTCTTAGCACCTCTGTGAATGATATCACGTAATTACAAGACGTATACCACTCATAAAAGAAGGCGAAAAGAAAAGAGCATGATCCCACATGTACTCGTCAGTCAGCATGTTGGGGAACCGTTGTGAGCAGCAGTCGTCTGGTTGAAAGCGCAGAAAAAGCGCAATTAGTGTGTCGTCTCATTACATGTATGTTACAAGCCAATATTACGAAAAGCTATCAAAGAGCAGTAGCGTATAGATGAATATCATCGCTTACAAATAACATGCAGGTATCGTCTATAGCCTTTAGTTCAGTCTTTAGACTTCTTTGCATTATCATGATACTGGGTTACTACCAGTGTAACCGGGAGAGGCTGGGCAAGTGGGGTTTTTTGGAAATGCAAACAACCTGGCAAGCACGAAATTGTTATTGTGAAAACCTAACTTATCCTCTTTCCACTGGTGTGCATTCCATATATCGGTATTCTATAGACCCCTGTGCGCATATCAAAATGATCTGCATGCCAAAAGTCCCCGATATCGCTAATTGTGGCACACGAGTGAGCATGGCCGAGGCATGTTTCCCCAGGTGAACGCATTTTCAGTAGAAGCTTGCAGGCTAGTGGCTTCAGTGACTGCTTTACGCTTTGAATACTTTACAGAAAGTTTACGGTGGTGTTGATTTTAATTCATAAATTTTTGTGTTTTCAGTTTATTCCTTTTTGAGTATATAAATAGTTCTTGCATATCTTTCAATTGTTCTTCAGGGTAACAACCTGGACCGGGCATGCCAGGAGTCTGACGTGATTGTGCGCATTGGGACCAGCATCTGTAATGTGACTTCGCTGTCGCGGGTGCAACTCACCTGCCGTCCGCCGACAGACCAGCCGCCAGCCCAGGACAGGAACGGCAACCCTGACCGTAACCAGATCCCACAAGTCGTGGTACGTTCTCCTTCCCCTTTATTCATTTTTCTTTTTTTTTTGGATTTTGTATAGGCACGTCTTCCTTCTTATTTTCTGCTGCTTCTTTGTCTGCTCAAACAAATTGCTCTATTTTCAATTAGTAGCTTAATTGTGAGCAACACTTTTAAAAGAAAGGCTCTGTGATGATAAGTTCGTTTTTTTCTCTCTCTCTTGCAGCACATTACTGTAGCATGATAGGCTGTAATGATGCTATTTGCATTGCTAACATTTAATTTAAACTTCACCTAAATGTCTGTTTGATTGTATCTATCTGGTTGTTGTGTGAGGATGGCACACTAAATTGCTGTACTAAATGTTAGGCGAAAAACCTGAAATGAGAATAACAGCCGGGGATTTAGATATGAGAACTGAAGTGCTCCTTGTCTGTGACACTTGACTGTGATTGGCTCCTTTCTACAGCTTCCACAGAGGAACTAATTGCCATCCATAAAGGCATTCTGGATTAGCTAAATCTGGAGAAGTGCTTTTATGACACTGTGACTACTTTCATCGTTTAACCCATTCCTTTTTTTTTGTGTGTGTAGTCGTGACATTTGTAATCATTTGATTTCATTCTGGGAACCATGTAGTTCATAAGTTCCTTTTTTATTTTGGTCGTATTGAAGCTAAAGACGGTGCATTAGCTGCAGTAAGGCCTGGGGCACTAGTCGATGCTCGCATTAGCTTAAGACCGTTCGGTCCGACAAACTGTGTGAAAGCATGGCAAATGTTGTTTCAGGTCACACACGGCAATCTCGAGTTCTTGATCGGTTGGCTCCACTACGTCAGCACGATCCCAACAACCACGCTTGTCAGCACGACCGATGAAAGACAAAACAGCTAGAAAGAAAATCCACACTAGATCCATGCAGTATGGTGTGACAGGGAACATAAACCTTATAAGACGACAGTGCATTGCTGTTATGGTGCTAATACCGTTAACCATATGCATAAAAGAACAATAATACTGAACAAGAATCGCCTGCTTGCTCAAAAAAATACATTATGCACAAAACTTGGAACAAATCTCTAACTTTTCATCGTGGGTTGAATGTTCCCTGTCTCACTGCGCTGTGCGGCATATCCTATGAGGCTTTTTATTGCACAGTTTGGAAAGTGTTAATCTTTATAATTTACTCATTACAACAACTGACAATGCCCTACAACCCAATTCGTGGAATCAGTAATGGTCTTGGTATGTTTGTATATATTAGTGATAATGGCCTCTACTGGTATACCGCTGTGACAAGACACGTAAGTTGAATGCCTTGATGTAGAATCGGTCTCAAGAAAGTATGTTTGACACAGATTAGTGTCACTAGGGAATGACTCTGTAGCAATTTTGCGAAACTGATGAAGACATTTTCATCGGAGAGACTCCTACGACTGGCATCTACGTGGCCAATACCGTCTCCACTGAAGTCACCGGATTAAGGCCACCACCACATTCCCAGATGCATTGACCAGAACAAACGAGAGCAAGATTTCATGTCTTGGTATACTAAATCTGCGGCACATGCGGCGTTGCATCAGAAATGTCATCCTACATTCTCTGTCAGCATTTTCTATTACATTTTCTTATATATTGGTCTGCATGTGTTGTTTTCATTCTTTGATATTCAATAAAGGATAACAAGAAAACAATGATTTCCATTTCAACCGACACACTCCTTTAACTTGTGCGAAATAAATGCTTGCGCTCATGGCTTTGTATGATTTTAACAGTGTTGTCAGAAACACATAGCATAGTGCAGCGTAGTTGAAGTGGCAGTGAAGCAATGAGTAACAGAAGTTGACTTCATTCCGACATCTTACATCGGCAGTAAAAACAAGCGTGGGGCACCAAACTTCAGAACATTTTTTTACGAGTAGCTAAAGGCTTGGTACACATCCGAGATTGATTGCACACGTCAATTTGCCAGAAACAAGATCGAAACTTGTAAGTGAAGCAACTGAATGTGCTATATTTTCTCATAGATGGTGCATAAAACAGTATGGAAAAACGTAAATTGGTTTCTTAGTTGCCACTAGTCTTTTTAATCAAGTCTTTTAAACTTGTAACTGACTATCCGGTCATTGTGAATGAGGCTATCGGTGTATGACTCAAATGTTAAGCACTTGTTCAATTTAATAGTGCAGCTGACATCTCGTGTGGTCATTACAGTACACATAAGGTAAACGTTTGTCCACTCGTAAATTTAAGTTTTACCTGACGTAAGTGAAACTTCACCGTTCAATAACCACAGGCAACGAAGCGTTTGCGTCTGTATTTAATGGTTCCCCACCTGAGGTCTTACATTTGTGTAAACCGGTATCTGCTTGCTCACCTGCATGCCCCGCCCTGGTGGTCTAGTGGCTAAGGTACTCGGCTGCTGACCCGCAGGTCGCGGGATCAAATCCCGGCTGTGGCGGCTGCATTTCCGATGGAGGCGGAAATTTTGTAGGCCCGTGTACTCAGATTTGGGTGCACGTTAAAGAACCCCAGGTGGTCAAAATTTCCGGAGCCCTCCACTACGGCGTCTCTCATAATCAAATAGTGGTTTTGGGACGTTAAACCCCACAAATCTTAAATCTTAATCTTGCTCACCTGCATAGAGATTGCACAGTTAAGTCTTTCCCATCACTTCCTAGTGATTTTAGAGGAATCGTTAGTTATTAATGCTTTTGCAAAAACAGGCATTTTTGCCCTTGGGAAATTAACATAGCAATTAAGTAGATCGCATTCTGGAAGTAAAAAATTTTGATGATTCATTCATAGAAACACAAACATTACTGAACTGTGCAAAGGTATAGTCAGGTCTTGAATCAACATGAACTATATTTTTCCACATTTACATGGTTTCTACTTTGGTTGACTGCGCACTAAAGTGCATTTCTAACACAGTTAGGCTTGTTTAGGCTACTAGTGGGAGTGTACGTACATTTAACGCTTGGGTGCTGAGAAAGATCACCGAGGTAAGCTCCCATAGCATGAAGTGAAAAAATAAAATAAAAGGCGTTCGTTTTTTTATTGTGCTGTTGCCTGTATTATCTGGTTAGAAACACACCTAAGTAGGACAAATACAAGCACAGTCTGCTGGATTCTTTATTTTTGGCTGCTGCACATTTTTGAATAAATGTAAAAACACTTTGAAATACTAAAGGCTTTATTCGCAAAGGGGTACATTCACACATAAATACTACCACTCCTCTTTTGGTACAGGCCACTGTGTTTTTGGCCACATAAGCTTTCCGTGACCCATAACGAGTAACTGTGGTACTCCTGGAAGTAAGGAAATGAAAATGAGCTGGAATCATTCACTTTAGTTCATGCTTATGTGCTATTAAAAGAGTCAAACGTGCACATAACAACATGAGTGAACAGTACATCATCATGTGTATGCCAAATATTGTGTGCTGTGTTAACGAACCAATCAATACTAAGCAGTGCAGTTACAAGCTGATGTTGTTGATGTAGTCACGAGCACTTAATGTGGCTATCACAACTTTTTAAATGGGCCCCGATACCGTGTACAGATGATGACACACAACAAAGGTGTAGCATTATGGGAAATCGAATGCATTTAGAAAAGACATTAGTCGCTGTGAAACAAAAGGTTAGTCCTGTGCTCAAACCATCGCAATTTTGAGCAAGCACTTGGGTATCCTTACTCCAAAATTTGCAGCCAGTCATGTTTCCAGTGCTCACTTATTATCACTACAAGCTACACCCAAAGGAAATCGGCTTGTAGCTTGGCTCATAGTGTACTAGAACACCAAAAACGAGTATTTCTTACCTGAGTAAACTCAATGCTCATTTTAAAAAACCCAGATATAACGAAATATCTGTTATAATGATGCATTAAATGGAGAACAGTCTTGTAATATACATAGTGTCAAAAATATACCTTTACAACATATGTTCGAATATAACAAACTTACTTTTGTGTAAGATGCAACTTTGTTATAATGAGGTTTGAGTGTATAAAGGTTATCTGTTGGGTACTGCTTTAGTAAGTAGTAGAATTTGTTCATCTACATCACCACAGGAATGAGTACAACCTTTTAGATCGCACGTGCAGGTTTATTCACTAATGATAAATACCCTTTGTCTGCAGTCTAAATCTATACTTCTGATAATAGAGGTCTTGTATGCAGCACTGCTAAAGGAGGGTCAGAAAAGTGCACAGAGACTGTGCTGGCGCTTGCAAATAACCATGTTATTTCAAGCCTTGTACACACAAATTATTTCCGATTGTTTATTTCATATAACATTTTAAATTAAATGATCAAGTGATAATAAAAATCTCATGAACGAAAAGTTTAGCTGGTGTAAAAACAGTATTGCTGCTGATGAACGATGTTGAAATGTTATGAATAGCACTGCCATTGGAATCTGTCTGATTCGCCTGTCTGCTACAATAGATATTAAAGTAACTGTTAATAGAACATCTCTTAATAGTATTAGTAACTCTAAGTATATAGCATACGAAAGACCGGCTACGGTGGTCTAGTGGCTAAGGCACTCGGCTGCCGACTCGCAGGTCGCGGGATTGAATCTCGGCTATGGCGGCCGTATTTTCTATGGAGGCGAAAATGCCTGGAGCTCAGGTGGTCGAAATTTTTGGAGCCCTCCACTACCACATCTCTCATAATCATATGGTGGTTTTAGGAAGTTAAACCTTAACAATTATTATTATTATATCATATTAGAATGGAATTTTAAATGTTCAACAAAGCCATTTGTGCAAGCACTATAAGGTTTCCAGCATTCCATTAGCTGGCATCATTACACATGCTAAATAACTAAAATTGCAAGATGCTGCACTGTAAGCGTGTGTGAGCATAGTCCTGGCATTGAAATTTCAAATTAGCTGCACTATTTCAATCTCTGGAGCATTTTCTAAAAATGTAACAAGCTGACTTTTCTGGCGTTGGATCTAGTTTTTCGATTTGTATCAGTGGAACAGCACATTTTCAGGCAGACATTAAAACGCGTAGAAATCAAACAGTACGCAGGGTGTTAAATGTGTTTACCATCGTCAGCAATGAACACTGCTCTTGAAAAAAATAATGTCAACTGCTCCTATATATCTAACAGTCATCTGTATTTTATCACGCCCAAATAATTTACCAACAACAT
The DNA here is from genome assembly GCF_043290135.1 of Rhipicephalus microplus. Lineage (NCBI taxonomy): Eukaryota > Metazoa > Arthropoda > Arachnida > Ixodida > Ixodidae > Rhipicephalus > Rhipicephalus microplus. Next base: position 36,038,825 of record NC_134704.1, on the reverse strand, counting down.
GTTCAATAACTGTGATGAATATCTTAGTGCGTTCAGCCTACACCTAATTGCACAGTACACTGTTCATAACGTACATCTAATCTGTTCCCCTCACAGTGTGTAGACGAACATTACATGCATGCTACCTTTCTTATAAAATTAGTAAGTAGCCCTTGAATTCATTTTGTACACATAGCAAAAAGCATGCAGGACTGCTTACAATATATTAGAAGGATAACATGCATGTAATTTGCATCTCTTCAACATGCACACAATGTGCTATCACGCACATGTTCAGCTTAAGAGCGGCTTACGAGTTTAGCTGCCAGCATTGTGCAGTTTAAATATTTTACGGTCAAAAGGCAATTAGTGAACTGTCGCAGTTTCTTGCTTGCAGCTAATAAAACAAACAGACATCAGCTTGTGTCTAAGAAAACAAATTATTCCTCACTCAATCCTTGCTCTTTGGCTTGTAGCTAGGTGCCTAAATGTTAGCAATTTAAGTTTAGCTGTCTAAGATCGGAACTTGGAATTGGCACTCACCCATTGGTATTATTGACTTCACCTGCGAATCGGCTTCGTGAGCTGTCATGCCTGTTAAAATAGATACTAAAATGTTCAAATGCTTGGCCTCTTCTGCTGCTTTCACAGGGCAGTCACTTACATGGCCGCTAAGTCATGAAGAAAGGTTGCCGCTGCGCATCTGCAACTGCCAGTGAGGCCTCCCCTCTTGGCGACTTCAGTAGGTCTGCCGGTCAGAATTATTGATGTCCATATCAGAGGCAGCTCTTAAGCTTGGACGATAACACAGGTTGCAAAGTTTAGTCCACCCTTGTCGTATAACCCCGGCTGATAAATGTCAAGAGCTGGTGCTGATTTGCGTCTTTGTGCAGAGTGGGTCTTTAGTGGCAAACAAGCACTTCACACGTGTGAGGGTCATGCACAGTTATTTCCTTACGATAGCCTAAGGCCTCTTTCCTCTTGGCTTCCATTCAAGTTCTTTTTGTAGCCACATAGAAAAACTCATCTGGTTGATAAACACCGGTTGTTGCAATGCTTCTATTTTGCTGAGTGCTTTGGCTGCAAAGTTTTGCCTAAATAAATTGTGATTTGCTTCATGAGCCTCATTCACTGTAGCTCTAAACATCTACTAAAGTTAGTTGTCTTTGTCTTCTTTTTTTTTTTCTGTGCATTCTTTTTTTTTTTATTGGTAGGCTTTGCTATGTATATGCTGATGTCCCTACTCTTCATGGCATTTTATAACTTTTCATGATTTTTTAGGAAGTTGCGGCGTGGTATTTAGGACTGCATAATAGTATTTTGCGTAAAATGTTCCTGAGAGTGAGTTAAACTAAACTGCACACATGCTTATTTGCATGGGTTTGCACTTATCTGTGTGCATGCCCTTTTCATTTGCACTTCTCACATTTCACTTGCACACATTTACCTCTATTAGGCTCTCCATCAAAGACAGTTATAGTAGCTGTATTCATATCAGAAATATCATACAGCTTGGGTGCTGCTTTTCAAGGCAGCCCTCGCAGGTGGAATTTTGTGCTGTGGGCAGCTTCGGTTGCATAAAACAATGCTCGCTTCTCAATGGAAGATTGCTTTCATATTTTCACTGTTGCATTCCTGGCCTGCGTTTGTTACATGGCTCATGCCTTAGATATTCTCTAAGGACACGGCAACTTAAATTCGCAAAACAGTAGGGGGAAAAAAAGGGCTAGCACACAGGTCCACAAGACATGCTTTGTCCCATAAATATGTATTCTCATTTTGTTTCTTTGTTTTATAGATTTAACTTGGTGCATTCTTGAAAGATATCAAAACCAACCACAGTTGAACCCCTTTATAAGAAACATGCTCCAGAAAGCATTGTCTTTTATAAAAGGTATCTCTTACAAGCAGGTTACCATACATGCACTTTTTTATCAACACCAAGTTCAGTGTTTCTTATAAAGGAGTTCGGCTGTAACACAGACAAAATGGCGACATGATTAGACACACAATGCACAACACTACAAAATTTTTATACTGTTTTCATTTTACGTTTCGCGTGTCTGTGCATTATGAGTAAGCGCGACAGACAAGGACGTAGAAGAAAACCAACAGGTGTCTAATCGTGCCTTTCTTCTGTCCATGTTCCAGTCGTGCAACTCTTTGCATTCTAATGGCAAACCGACAGGAGCTGAATTGAAACTTTAGTAGCCCGTGTTTATGAATGTGTTGGACGCACGCAGGTGGAGGTTGGTGACAAGCTCAAGTTCATGATTGGCCGGCTGAGCTACGACATACCCGTGGGGCCCGAGAGTGCAGTGCCTGTGCCGGCCATCATTGGGGTCAGCGTGGGCGTCGGCGTACTCGTGGTCATTGTGTTTGTCATCCTCATCGCGTACCGCCGCAAGTCAACCGAGAGCAGCCGCGTGCTCAAAACCATGCAGGAGCAGATGGACGTGCTCGAGCTGCGCGTGGCCAGCGAGTGCAAAGAAGGTGAGCCCGATGTCACCTTCTCTGAAGATGCCTGCGAAGTCCTGCTTAAAAGGGACACTGAAGGAAAAAAAATATATGTATTTTGTTTCATATTGATAAGTTACTCTTCTCACAGTGTGAAAATCATCGTATTTGCCACGAAAAAGTGCCAAGCAAGGAAAATGCGTAAAAATAGAATGCGGGTGAAAACGCGTGGAAAGAAAATGTTGCCTTAAAATTTCAGCACCAAATGTTGTGTTGTCATATGTTTTGGCATAGTCTTCTAGGTCTTCTGTGAAAATGAGGCACATTGTCCTCAGAAAAGGCCATAGACTTCGCATGCCAAGTTTCATAAAAGTTTCGTTGAGCCAATATCTTCAAACTGCTAGAAATATTCTTTTAGAAGAAAAGGGTAAATTTAAAGGCTAGCTTTCTTTGTTAGAAACAATATTAGTGTGAACTGACAGAAAATATGCCAGGGAAAGTATAGGGGATGTTATTAGAAGCAATTGTAATGTTATTGTGAAGAAAGAAAAGTGGACGAAAATATAGCCTGCCGTCGGCAGGGACCGAATCTGCGACCTTCGAATAACCCGTTCAATGCTCTACCTACTGAGCTACCATGGCGACCGTCCCCCCCGTCCACTCTATGTGGTGCATAAACTGCAGAACTAAGTTATGTCTAGGAGTTGCATGTTGGTTTACGCTCAAGTCTTGCTATCGCGTAGGTTCTTGTCCACACCAACTTTCGAATTGCGGTGATTGACCTGTCTCGTTTCTTTTTACACAGCCTTTGCCGAGCTTCAGACTGAGATGACCGACCTCACCAGTGATCTGACGGCAGGGGGCATTCCATTCCTGGAATATAGGGCATACACAATGAAAGTTCTGTTCCCCAATGTGGAGGATCACCCTGTGCTCCGAGACATGCAGGTCAGCCAGCCACATCTGCCATCCGTGGCCACATAAAACTTGAGTGGGGACATGGCGCCTCAAAACTTATCTTTTATATTGGAATCAATTGTCATTGAACATGGCAAGCTTATAAGTATATATGTATGATGATTTCAAACTGCACTAACTTTTGTGATATATTATGCAAACGTTAAATTAAAACACATTTCATGTGTTCCTTGGGGAGCAAGAAAAAAAATTTTGATCTGGCGAGAAGCTGGTAAGTGTTGCGTCCCAGCACTGACAGTGGTGTGTCTCATCTGATTCTTTCTAGATCGACGCTGTGAAAAAACAGTACATGGAGAAGGGGCTTTGGTATTTTGGCCAGCTCGTCATGAACAAGACCTTTCTCCTACTGTTTATCCGAACTCTCGAATCCAACCGGTACTTCTCAATGCGTGACAGGTGAGCATCCTTCTCATGCGATTATCAATCCACCCTGAATGAGTTTAATAAAGCAATGCTTGCTGATAGTTTTCTGCGCCGGAAACTAGTGCCAAATTGCTTTGTCGCTGTCATGTAGGCGACGTGGCTTCAATGTGATTCACAGCGATTTCTTTTACTACCGGTATCATACACAGCGGTGTCACAGTCAGAAGCCTCGTTTTAAACTTCTGCAAAATACAAAGGAAGAAGTGTTGCATGTGGATCTGGGGACACTGTAAGAAAATTTCTCATGTATAGGCATTTAAGAGCATGTTCTCATTGTTGAAATTGATAGCAGTGTTGAGGATGGAATCTTGTCTGACAAGTGCAGTGGGAAAGCTGTTAGTATTAGTTTTCCTGTTTGCTGCAAATTCAGTTTAAGGAGTTAACACAGACAGCATCACAATGGACAATAAAAAAAGCAGTACACTGGATTCCTGATGACATTGGTGGGCCAGTTCAAGAGCTTTTTGTGTACTTCATGCATCATTTTTATGGTGATTAACAAATTCCGTTGCTAGACTGCTTTGTGGTAAACATAGTGTTGCAATTTTTTAGATAACTGCGTTAGTTTGGTTGTTTTCATGGGGTTATAATATTCAAAAGCTGAGTACATTGCATTCAAGTGTCAGGTTTTCACATGGAGACTGTGGCAGAAACATTTCACTTGTTTGAGGCTATTTTCAGGCAAGGTGAGCCATTCATGTGCCGAAGGAACACTGTCTGTTTCGACAGTGCTGTGATACTGACATTTTTTGTAATTGCTCGTTTCTTGCAGGGTGAGCGTTGCATCGTTAATCATGGTGACTCTGCAGGGCAAGATGGAGTATTGCACAGAGTGAGTCCATCCTCGTTGCTGTGTCGCTCTCAACTGTTTTGATAGATTCAGTGATCATCCCCTTGCACAGTTTTTGGAAACTCTCAATGAAATTAATCGTCATCACTCTCATTTTTTCCCCTTTTTTTAACAGCATCCTCAAGACACTGTTAGCGGAACTCATTGAAAAGTGCATAGAAGGCAAAAGTCATCCAAAACTACTTCTACGAAGGTATGTCATTGGATGAATGCAACATTTACAAAATGTTGGGCATTAGGAGTTTGTTCTGGATGGCAGTGCTTAGTGTTTTAATGCTGTTATTCTTTCTTGCAGGACTGAGTCTGTAGCGGAAAAAATGCTTTCGGCGTGGTTCACATTTTTGCTCTATAAGTTCCTACGGGTAAGCAGAGTTTATTCTCCCATCGAAAGTATTTTACCCTCGTATACTCGTACACAGTTTGAGTCGACCTCAGAGCTTAGTGGTAATTCAGACTTGAAAATTTATTTTGCCAAATTAACCCACCCACCTTTCCCTGCCCTGCTTTATTTCACATAACAAGGGAAACATTATTTTGTTTGCTGTGACTAAATGTACCATGTCTTCATGCATATCACTAATCAACACAAATAACTCTTTAGATGGTAGAAAGTATTCTCCATCCCATGCAAATATAGCCAGCCAAAAAATCGTCAGATGTGCATAAGGATTAGAACTATGCAATTACTGCACACAACAAGAGCCCCAGATGCAATCGTGTTTTGATAGTTATCACGGCTGCTACTTCAGCTTTGTAGGAGTGTAGTTGGGCTTTATCCCAACATAAATTCCACATTTAGGTCCAGCATCACACTTTTCATTGCCATGAGAATAGATGGTGGTAACTATCCCCTTTAGCGGTGGTGCGTACAATTGTACACATCAACTTCGGAGGTGCCTCATACACTATGTCTTTCTTCAAATGGCTTAAAACTGAGTGTGTACATTCGTGCGGACTTCTTGCGTGGACATCTAGCGGTAATTTTATTACTTCAGAAGGTCACCTCGCTGGAGGCACTACTTTGTCCGTGTTGGTACTTTTTTTTTTCTGTGCTCAAAACAAGTACAAGCAAAACATAAACTGTGCATGCATTTTGGTTTTGATATTTGACTCTTTCTACACAATAATTGAACCAGTCTGATTGCACAATAATTAGGTGCTTAATTACATGTTAATTAATGTTGATTATGCAAACTCACAGGATACAACTCATTCCTTAACTTCTTTTTTTTAATGCAATACAGAGTGCCTTGAAATGCTGCCATGCGAAAATGGCGTATTTGCAGACAGTGGATCATAATTCGTACCTGAAGGAGATATTTACATGTAACCGACACTGTTCTGTTGGAATTTCCTTGGTATTTGCACAGTGGTTATACTACAACAAAAAATACCAATATTCTCAGTGCCTGTAACTTTTGTTTCTTTCCACTGCACTATAGTCTGTCATGCTTCCTTTTTCATTATATTATCAGCTTACATTTATTTACATTGGCTGCAGCATAATAGCGTATTATATCGATATTGTTCCAATCACACGTGACTGCAATATTTCAAAACTGTTTTCAGTTCTTGAGCTAGCATATTTTTTCCGTGGGAATGCATCAGTTGTGCGGCAGTGTTGGTGTGACGGGCTTCGTTTCCTCGACGCAGGAGTGCGCGGGAGAGCCATTGTTTGTACTGTACCGCGCCATCAAGCAGCAAGTGGACAAGGGCCCAGTGGACGCCATCACAAGCGAAGCACGCTACTCCCTCTCGGAAGAGAAGCTCATACGGCAGTCTATCGACTACAAAAGCATGACGGCTTACGTCTCGATAGCGCAGCTGAGCTACGAGCTCGGGGAGAACAACGAGACGCCTGTGAAGGTCCTCGACTGTGACACTGTGTCCCAGGTGAAGGATAAAGGACTGGACGCCATCTACAAGAACATGCCCTCCTCCCAGCGGCCAAACAAGGACGACCTGGACTTGGGTGCGTGCTCCTCCGGGCAGCCAATTCTTCAACTCAATACGCCCTATAAGCTAGAAATTAACAAATTTGCTGTCTATGATGTCTGTAACAAGGACCTGCTCTTTCATTGTTTGATTTTAAAGTGTCTGGTTTAGAGTTCTGATTCATTGTGACCAGTGCACTTGTGGTCATTATCGTTTAATCTTTTTCTGGTTTGCAAAAGGGATGTGCATCATAGTGTGGCATTGCAAGAGATGAGAAAATTACTACATCTGACTTCCCATGTCACCCTAGCAGAGCCTGAACAAAAACTTTTTTTTTTCGAGGGACTCATTTATTTGTTAGACTCAGCCAATTTAATCAACAAACAATTAAGCCATAGAAAATGTAGGAGACATCAATGATTGCATTAAACTGTAGTGGGGTAATTATGGTATAAATTGAAATTAATTAAAATGGGCAAAAAATTATCCTTTTCATTATTGTTATCCAGGCCCACATCTGGTGGCATATGTTTCTGAGATATTGGACTGAAGTAGGCACAATTGGTGCCTAGTGTAGCAGCAAAGGGAGCAGTTCACGTTATGAGAAATGACCTTTTGGTCTTTTGAACCCACGAACCGAAAGCACTAATCCTCCTAACAATCACAGTTTCTTTTGCAGTGTTCCGTCGTCATTTCGGTTATCTTTGCTTCTACCAAAGCTGGCCAACATGAAAAGGTGCAAAAATAAAGGTGTAATTTGCGTAAGGTGTAGGTCATCCGTTTACCACATGCTGTTAAGTGCTCTGTGTTTTCAATTTCTTTCCTAGCTTCACTCCCTTTTCTCATAATGTGCAGTTTTCCTTTATAATGCTGTTCAGTTGGTCTACTTGAAAAAGGCAGCTGATATATGCACAACCTAGAACCTTTCACAGCAAACCAGCTCATTATTTTTCATGAGCATGTTGTTCTTCGGAACTTCAAGTGCAGTACATAATGTAATGTTCAGAAATGAATCACACTTCATTGTTGTTGTTTTTTGCAGAATGGAGGACGGGCAATTCGGGGCGCCTGATCTTATCTGACGAAGACTCGACGACCAAGACCGAAGGAGAATGGAAGAGGATGAACACCCTGGCTCACTACAGGGTTAGACAATTGTTTTGTTTTTCAATTAAAGCAGTGTACACTATGTTACTAATTAAGTTTAGCACACAAAAGTAGTAGCATAGTTTGCATTGATTTATCTGTGTCAGCACCACCACAGTGCCACTCGTGATAACATTTCGGTTTTGGGACATAAAACCCCAGCGTTTGTTGTTATGTGTGTCAACACGTGCATGACCTTGTGTTCTGCCACCATCAAGGCATGTACGATGACTAGTGATTTGTGTTTGGGTACATATTCTACTAATGTTGAGTAACATTAAGCAAACGCTACGGGTTGCAACTGGCTAAAATGAATTAACTTGTTTTTACCTTTGAAGCTGTATCTAATTGCATGATCTTAAGTGCATGCTTTGGTGTCTTTGACTTTGGATATGTAATGTAGTGCTAAATCGCTTTTGCATTGTTTTCTTTTTAGTTTGTACATGCCAGAGGCATGCCACTTTATACCTATCCTGTTTATTTCATTGGTCCACAGTAGTTCTGTGTAGCGAGCAGTTTGTTTGGTACGCCACATGCTACTGTCTTGCAGTTAGGGGAGGGCTGATGGCTTGACATGTTTTTTGACAGGTGAATGATGGGGCAAACCTGACACTGGTTCCGAAGCAGTCGTCCATGTACAACCTTTCTATCATGTCCGAGAAGATGGAGAAGTCTCACAAATATGGTCAGTCTATATGTTGCATCCGTTATCACTTCACAATTTGAATCACCTTGTCTACCAAACTTACGGAGGTTGTTTTTATGTGAACTCCCAAGAAGCCCCGGGCTTTCCTTTTTAATGCAGTATTATTTCTTTATGTTGTAAGGGAAGCATGAACAGTGTCATTCATCATTAACATGCATGCTTTAATCATGCTCACACTCATGAAATCGGGAGATTCAAATCTGCCAAAACTATCAGCTGAAGTGACCGTTTTAGCAGATTTAGTCAGTTCTATTGAAATGAAGCCTGAAAACATTCCAACTTATGGGCCAGCATAGTGAAAATGTTTTCTTGCTGCTTGAAACAGAGACCCTGAACTTCTCTCTGAAAACGAGCCCACCACTCAGCCGGGCAACGTCTCCACTGAACCACGATCCAGAGACTGGTTACAAGTACTGGCACTTGGTGAGCACCTTTCCTGCTCATTCTTGCTTGTGTTCTTTATATTTTTTTACTGGTAATGTTTCTATTACCTTTGCAGCACGAGTAGACCCATGATGTTCTTTTTTTTTTTTTCTCCTACCACCCAATGTAGGTGAAGCATCATGATGGCGAGAATAAGGAAGGGGAGCGAGGAAACAAGATGGTCTCGGAGATTTACCTCACCAGGCTACTGGCCACAAAGGTAATACAGCCAGATTTCTTTTTTAGTTTCGGTAGATCTTCTGAATCTACGTTTCCGAACGAGGAACGCTTGCATTGAGGTGAAAACTTTTGGAACTCTTTGGAACTGTTGGTAGTAAAAACAGTTGGACCCACTCACGAGGGACGGCACGTTAGGACAAGCAGGAGGTGAACTTGTGCAATAGATGACGAGAGGAACCAGGTAATTCTCAGAAGCAGCACATAAAGGCTCTAAAGGTGGCCAGAAGTAGCTCATGGCCTAGTGATCTAGACAGACTTGGAAGTAGAGGTAACGCCATAAATACTCCAAGGATGACTTACATATATCGCAAAGCTCTCTTTCCACTGCCTATCGCCTATCAATTTTAATATTTCAACACATTTCCTTGGCTGAAGTGCTTACACCATGAGTGGTACTAAATCATTCAAGTAGTGTACTAGTGTGCCCAGATAAGCTAATCAGTTATAGAGGCAGTGCAGTACATTCAATAGATTGTCTATGGCAATCAAAGTGTTGACATATTTTGTGATGACCTAAATCAACAATTAAATGAAACACACAGAAATGAACGTGTGATCTGCTGAATTTACACTCGCATGTGTCTGCTTTTTCTTCTTTTAGGGCACCCTGCAGAAGTTTGTGGATGACCTGTTTGAGACGATCTTCAGCACGGCCCACCGCGGCAGTGCCTTGCCACTGGCGATCAAGTACATGTTCGACTTCCTGGATGACCAGGCGCTACAGCACGGCATTACCGACCCCGAGGTGGTTCACACGTGGAAGTCCAACAGGTCGGTGTCTCATACGTGTGTGTCTTTAGTAATCCGGCATGGCAGAAATGTACTTATATTTTGGATGCGAGAGCATACCTTAGTGACCCTCACTTCATGACTTTTGAACATTAGTGTCTCAGCCAACTTAATCATGCTCCTTCAGTGCTGGTTAACATTTACTATGCACTCCTATAACAGCAAAATTGTCTCTATTGAATCTCAGTTCAACGATCGAGTCATTACTCTCGATCGCTCATTCGTAGTCAGCAACATGTATCAGTTTTGCCCAATTTTTGTTTCTTTTTACACATAGTACACAGCAGTGTTTCCCGCAAGTGGCTTGCTTGCCCATCAGCGTTTTATACGCCCCCTCTCCACAATTGTCTTACTGGAGGAAAGGCCATCAAATGGAGAAAAATTTAAACCACTGTTTATCCAAATGTGGCACCCATTTGTACATTCTTGTGAATGTCCACTCCTAAAAAGACAAGCGCAGCAGCTTAATCCGATTGCGGTATCTCTTTTGCAGCCTTCCCTTGCGGTTCTGGGTAAACCTGATCAAGAACCCGAACTTTGTGTTCGACATAGTCAAGTCCAACATAGTGGACTCTTGCCTGTCAGTGGTGGCGCAGACTTTCATGGATGCCTGCTCAACATCCGACCACCGGCTGGGCAAGGACTCCCCCAGCAGCAAGCTGCTCTATGCCAAGGACATTCCCATTTACAAGGACTGGGTGGAGAGGTATTTGCACGCACTTGCTTATTTTCATTATTGATTGGTCAGTCAGGCTTAATGTCATGTGTTGGAAGTATGTAACCGGTTCTTCTTAAAGACGATAGTCTTTTTTGTTATACTTGAATGCAGAAATGGTAATTGAGCCACACAGCCAAAGCTTAAGCACTTGCCTAGCCATCTTGAACTGGTGGCTGCATTCATAGTTGTGAACATTGTCGTTCCAAAAGCAAATATTATGCATATCTCAGGCACAACATTAATACATAAGTATTAGGTGGTGAGTTCCTTTACTAGAAAATACATAAATAGATAATTCTAAAGACCCCAGTGTTGCTAAATGCGACCCTTTGCAAAAAATGTAATGCTATGCCCGAAAAAGACGGCTGGCCGTAGACTATTGTCTTTCGAAGACATTTGCAGTGAAGCATGCAGATGCACGGCCGATTCTTTCATTTCATTATCATGAAGAGCCCATGGAGGGCGTTACCTAAGGAGTTAATAGATTTGTATGCAATAACATAGTTTACTGTACTTGTTTACCTTCCTTCATGAAACTTTCTGGAGTGACATCACATTGATTTGATTGCACTTCTAACCTACTGTCTTAGCTTTGTTTTCAATCAAAATGCATTGGATGATCAGAGAATTTGTTGCTTGGCTAGTTTGTTCATATTGCTCAAATGGCAGAGCGTAAATTCGTTATTGGGCATAGATGTCCTGCTCTGCAGTTTAGCATTGGACAGCTTACTATCAAATCATGATTAAACAGAGTAATCACTTTGTTCCCTTTCCAATCAGCTGATAATGATGATCTCCTCCTCCCACTGTTTTCTTAGCAAATGCTAAGGCTAAAACTGATTGCTTTTAGTTATTTCTTTTTAATTATGGAACAGTTTTAAAGTATATGCAAAAGTCTTGCAATTTACGCTCAATTACATCAAAAACAACTGCCAAATGTTATGAAGAGAATCAATTACCTTTTCCCAAGGCAAAAAAAGATTTACATTTTAGACTGCTCTATTACAGTGAAAGCTCGTTAATTCACACCTCATTAATTCGAAATTTTGGATAATTCGAAATGGTGGCCGCAGTCCGGGCCACAGTGCATAGGAGACCATGTGTAAAACGATTCGTTAATTCGAACAGAAATTGCTGCCTCTACGGATAATTCGAAGCGCGCGCCGCCGAGCGTCAGCATCGTCAAACACTAGTGGAAGCTTTTACGGTCGAACGATAGGTGGCACGACCAGTTTTTTCGAGCTTCAAGTGGCCTCCGAGCAAGGGCGAGCAAAGTATGGCCTCCAAAATCCAGGGAGCAATTTTTTTTTTTTCGTAGCCCTCCCGCTATCTCAGCGCCTGGCGCCACTTGTATGCGGAACCCACGGGACGCTGAGGAGTCGGCGGAGTAGTGCTAGCAGTCCTAGGCCGCTCCCGACAGCGTCACTTTGTTGCTCGAGCACGTTGTTCGTTCACGAATGATTTTGTGCGCGGGCGACAGGAAGGACTTCGGCATTACGCTGCTCACTGCCATGCACATGTTGGTGCGCGCATGGGAACAGGTGACCGCGACCACAATCGCAAACTGTTTCCGCCACAGTGGATTTGCAGCTGGAAGTGCGCAGGATAGTTGTGACGTCGACGTGAATGGGGCTGAGGAGCTCATGCCAGTGGCATTGTGCCACACTCTTCGGGGCGTACGTTTTGCCGATTATGTTGAAGTTGACACCGGTGCATCGGTGTGTGGTGCCCTGACTGATGAGGACATTATCGCTCAAGTAGCCGGTGCGCAGCCTGATGCTGAAGAGCCAGAAGGTGAGGAAGACGAAAACGACGAAGCGCCTGTGCATTCGTCAGCTTCTGCGGGGATGGAGGCACTTAATGTGGCGCGTCTCTTCTTCAGCTTTGAAGAGGGTGAAGAGGATTTTCTGCGCCGCGTCCGCGCGCTGGAACTGGGAGCCGCGGCTGTGGCATTCAGAGAAGAAGCAGATGGTCATCACCGACTTTTTTGGCCAATAAATATTTTTCGTGCCCCCACCCCCGAAATCCACCCATTTTTGCTCACTTTCATTATTTCGAATTTTGTTTAATTCAAAATTGCTCAGTGTTCCCGTGGAATTCGAATTAACGAGCTTTTACTGTATGTGCTTTATTTTTCTCAATAGGTACTTTGCTAAGCCAATATCAACTTGACTGTTTCACAAGAAGTGGAAATATACTAGTAAAGCGCTTCATATTTCAGTTCAGGTCATTATAACATGTCTGTCATCAAAAGAGGCACTACTCATACCATGACACACCAACTCTGTTTCTTTGCAATGTTCGTAAAAATAAGTACAACACCTTATGTAAAAGTTTTCTTGCCATAGCTGTATAGAATTTGACATCCTTAGCTGAAGGGAGTGAATGGTACTGAAAGCAATCATAATGCTTTTCAAGCACTTTCAGTGTTCTACACATGCTTTAACAGGGAAGCTAAAGCGTGAACTTGGCTTGATGCTAAACCTTCCTTTCAGCGAAAGTGTGCAACCCATAAACTTGCTTTCGCTCTGTACTTGACGTGGCTTTTCTTAACATCTTTCAGGTATTATCAGGACATCAAAATGATGCCAGCCATCAGCGATCAAGACATGAACGCCATGCTCGCAGAAGAGTCCAGGGTATGTTGAAAATCATATTACTGTACATCCAGCCTGGTTTTAAAGCGTTTATCCTAAGAAAATGAACAGCCCTAGAGTTAAATACGCTTCCCTTGTTCCTTGCTTTACTTGCAGCTTCACGCTCACGAGTTCAACACAAATGTGGCTCTGCACGAGTTGTACAAGTATGCCTACAAGTACACAGATCAAGTAAGTTATTGTCATTGCAGACATAATGAAGCCCTTTTTTCGTTTCAGAAAATGGCACATGACTTGCAAAAATTAAAGAAATGGTTTGAGTGCTGTCGTGTGATAACTTCTTCTTTTATATGATAAAGCATTTGTGTCTTTTTTTTTTCCAATAAGTGTTTGTCAAGTTTTTGAAACATCAACGTCATATGTGAATACAGTGGAACTTCGATTATGGGACTTTCAGTGGACTACGCAAAATCGTCGTATAATCCGGGCATCCTATAATCGAAAAACCAAGAATATAGGCACTGATGGTCGTTGTTGCCCCATAACAGTTGTCACATAATGCGTAAGAAAGTCCGCGGCACAAATCTACGCTGCTCCGATGAAGGTAGATTAAATTACTTGAAAAAATGACAACCACGCATTTTATCGGAGGTGTGAACAACTTTATCTTTAAATCTTTATTCTCACCTTTAAAAAAAATGTGATTTTTTTCTGCGAATTCGCCCAGCCACAATGCATCAGCTTTCTTTTGAGAGCTGTGACATCTGGCAACAAGTCGATGATCTCGTCGCGTGCGCAAGCAAACCGCCGAATGTTGTCGACGTAGCACAACACGTCCACGTACGTCGGAACGGACGCACTAGCCTCTGCAGTGTCATCCATCTCTTCCTCGTCGGAAGTTCCCGCAGTGTCAGGACGCACAGTTTTGGTAATGTCATCCAGCGACACTGCACTGCACACTGCAACGTCGGCACCAACATAGCCCGCGAAGGATCCAGGCAGCTCCAGGTTGCCGAACTCTGGTAGCGGAACCGGAACTAACTGCTGTCTAGCCCTCTGGTAGCTAGGCAGCAGCTAGTTCCGGTTCCCGCGGCTGTCCCAAATGTAGACAGGCTCAACAATCGCCGTTCAACAAGTCCGGCACAACGACGTGAAATCTAGTGAAAGTTATCGCATACTAGAAAGCGAGCTCGAAATTATCTGCCATGTTACCTGCTCACAGCTGTCACTACAAAACCACCCAAAAGAAGGCAGAAAACAAAACAAAAAAAAAAAGGTCCCAACGGAAGTGCGCAGTGCAATGCGACTAAGCAAAACGAATCCGCTCCGGCTGGCTCTGGACAATGTTGGCTCTGGCGAGCTATGGTCGATAGCGTGTCGAAAAAATGAAGAGGCCCTGTGGTGGCAGTGGTGGAAGCGCGGATAGTGTGCTAGAACGTGCGGAGGAACGAACTTGGTTCCTCGGTTTCTCGAATTTTTTTCATCCGGCCGCAGTGTGCTTGCGTGGCAGCCTGCAGGCGTCATCGTAGGTTTTTTTTTTTTTTTTTTTTTTTTTTCCCCTCTCCTCGGACAGTCCAGCTAAGCGTCGTACGAGGCGGGGCTGGCGTAAAATTGCGTCGTAGAATTTAGGTTTTCAATACATTAGTTCTATGGGGGTTTTGCCCGGTCCAAGCCAATTGGTCGTAAAACGCGGGTTGTCGCAGGACCGGGGGACGTATAATCGAAGTTCCACTGTATGTTTAATTCATCAGTTTCTGGCTTGTCGCTCGGAAGTCAGAGTGTGAAACGACACTGTTGGGGCCACCGACTGTGAGCAAGTTCGTGAAGCAGGCGCTGTTTAAAATACACTGACCGCCACTGCAATATAAAAGTAATAATTTTCTTGAAAGCCAGGGGTGGCGCCAGGGATTCGTTTACTTCAGCGGCACGCACGACAAGTGAGCTCCTCCGAGAAGGGGAGAGATATTTTGAGAGGGATTCAGCCCTCTCCCCCCGCTGGCACCGCCTCTGTTGAAAGCCGCCACAGCTCCAAATTTGCTGCGTCTATGTGCTGCATTCAGATGTTAAGCATTGACACTAAAATTTCTATCCCACTGAGCTAAAATGTTTTCTAGATGTCTTTGGTGGCCAGCTAGAACAAGCAAGAATAAGTACAACTATTCAATTCTACAATTCTTCAATTCAGCTGTTCAGTATCAAAAGACAAAGCATTTTTAAAGCAATTTTTAAAGCAATTTTTAAAGCTACTTTTCTCAATCGGCTAACAAATGTGTGTTTAGTGGGTGTGTCTCTTGGAAAAAGTGCATGCAAAACTCTGAAAAAGTGTATGCAATTAGCTCTTCCTCCAGTAATAAATTCTTGGGCTGTTGTTTCAATGGAATATCTTTATAAGTCAAGCTTAGCACATTGGCAGGCACGGTTACATGATTGCATTAATATTGCCACTAGTAGAAACTCGCCATGGTAGGCTTAGCACATAGCGTATCTCGTCAGCAAGCTCAAGGGCAGGAGTTCGATTCTTAGCCGCCGCGGCTGCTCTTTAATAGGGGCAGCTGCTATAAGGGCAACACGGGCAGGTGCATGTTTTTGAACCTGAGGTGGTCAAAATTAATCTGAAGTGCGTCGTAATCATATTGTGGTTCCGGCACATGAAACCTCAGCAGTCATATGTTATCTGGCAAGAAGCAGTGTGCATTGAAGTTAATCTGCCGAATTCACACGTTTGTGATGCAGCTGCTGCAGACATTAGAGGAGGACGAATTCTCCCAAAAGAACAAGCTGGCCCGGAAGCTGAGCCAGGTGAATGCCATCATGAACGGGGAGTCGGAAGCATGACGGTTGCACTGGCACTCGGTGGACGTGTGACGCCAGCAAGGACCTGAACAAGCACCTCCTCTCTCTGTGGCGCCCACGCGCATCGTGCTTGCCACTCGGTCCCCGGCAGGCAACCTGCGTTCCCACTGCGGCAGCGCGTTTTGGTTTCTCCCGGCTCCTCCTCCGGCGAGCGTCTGGAGACGGTGTGTGTCAACCCTCCACTGAATGCCGCGCAACGTTGTCCCCCGTCCCCCAACCACCCCCCTCCTCAGGCCCCCTTTTGTCAGCTGTCAAGGTCTGCTTCTCCGTACCGTTCCCGACCGAGGCCTACCTTAGGTCTCCCTCGTCAACGCAAGGGCCACAAAACACAAAGCGGTCTCGCTCGCCTCTTACAATGACGTCGTTCATTCCTTATGTTGTGGTTCCTGTGCTGGATGATGTGTGCGAGCCGTGCCATGACGGGGGTCATCAATGACACTGGATAGCCCCGACACAGGAGCGAGAGCTAACGGCAGTTTTGACGACACGGTGCGACTTGCCACGGAGGCAGATCTGAACACTCTGAAGGTCACTGTTATTCTTTGCGTGTGCTCTATACTGTGTGGTCGCAGCTGTCCGAGCCAGATGTGTCCTGCCCGAAATGTTATTGCAGTGACGTTTATCAGGTGCACATTTTTGCATTTAGACACAATGGCTGTGCTGGTTCCGATATTCCTGTTGCTCTTCACCAGGCCTGCAGGAAACATCAATCCAAGGAGGAATTCACTGTGAACTACCGTACGAGGCATCGTGTCACATGTAATACGACTTGTATGGCAGCAACCAGTTGACTGCGATTTCCTCATGTAAACGTTGTAGTTTTATGTTCGACATTACATTACAAGACGGCCAAACAAGATATACAGATCAGAACTAGCTCGCAGCAATACTTTTGACTGCAAGAAATTGCGTTTTTGTAATGAACATCACATTGATTTAATTGCATTTGTAATGATCAACCCACAGACTATGAAGTCTTTCCCGTGTATCGTAGCCTTGACCACTGCTTGCCTTATCATCACCTTTATTGTTTGGCAGTTAACTGCTTTTACACACCTAAAGACCATGCGAGCAGTGGGAAGGTCTGTTATGTTGCATTTGACGACACACTTGCACCAAGATGTAATGGCCCGCGATTTATCTTCTGCGAATTAGTATTAGCACTTGGCATCGGGTAGCAGCACTTCATTGTAATTACTGCAGAGTATTCTCATGACAATACAGATACTTGTGCAAGTTCTAAATTAAGTTCATGGACTACTTCATGGCTTAATTGATTTCAATACTTAATGGAAAGTTTTCTGACATACAACTACAGTCATGCTTCGCCCGATTCCCTCATTACGCACTGTGCTGGCTCCGAAGCCTGTAACCTTATGTGGGACAGCTGCTGATCGTTCCGAGTGCCATCTGCTGGAGTTGGCGCAGTGATAACAATATTGACCCAAGTGAGCGGTGTCATCAGAACTGCGTTTCTCTCTCAGTCCTAGTGGGCTCCTTGGAGAAAAAAGTAACTCATTTTTCCAACATTGCTTTCGCGCAGCCCTACACAGTGCTCCAGATTTCACGAGATACACAAGGTGAAAGGCTACTTGCAAGAACAGCATTGTTAAGATTTCATTTTTATTGCTTTTAATGGTCCTCATTGTGCCACTTAGACTTACTATTACTCAGGTTAATTGTGCTTGTCTTAGAAAAGAGACGGTGCTCTTTTGAGTGCCATATATTGTGAGCGTTCACACTCTTAACACTGTTCGACAGTCTGTTGAGGTCAGCATGCCAAAATAATTCTTTTGCAGTGATTGTTCGAAAAAACAAAGATTATTCTACCCAGACAATGCAGGCTGTGCTTGCAAGCACGAAATTGTTTCATGTAATTTAACAATACTGCTATAAGTACTGGTGTTAGCCCTGCTATAATATTATGGCATATGTCATTTTAATGTTATTTTATATTAGTTCTTTAGTTTATGGCCAGTGCATTCTCAAGAAACATTTTGCAGCACTCCTGTTTTTGTTTTTGCATTTTAGAATTAGGCATTTAGTTTTTAAATTTCATTTAGAAATACTTAACATTTTTGTGTCTGAGTAGCCTTGTGGCTCGGACATGCGCCGTGAGACTGTGTCAGGAAGAAACATGTTGTTTCAAACTTGTGCGTGTTGAATGTGTTTCGATTGCCTCCACCCCATACCCCTCTCTACACTGCACTGTGGATATGACGTCTATTAGACCTACATATCAGCACCTGCAAGGCTCAGCCAAAACCTCTCACTCGTGTGCGGACCTTGCCCTTCAAGGCCACTCGTGACTGAGCGTGTGTTGTGTGCGTGTGTGCGATGCGTGCTCACTCCACCGAAGAACACCGCAGGATTGACAGCATCGTCTTCTGAAAGTTAGCAGAGAACTGCTACGGGACTGTTTTCAGAAAATTAACTGTGTCAACTAGTGCTGCGCGGTATCGCGAAAAAAAAAACTTCTTTGAGTGTTGTGTGTGTGCGTGTGTAAGTGGAGTTGAGAAGATTGAAAGCTGGACTTCACTGTGTGTGCTCCTGCTCACTAGGCTTAACAAACAAAACATAAAGAACTGCGGAGGTGCTGTTGTGAAAGCTCCTTTTGCCTGCTTATTAGCAAAAGGAAGAAAGCCAGGGATGGGCTTAAAAAGTTCTTTCTCATCCGCACTCATTTTAAGTCGCGAGTGTAGTAGTGATGTGTTTGGCTCTGTCAGAGAGCCGCTTACTGGAAGTATTTCAAGAAGTATCCCCACTAACAGCATTTTACCATTATGTTAACAGATAGCACTGCCATAACTGGCATTTACTCACTCAAAACAGAAAGCAAATTATAAAAAAAAGAGGTCTTAAACAGCACACAATATATTAAAAAAAAGAAACGGTGCTCCACTCAGGAGTGTCCCAAGGTAATCATGATTTCTGGATCTGAAAGTATAGAAGTACCTAGCACTTCTTGATCTTCTTGGTTTTTAAAATTTGACTTTCATTTTAATTTAACAGGACTGCTGCAGCGACAAGTCATCCAGTAGTAGTCACGCACAGGTTCTCAAATCGGATAAAGTGTTCTGGGGATTTTATTATTTTCTATTTTACAACAGTGTGTCTTTTTTTGTCTGGCTAGGATGCCTGCTTTTTATGACGTTAATGAAAAGCCCTCAAGTGAACATAATAGACAACTTGTCGTTAGGCACCAAAGCCCTGTATAGTATTCCATTTCCTGCATGCAAAGAAAACCTTAACAAGCACGTTTTTTCAAAGGAGCTCCTGCTACACAAGAAGCTTTGTTTCAAATGGGCTTCGGCCATAAAATGCATAATGTCGGCAGCCTGCCATACAGTCTTGTAAAGAGATTGCTTCTTTTGAATTGCTTGATTGAGCATAATAATGCCGGCAGCCTACTCCTTTTTGTGTTCAGATGTAATGTTTTCATTCCCCATTTGCACAGGTGGCAACAGTATCCATTGTTCAATCAAAATAACATCCCAACTTAGCAATGTGCCAATAATGCTTAAAAGATTATCACCGAATGCATTCTGAACCAGCCTTCTTCCTGCCGAGGTTGGGCAACCCGCCTGTTTGCTACTTCAACTTTACATGCCTCGTTTGTCCAACCGGTGATTTTTTTTTTCGTCTCCAGTAAGCCTCGCACCCCGTAACTATGTCGCAACAGTGTTTGTACATCTTCTGAAGCAACCCCTTTCCTTCGTAACTGTCTTGACGCTGCTGCACTACCTAGGCAGGCACTTACCGTGGAGCCAACAGGGCACGAAGCGGCTGCGTTCTGCGTGAGCCCTGCTTTTTGTATATAGCCACTTGCACCCATTTCTGAATGTGCCGTTTCTTGAACCTACGTGGTGTGTGTGTAATTTTTGCGGACCTCTGGAGATGATGTTCTTACAGGCGCCAAGAATGTGACGAGAACTTACGTTGCTCTCCCCCTTTGCTCTCCTACCGCATTTTATGTGAGTTCGTGTGCATGCGTGTGCGAGAATGTGTACCCATTGCGCGACGTGAGTGATCAGTCGCACTTGTAAACAAAACAAGAAAAAAACCGGATGAAGAAAGGACGCGTGTGCTAAGGATAAGGTGTGAAAACAAAGCAACCAGACTTTTGTACAAGAAACTCACTTTGTAACATATTTATAGCATACATATTTTTATTATGGTATTGGTTTAGAGAATTCACTATCTTGCTCAAGTGATTTCTTTCATTAAAACAGTGTATGAAAAACTGCTGTACGTTTACTGTTGTTTCTTAGTTGTGAGCCATTAAAGACCAAGCTTTTTCTTTTTTCGTGCAGCATCTTATCCATCATATTGACTGAACGGTGATTGCCGTTACTCACCAGCATAGCGTGTGCGCAGTAGCATGCAACTGGAAAGATGGTCTTCACTGTATTGATTCTGTAAATAATGCATCTATATCTAAAAAAATAGAGTTCAGTGAAGCGTAATCACATAGGGAGGTTACATGTTTAGAGAACAATTCTAAAGTTTGCTGCATTTCAAAGCTGTTAGCACGGATATATTTAGAATCGAGTATCTGCAGGTACTGCTTTATTTGAGGTCGCATTAGGTCTGGTGACACCAGGTAAGCACATGGCAATGGTATTTCTGAAGGAAGATTCAAATGTTAATTACATTACCCTTTTTGCATTATTATGACAACGGCATATGCATGTTTTGTTCGTTGTTTCATGGAGGATGGGAGTGGTATAAAATTGCTTCATCCCTGAAGGACCCAAATGCAAAGGTAATACAGTGCTAGGGCACGTTCATAAACATTGCAGGAAAGAGATTATAGTTTCTTTTTTTTCTTCTTGCTTCTGCTTCACAGTTCGTTCACTAAGATTAGTCTGTAATGTCGTAAAGTTGTACGTCTCCTGGCAATTGACACTACCCAGTTAATAAGTTGTTAAATTCTCTAAACAATTTTATTCTGATGTTTTTGAGATTCAGCTCATTTTTAATGCAGCTGCATCTTCATGGAGACCATTTTTCGTATACAGTTTGGAAAACAATATTTTCTATATCTTGATGGTTTGCAATCCAAAAAAAAAAAAAAAGGCGTGTGTGCTGAGCTACTGGAGGCAGATCAGAAGCTGCATTGTAATGGCAGATGTGTTAAGTCTTAAAAATTGTACGTATGAATGATGTATCTGCTCAATAAGAGGAGGAAGTTGGCTTTGATTCATAATGCGAAAACACGATGCCAATTTGCTCTGCATTTCATATTTTAGTCTCGCCTTTTTCACATCATGAGTAATTTGCTCTTTAACGAACCGCATAAGATCTTTCGCGTATGTGCGGCGTAGCAAGGAAAAATAAAGATAAAAGTGATATGGTTGGCATTCTGTTGGCTGTATTCCTAAGATGCGCAAGTAAAAGGAAAAAAATGGCCGTGTAATTTATGTTCTTAGGGGAGTCGCTAGTGTATTAAAAGACAACTTTCGAACAAAGTTCCATTGCAGACCAATTCACGAAAGCAATATCGTACACAGTGCGTTTTTTTTTTATTTCAAAAATGACGACAATCAAAATGTGATATAATAATTACATCCAGGAGAAAGTGCCGGAAGCAGCGACTCGTTTTGTTCAGTTCGCGGGTTTAAGTTTTCTGGGGATAATTTCGATGCCCGAAGATCGTGCTTCCGATACGAACATTTGTACTACCCATCCGTATCGCCTCCTCGAAATCGGCAGACATGCCCATACTGAGCTCCACATCCGAAGCACTCAACCCCAGCTCCTTGCAAAGTTCTTCCTTGCATTTCGCTAAGCACATGAAGTCTGGATTCGGGCCGCTCTTATCGTGCTCCGCCATGCCTATCGTCATCAGTCCGGCGAACTTTAGGCTAGGACACTCTCCTACGATAAACTTTACGAGCTGGCTCGCGTCCTTTGGGTCGATGCCATTTTTCTGTTCCTCGCCGCTAGTGTTCACCTGAACCAAGACGTTGAGTGGCGAACGTCCGCTCGCAGCCCAAGCGTTGTTCAATGCATGAGCAGTTTTCTGGGATTCCAACGTCTCCACCATGAACAAGTTGGGTATCTTCGGGAACTTCGGCACTTTGTTGCTCTGCAGGCGGCCGATGAAGTGCCACTTGATGTCCGGGCAGTCGCGCAGTATCTCGGCGCTGTTAGCTTTCTCCACAAGCTCTTGAATGTAGTTCTCGCCGAAATGCCTCTGACCTTCGTTGTAAGCTGTGATCACGAGCTCCTTGGGCTTCGTTTTGCTCACAGCTACGAGGCGTGGTGCTGGGCCAGCCAAACCCGCAGAGGCGGCCGCTATTTTCTCGCGCACCAACTGCAAAGCCTTAGGAATGTCCACTTCACTCATTATTCTTCGCATAAGTATTCACAAGAAATTCATTCACTCTTCGAACGCACGCACTCTTCGAACACACAGCCGGAATAAGCAGCCTGGAGATAATACGGCGCACTGCAGCTCCGATCGCGGCTGTCGATCAGGTCCACATTATGAGTGCAAATGCTGCATTAAGCCGTTAAGAGATGTTGCCGTCAACAGCTGTGTAACACATCTGCACCCAACTGGCACTCTATTCGCACCATCATATATGCTTCTCTTCCGCTGTTTGCTTTACGACCTTAGCGCGTCGAACAAAATGTACGTCCTCCGTGATTCAAAACATGCGTAAGCCGGTACGTTAGTGCCATATGCTGACACTGCAGCTCTGCGGCGCTAGTAGAGCTAGTGAAGGATGAGGCGGGTAAAGCGCTGCTGTCGTAAGGGATGTAGCTAATAATTGCACATGGTGTAGTTTCATACAATGCTTGTGTGTGGTATCTTAAGCAAAAAAAAAAAAAAACACGGTGCTGGCGAACGTACACGAATGCGGTCATTGACACTCAACTTCCAACACCCACCTGAAAAGTTTCAGTTTAGAGCGCGCACGAGCACTCATAAATTTTCACCCCCCCCCCCTACTGCCCCCTATTTAAAAAAAAATCTGCCTTCCCTATTGCCTCAAAGCATTAGTAACAGTTCAAATCTCGGAATTCAATGTGAGAGGTTTCGATTGATTGATATGTGGGGTTTAACGTCCCAAAACCACCATATGATTATGAGAGACGCCGTAGTGGAGGGCTCCGGAAATTTCGACCACCTGGGGTTTTTTAACGTGCACCCAAATCTGAGCACACGGGCCTACACCGTTTCCGCCTCCATCGGAAATACAGCCGCCGCAGCCGGGATTCGAACCTGCGACCTGCGGGTCAGCAGCTGAGTACCTTAGCCACTAGACCACTGCGGCGGGGCAATATGAGAGGTTTCAGGTCAACATTAAAGTCTCCAGATATTTCTATCTTTTTTCTTGAGTACCGACAACCATCGAGGCGTCACCGATGAATCTTATTGGCTAACGCTCGTTTTCGGTAGCCCTGTTCTTCCTAACTCTGGCGAAACGCATTCCCCCAAGGGCAGGAGGAGAAAGGCGCTTGAAGGTAGCATATCGTTCGCTGAATGATGCGTGGCTAATGTTCCTTGACGTTCGTGGCTTTCGCAAATCTTCAAAGTTAAGAATAAAATGGCGGTAGACGCCTGCTGCACGTGAGAGAAGGCTGGGAGAGGCAGTTGTCGGTACTTATCTAAAAAGGGAAAAATCAAGGGCAGAGTGGTTAGAGTTCTACCCACCTTATCTAGGGACCTAGGTCATCATTATCCTCAAATTCATGTAAAATCACGTGATAGGTCCGACTGAGTTAAGCCATGGTGAGCGCCCCCTTCCCCCACCCCGTTGCACGGGGGCGGGGCTCCTGAGATGGCGCCAGCGTCGAAACGGCTCCGCGTGCTCAACCACACTCTATCAATACAAACTGCTGCGCCTTTTGCTTTGTCCCGCACACAGCCTCTCATCGCCACTCGTGGTTTTGACGAACCAGAAAAAGCGCGCCACCAGAGAACATCTGCACCACCAATAAGCACCGAGATGGCGGCGAACGCCGCTAGCGCCCCAAGCAGATGACGCCACTTGCAATCCTCCTATCAGCTTATGATTAAGGGCACCCCCTTCCCCCGTCTTTGCTTATGGATGTTGGTATGACATAGTAAATATAAGAACAGCGCTACAGCGAAGTAGCGCCCGAAAACGACACGCAAGTGATGACTTGTGCGGCAGAAAAGGGTGTTCCGCGGGTCCTTCAAGCAGTGGCTGGTGAAAGCGGATGTCGAATACCAGTCTCGTTAAAGAGGTCCAACAGCATGGGCCCACAATGTGAGAGGCCGACCGTTTTCGCAATGTAACATTGGTCACATCAAGTTGCTTTACAGGACAACGCATTGCGAAGGATCTTTCGTGTGTTCGAGTGCGACAGCGTAATTATAAGCAGACGATTTCATCAGACACGTCATATATCCAGACAATTGCCTGATGCGTAAGGAACGCGACGATACACTCAAACACGTGCTCTGAGATTGCGAGGTGAAGTGCGCGAGCATTTAATCTCGATGCTATCTCGGTCTGATTGATGCGCGGCTGCAATTCGCAGTAACCACCTGTTCGACCAACTCCGGTCAGTTTACCAAGCCCACAACGCGGCCGCCATGCTTGGCCTCCTGGTCCCAGGGTGAGAGCCCGAGATCCGCCTCCTCGCGGGACCCCAGTTATTTATCCACTTCTGATTCCATCGGAAATGGCACCGCGGTCGACAGAGCCGCAAATCTGGCATCCATGGGCACCATTTGAGACTTTCCATAAGTCCTGTTTTTTATATATATTTGGTAATTAAGCACAAGAATGTAACCCCGGATTGTTATGTCAGGACCGCTTTGTATCTCGTGACAGTGGCCTAGTAACCAAATTGCAACCAGTTTAAAACAGATATAATAGTTTAGCCACTGCCAATGAAACTCTAGCAGCATTTCTTTCTTCTCCTTATGTCTATCACACGTGTAGTATATTTCTAAGAACCTTTCGGCACAATTTAAAATATTTTAATATACCTTTGGCATTACGAGCCAAAACCACGATATATATGATTATGGGGCACGCCGAAGCGGAGGGCTTTTGAAATTGAACCATTTCCTTTAATGCGCTCTGGCGCCACACAGTACACGTGTCTCTGGCTTTTCGCTTCAATCTAAATGCGACCGACCAGGCCGGAATCAAACCTGCGACCTTCGGGACATCAGCAGAGATTTGTAGCCATGTGCCCAAACATGGACTTGAGGTGCGAGTAAAAGAAACGGAGCGTATACGTGGTATCTTTGCTTAATTTATTGATTGATTTGTCGGGTTTAACGTCCCAAAACCACCATATAGTTATGAGAGACGCCGTAGTGGAGGACTCCGAAAATTTTGACCACCTGGGGGGTATCTTTGCTTAGGAGCGTATACGTGGTATACGCTCCGAAAAAGGCGACGTGACAAAAGTTAGAACAATGACTACAAATATAAGTAGCTTCTTCATTTGTTCATGCTCGTCACATAATTGCAATTCATGCCGGTAATCGGGTTGAAATTCCAGAGTGGAAGGTGTGCGCGGGAAGGTGACCACATGGAAGCGATCCAACCACTTCACTTATGGATGGTGTTTAGGCACTTTCCGAGCCCAAAGCTCACATGCCGTGTGGGCATACCCTGCGATTTTCTTTTTGAATGTAAATGTTTTCTTCGATTTCTTCTCTCCGCAGCATACGCCACGTGCAGGGGGGGGGGGGGGGCTATTCTGGACATTGTCGAATTATACGCCATGTAGTCAGATTCCGCCATTGATCGATGCTAATTGGCCAAATGAGCTGCTACGACCTCTTTAATTGGCTTAAAATGCCGCCATTACGAAATTTGACAATATGGCGGAATCAGACAGTGTCCAGAAAAGCACCCCAGACCTCGCCGATAAGACGGTGAAGAACGAACTCATTGCGTAATGGTGCCGCAAGATGTTGCTGCAGCAGCGCATGCGCGAACATCGGAGAATCACGGTTAAAAAATGTGGCACGTGGGCTGCCCGCCTCCATTTTTCATTCGCTACCGGTCACGCTGTGCATTAACACCGGCTTGTCCCCGCAGTTTAAGTAAATAAATTGGAACGTCTGAGCTTCATGTCTGCACCTAACACCGTGGTCTGCACAACGAGCCGCGTCGAGGACCTGCTACGGGCAGAGCGCAGGTGGGTCATCTTCTTCGTAACGCCTTCAGGCGATGCTCCAGCTGGTCAGGCTTTGCTTGATCGCTTTGCAGTGTCGATTTCCTGCCTCATTTTTTTCTTTGCAGCTTCAACTTGGCTACTTTGTAGGAGTGTACAGCGGCGGCCACGTCTGTAAAGCACGCGAACAGCCGATTTTTACTCTGCGGGGCAGAACCTTAAGGCAGTATCAGGCTCTGACGTGGTCAGCCTGACAACTAGGCTGTGCATGCTCCTGATACACCACTTCAGAGCCCGAAACTACCTCAAGGTTTCGGCCCACAGAATGAAAACCAGCTGCTCTCCACAGACGTAGCCGTGGTTGTACAGTGTCATTTTTATTTTTTTAAGGGAATACGGCGACGCGTGGCCTGCGCGCTCCAGCGGCTGCTGGCAGCGCGTTCAAGCGGGAGCGATAGCAACTACATTCTCTTCTCGCGTCATCTCGCGGCGAGCAAAACAAGATATCAGTGCTGATGGGAAACCGCTTGCGAGATTGCAACCCCCCCTTTCTTCAAGGCGATTACCGGCTCTCGCTGGTTCCATATCAGCAACGAATAGTTGTTTCGCTCGCCACGAGATGACGCGAAAAGAGGCTGTGGTTCCTCTCGCTCCCGTTTGAACGCGCTGCCAGCAGCCGCCGGAGTGCGCAGGCCACTCGCTCCCATATTCCCTTTCATAAAAATTTGATATTGTGCGTACCGACACGTACCATGCCACTTAAGCGCTTCTTCCGCACCATTACCGAGAGTCTGTGGCGAACGTGCTGACGGCATTGCGTCGAGTAAGAATGTATCCCGTATTTCCATAAAGAATACTACATTACACTCGTAGGGCCACCTTGTTTCAAGCCTTGTCAAAGCCATTGTTCATTGAGGAGTCCCAAAATTCAGCCACCCACCATAGTGCATTGGCAGCTTACTCGTTGCATTGATAAAGCTAACACTTAGGCTCGGTGTCACAATCGGCATTTGTGGGGTCTCCTTAGGTCTGTATTTGGATGCGCAGTCTTTCCAAATGAATACAGACCAACTAGCTCAGAGCCTCGGTACAGTGTATCTCGCTTTCTTTGCCACACGCCCCATGAACGGGCAAATGAGTTGCATTTAAAAACGTACGTTGCACCTGAAGGAATAGATTTTATTTGCTTCTACCCAGGAGCACAAACTGTCTATTCCCACACCCTGTGCTGCAGCTGCAGAGACTCCTGATGGGCACCCTCCCGGTACGTATACTTCCTGAGTAAGCACTTTCTAATATTTCCAAAACTAAATTAAACAAGGGGAAATCTTTCGTGTGGTGAATTTAATATCACATCGTTCTCTCAAAGATTACCACGGGCATGTTGCAGTGTGCAAATATACATGACGCCCACCATAGTGACATGGCGGGCGCTGATACGTATAAACTAAGGCAAGGGTGCTATGGTTATGACTGCTGACAATGGCAGGGGCGTATACGTTTTTGGAGAGAAACACCCTTAGTTCCACGCATTAAGGAAATACAGCGCCTTGGCAACACCTAATAGACGGTACATGCACGAGTGCATCTAACTGAGCTTGTAGGTCAAGGCGAACAGTATTGTACCAGTGACGGTAATAGAACGACAGACAGCACACTGACAGTCTGTATTTCTATCATAATCTATATCACCTAGCACTGCTTGATCTTATCTCGTTAAATGCGTGTTATCAACCTATATTCGTGATTGAGTTAGGCGTTGCAGTGCCTCTTCCGGGCCAGCAGCTTCTACAGAGAAATGCTGCATCTTTTAACCAGTAAGGCTTATACTTCGTGCTTCAGAGTACAGCTCTAAGCTTTTGCGTCAAGTGTCCAAGTGTCGGCGTGCCTTTAACTATTTCCAATGAACAGTTTACTGCGCTTAGATTCCACTTTATGCTCGGAAATGTTTCAAATTCGTCGCTCCACCTAACTTGCCGCTCCCCTTGCACACGCTTGTTTTCATGCCGCTCTAATCAACCACCGGTGTTATCTGTCGTTTTCATGGTTTGACTTGCCCTGGTCAGTTTCTTTCTATAAATATTGGCGATATCTCTACCCAAGTTAACAGTGATTCACAATGCAACCTTCCTTAAATGGCGCTTAACTTTTTCGTTCCTTCGTATGTTGTCTAAAAGGAGCTTATTGTGTTTCCGCATTTTTGTGCCCCATATGTTAGAACTGGTCAAGTGCAATGGCTTTTCACATCTTTTTGGTGACAGATAGTGGCAATTACCTGGTCGTGAGCATATATACCGTACGTGCACAAGCCCATCTGTACTCTTCGGCTCATTTATTGATCATTTATGAGTATTGATCTCACATACGTTCCACATTTTACTTATTTAGAAAATTTCTCCCATATCACCCATCACACTCAGCGCAGCGCAAAGTCACTCGTATCTTAAGTCTTCGTAGTCTCGAGGAGAATATTTGTGTGCATGTTTTCAAAGGACGGAAGTATAGCGTTGCGATGGTGAATTTTGGGATAGCTTCTGATTTTTCCTCTTCAGAGAGACCATATCAATAAAAATGCTGGATACTTTTCTCTTTTTTTTCTTTTTAGTTTTTAGCGGTCATTTTAGCTTCCAATCACGTGTTTTTTTTTTTTTGTAAATTTGCTCAACTTCACCGATAAATGCATATGAACATTCCCCTGCGAAATTGCCCCGCTTATCCCTGCAATAGCGGATATTTATACTCTGAAATAGTTTTCTTTACATGATATGCCTTTTAGAGTTGGCACACGATAGGGGACAACTGTGGTAGACGTTTTCTACAGAAAAAAAAGTGCATGTGATAAAGTAAGCTTTACAGGAACAGAATAGAGCCATATAAATGCTCACAAAAGGCTCATCTGCTGCTGGTAGCCCTCTGAAAAAATGAGGTTCACGCTTTCCTCTTCACAATTTAAGAAATGCTATACGCCGCATGCTTTGACCGTTTCATTCCAAGAACCCGTTGAGCCGATCACGACATGGAACCTTCATGAGGCAGTGGGACAGTGCTTTCCCACTTTTTGAACTTTCACAAGTCAGTGGGACATATATCCCACTTTCAGTAAACTGCTGGCTCAAGCCCACGTTGACAAGACTAAGAAGACAAACAAGTGCAAACTCAAATCAATTTATTGGTGAAAAGTGCAGGCGCGTATGCACATCTACGCTAACCGAGAGCGCACACGCTGTACAAAAATTCCTAAACAGTGCTTGAAAAGAACCCAGAAAATACCAAAAGTATGCAACAGAAAGTGTAAAACTATCAGTTAATTTGCCGGTTAGTTATTTCAGTGACTCACTTCATATCTGCATCCTTCTTTACGCAAAAAGCTTTGGTTATAATACCACACACTAATAAAGAGTTGAGACAGCGCTTGTCTTTTTTTGTTGAGTCTGTTAGCTGTGTGCATTCTGACTATCTATAATTTTTACTAAATCTCCTAGTTTTCCATACATTTACAAGAGTAATGCCCAAGAATTCCAATGTGGAAATTTAGGGTTAGAGGAGCACACAAACCTGTTTCCAGTCCTCAGTTTGCGCCTTACTGTCTCGATTTTGCTGTGAGCACTTGCACCAGTCAACATTACCTGTAGTAGCCGTGTTCTTAGTGGCATCGTGCAGTTACATAGCAGCAACACATGCCAATCGTAATAGTATGCCTGAATTCTGGGGTCTTTTCAATCCAGGGAGTATTATACATCGATCTACAAGCATGACGGTGACTGGCTGTTCTTTCCCGCTTGCATTTTCGCACCTGGCACACGCAAGTTACTATCCCACAGGTTCTTGTATACATAATTCAGCCCTTGCTCTATGGAAGAAGTTCCCCAAGAGGCAGCGTTTCAACTTCCTGCTGGCAACCATGCGCTGCGTTCTTATAGACCTTTGCTCGAATATGTACCATGACTCGATTAAGCATATGTACTGCACTCGCCGTTTCGAACAGGACAATTCATGTGGCTAAGACTGTAGGAGGCCGCTCGCCCCTATAGTCGCCTATAAAAGGAAGGACGCGGTCTGTCCCATAAATTAAAAAAGAAACGGGGAGGTGGAAGCGCTGCGACGAATCCTTCCTCCCCCTAAAGGGGAACCCTGCGCACGCTTGAGTACTGGGGACCCTGTTTTCAAGCGAGTGAAGGAAGGATTGGAGTGGGCAGACCATTTCTATTAAAAATTGGCTTATCCTTGCAAAAGTTTTATCGATGTACTGCATAACCAAGCGCCACTATTAATACAGCTTACTTTATAACAAATTGTACTACTGCTGCATCTGCCTTTTCCTCATATTTTCAGTCCGCTGTCTACTCAATTCAACTGCAAGTTTCCTCCTTTGCAATGTATGAGAGCATCTGTAATTGATCTCGCTGTGTCACGTGGTGTTCTAAATTTGGTGTTAAAGCTAGATGTCGGTGTCTGTATGCAAACCTGTAAAGCAGGTGCATCATGGCTCACGATTAACAGGTTGCTCTATTTTCTCTTATTTGCCAATCATGGCGTCTCGTGCATGAAACTGACAATATCACCCATCCTTTGCATACGTCGCGAAGTTTTTGCTTTCTGAACCTCTTCGGTATAACGTCCTTCATTGGAACACTGGATCTATCCGCTTAGTGGCCTGCAGTGACTTGTCAAGTGCATTTCTTTTTCTGGTGATTGCTTTCACGGTCCTTGTTTGCATATCGCCAAGCGTTAGTGAGCCTTCATGTAATTAAATATTCTTCCGTGTTTGGTCTGACCATCTCTTGGAATTATACCTTGGCAGATGATGTAGATGGCGAGTTGTGGGAATTTCGTGATCTGCGCGAGCCTAGACACATTGCGGTAGGGTTGGGTTCCTATATAGGCGTGCGCCTTGGGAGTGTAGGGGAGGGGCATAGGTGTCTTGTACTTGCTTTGTTATGAATGGGAACGAGCAATAGTTTTATGGAACAGTCATAGCATTTGCTGCTTCAATAATTTGTTTTTCTTCCATCAAAAATGAATAATGTCATCGCTGCTTTGTTGAAGCTGCTGTGAGCCGATGATTGTGATGAATCTTTTGAAATACTTATAGTTCTGCCGTACTAGGCCACAAAAAGGTTTGCGCTTTTATAGTCTCTAGGAGCATTGGCCACAGTTTGCAAAGGGTGAAGAATAAAGCAGTACAGTGGGAAGCTCAGCTCCTATGCTTATCCCGCAGCTTCACCCACCGGTCCAGGGAAAAGATGAAATACCGTGTTTTTTTGTTTTTTTTTTGTGCGATGAAGGTTTGAGTTTTCATTCAACTTGAATTCTCTTACAGCTCAAAATACAACTTTGACAGAAAAGAACCACACACGTGCAGCGCTGCTTAGTTTTCTTTTTCTCTCAGCAAGGATGAGCTCACGGAGATGTACACGCGCACATACACTTTAAAAAGTTTTCCAGAGTAACTGCGCAGTTACCACGAAGAGGGCTTTGCTCCTCCAAAAGATGAAATATGCACAAAAAATTGCACATATGGCACCGTAAGGAGGGTCACTGTCCTTTTTTTTCTGGAGTAAAGCACCCGTTCTTTGAGGTGACTGCAAGAATGTTAGCGCCGTGTGCAGACGAATTGTCGGTGCCTACACAAGCCTGTTTCATTTCAGCGTGTTCTGTAGCATGGTGTGGTGTAGTGGTTAGTGTACGTGCATGCACAATGAATGGTCGTGAGTTGATTGATTGCCATGTGGGGTTTAACGTCCCAAAATTACCATATGATTATGAGAGACGCCGTAGTGCAAGGCTCCGGAAATTTCGACCGCCTGGAGTTCTTTAACGTGCGCCCAAATTTGAGCTCATGGTCCAATATCATTTTTGCCTCCATCGAAAATGGAGCCATTTAAAAGCTATACACAGATATCGATATATACACTAGTGAAGTTGTTTGCCCCCTCCCTCGCGAAAGAGTTGGTACGCCACTGTGGAGGGGGGCAAGAGGTTGGCAGTCTTCCTGGTCCCTTAAGGAGGGGCACGGTTTTACCTCATACATTGATTTCATAGCGGAGGGCGGCGCCGCAACAACTCCCCTAACCTGAAGGGAACCCGGCGCACGCCTATGGGTCAGTTGCTCAAACTTCCCTGTGTCAAAGCGGCACCGAGAATCGTTGAAAATATATAGTAGGCGCAATGACAACGGATGAAAAGAGGCACACGCACGGCACCCCCCATTTTGTGGGTGTCTCACTATTATTCTGTAGTCTTTTTTGTGCCTTCTATTTCCAAATCATGCAATACCAACACTCCCTGTTCGCTCATGCACTGATAGCGGACTTCAAAAAGAATGTGCGTGTGTCGGCAAAAAGATGTTCATGAGTTTGCATACCTGTACCCGCTGCTTGCACTACAAGGTATATGTTTAAGGTAATGTGAGCCTGGTAAACATTCCTGATTGAAATTATTAAATGGTTTGGTTGCTGCAAGGCAATCGCATTGCAGCAGTGTGCCCTTGCCCAAAGGCTCCATGAAAGTCGGCTGCCGTCACAGACAGCCCGCAAAATGGTGCAACAGGAAGAAGACCGCCGCAATCGCATCATGGCTGGTGCATCCCTGATGGAAACCTTAAGACAAGCCTATATATATGCCCAGGCGACAAGAACTTCAGTATGTGCTGATCGGGTCAAATTCATTAACAGACCGCCTCCCCACTTTAGCCAATTTCTGCATCTCCTGCACTTTCTATTTTAGTACATTACGCTGCTTGTACTACGCGTCCAACTACACTGAAGTGTAAATGTGATCAAGCAAAGTGCAAATGCACGCTTTTGGCCTGTCGATTACATTTTCGTGTATAAATGTGCTCGCCACGATCATTGCACTTGGTGTTTCATGGGTGCGACTTCTCATACGAAATGCATGTAACTGGTAATTCAACCACTGGACGATATCGTCGCAATTGAGCACACTGGTGCAGACTTATGCTGATGGGACACGGGCTATGACTCTGAATTTGTACTGTTGAATTGTAAGCCTTCGCAACTTGCAGACTAAAAATAGCTACTTTTCCTCGGCCAAACGCAGTTGGCCGAGGACACAAGTTTACGTGGAACCCATGTAGTGTTCCTCGTAAACTTGTGTAAACTAATGAACAGACAAGGCAAGAAAAGCGTAGCTGACATTGTTTACTCAATCGTAGTGTAATAATGGAAATAAAACTGAATCAAAGTGGACAAAAAAGCACCCAGTCCATCTGTTGGATCTGACCCCCACAACCTTCAAAGTACATGTCCGCCGCTCTATCAGTCTAACTTTGATGGGAGTATCCCCATCGACTTAGTCGGGTGTCTCTAAAGGTGTTAGCCAGCGCCACTTCTAGGAAAGGTAGCCAGTGAAACTTTTTTACCAGAGAGTGTGACGTGACTTTGCATGAGACAGCTCATGACTAATATGCTGAAGTAATGTATTATTTAGTTCATTCGCCGTGGAAACCTCGCTCTGGTAGTTATTTTCATAGTGCCTCATTTCATTGTTAGATGCAACCAAATCAATCGGACAATGAGCATGCAAGAAAATCATGGGGAACATTGTATTGAATTGTCGGGTGTGGCAGTTATGACTTCAGTTTAAGCGAATTAAGGCGGACGAAGAATTCCTTTTTCTGTCCTTAGGATTAGAACCCACAACTTCCTATCATCACGTCTGATGCTGTACCGGTTGTATAAAAAGAAATATCCCCTGTGTTCTTCCATTCCAAGGTGAAGCAGGAATTAGTATTTGTCTCAAATATTGGATTACCCGTGATCTTGCGTTGCTGTACATACAAGATCACGGATCACGTACCCTTGTGCATCTGCACGACACCTAAACATGAATTATTGGTGTGCTTGCAGCTTTTCGATCTTCGATCCCATCCAGTGGACGCTCAGTGGGAGACTGTGGCCATGCTATCCCTTCGTCCACAACGAGCCAGCTACGGGTTCCTGCCTTTTGCTTGCCTTCTGGGGAATGCGTCGCGCAGCAAAGCCCATCAACATGGTCTGCCCTTCTGTCTTTGTTTGGGGACTCCCTTCTATGTACCTTCTCATCACTGCGCTTTCGCCTATGTCGAATGAAGAGAGGTTAACGGCCTGCATCTTACCTTGCCCCCGTCAAGCATGCGAACCAATTCCGGATCTACCAGCTGCCCACGAAATGCTGCGAAACATTCTC
Organism: Rhipicephalus microplus; assembly: GCF_043290135.1. NCBI lineage: Eukaryota > Metazoa > Arthropoda > Arachnida > Ixodida > Ixodidae > Rhipicephalus > Rhipicephalus microplus. The sequence goes on along the minus strand of NC_134704.1, from coordinate 36,004,425 downwards.
ACGTGGGTGTACGTCAGTGTTATAGTACAGTGCTGTTCTATGGATAATCTCAAGGATTAGATTATTACGCCTCTAAATGTTACGCTGTTCGGCCATCATGCAGATAATCTAGTTTTTAGTGACTGTTCATTATGTAGGACCCATATTGTTCATTAAATTACAAAAGCGCGACGTTTCTTGCAACGTTTCGACATGTTTGCATTTAACCACCACATTCGACTTCAGTACAATTGGTCAACCCATCTGCATGTTTTTCTTAACCATGATACATTCATTCACATTGTGCAATGCAGTGGCGTATTGATGCTCTTTTGCTTTATTCTGCATCGAAAGTGGGTAACTTGGTTAAATTCTTCTATTAATTTGTGTTACATGGGAGGCTCTTTTCTGTGCGTGCATGTGTTTGCATGTGTTAGTTGCGCATATTATTCTCTTCCATATCGCCCATCCACTACTCAACTCGGTGGTCCTTGGGTTGTCTTGAGGTTATATTGTGCACGTGCTCGACACATTTTCGTTTGTTAAACTTAAAGGGGTTCAGGTGAAGCATTGAGTTTGTTTCTTTGGACTGGTTGCTTCGGCTATTCTGCCTAGAGCTTCTGCAGCCTCGTATATGGTCTGTCACTAACACTTGGTTACCTGATTATAGTCCACGAGCTTCATCCAAATACCTGTTAGTATTTCTGCTGGTATTGTCTTTTCAACTCGGCATACAGCTTTGCATGCTTTGGTCTTGCTTCACCGTGTCAGTAAACATGCAAGAGCATCAATATACCAAAAGGAGCACAATGCGACTGTATCCCTACTGAAAATTCCTACATGTACAGGACCTGCACATACGATGTTATTGGATTCGGGGCATATAGGTGGTATGGCTCATATAGGTGTTACGTGTCATATAGGTGTTACGGATCATATAGGTGTTACGGGTCATATAGGTGGTATGACTCATATAGGTGGTACGGCTCATATAAGGTGATATAAGTGTAACGAATGTATGGGTATTACAGGTTGTGCAGGTGATTTGGGTTGGATTAGCTATTTGGGTCAAAATTGACATGCAGCAAAAGAATGTATTAAGAAAGGCATGCCAGTTCATGAAGCACACAGTAAAATAAACACTGTAATGTAGGTATGCTGCAATGATATCAAATAAACACGATGAGGCTTGAGTAATGTTTTGACGACTCATTTATTTATGTCGTTCAACATTTTAGCAATGAAGCGGTTCATCTTCCTTAGCCTGTCAATTGCTGCCACTTCATTTGGTTTCGCAGCAATGTACTTGCTGAAGGCATCTGTAAAAATGATCAGGAATGTGTATCAATTAGGTACTTACTGGTTCATATAGTTGGTAAAGTTGATTGTTCCTAAATTCAGCAAAATATACTAAGCATGAAACACTTACTTCCGACTGCCTCCAATTTCTAAGAAGTGAGTGCCCTCCTGGGTGGTGCCTGGTTCTCGGAACGGACGTATACCGCCGACAAGGGGCTCCTGTGATGCTCCTGTTGTGAAGGGCACTCACACCCCACAGAAGCTTGGTCGCCTACTTGCAGAACAAGCTGTCTCTCGGACGCAAAAGCAGGCAGGCCCATTTCTCCTGCTTCATGAATATGCCATTTCCTAGGGGAATCTGCGCAAAAAAAAAAGTGGAATCATAATTAAAAACTCAAGAGATATCTTGTTTTTGAAAATGTTAGTTGCGCTATTCGGTCGTGCGAGTACATTTTTGCTCATATGTATTGAAATAGTTTTGGTGAATCTTGCATTTCACTTCTGCAACTGCATGCCATCTTGTATAACACTGGCATACTAAAAGTTATACAAATATTATTCTTTTTCTAAAGCAAGTACAGTTCACAGAATGTATGTAAGTCTACAGGTGCATATAGTGCTCATTAATGGCAATACTACCCCAGCCCTCACAAGGAGAATCAATGAATTTTAGATACTAAAAGACTGGGCAAAAAGTGGGGTGGCATAGTAAGTTAGAAAAACATCAACACAATCCTTATTTAGAAATTTTACACTAATGTGGCTCCAGCGAAACAAGAAAAGCATTCCTTTCAATGATCAATGAAAAGCAAATCACATATATCGTTGCTGTCTTTAAGTCTCACCTGAACAGTTTGTGAGAAGCTGTAAGACATTTTAGAAAGAAGCTTATTTACAATTTCGAGTGCTCTAAATATGTGTGGAAGTTAAATAAGCAACTATTTACATATCTTACAGTTGTGTTGGATTTATTTATTTTGTTTGCTGTAATTATGGCCCGCCCCCACATTTCCCTATAGGCGGGCCATAATTACAGCAAAAAAAAAAAAACACGCAGTTGTATTGGAATCTGTTTCGACGTGTATGGTACTAGTGCTTGCTATTTTTATTAGTCTCTTGAAGTAGTTTTCTTCTGTATGCTTTTGTAGAAAACAAATACACGTACCCGAGGACAATATGTACTTTTTGACTAATGTTTCTCCCGCAAAAGTTCTAGAATGTTGATTGTCAATCAAGGGATCCTAAGTACGTGCTTCTTATTGCCTCCTGAATGTCTTGAAGGAGGCTTTTTTTTTTTCGATTAGCCTTTAGGATGGTGTAGGTGTCCGGTGGATCGAGACTCGCGCAATTCGTAGACAATTGCCACAACCTGTTGGTTTTTCCAAGCTCTACATGTTCACCATTATATTAGTGGAATAAAATTGAATGCGGGGAATAAGTTCTCCTAAACCTGTCGATCACTATGTAGTAGGATAGCGCTCTAGAAGACTGGAGAAGCGCTGCCGAGGTAACTAAAGCATGGCCACCGGTCGCGTTGGTGACTAAAGAAACAGTCCTGTTCCCGCACTTGGCAATGTCATCGAACGAAATGACTGGTTGTTCACCTTTGAGGAGGAAATTACGTTCACTTGTAGCAGACCAGTAAGAGACAAAATTCGCTTTAGTTCCTATTAGTGCGACATCCTTATGTTCACAAATATTGATTGCCCAATGTCCTATTATGCTGATCTGCACATTCGCAGTTGTACAATGTCTTCCACCGCTCCACATCTACAAAGTACTTTTAGGCCTCTACCATTCAGTGCTTTTCTTCCTACGGCTAAGACATATTGTTGCTACATATGGCTTGTTCGATTGAGAGTATTTAACAGTAATATGCTGCAAATTCTTATTCACTGTATTACGAGATGCTGTCTTTGCCCAGTAAAGTGGGAATTCTCATATAGCTGCCATGTCTGTGACTTGACTATTCGTGCCCGTTTCTGAACAGATTCTTTGTCAAGGGACTTGTGTTGTTGTGTTCATTTACGTTGTTTGTTTTTAAAAAAATTGTGGTTGCTGCAGTTCATCAAAATAAAACGTACATTGTGTGTTAAATTTTCTCATTTAGCGCTCTCTGGTGCTCAGCTAGTCGTGCCAGTCGTACTCAGCCAGCCGGCCATCAGGCTTGGCGTAGCAGTCAATGCTACGTCAAGCCTGATGGCCCAAAGAGCGTTGCTCTGCGAGTCATTCATTGAATAGTTTACCAGACATTGGAACAATAGGTTGCGCAAATACTACGACATTCACAAGATAGAAAGCCAAAGCAGATTCAAGAGAAATATTCAACACTGGGTGTTGCTGGAGTCATTTCGACAAGTGGTCGTATCTTCATGGAGAATGAGGGACTCAAGACAAGACTGCTAGTCTAAATGTTGGTTCCGGTGATGTCCAGTGTTCAGCAATAATGATCTACTCTCAAAACAGAATACTCAAAGTAAGCATAGATACTTTGTTTGCCCCTACGCACTCCCTTGTGTGGACATGTACAATTAGTACTTTTAACAATGGGTGGATAAATGGACATTGTGCGATATGGATGTTCGCGGGTAAGTCTACAGATTGACATTAATTTCAATTTTGCCACTTTAAATCAACCTCTCTGCCATGATGAGGTCTGGTATCCATCCGTGGTTGCTTGTAAAGCAGCCTTTTTGGAGTCGGCGTACCTAAATGCTCTTTAATTTTGCGAACAGTCTCTGATACAGCTATTTAATGTTACTTTTTTATAGTCTTACAGCTGTTTCATACCTGCTCAAATCATTGTTAAACTGAGCACTTTGGGTCTGAGCGCAAGCTTGATGTTGGTTTGGGGTATTCCTATTTGGCAGTAGAAAAACGGTTGAGGTGCTGAAAGTGTTTTGTCGGCTGAAATTACCCCAGACTCCCTCGAAGCCATTGTCGAGTGTCATGAAAACGCTTTTGCAAAGATTAGTTTTGCTTTTTACAGTTACAGGCAGTTACCAATCAGGGGTGCCACCTTCAGACGGGCGCTGCCTCCCTTAGCCACCCCCCTTCCCATAAAAGCAAGCATGTTCAAAATACAGCGCATAAGTTCCTCACCTACTTGCCCCAGTAAGAAAAATCTTTGCGTTGCTCCCGTTGCCAATTAACCATACTGCCAAATTCCGCATCGGGATGACCGACACTGCAGCCTGTGGCCACTGTGGCAAATAAGAAACCTTTCGACGTATCTTTTGTGACTGCCTAGAGTATCGTAGACAACGACTATGCCTTCGCAAGGAACCCAGCAAAATAGATAATCAGCCTCTATGGGAGGAAAGAATTTTACAATATCGACAAGATGCTACTTCACAGAAGAAGGCCCTGAAAGCACTACTGCACTTTTTGCGATCGACCAGCCTTTCTGAACGGTTGTAGCCAGAACGCCCTTCCTGTGTGTGTTTTCGTTTCTCATGAGTGCACGTGCGTTTTCTCTCTCTATCTATCCCTTCTTTCTTGCCCCTATTTCCCCACCCCCAGTGCTGGGTAGCAAACCAGGTGCCAATATCTGGTTAACCTCCCGGCCTTCCTTCCTTTCTCTCTCTCTTGCGTAACATGTAATGACAAGAACATTTTTGGAGCCTTGAGAAACTATTTATGAAGGACGGATGCCCCTTTCCCCGCACAGATTAAATGGAGGCACCGCTCCTGAGGAAACCAGAAGTCGCAGTTTAGTAGCGATGTCGTGGCCCGTCTGAGGGGCACGATGTGGAGTGTGAACGAAAAAAAAAAGCTTTTTTTTTTTTTAAACTTCACTGAAGCATTATAACATGCACGTGAGGTCTGCCTTCGTAGTCGGCGTGCGCCAAAATTCCAAGCAAGTACAATGGCCGATCCAGCAGAGCAGGTAATTTCGCTTTGACCGGTCGTGTCCAAGCGCAGACATTTTAAATCCAAACTTGACGAGGGAGCAGCGGACAGATACAAACATTCCTGCTCTGCCGAATTTTTCACAGAATGCAGCCAAGGTTGGACCGTGTGCCAAGAACCGGGAACACTTGAACACATGATAGAACTACGTATATATACATTGATCCAAAATCATCCACCACCACTCTTCCCTCAGCCTACTCCCAACGTGCTCCCCCACACTGTTACACCCCTTAGGTATAGTCATGGAAGATCTTACTGGGCGCTCTGGAATACCAGCAGCTGCGGCTGGTTACGAGGGGCCAGGCGGCGAGAGACGCATATGAATTCCGCTCAAGAGGGGACCGCTTTCTTCAGGCCCAGGAGCCGGAGAGCTCCTTAATAATGTTTTTCATTCGTTTACTTAAATTTACAGCGGCGTATTCACGATATCTGACGAGCTCTCTAGAGCTCGTACAGACGTAACCGCACCGAAGACGCCGTGTTGCGAACTCTCGAAGCGGCGACCGAGTGCGAGGGGAGAGACTGAAATGCGCGTTCGCGATGCCGGGCCAACGCAGCAAGAAAGGGTTCAGGGTGCTACTGAGGGCACCAAGGGTCGCTGCAAGGAATGCCGCAAGGGAATCATCACGCATACGGAGCTTCGGTGTATACGGCCATTTACACGCTGTGAATGGGCCATATGTAGACTTTCTCCCTTGCATCTCTTTCTCTTTAGAGCCGTGAGTAGAGCTACAGCACGATAAAGCTATGACACGTCTACCGCAACTAAAAACAGTTGCCGAAAGCATGGCCAGCCCACTTCCGTCGCTCGTATAGAAACCCAAGACGCACAAACAGTCGCCAAGGCACGTTTATCTCGAGTGGTAAATGCGACATCTCCTACCAGGCAACCACTGTTTTCGGCTTTCTTTTTACATGATATACCATACTACGGTGGTTTAGTAGGCAAGGTGTTCTGCTGACCCGAAGGTCGCGGGATCGAACCCCTGTCGTGGTGGCTGCATTTCAACGGAGGCGGAAGGGTAAGATGACTTTCTTAGTGTTGCTCCCTAAACGGTTTCCCGGAAAGACGACGCTCTATTCTCGAACGCATCCTTGCGACGCAGAAGGCCTGTTTTCGATACTCACTTGAAACGACAGATATTTTTATTATTCATTTATTGGCACATTTCTCGGCTTTTCGCTAATAGCTAACGAAGTCGACAAAGGAAGTTCTGTGCGACCATCTTTTTATTGTTTCATACTTGTACTTATAGTGATCATCGGCGATACGTGACAGAGGGACGGGCTGGCTCACAATTTGCTCGTCGACACGGTGCAGAAACTGTTTAATATTATTATTATTATTATTATTATTATTATTATTATTATTATTATTATTATTATTATTATTATTATTATTATTATTACCAGTACACAGTAGTAACGTAACTAAGATGCAATTGCGCTTTGCAGGTGTCGGCGTATAGCGTAACGCTTAAAATGCTCGCTTTAAGAGTGGAGGGGCTAGGTTCGACCCCTAACTCCGCATGAGAGTTTATTTTTTATTTAATAAAAAATAAGCAGCAGAATTTCTCGTTTTTTATTGTTTATGTTCGTTCTACTTGACAAAGATGGACGGACAAGCAAGTCTTGTCATTGATTGCGTTGGGTGCCGAAGCTCTGCACATCTACGCTGAAAAAAACAGACCGTACAACAATGTTTTCAGCGTAGCGAAAATAGGCAATAATGTGCCCAGTTCGTTTGATCAAGCAAACGTCTCACCATACCCTATTGTTTCGGGTCATCGGGTCAATGGTGTTTTCAGTAGGAGAAATCAGAGCCAAGGGTTTCCCTAATGCGTTGGCTTCCCGACAATGCATGGTCCCTGATAGCAAAAAGTTGAGGCCCTTATCAGCCTTGACAAGGCTCAACTTTTGCCTGACGTCACACCTTGCCGTGGAGGGTGTACTATGCCTTTGTTCCAAGCCTAAGGGCTCCTGATGCATTGGATTCCCCGCAATGCATGGTCAAAACGTGAAAAAAGTTCAGGTCCTTATCCCCCCTGATAATGATCAACTTTTGTCTGGCGTCACAGCTTGTCACGTGGGCATACTGTGTGTTTGTTTCGAGGTAGAGGTTCCCCTGAGAAGTTGGCTTCCCCGCCATGCATGGTCAAAACGACCGAAAAAAGTTTAGGCCCTTATCAGCCCTGATAGGGTTCAACTTTTGTCTGACGTCACAGCTTGTCCCGTGGGCGTACTGTGCGTTTGTTTCGAGCTAAAGGTTCCCCTGAGAAGTTGGCTTCCCCACATTGCATGGTCAAAACGACCGAAAAAAGTTTAGGCCCTTATCAGCCCTGATAGGGTTCAACCTTTGTCTGACGTCACAGCTTGTCCCGTGGGCGTACTGTGCGTTTGTTTCGAGCTAAAGGTTCCCTTGAGAAGTTGGCTTCCCCACATTGCATGATCAAAACGACCGAAAAAAGTTTAGGCCCTTATCAGCCCTGATAGGGTTCAACTTTTGTCTGACGTCACAGCTTGTCCCGTGGGTGTACTGTGCGTTTGTTTCGAGCTAAAGGTTCCCCTGAGAAGTTGGCTTCCCCGCCATGCATGGTCAAAACGACCGAAAAAAGTTTAGGCCCTTATCAGCCCTGATAGGGTTCAACTTTTGTCTGACGTCACAGCTTGTCCCGTGGGCGTACTGTGCGTTTGTTTCGAGCTAAAGGTTCCCCTGAGAAGTTGGCTTCCCCACATTGCATGGTCAAAACGACCGAAAAAAGTTTAGGCCCTTATCAGCCCTGATAGGGTTCAACTTTTGTCTGACGTCACAGCTTGACCCGTGGATGTACTGTGCGTTTGTTTCGAGCTAAAGGTTCCCCTGAGAAGTTGGCTTTCCCGCCATGCATGGTCAAAACGACCGATAAAATTTTAGGCCCTTATCAGCCCTGATAGGGTTCAACTTTTGTCTGACGTCACAGCTTGTCCCGTGGGCGTACTGTGCGTTTGTTTCGAGAAAAGGTTCCCCTGAGAAGTTGGCTTCCCCACATTGCATAGTCAAAACGACCGAAAAAAAGTTTAGGCCCTTATCAGCCTTGATAGGGTTCAACTTTTGTCTGACGTCACAGCTTGTCCCATGGGCGTACTGTGCGTTTGTTTCAAGCTAAAGGTTCCCCTGAAAAGTTGGCTTCCCCAGATTGCATGGTCAAAACGACCGAAAAAAGTTTAGGCCCTTATCAGCCTTGATAGGGTTCAACTTTTGTCTGACGTCACAGCTTGTCCCATGGGCGTACTGTGCGTTTGTTTCAAGCTAAAGGTTCCCCTGAAAAGTTGGCTTCCCCACATTGCATGGTCAAAACGACCGAAAAAAGTTTAGGCCCTTATCGGCCCTGATAGGGTTCAACTTTTGTCTGACGTCACAGCTTGTCCCGTGGGCGTACTGTGCGTTTGTTTCGAGAAAAGGTTCCCCTGGAAAGTTGGCTTCCCCACATTGCATGGTAAAACTACCGAAAAAAGTTTAGGCCCTTATCAGCCTTGATAGGGTTCAACTTTTGTCTGACGTCACAGCTTGTCCCGTGGGCGTACTGTGCGTTTGTTTCGAGAAAAGGTTCCCCTGAGAAGTTGGCTTCCCCACATTGCATGGTCAAAACGACCGAAAAAGTTTAGGTCCTTATCAGCCCTGATTGGGTTCAACTTTTGTCTGACGTCACAGCTTGTCCCGTGGGAGTACTGTGCGTTTGTTTCAAGCTAAAGGTTCCCCTGAGAAGTTGGCTTCCCCACATTGCATGGTCAAAACTACCGAAAAAAGTTTAGGCCCTTATCAGCCCTGATAGGGTTAAACTTTTGTCTGACGTCACAGGTTGTCCCGTGGGCGTACTGTGCGTTTGTTTCGAGCTAAACGTTTACCTCAGAAGTTGGCTTCCCTGCAACGCATGGTCAAAACGAGCGAAAAAAGTTGAGGCTTATCAGGGCTGATAAGGGCCTCAAAATTTTTCGCCGGTTTTTACCGTACATTGTGGGGAAGCCAACTTTTCGCGAGAACGTTTAGCTCGAAACAAACGTACAGTACGCCCACGGGACAAGTTGTGACGTCAGAAAAAAGTTTGGCCTTATCAAGGGTGATAGAGACCTCAAATTTTTTCGCTCGTTGTGACCATGCGTTGCGAGGAAGCCAACTTCTGAGGTAAACGTTTAGCTCTAAACAAGCGTACAGTACGCCCACGGGAGAAGTTGTGATGTCAGACAAAAGTTGGGCCTCATCAGGGGGGATAAGGGCCTCAACTTTTTTCGCTGGTTTTGACTATGCGTTGCGGGGAAGCCAACTTCTCAGGAGACCGTTTAGCTCGAAACAAACACACTGTACGCCCACGTGACAAGGCGTGACGTCAGACAAAAGTTGGTACTTATCAGGGCTGATAAGGGCCTCAGAATTTTTCGCTGGTTTTTACCGTGCATTGTGGGGAAGCCAACTTCTCAAGGAAACCTTTAGCCAAAACAAACGTACAATACGCCCATGGGACAAGTTATGACGTCAGACAAAAGTTGGGCCTTACCAGGGGTGATAAGGACCTCAACTTTTTCCGCTGGTTTTGACCAAGCGTTGCGGGAAAGCCAACCTCTCAGGAGAACGTTTAGCTCGAAACAAACTTACAGTACGCCCATGTGACAAGGCATGATGTCAGACAGAAGTTGAGGCTCATCAGGGCTGATAAGGGCCTCAAAATTGTTCACTGGTTTAACCATGCATTGCGGGGAAGCCAACTTCTCAGGGGAACCTTTAGCTCGGCACAAGCGTACTGTACGCCCACGTGATAAAGCGTGACGTCAGACAAAAGTTAGCGCTATCAGGTCTGATAAGGGCCTAAACTTTTGTCTGACGTCACACTGTGTCGCAGATAGCGCCCTTTACAGTTCCGAGTTAAAGGGTCCTGATGCACTCGCTTCTCCGCAATACATGGTCAAAACTAGCGAAAATAGTTGAGGCCCTTATCAGCCCCGATAGGGCTCAACTTTTGTCTGACGTCACACCATGCCATGGAGAGCGTACTATGCGTTTGTTTCGAACTAAATGGCCCAGGTCGCGGGATCGAATCCTGGCTGCGGCTGCTGCCTTTTTTATGGGGGCGAAAATGCTGTAGGTCCGTGTGCTCAGATTTGGGCGCACGTTAAAGAACCCCAGGTGGTCAAAATTACCGGAGTCCTCCACTACGGCGTCTCTCACAATCATATGGTGGTTTTGGGACGTTAATCCCAAGATATCAATCATATCAACCAATTGAACTAAAGGGCCCTGATGCATTGGCTTAACCGCAACACTTGGTTACAACTAGCGAAAAACGTTGAGGCCATTATCAGCTTTGATAATAGAAGAAAAAAAATTGATGGATCACTGGGATTCGAACCTAGTCCTTCTTGCGCCAGAGGCGAGTGTTTTATTCATTGAGCTAAACATGAACATTTTGTTGTCGCGAACTTATATGAACCATCAGAATGCGTCCTACCGACGAAAAAAAAAAGGGCTTTCATCGCAGCCCTGGGATTCGAACGTAGCCTCTCACGCTCCGTAGCCACGCACCCCAACCGTTCAGCAAAGCACCACCACTTCGTTTGCTTGAATTCACGGGAACCATGCGAAGGCTGATGTAACCGGGGGTCTGCCCTGAGGACCGGAGCCAGCCAGAGTCCCGAGGAGATGTGGAGGAGAGCAGCCCGGAGCTCTTAACAGTAACATTTAATTACATTATGTACAGGTAGTGTGTTATTACATGATGAGAGCAGCATCATGGAAGCTCTCGACGGAAGCATGATGGGAGCTTCTGCGAGCTTGTAAGAGCATGTGAGAGCTTGTCGGGAGCGCCTCGGCGATCGTGTTTTATGTCCTGGCCTTCTTAGGATTCCCCGCAGGAAAAAAACAGTGGAGGTCAAGAGAGTCGAATCATGTTTGTCATCTTCACCTCCGCCCCCAAATGGGGAAGGTGAAACACCACCTCCTTCTAAACCCACGAAAAGGGGAAGAGGCACGCCCAGTTCAGCCTATGGCGAGGGAAAAAACACTTCACACCGCGCACAACACAGCACAGCACGAAGATGTTGAGTCTTACGTGGAAGTCGATTTCGCAGTCTGTTGCAGGGATGGCCATGCGGCGCCAGGCAGACCACAAACTGTGGAAACAGCGGCATCAAGGCGCCATGGAGAACGCGGGAAATGCATCCGCAGACGATTGTCAGACGCTGGGCCCTTTGTCCGGGCCACCTTGACGACAAAGCAAGCCGCCTCGACGGTCAACAACTCTTCCTAATCCGTCAGTCGGTCATGCGTGTCCAAAGGGTTTTACGAGGGGCACCGACGACTTGGGATAACTAGAAGAACAATTTCTCTGTTGTCGCCGCTCTTGGTGCATCTCTGGAAGCGCTGACTCGTGAGAAATCAGGGTAGGCTCAGCCACAATTTCTCATGCGTCAAAGCGGCATCAAGCCAGGCAGGCCGATCATAACAATGCGTCCTACCAACGAAGGAAAAAAAAAAAGGCCTTCATCACAGCACTGGAATTCGAACATGGGCCGTCATGCTTTGATGCTAGTGCCTTAACCATTAAGACATTGTTCTATCTATCTATCTATCTATCTATCTATCTATCTATCTATCTATCTATCTATCTATCTATCTATCTATCTATCTATCTATTCAGCCAGCCGCCAACATATGTGTGCCGTCATGATCTCATCTTCAATTTGTTGTAGACAGAGATTGGCAGGGGAGGGTAAAAAAGTTTGAGGATTCTCAGCAGGATTGTTACGCTATTGTTGTGACCCTTTTAAATACATTGCATTTTGAACCCCAAAACTATTTTGACCTTTGCGTTGACACACACATCTGTCTGTCTGTTCATCCGTGCGCCTGTCCATCCGTCCGTTATTATAGTGAACACTCCAAGTACCGCCATGTCGCATCTTTTCATCCTATATATTCATCATACAGAAGTGCTACCATCCAGCGGACATTCCATGTACTAAACAAAAGGTGGCACGGCCGGTACTGGAGGAGCGGCACGCGCGTACTCTCTTACGGCCTGCGCTTCGTGTCTAGTTCCCACCTTTCACCGCCGCTAGCTAATGGCACTGCAGCCCAATCCTCGCTAAACCTTGTTAAAACCAAGGAGGTTACGCCCAGCGAGTTTACCGTGGCAACACTTTCTGGTCAGGTAGTGCTCAAAGGGCGACCTTCTCATACTAGTTTTTTTTTTGTAAGCATGAAATTCAAGGTAAATTTTATTAGAGATTAAGTCATCGATATTTGTCGCTAGGTTATTTCATCAGAAACAACTGCCTTTTTATTTATGATTAATGTGCGCGGGTTTCCTCCTCCACTCTAAGGAGTGCGCGCATGCCGTTCCTCTAGTCCGTCCGTAGAGGTGGCTACCTCCTCCTCCTCCTCCTCCTCCTCCTACTACTACTACTACTACTACTACTACTACTACTACTACTACTACTACTACTACATGCATTGCGGACGCACGACCCACGGCTTAAGGAGCTTCGCCCCTAAAATAAAGAAAAAATACCAGATTTCCAAATGCCATAGGCTCACCATTTTCACCAGAAATCCACTCACAATAGATTTTATTGATAGGTTATGCACCTTTGAAAAATCTAGGAATACCAAATTTCCAAGGGCCAATTTCACCAGTAATGAAGACAGAATCAATTGTTATTTAAATGTCACTGAACTGAACTTCGTGTCATTTTGCATACCAGAGTCTAAAGCGAAACTGAATACTAGAGCAATGCGTGGATTCCAGAGGCTTTCTCTGTTTTTGTTGTTGAAACTTCATTGAGAAAATCAATTTGATTATAAATGAAAAGAAATTTCTAATAAATATTTCATTTCAAGGTTTCTCGACGATTCAGTTTTGTCAATTTTAATAAAATTCGTTTTCGGTGTATTTTGTAGTCAGAATACTCCCTATGCTTATATTATTTGCAATATGCGAACAAGGTTTCACTGCCCAGTGACCCGCTAATTGCGTAGTGTAGTGGCTGTGGTGTTCGATTGCCGACGCGAAGGTCGTAGGACCGAATTCCGGCAGCGGTTAAAATTCTATTGAGGCGAGAATACTTGAGGTCCGTTATTTAGGAGCATGTTAATAAATCCCAGGTGGTGTAATATCGTGGTTCCGGAACCTTAAACCCCAAAAGAATACTATTTTGAGTGGCCGCCGAATCTGTTGGATACCATTCGTAATGTTAAGGCAGAATGAATGAATACGCTTTCGACTGCGGTTTTGGCAATACTTGTATCCAAGAACATTTCTTTACTCTTCTTTTAATAATTGTAATGCACATTGGCACGCTTGGTCTTAACCATTTTATTCATATCCTTAGATGATGGTGTAGGTACTCTACACAATAATGAACACCACAGCATGAACAACACGTAGGAACAATGGGAGGTGCTGCCGTCCAGCTCGGTCTTTGAACCTATTATTCAAGCCAGTAAAACTAGAACGCTTATTATGTTAGCCGAGAGAAATGTACGTTATTTGGCGTGTAATAATGATATCGATAAGCGCCATAATAATGTCTTAAATTATGTGTTAAACATAATGTTTCATGAGCATTTGAATAGTAATGGGGTGTTCACCGTATGTATGGATGACCCTGTATACACACGTTCATGGGCAGCAGTATCTTAATTGAGTTTTTCGAGCATCTTATCAGGCAACGAATCACTCAGTTATCAATCAAGTGATCTGTCGATCGGTAGTACTCTACTATACAAACATGTACGATCAGAAAAGTGCAGTACATTTGTGCTACATACAGCGCTAAAGTTAGCAACGGAAGACAGACACCATATGGGGGAACGTGGCCTTGAAATGAGTTGCGTTGCGCTGAGCCAAGGCGTGGGCGTGATGACACACTCTTGACGTTTTCATATATACATACATTTTGGTGACACCGACCTTCCCTATACGAGTGATAGCAGCGGGAATTCCGGTAGTTGTCGGTGCATAGACCGCTTGCAGTATTGTCGCAGAGAATGCGAGCTCGCAGGAAGAACAACGTACGTAGCTACGCTACAGAGAGAAAGGGTCGTTATGGAGAGGAGCAGACTCTATACTTTTAACAGGAACACTGCTCAGTCAGTCTATACAGCTAAGCGAATCACGTAATCAAGGCGGTCATAGCTATCGCCGGTTAAACCGATCGAGCCGTAGCCTTACAGGCAGGCATCCTTCTCCCGCTGCCGTCAAAGACGTCCGCTGACGCAGCGTCCAAGAGCGCGGACTTCCGAAAGCTTCAACGTGCGCGCTCGAGCGAGCGTCAAGACGACCTCCGAGGCGGATGCAAAGCGGCGCCCACGCGCCGATATTGCGTTGGTACCGGCGGCGCCCGGAGATATAAACGAGAAACGGAATCGGTGAAACCAACATCCCGACGACGCCCCAGAAACGTGGAAAGAAGCACGCCCGACGACATGAGCAAACGCGCGGAGAATCCCGCCACAGCCGCCGCTGCGCTGCTGCTGCTGCTCTTGGTACAACTCTCCGCTCACTGGACACCCGTCGAGTCGCAGAGAATCCTGTCTGAAGGTGAGCAATATTAGTTATTGACAAAGTCTCGTATACTTACACAACGCTTGTCTTTTTTTCAATTATGCGAAGCATGATGGGTTATTTGGTTTGGTCAAGTTGGAGCAATATCTGCCAAGCACGAGAGGAAAAGACGCGAGAAAATGTTCACACACATGCAGGACAGGCAATGGTCCTCTATATGTTAGGCGCCGGTACTTAGCTACGGAGCAGAAACCTGGAGACTTACAAAGAAGGTTCAGCTTAAATTGAGGACGTCGCAGCGAGCAATGGAAAGAAAAATGGTAGGTGTAACCTTAAGAGACAAGAAGAGAGCAGAGTGGATTAGGGGACAAACGGGGGTTAAGGATATCATAGTTGAAATAAAGAAGAGGAAATGGACATGGACCGGGCATGTAGCGCGTAGACAGGATAACCGCTGGTCATTAAGGGTAACTAAATGGATTCCCAGAGAAGGGAAGCGGGTTAGGGGGAGACAGAAGGTTAGGTGGGCAGACGAGATTAAGAAGTTTGCGGGTATAAATTGGCAGCTGCAAGCACAGGACCGGGTTAACTGGCGGAACATGGGAGAGGCCTTTGTCCTGCAGTGGACGTAGTCAGGCTGATGGTGATGTTAGGCGCTTCATCCTGTCTTCTTCTGCGACGATTAATAGTGCACAAGTATAAAGAGGATTTTCTTTCTTCTGGAAGGGCTTCTCTTCGAGCCTACTACTGTCAAGACGCACGGCTTTAGAGTTGCTACAGCTTGATGTTCTATATAGGCCGACGCCTCTGCTTTTCTGCGAGTAGCTCGCTCCCCCTTCTCTATCCGAGATGTTCTCGCCTGTACGAGAGCCACATGCTTCGTAAATGCCGTATGCGAGCTATCTACAGTTATACGACTATACACATCGTTTTCTCTACGCAAAATATTTTTTTCCTTCATCAGTTTAATATAGGGCAACACTGGAAGTATTCAGAACATTACATTGAATTGCATTGCATTGAACAGTGCATCGATTTTTGCATGGTGTATACAGTGACTATATGCTAATTAGGCTGGCCAGATTTCCGGTGCCCAGTAGTGCAGTGAATGGAGAACGAACGCAGATTGTATATATATGATGATGTGAATTAGACCACAGCTGTGCTCGTTTCCACTGCGTAGTACTATACGTCTCATTTTTCTAATAAAAATGGAAGCATTTCACATTCGAAAATGCGATTGCATCACAGTGCAAAAAGTAGCATGTGTGGACGTGCCTATAGAAGAGTATAAGCGCCAGGGTGCAAAATAATTATGTTGAAGCAACTTTAGTTGAATGCTTCGCTGTTGATTAAAATACGTGACAATTGCAGGAATGGTCTTATGGCCATTATACTAAATTTTATATGAAGTATTTCTTTATTACATCTGCATGTTTTAGAACATGAACAACACGTACCTCATGCAGCTCCACATTATTTTTAAGAATAATTGGTAAACAAAAAAAAAGAACCGGAGGAGTTCTTCGTGTATGATACTAACAATTTGTGCGAAGTCTGTTCGTTGTAATGTTGTGGTCCTGTGGTCTAACAAATTTTATTTCACTTGCTTTCAAATGTGGTTACTTCCAGAATACTAAACACAATACTCGCACGATTCACCGAAATGTCATTGTAGGCTCCCGCCTTTGTACAAGAGGTACACAAAACGTGCTATTTTCGAAGTTGCTCGTTTATGTAACTGCAACTGAGCCATTCAAACTTATTTGTCTAATACGGCTACCACTCGTACAAGCATAGCCAGGTGGGGGAGTGAGCTAGGGCTCGACTTCCCTCGAAATTTTCAATTTTGCATTTGTATATATACGCGCACGCATACGAAAACACGCCCGTACATAGTCGCATGACTGAACTTCCACTCCGGAGAAACGTTTTGGCTTTGTCCCTCATAGCTGGGCTAGATGAAGAGTCAACATTAGCACAGTTTATGGTGGAGGAAAGAAGGTGTCGCCTAACAGGCATGGACAATGAAAAGGACGAGGCATACAGAGAAACTAGTTCATAATTGTCATTCTTTGTACGCTGCTTTGCTTGCCGTAAATACTCGCGTGTAAGAGGTCTATAGCACCCGATGCACTCAAGCACAGTTCTTTATTTTCGCAGAAGAGGCGGCTTACATTGCGCCTTCGGCCAAGCAGCAGAAGCCGCGAGACCCTCTGGTGGAGTTGCTACGGGAGCAACTGCCTTACACCCGCACCATCGCCAGCAACGGCGGTACGTTCTCCATCAACGAGACCGTGCACGGCACAGCCTACAGCGGCCATGTGTACGTCCAGAAGGGACACCTCCACGGCCTCGCAACCGTATCGCGATCGGCAAAGAGCTGCGGCCACCGCAAGCTGCAGCTTATGTGGCCTCGGGTGACGGCCACGTTCAAGTTCAGGGCTTCGGTCAACGGCGTCCGCGTTCTCGGCTTGGCAATGGTGTACTTGCTGCCGGCCACTGTGCGGCTGCCGCTTGACGTCGACGGTATGCCTTCGGGCTCGTACCGCGTGGACGCAGTCAAGGCATCGTCGTTCAGCACTTCCTCGCTCAAGGGTTTCACGCACCTTGTAGGACGCATGTCCCGACACCTGACGTACGCGAGTCAAGCCGCGCTGCGCTCTTTTCTTACGGGCGAAGGACGCAAAGTGCTCGACGTGACACTGCGCAAACTTTACAACGAAGCGACGCCCGGAACAGCGTTGGTCTGCTGAGTGAGCGGGAGTGTGATGGCAGTACTTTTGTGCAGCTGAGAAGGCGGCGTAGGAAAACTGCACCCCCTCTCGCCAAGCATTCAGCGACGTTCCCGACGATCGACAGAAGTTTTGTGGTCGTCATCGTACAAGCTATAGAGTACATAAGTGTACAAGCTCGCGAGCGGCTCCTGGTGGCAGCACATTAAGTAACGCAGTCTCTTCAAATGTGTGGCACACTGCAGCAACGATGAGAACAGTTTTTAGGCAGCAGAATAACTGTGTTGAGTATTTTTCTTTTTAAGTTGGGGGCAGGGATGGGAGAGCTATGATATGGGTAGCACCTAGGCAGTGCAACTAAAGCTTCAACAAATTATGTTTAAACATGACATAAATATTTCTTGCCACGTGGAACTGTGCCCTGTATTCTTTCGAACTCCGGGACTGCGATCGAGGACATCGATTTCCGTGTCTGGGGCTGTCAGAGACACGACCAAGGATGAAATCAGCCTCACGATGTGTTATCCGGAATTTTCTCAGAATATGTACAGGCAATGCTTGATCATTGGCAGAAAACATGCCGTGCTTCAGGCAGCATGGAACAACCTATAGGACAACTAAGCATCAGCTTCAACGAAGTTCTCAGCTTACTTTTTCTTTTCTTTGAGTGCAAGCCATCGCATGGGGATGATATGCCGCCTTAATATGCCAAATGTTAACGTTGAAGGCTGTCCGCGCTCCCCAACCTGTCCGATATATTCAACGAAGCCAGACCACAGGGGCTAAGGGAGAAGGACAGGCTGTGCACTCAAAGAATGCGCACATCCTGTGCTCTTCGTTGATCGCTATGCTTTCAGCGCTGTGGGCTCAAACCAACAGAATGCATGCGTTTTCTTACTCGACGCAAATCGAGCTTAGATCAAATGTTCCACTCCGATCTGTGCTTAAGTACGGCGGGCACGCGAGGGAGCCTACATCCATAACAGGGCGATAGAAGTGACGTCGGAATTTCTAGCATTGTAACAAAAAAAGAAGACCGTTGTTTTCTCTCTTTAGTGCCATGCCCACTATACTACTACAATAACACTGAAAGGCGCAAAAAATGATGATGTCGGTGTCTTTATTGCAGAGAGAGCCATTGTCAAGCGAAACTTTCAGACTTAATTGTAAAACAGGACTCCATTACAAGTTGGGGAAAGAAGGATCTTGGGACATGCCGCAGACGTTCCGGTTCCTCAGGATCCTGATGTAGCCTCCTTCGCCCCAACCGGTGCCCCAACTGCACAAGAAGAGAGGTTTGAAAATGCGCGGTAGAAATTGGCTCAAGTGCGAGCGCTTAGAGAGCTGCGCGAGTACGCCTTGCTCTACAATTGAAGAAAAGACAAAGAAAGAGAGACAGATAGAGAGAACTGCTAGCACACCACTTCTGTGCACGCTCGTAGGAAACTGTAACCCATGCGTTCATTGTGCGTACAAGCGCTACAAACTACATCCGCTTCCTTTTGTCGTGCGAAAGCTCTGCTACTACTAGCAAGCATGTAATTAACGGAAATTCAAAAGCCACAATAGCTTTAGAAAACGCGGACACTCGTAATTCCCCAAACTTCTTGCCTTGAAATAAATTTTCTAAGCAACAATCGAGCCACACATTCAGAGAGCCCCCTAATTCTTTAATGTCCCCTAATTTGGAACACCTTAATTAACGCATGGACGATCGGCCATGCGGCAAAAACACGCTAAGGCGACTACACGCGTCTCCGAGCGTCTACAGCTGTTTAGTACAAAATACATTTTGAACAAAATGTCTTGAAAATGCTCACCTGTTCTTGACAATCCAGTACGGCACACCCCTCTCCTGTCCGTAACCGACCAGCAGCACGGCATGATTGAGAGCACGGGGATCGCAGTTCGGTTCACCGTAGATGCCTACATAAAACGAAATAAAGGTTGGAGCATTAATGGTGCTACAAACAGCCGGAAACAACATTGCAACGTGTTGGCGGAGAAGTTCCCCCGAGAAAAATGTATAAATCCGTAAAAAAAAAAAAACGACGTCAGGACAAATGAAGTGACAGTCGTAGAACCCGCGCCTGAACAAAGTATCTATGTGTGAATACTATGATGTGCGTTAATCGTGGTAGTATTAGCTTATGGCGGACATTTCGTGCACTCCAGTGATTCGAGAATCAATATTCCAAATTACTACAGAGTAAATTAGCACTAAACTTTGCACATCACACAATGCTACGCCCGAAAGCATTTACGTATGAACAATTGACCTCGCATTGTCAATGAAAAGATTAACAAAGTGCTATTTTTGACACTCCCTTACGCAGCAGAAAGTGACATCCGCATCGCCGTAGAGTTTGCCAACGACGTAAATGGGTGCCTCAACACCTATTGCAGCCAATGTGTGTGTGGTTGTTATGTCAGTGGTGATCACATCAAACTATTAGTGAAAAAGCCTCAGAAATTGTAGCAAGACCCAACAGTGAGAAGGAAAACTCGCGGGCTCAGCTTGAAAAGTGCCTGGAATTAGCACAACTCAACAAAACCTCTTAGTGGTGCAAGTGCTGTTTCAAATTTCCGCGAACAAATATACAATTTAATTACATTTATCTGTTGTGCACACTCCGGCAAAAGCACGCGAACTTTGAGGCGCTGCCACGGTCTTGAAAATTTGTTTTTCGAGCAAAAATGTTTAGCCGCAACACTCCATGAGGTACACGGAAGCAAAATCTGCGACGTTTGAGCACGCCACGTCTGGGACACTTGGCATGGAATGACCCACATATATGCACGCGATATGGAGCCCGTAGCCCATTGTTCGATTGGTGACATATTGTATAGGATTATTGCCGAGCTTGCATGTTTGTGTGTTGTTTGATCTGCCATATTTGAGAATTTTATGTTTTGTTTATCAAATCTCGGCTCCGACTCGTAATTTGGATCACAGGCGGCGTTCGGTGGTGCGCCAAATAGGACCAAATGTAAATTGTCCGAGCTTTAGTGGCGCAGTTCGGGGGCCGATACGTCGACCATTGGAATTAGCACGGCGATTGCCTTTCTAACGTGACCAGTGGCAGCATGCAGGTGGGTCGAATCTCACCGTTCTTGTAGAACATGAAGGTCTGCGGACTGGCGTTGATGCCGATAGCAATGGGACCGACATTGGCCAGGGCATCCTGGAGCACACGCTCGTTCCTAGGTGGCAGTCGTGTGTGGCCGTTAACGAGCACTCGCCGTGCCTCGAAGGAGTTGGAGAACTGGCACTGGAAGTTGGTCTGCAGGAACGGGTAGAAGGAAGTGCGACGTTAAGGAAACGTTTCGGTGGCATAACGAGGCGAGATCGATGTGTCGTACACACGTCGAAAAGGAGCAGATCTTATTTTGGTAAATAAACAGATGCCTGACGTAAAACTACAGACACATTCCGTTTGAAGTTCCGCAATTGTAAGTAATAAATACAATGCCTCTTGGAGGATATGGACAGAATAGTGAAGAAATACTGAGAAACTCGTTGCGGAACCCAGAAGTTGGTGGAAAATGAGGATAGTGTAGTTTACCAAGAAGATAGGAGAGGGAACTGTGTAGAACCGAGGAAAGGGGAGCAGAAACCATTGCATGGCGATCTAGTATATAGTGAGCGGTGGGAAAGAGAAGGAAGAAGGAGTAGTGTAAAGGTTAGAAGAGGGAAAAGAAGACAAATATAAATAGAATAGAAGAAAAAACTTCGATTTCACCAGGTGGTGGCGCGTAATGTAAGCGTGCCAGCCACGCTGTTTACCGGGATGTCGCAGGAATCGAAGTGCCTTTTATTTTGACCTCCTGCCTTCTCCATCTACATTTAAGCTGCGACACGCTGCGAAGGAGTATTAAGAAAAGTATACGTAGACTGACCGCCTGCCGGTACGGGTACCGGGCTTCTGTGTCCAATCCACCGGCGTCTTGGACGTACTGGAAGGCCCCGGGCATCTGGCCACCGTTGCAGCCGTTGTTGCCGTAGCGCGGTCCCGCACAGTCCATCAAATTCTGCTCGCTCAGGCTGATCAGCCGGCGGGTCCTCTTGAAAACCTGACCTTCCAGGGCACCAACCTGCAAACGAACGAGAGAGAAAGAACATTCAAGCAACTATTAGCCTCGTACAGTGCAGTAGCAGAGCGCTGCGTATAATTACTGGGCGCCACGTGCTTGCAAAAGATACAGCGTGGAAGAGGCCAGAGGATTCAAATACGTACACGCAACTGCATAGAAGGTATACACTGTGTTGTGCGCTGCGCTGGTTTGCGAGAAGCACGAGGACAAAAAGAAATTTGAATACCAGTAGGGAACTGTCGAATGTGCCCGTAATGATAAATTCGACAGCCGACAGCCAGAATGCTTGTAGTACCGCCAAGGACCCAATCGGTACACGAATAAAGCCAACAGAAAATGTTTGCGGCGTGTGGAATGCATGAGGCAGCTAAATCAGTTGCGGATATGGCAAAAAAAATTAGCGAAGCGATGTTATAGGGGTCGTAGGAGGACTGCAACTTTAGATTGTAAAAGCATTCATAACACTCTCTTAACCTTAATTCGTCCGCTTTTGAATTTCTCGCGTCACATCTGTATACCATGTACATGGGAACGATAGCACAACGAGGGTGCAGCTTCCCCGTTCGAGCGACAGCCGCGACGAGAAACACAACTCACCTGAAGCAAACAGACTGAATGACGCGAGACTTGTCTAATGGCACGCAAGGGCGTTATAGAGTTGTACCGACGGCTACCACGATAAATTGAAAGGGGTGCCAATATGAGACACTATGAAGTGGTAAAAGGTTGAAATGGTCCGAGTGAACTGCCTGCTATAGTGCTACTTGAAGCCTAGTGGATCCACGAGCGTGAACAAGGGTTTATCGCACGATACTCACCGCGCTGAACGCCCAGCAGGCACCGCACTGTCCCTGGTTCTTAACGGGCGTGACGAATCCGTTCTCCCTCCAGTCGACGAATTCAGGAATGTCGCCGAGGAGCGGAGCGTAGAGAGGGATCTCGGCCAGTTGCTGCTGACTGGGAGGCTTGTAGCCCGTGTAGTTGGCCACAACTTCCTCTGGCGTCTGCAATGCGCATCACGGGTAAGTGAAATGAAACAGGCTTGAGGACACTCGCGAAAAAAAAGTTTGTCACATGTTCAAAACTCTGGGGATATTGGGCGGTTGTAGACGCACGGGAAACATAACGGGTAGTAAATAACGTCTTGATATGATGTAACTGTAAAGAAAAAAAAAGTGTAGGAACAACGAAGTTCCACCGGTATTTGCGCGATTTGGAGTCTCGGTACCTTAAGGATAAGAAACTCGGACCTTCTGATGATCCCTCATTCAGTCAGTGTTGAACTAAAAAAAAAGTAAAGGAATGAAGAACAAATGCTGAAAACAAAATACGCGTCGTCATTCGGTTCCATTGAACAAAAAGAGTGGGCGGTGCAATATTACTGGCCAAATGCCTCCAAACCCAAGCACCATTCCGCGATTCGGTCCGTTCTGTCGGAAACGTGGGCAATGCTGCTTTAGTACACGTGTAATGCCTGTATATCGTCTAATGTGACACGCGTCTAATGTGACAAATAAAAATGTTACGGTTTGTTTACGTGTATAATAATGTTTGTCAAGGTACACACATGTTTAAGAAGAAAGGACACTGCAGATCAGAACTTTCTTTTTCTTCAATTTTGAACTTTACCATAGTCAGTATGATAGCGCTAATTGTTTCTTTATATTGTTATTGTAAGTTTCTAGAGCTGCAAGTTTTGACAAGCTAAGTCTTACACTAGTAAAAAAAAAATCTGGTGTTGTAACAGCAGGCGGGTTTAGAGTCGACAGGCTTCGTCAACGCCAAGCAGTGAGCGTATATCATCGATTTTCCTGTGAACGACCCACATTTCACTCGCTCTTTTGTAACCCGCGCTGCACGACACGACTGCCGGTTTGGTGGCAATCAAAAGCACGCATGACGTCACGCACCGCGCCTGTTGCGTGCAGCCTTTATCGAACAGCCACAGCAGGACGTTGCCGCCAGTTGCCTCAATAGTTGCAACATCGGCACCAGCTAGAGAGATAAATTAACTGCCAACCTCTAATCTTTTACGTCATTTTTTACTTTATACATGTGTATCCTTTAAGCTTTCAGTTGCTATTCTGCGCTTGTGTATGTGTGGCTTTTGTTTCTTGTCGCTTTTTCGCGCAGTTTCGCAGTTACGAATTACCAACTCGTCCAGCGTTCAGTCCTCTTATGGTACGGGACTGTTGCACTTCCAAGCATTTGTTAAGCGGCTTGAATTGAATTGCTTGTTAAAAGTCAAACCAAATGTACCGGGTGATTGCGAGAGTTTCGCGAATGTCGCTGAGCACCCTTGAGGAAGGGAGGCTCAGGTTTTGAATAAGGCTGTAAGTGTCTCTCCGCCGACACTACTTGCTATACCACATTGGCGAGCATGAAATTGTGGCATTTAAGAAAGTTACTCGCAAGTGTTGCTTATGGTATTGTAAAACAGAATGATATGGGGAGAAGCGGTTATATTTATATATACGTTGGTTATAAAGCCAACTTTGTTGAACAGACGGAAACGCTGATCAAATGTCACGAAGAAAAAAAAAGGTGCGGCTTCCTCGTGGAGCAATCGTTCAACTCGCGGAAAAGACGAAACCTTCAACCTCAATCTGCGTCAGTGATCGCTTCCGGCGTTTAGGGCATGTTGGCGGGAGACTGCCGCCGCTTCGATTAAGCCCGTGTCTCGTCAACTGGATTCCAGATACATGTATATAGCTTCGTCCAGTTTTCTCGGTCGGCAACTGAAGCTTGCCGCCCCAGTTGAACGAGTGACGTGCGACTTCACCGCACGGTGTCGCCAAGGAACGTGGCTTAGTTTGTCCTGGACAAGCTCGTGACGCAAGTTGGATCTAGGAGCACGGCCACATAAACAAGACGACCGAAGCAAATAATAGCGCGAAAGGTCGCAATTCGCGTCGGCTCAAAGAACAAGGCTCCCGTACGGAAGCCGAAACGTGAATGTTCGTCAAAACAATTTTGGTAGCAGTTCTGCGCTCTTTTTAATTATACCGTTACTATCAGACAAGACAAAATTTAATCTAAATCTTGGTTGCAATATACGGCAAAGATGTCTACGCCACACTAGTTACAAAAAAAAAAAAAGCCAGGCCTGCGAGGAAGGCGCAGCACAGTCACAGCGAAAGCTAGCGGCCTTGCCGAACCTTTTCCAAACACTCATTGGGTAAGTGCTGCCAGCCCACTTGCTTGATACCCACTACGGCATTAAGTTTTGAATAGCAGGCCGGCTTCGGTGTGCTATTTTTCGCCATTCTTCTCAGAAGCGTGGCGTCCTCTAAACTATTGCGAGGAATTGTGTGCCAATTGTTCATGCAGTGGCTGACGACGCTGTGGAATTATGTTCGTAGTGGGTATGCGGCACAGTGAATAGCTGAACAAAAACAAGCTTTTGTAATGGGTTGGAGCATTGGACGGCCTACTCGTTACGCTATTCGCATTGTGCGACGACTGCTTGTTCTGCCACCGTTTTAAAACGCTTTGTAAGTCGTACTAACGCGATTGCTTTCCCGACGGCAAGCCTGCCTAAAACAAGTGTAACAACAAGTCACAAGCACCGGTGTAGCTCAGTTTGAGTAAAAACCACGGTCTCACCTTGGGGGATAAATTGCCTTATCTGTGAAAAAAACCGGAAACTATTGACCATGTTTTCTTACATTGTTGAGAGGGAGTATATTTTTGGGATGTACTTCAAAGGACGTTACAGAAAGAATTACCTTTAAATGCATATGCTATAAGACTTCTGCCAATAGTGGACGAAGAGGGAATGCCTTTCGATTTGATTATGCTATGTGGACTTCACTGTATGGCGGGCCCGTATGACCGGTTTCTGTCGCGATCAGGATGCACGGCCTGCACTAATGTGTTTCCGTGAATGTATGGCCAAGTTTGTTGAACTGCAGAAAACACGGGAGATTTCACCTGAGTGGTTGTCGAGGGTAGAGGGGTAGAGCCCTTGGCAGCACTTAAGGACAACAGCTCTTGTTGTTAAAGAAATTAGGAAGACCGGAAAACAGTGTACTGACCAACAGTGCATGCAGCAAATTGGCACACATACCATGTCGGCGAAATGGTTGACTGCGACGCTGTAGAGGAGCGTGCCGTTCTTAAACTTTTCGTCCACGGTTCTCAAGAAGTTGAAGGTGCGGCGGAACACCTGCTCCCGGTACACCGTCTCTTCGGTCGTGTGGTACGACTTGTCTGCAAGTGGAAAGAAAAATAAAATAAAGGCACCATCTAAACGAAAACGGCCCGGCAAAGTGACTCAAGTGACAAACGAAAGCGATGAAAGACGGAAATAGAAGTAAAAACACATGAAAAACAGATGCGGTAGGAAAAAAAACGTTTCAACAGAGAGAACACCGAAAGAGAAGAAAAGGTAAGCGAAATAAAGATGTAAACAGACAATAGAAAAGAAATATACATTAAATGTCACCTTGCTGTAACCTGCCTTTGCAAGTACTATAGTGCCAAGCTGCAAACACTTTTTTTTACAGCTTAACACGTTTTGTACAGATTAACGTATAGCCGTTGGTAACTAGTTTAACAAACGAAAAGCCCGTCGAAGGCATGACACCGTACGTGCGGTAAGCTTCCCTATAATATGCGACACGTGTGCCAAATATCTGCAGTGTAAAAATAATATGCGAAGAACTGCAAGAGGCGAAAAAAAAAAATTATGGACCACCTCCCCGTAGGGAACCAAGACGTGCGGCGCTTGGCACGACGAAACGGACGGACTGCGTTACACAGGGTAGTCAAAGAGCTGCTTCGCATCTAAAAAAAAAATCACAAAGATGAGGACCGAACAGGACGTCCGATGGTTCGAGCTTGTCAAACACCAGCTATGGCCTCGTCTCTCGCGCTGCTTCAATTTATTCACAAGATGAACCAACGAGCCCCCCCCCCCCTCCCCCCACCAAAAAAAGAATATCCATAGAAGCCATCCGCAGCAATTGGAAATACTTTCATGGTCGTCTGCAATTTAGCACTCAGCGCGGCTCAACCTAACGTAGAATGCACTACGTGCGCATGCACTCCTTTTTACGCGTGCGGATATATTCAATTGCACGACCGGGAATTTTGAAAAACGGAAGCGGATATGGCTGCATTTCATTGTACAGGACAACGGAACCATAAACGTTATGCGCTTCAAGAAGCACCCTATAGCTCCCCACGAGGGGAATGCTTGGTACAGTAGAAGAACTGCAACAGTTTTCGTGAACTACGTACGGGGTCTCGCGAAACAGATGCAATGGCCGCACCGTCTTTTTTTTTTTTTTGTAAGCACCCATTTTATAACCACACACAAAGGCAAGACTGCACTCACTGTAGACCTTGCGGAACTTGTCCCAGGCCTTGCCGAAGTTGCCGTAGATGTCGATATTATCATCCTGGTGAGAGGGCCCGATCTGCATTAATGCGATCACGCAGAGGACCAGGGCGAACACTGGGGAAGCTGCAACAAGGAGATGAGACGGCGCACTATGAGCTGGCAGCGAAGGCGCGTCATGACAACAGATTTGGTGCAACGGCGTAGAAAATTAAGAAGGAAAGGGGGACGGGTAATACCTCCCCCGCCACCAGTAAACACGCACAAAGTTAAAGCGGAGGACGGCGAGAGGCTCTCGCTGTGTTGCAACAAACACGCTGAAGTGCAGTAAAAAAAAAAAAAGAAAACCGAAGCTTAAGGAATTCGGCTGTCAAGTCTGAATACAAGGAAAATGCTTCACGTACATAGAACCTGATACAAAGCGCTTCCGCCCTGTCGTAAAATTTGGCAAACAGCCGCAGAACCGCTCAAGCTGCAAAAATTGCGCACACCGCGTGACGTAGAACTCTTGCTCTTTGCATAAATTATTTACGTGGTATACAGGTACCAAACCGAGAACTCGGAAGTTCATCAGACGAAGTTCGTAAGACGCAACTTAAGCGAACGCCGCACCAAGCATGATTCGTATGTCTGCTACTTCTCCGTGCTGCAAGGACAGTGCAACCGGGTTTCCACTGCAGCGGGTCAGCGTGAAGGTATATAGAATCGGCCCGCAGTGAGCAGCAAGGTGGCAAGTTGGATAACGTTCATGATTGAAAACTTTTGTTGAAGCGCACTGAAGACAGACGGACAGAAGAGGCTGATAAGGACAGCGCTTGCAAGCGCTGTCTGTCAGCCTCTTCTGTCCGTCTGTCTTCAGTGCGCTTCAACAAAAATTCTCAATCATGCAGCTGTGCGTTACGCAAAATCCCAAGAACTGGCCACTTCTAGCAAGTACCTTGCAACGAGGAAAGCGACAAGTACGTGACGTATGGCGATTTATTTGGCCGCCCGAGTCGACCATGAAAATTCATGAAAGAGCAACGCAGGAAGCTTACCCGCACGCAAGAAACTAATTTCTTCCCCCCCAAGGTTCCTCACACAAGGTCTATAAGACTGCAAGGCGAAGGTCTTAGTTGCCGACGACCAGTTTCTGGTTCCATCTCACTGAGAGCTTGTCAAGCCTACCCTGGTGAAGCATAAGTCTCCGCGACGTATATTTGAGCCAGCTGAGCCAACAGCGCCATAGAAAATTAGGAAAGAAAGGAAAATGCCCCGTGTACGACAATCATACTATCCCAGAGTAGGCGTCATTTGTCTTCGCCTGGTCCCTGTGATTGCGGTGGCGTGTACCGTAAATACGTCGTCGGCCTACTACGGAAACCACAACATCCTCTGGTTAACTTCATCGGAGGCATTCGTCACACTACTGCATAGGTCGGTTCACTGCACCCGAACCATCGTTGTTCGGTTCTTTTATTTAAAGAATAAAGAGAAAATACAGCTATATAGTCGTACAACAGTACGCAGCGCAATGTGGGCTTTCATTTTCGCATCAATGCAGCCTCTGCAATGAAACATGTGGCGACAAATATGTCGTGCCCCACGGTTATTTTGCCGGGGCTGCGACCATGAACTTGCAACACAAGTGCATAAAACGCATCTTGACTTATTGGCTAGGAACATTTTCTTTTCGGGTGTTATTAACTTAACAGAAAGTGGTTTTGCCGGCATTCCGATGGGAACAAAGTATTCTACAACTAAATCGCACTAGAAACAACAAGCTCACGCTACAGAGCAACTCACCGATCATCTTGTTCCGTTTCGCTGGGCAACTGGACGAAGAAGGCGGGAGACAGCTTTGGTGTCGATGCCTTTTAAGCCGCAGGCCAAATGGCGAAAATGCGATACGGTCATCGATGACTGGTCAAATCGCTAACTCTGACTGTGACGTCAACTCTTTCAAGACCAGTAGTGGACGATAGCGACAGCATGTCGCTTATCTTTCGTTTCCCTCGGGTCGGAAATCGTCGACCAAACCAAAAGCGGAAAAATTTAAACGGCACTCGAAAGGCATAGAACGGGTAACCTTCACTGCAGCGATGTCACGACACATGAACCGAGTCACGCCACGTGTGGTTTGTGATAACAAGAAACGCACCACACCCTTCCACCGTATCTTGCCACTTGAGAGCGACGGAGAAGCCAAACGGGCGCTGGTAGCGGGCAAACAAGACTGACGTTTAGAAATGTCACCACGAACTCTCGAAGCAACGGCGCTCTGAACCACGAAGTGACGTGCAAAGTCCGAACGTGGCATGTGTTTTCTCAACGGGCCTGAAGGACTGAGCGAAATCTATGCAGCTGCCCGTGGAGCTTGGCAACCTCTTGACGGCTGACATTACAGCCATAAATACAGCCGTAGTCTTCTAGTTTCGACTACGTCGCTTTTCGCCCCGCCTCGGTGGTATAGTGGCTACGGTACTCGGCTGCTGACCCGCAGGTTTTCTTATGCGATTCTTAAATGAAAAGAAGATAAAAGTGAGCCCCGTAACTGTCTCTCAGGGGGAGGACACCTCAACAGTAGCTCAAAAAGGAAGGGGTTAAGGAGGGATTAAAAAAATAGGATTAAAAGGTATAGAGATGGAGAAAGGGGGAAGGAGAGATCGTGGCACCGGGACAGCAACATCCAGACGTAAGGAGAAGATATGAAAAATGGACACGGTCGCAGAAGTCCAAGGACGGGTCATCCCTCAGCGAGAGCTCTTGTCGGCGTCAGGAGATGGCGTAGGGCGAGCCAGTCGGCCAGAGCTGCGATGTCATCGGAGATCGCGGGGGCACAGCCGGTCCGCAAGAAATCCAGCAAGCGAGTGACCCGCAGGTCGCGGGATCGAATCTCGGCTTCGGCGGCTGCGTTTTCTATGGAGGCAAGAATGCTGTAGGCCCGTGTACTCAAGGCTTGGGTGCACGTTAAAGAACCCCAGGAGGTCTAAATTTCCGGAGCCCTCCACTACGGCGTCTCTTGTCATCATATGGTGACTTTGGGACGTTAAACCCGACATATCATCATCTGCCTCTTCCAACCCTCTCTCACACGCAGCGGACGTCTGCCGCCATTTTATTCTTAACATTGAAGATTTGCGAAAGCCACCAACGTCAAGGCTCATTAGCAACGCATCTTTCAGCGAACAATATACTACCTTGAAGCACCTTTCTCCTGCTGTCCATCCACCGTCATCAGTGAGTGGGGAACGCGTTTCACCATAGCGTTAGGAAGAACGGGGCTACCGAAAACGAGCGTTAGTCAATAAGATTCATCGGTGATGCTTCCATGGTTGTCGGTGCTTAAGAAAAAAGAGGGAAACATCTGGATACTTTAAGCCCTCCACTACGGCGTCTATCAATGCCATATGGTGATATTGTAACGTTAATCCGCACATATATCAATCTAATTAAGTCACTTTCCAGTGGTACCCATATCTCGGGTAAACTGCGTTGCGCGAATCTAATACGATGTTTAAAATGCTTCGCATTTAAACGCTCGACGAGCGTTTTCTGTGTCGATGACGTGTGCAAGCAACGTCGTTATTCGACTTGCATTCGGCATAACTATACGTTGACTTCATCAAGTGAGCGCACACGGCGAAATTGTAGATAGCTGGACCAGTTATAGATACGCGGTAGCAAGCAGCGCGAAAAAACAAGACGAACACACAGGAAGGACTTGCTGCCGTCATTTATTCATGTGTGCTCATGTTGGTTTCTTTTTGTTTTGTTTTTTGCGCTAGTTGCTACAATAGCGCAGACTTCCGGCAACGGGCTGATCCCTACAGTGGGGGGAGGGGGTCCGAATGTTTTCAGCTCTCGCCCCCTAATATTTAATGTATGCCTTCATTAATTAATTATTTATTATACACGCGCGGTTTTCTGCATCGGACTTCCCATGCATAGGCTACTCCACCCTTCTCTATTAATGGACTCTCTCTCAGCCCCTTAAAGGCTTAAGCGTAATAAAGAATTGGGAATAAGTAAAATATGTAATAACAAGTGAAAACGATTACCACATTTAAAAAAATGCAAGAAACTAGCCCAGTTTTAGGTTTCTTGTCCCAGACGAGCAATGCATCGTAAGCGGTTTTCATGACTGCAGGCCCGCCCCACCGCGGTGGTCCATTAGTGGCTAAGGTACTCGGCTGCTGACCCTCAGATCGTGGGATTAAATCCCGGCTGCATTTTCGATGGAGGCGAAAATGCTGTAGGCCCATGTGCTCAGATTCGGGTGCACGTTAAAGAACTACTGGCGGTCGAAATGTCTGAAGGCCTCCACTACGGCGTTTCTAGTAATCATATAATAGTTTTGGGACGTTAAACCCCACATATCAATCAATGACTTCGGGCCCATGTGCTATAGCAAGAGCGCACAAAAAAAAAGGGGGGGGGGGGAGGAAGCAATGTTTAGTAAGGGGAGTGGAGTTAAGCAGAAGCCTGAAGATGCACGATATCTCTTTTCCCTGGTGCATGTAACTGCAATTCTATACAAGTTAAGCCTGCCGTATACGTTTTTAATAAAAAAATTGAAATCTATCGGTCGTGAGGCATCGTGAGATAGCAAAACAAATTTAGGCAGTACAAGTCATTTTTTAGAACTCTACTGTCAATTTCGCCGTCATAGGTAAACTGTTACAAGAAGAAAAGCGTTTTATTTATTTATTTTTAATTTCGCACCGAAAATTTATCAGTACGAGGCCACCAACTCCCTGAAACTTGCTAGGTTAAGACCTCGTGTGTCTCAGAACACAAAGTAGATCATTTTTTTACGAAGGCCCTAGCAGTCACCGTCAAAACTTGTGAGGTGGTGCGGGATCGCCAAGGAAACGTCGCCACCTGCACTTTTTTGCATCATTATTATTATTTTCGAACATACATTTTCTAGCGTACCAAGTGCCTCCTCGCGGTAAGAGTGGTGTTTTTGATATTGTAAAATTGTAATTTACTTTCAGCAGTCGTGTCATCGCTTCCTTCCTCTTTCTTTGGTGTTCTGTGCGAGCGTTGTGGTATTATGATGAATTTACTAATACGATAGAAATAGCTGTTTATCCAGAAGAAGACATTCCTTACACTGAGTCGCGTTAAAAGCATAACCTTTTTTGCACTGTACTAGACTGACAAGAAGTGTAACCGGAAATCCTTCGCGATTGCACGCTCGCTGATGCTATCGCGCGCGAAATCACTTTTGCATTTTAACCTTATCAGAAATGAGTGTCCTGGTGTCAAATTTGCCACGTCATGCCCATCAGCAGAATGCCACAGGCGCGTACTCGTATCTATCATGACTGGAATGAAGTTGGCTTGATTACTTATACTATGTGTGGTTTGGCTGAGATGACTAGCCCGGCTCTTTAGATAACTGGTATCAAATTAGGTGTTTCTCACGTCTCCGCTGATCTTCAAGCTCCGTGAACCGACAAATTATCGGTACGGACAGGGGATTTTCAAGTCGGTCTCTAGTCTCTAGCCAACTTTCCGCGTGGCAATTGTGTAACACTTGGCAAACGTTAATGCCAGCCCACATGCATATATATATATATATATATATATATATATATATATATATATATATATATATATATATATATATATATATATATATATATATATATATATATATATATATATATATATATATATATATATATATTCATGCATAATACGTGGGCGGCGCGACAGGATTGCACAGGGTTTTGTACAAAACCGTAAGTTACACATTTGGAAACAGGATTTGATGGAAGCCGTCGAAGTTTATTTATTCGGTGATCAAGTGATTCTGTAGTCTAAGTTGGGCTTCTATTGCTTAGGGCATAAAATTATAGGGGGTATGCACTGAGCCGCAAGGGGGCCACACCACGCCATTTTGACGGTCCGTTCGTACGCTCGTTCGGCTGTCCGTCCGTGCTTTGGCAGCGAGCGTGCAACATTTGTAGATATATTTAGCGTCATTTAATAACGTGTCGCTCATAAAAAAAATTACAACACGCTTACCTTAATTCCCTCTGCATGCTTTGCATAACGTCGATTGTGAAGGTACGTGGGATCTGCCCCCCCCCCCTTTTTTTTTTGTAAACAGATGGCTCACTAACGCACTTGTCTGGACCAAGCCTAAAAACCATCAATTAGCCCCGCTGCGGTGGTCTAGTGGCTAAGGTACTTGGCTGCTGACCCGCAGGTCGCGGTATCGAATCCCGGCTGCGGCGACTGCATTTTCGATGGAGGCGAAAATTCTGTAGGCCCGTGTGCTCAGATTTGGGTACACGTTAAAGAACCCCAGGTGGTCGAAATTTCCGGAGCCCTCCACTACCAACGTTTCTAGAACTATAGGTAAGTTGCAAAACTCCCCGCGTCAGACTACCCGTAACGCGGCGCAAGAACAGCTTCCGGTTTGGTGGCGCTGGCGGCGCAACAAGCTTCCGCTAGCAGACAAAAACGCGTAATCATCGTGTCAAGACGTCGTGGCGGCTGTTCTGAAAAAGCTTTGCCAACAGTATATTATCGTGATTTGCTGTTGTGCTGCCACAGAAACTTAATACTGTGCAATATTTAGCGGCGTAAGGCAAATACAGTATAACTATGGCTTTCTGAACTGCCCACGATAAACGATGCTTCATATACGTATATAGCATAACATTACGAGTCTTTCCGTTAGTTGCTAGTTGGTGTACGTTCGCGATTGATTTTTAGGCGCAAAAAACCAAACTACAATGTCTTGTATCCTCTCTTGTGACTATGTTTTTCATGCCTTAAAATAAATTACATCTATTTGGCGCAATACCGTGGCTTTTGTCTGGTTCTGTAGGCAGATTTTTTTTTTTCCATGTCAGTAACATTCTTTAGCAACTTAAACCGTCGAACAGCTGCGCGTGCGGCCCTTTTCTTGAGAATATCTTCCATCTGCAACTTCTTGAGTTCCTCTAATGAAACCTGTTAATAAAGTTGAAGCCAACGCTTCGAACAGGGACCGCACTTTGGGTTATTGGTGAGCACTTCGTAGTCATTACTCACGAGGGTGCTTGCTGACGCACTAGGACAACATGAACACACTTTCAGCTTTTGTATGTCCTCCAGAAGTTAGGCCAATTGGGTGATGGTATCTGCATACCTGGCCGACTTGGCTAAGCGATGGTGACGGCTGCTAATGGTGACTGTCATGTCTTCTGCAACGACTACGCATTTCTCTTCAAATAGCGCTCTTCTTTCTTCTTTGAACGCTAGAAACACCTCAAGACGTCTTGTCTCGCCATTCTCAACAACGTTCCGCCAGCATGCAGCATGCAAACAAACGTTTTCAATGTCTTGAAGCGAACTGACGCCACTCGTTGACGGCATGTCGGGACTTATTTCACTGTCTTCGAGCTCAGTAATCGGCGATAGTTTATTCTTTTTCGCCGATGATATTCTGGAAAGTACCCTACTTCTATCCGGCAGCTTTCGCTTCTTTGTCGTGGGTTTTGATAGGTAAGCGGGCAAATTCGGGAATACCCGTGGAACCCATCCTTCGACGAGGTCCCACTTTCCTCTGGCGATTTGTACCATGTTAATTTCCATTGATGACGTGAGTGAAAGTCTTCAGGATGTCTTCCTCATGAAAGTGTTCGTCACACACACGTGATGTGCTGGGCAGTTTCTTATCCGCACGAGGAATAGCGTGGTCCCATGGCTTTCGCTGCTCAGGTACACGCGGGGCACAGAAGAAATGTCGTGGTACGTGTCTCACTTCCTGTAGCCACTCGTACAGCTGGGAACGGAACGTGTGGGCATGATGAAAACACGCAACACATACAAAGCAGAACAGGGCACGCTGAACCACAAAACTGTTCACGCAGAAAGAAGCCTGCACGGATAGCGACACACTGCAACAGGCACAGCCGACGCAGGTTACGGGAGTGGCACGAGCGAGCATGCAGTGAGTGAATCCGGATGCGACAGCAGCGCCACATTTGTCTCTGGCAGCGGCGGCGCCGTGCAACATGGCTTAGTTTTGCAACTTACCTACTAGAAACATTGTCCACTACGGCGTCTCCCATAAGTATATGGTGGGTTTGGGACGTTAAACCACACATATCAATCAATCAATCATTAAAGATCCTCAAAATATGTGTTGTCAGAAGTGGGAGTTTTAAGTTTTCAGTAAACTCAGTAGCTAGTCTACGCCCATCCTGTTCACTTCTACTTGGAGAGCTAGTGCAGCGCACGTTGTTAAGTGGTTTGTTCACCTTCACGTTGCATGATGCCGCTTGTTTCGTCTCGCGGAGTGCTTCAAAACAGCAGTCGCGAAGCCTACATTTTTAATCTTTGGTCTATGCACGTTTTGATATCATAGATACCGGCGGATTCCCTGAAATGGAAAGTGAGTCGTATGGCAATCGTGTCGAAAAAGAAGGTACGACAGATGCTTATGTTGGTATCAGCTTCAGTCAATGAGAAGTACTAGACAAAAATAAAATAAAAAGAAGCTTGACATTGCTTGCTGACGACACCGATAAACGTTTAGAGCGACCCCATTTGAGTAATGATGATAATGAAACGTCCACACAACAGAGCTTACTAGTGCACAGTTATAGATGCTCAACGCCGGCGACTATGGGTAGGCAGCCATTTTTTTGTCAGAGGCGGCCGGAGAGTGCAGCAGCGCAGTCACGTTTGCGAGCGTTGGCGTAGCTTGCAAGCGTGATCGCGTGCGAGTGCAACGCAAATTTAACTCTAAGTAGTGTCGTGCACGATGTCAGCGTCACTGGTGGACTACACTGCAACGCTGTACCAAAAAGATTGCCCGCAGCTTCCCTCGGGGGAACACTGAGGAGGATGCGGAGCATATAATTGGTTAACGGGGTGTTAAAGTGCGACTTACTTGGGTCGATGGCTAAATTGGTTAACGTGGTTGTGAAATGGGGTGTTAAATTGCGACTTACTTGGGTCGATGGCTAAATTGGTTAACGTGGTTGTAGGAGGGGGTGTTAAATGAGTGAACACGTACACACGTATGCGAAAGGGTGGCGCTGGTCGAAGGGACGTCGATCATTGTGTTTGTGGATTCGTTCGCATTCATTTCACCGCGACCTTGGACGTCGACGCGCCGTACAAACCAACCGACGAGCGGCAACTGAGCGAGCGAGCGCCGACCTTGAGTATATATACAGCGCGACGGCGCATGCACTGTCAGCTGTTGAATGTTCTCGAAGCGCGACGGCGCATGCGCGTCCACTGGAGAATCAGGAGAATTGTAGAATGTTCTCGAAGGGGAGAAGCGCGCGTGGCACAGATGGTGGGTGACGGTGCATGCGCGCGTCAGCTGTCGAATGTTCGAGAAGGGGGAGAAGCGCAATGGCGCATGCGCGCGCGTCAGCTGCCGATGGTCTCGAAGCGTGACGGCGCATGCGCGCTACATTATACACCTAGCGAATGTTCGTGAAGAGGAGAAGCGCACGCGGTGTGTAGAGGAGGAAGGGTGCACAGATGGTGGAGGAGTGAAGCGCGCGCGGTGTGTAGAGGAGGAAGGGATGCACAGATGGTGGAAGGAGGAGGAGGAAGCTTGCGGACGGCGCCGCACTACAAGCCTCGAGTATTAGATGCTCCGCATCTAAAAGACCCGGGGGAGGGGGGGAGGAGGAAGTGCCATAACAGACGTACGGATGATGATGGGTTGATGAGTTACGTGAGACTCTCGCACAAAGCGCGTCGCGCCACGTCCTATCCGACAGCGGCACCAAAAAGACCTTGAGCGGTGCGAAGAAGAGGCGAGAATTTGCTGAGTGGGTCCATGCGACGTGTACTTGTGGCCGTGCGTCGACAGATCCGATGGTCACGAATTTCTTGTTCTGAGAACGAGTTTTATTGCGCGGAATCAGTTGAAGCCGAGAAATGCCTTCGAGGGGCACAACTTTGTGACGAGTAGCTGTGTGTGGGAGCCGTGGGTGAAGAGTGTCGCCGCCGACACCGTGATCGTCGTCACTCAAGTAAGACGTGTTAAACTGAGGAGCGCTCTTCGCGTGCACGTACGCCACGTAGAATAACATGTGAGAGGCGAGCAGATTTCGCCGTTCCCGGCCATGCGTGTGCAGTGCCCGGCAAGGACCTCGCCATCACTCTTGCCCATGAACAAGACGCCGACGAAGGACTTGTTAACACACTGGGAGTGGTTAACCTGGACAGAAACAAACATTAGCACCCACGGCAAAAAAAAAAAAAAATACGCGTCTTGCTTAAGTGACGACGATCACGGTGTCGGTGGCGGCTTTCTTCACCCAATGCTTCCACACACAGCCACTCGTCACGAAGTTGTGGCCCTCGAAGTTGTGGTCACGAAGTTGTGGCCATTCGCAGAAATGGCCAGAAGGGCTTCCGCGAGGAGTTTTCGTTGAGCGCTGCCAACCAAACTCATGAGGAGCGCGTCGACATTATCCTATCGTACGCAGTGGAGGCGCCTCACGAAGGAAGTTTTTCATTCCTACATGCCTCGCCTCTAGCATACGTGACGCTAAACGGCATGGGAC
Organism: Rhipicephalus microplus; assembly: GCF_043290135.1. Taxonomy (NCBI): domain Eukaryota; kingdom Metazoa; phylum Arthropoda; class Arachnida; order Ixodida; family Ixodidae; genus Rhipicephalus; species Rhipicephalus microplus. Next base: position 35,966,999 of record NC_134704.1, on the reverse strand, counting down.
GACAACGTATGACAGTCCGGACCTCTAAAGAACTCTGAAATTAAAAAAATAAAAATTCCGCCATATCCACGAAGTGAATGATGATGAGTGGGCGAAGCTCCGGAGGTAAACCTGGTAAACCATGAATGCTCTGTACATTTTGCCCACTCGATTTTATTACATCGCTCCCCCTAGCGTACGTCGCCGCACTAAATCGAACGATTGCCTTCAACCAATGACACGCGCCATATGTGACATCATTCCTATTTTATAAGATCTCGCGTCTTTCATCAACTACAAGTACCGCTTTCTAGTTTATAACATCTTGCATCTTTTCATCATCAGCTACAAGTACCACCATCTAGTAAACACTACAAGAACTAAACGAGAGGTGGCTACATACAGGAGACGGTACCGCCATCTAGTGAACACTGCAAGAACTAGAGGTGGCTACATACAGGGGACGGTACCGCCATCTAGTGAACACTGCAAGAACTAAACTAGAGGTGGCTACATACAGGCTACAGGGGACGCACAGCCCACGCCCTAAGGAGCTTCGCCCCTAAAAAACTTATGATTTGGCTATCACGGTCAAGCTTTACAACTTTTTTGTTTGTTTGTTTGTCTAAGCAGGTTCTTCCCTGATCCCAGCCACGCGCGGGGACGATCCGAATACAGAGGCGTCCCACGCGCGCTCTTGCAGGCAATCGACGGCGGGTGCAAAGGTTGGGCGAGCCGAGAGAAGTGGTCGTTTTGCACGCGCTGCCTTACAGTACGCTTATTGTTTCAACCTGAAGAACTTTTCCACATAATCATCTAATGAACTCGTCATCACTGGCTCACGAATTGATTGCAGCAAGAGTTTGTCGGATCCTTTGATAACGGGCGGAGTTACTGAGATGTTTCACGGGAAGAGGGGGATGACACGGAGGAAAGAAGTTACGTCAGCGTGCGTGATCAATCCTGGTGCACGAGTGTGGCTACTGTGTCTATAATCGTGCGCAGGGTTCACCTTCAGGGAGCGGGGGTAGACATTGCACCCTTCCCCCTATTAGGTGAATGGGGGCAGGGGGGGGGAGCGGCGCCCCCTGCCCCTTCGTGTGAGCACGCTTATGACTGTCTGTCATTAGCAGTGCGGCGCCACCACGGCAAGAAGCACATCTGGTCCAAACGCCTCTCGATTTATGTCAGCAATTAGCCAATAGCATGCTATCTGCTGTTCGACGTCAGCACCAGTAGCTCCGAACATTGGGCTTTAATGGCTTCGAAGAGAGTGAGCACCGGCCTCTGTATGAAAAGAGGGCGTCTCAGAAAATGGTAACTTTGCACCCCGCTTTCATATCTTTTTTGCCATGTAATACTGCAAGATTTGACTCATCTGTTCATAGCAAGCTTTCCACAGGACATTTAGCGTCGACCATTTAGGTCAGTTGAAAGTTTAGAAGTCATATCGAAGTGCGAGCTCATGTGATTCGTTTCTTTACTACCGTATGTGCTGTACAGGGTCGTTCGCCTCTAAAAGTGAACACATCATTAGTATTATAGACTTCATAGAAACTTCTCTTGAATGCATAAAACTGAAAAACATTGTGTTTATCTCCACCACGATAGTTCGTAAATTAACGTACATTTCACTTGTGAAGTAAAATAAACATTCTAGTTTTACCAGCTTGAATAATAATAATGTGTTCCCCTTAGATGTGGTCAACCCTGCGCATCCCACCAGCATAGCCACAGCAGGCGTTCACAGACATAGAGGTGGATCTGTTCATGCTCCATACAATGCTTGTAAATTTAATAGGCGAATGTTTACTACCGCGCACCAGGTCAACAAAACTACGACCCTTACTTTGCACGATTGTCCAGTGTGTTCCAGCTGCTATCAGTGCATTGGCTTTCAAACGAAACCGGCTTATTTTTTGCCTTAATTCGCACACATGTGCATAAAGGCATGCAGAAGCTAAAGAAAGCCAACAGTGTGCCAGACATGTTAGTCGAGGAAGAAACAACACAACTTTAAAAATTGTTATCTATATATATTATAGGCAAAATATTCTCTCATACAACAGGGACGGAAAATATCATATCAAAACGCAGAGTATATCTCTTTTTAAAAATCTGTTCAGAAATGCAACAGGATCACATCAGCTTCATCTTGGTGACCTCGGGTAACACGAGTCTGCTTTGAGCAGCCCAGGTGTGGCCTTGAAGACGGGAACGAGGACTGTCCGCGTCATGGTCAAAGTCATGCACTTGCAGCCAGGCAACAAAGACGTGACAAGGAATCGCTTGCGCTGCTGAGGTAGCCCATCAGTCAGCAATAAGGGTTGGCTTTGCCAGAGGATCCAGGAGTGGTCCCGCTTCGGCTTGACGATTTGGCTTCTTAGTTGACGTTACACCCAGTTGTAGTCGCTGCAGTGGACAAAGTGCAATGCTAGTGGCAACGTTGTTTTAGCAAGCTGTGCACACTCCTGCCACACCATTTTATTCCTCCATATTTCATAGACTTCTATGTTCCTCCACTCCATAGAACTTTTATGTTTCCCATTGAAAATACGGACGCTATTCTGGAACTACATTTATGCAATTTGGCTCAATAGCAATCGCTTCAATGCCAAGAAAAGTTGTCGCCAAATATACCAAAATAAACTTTAGCTTGGGGATAAACTCTTCTTCCCCACGTTCAAATATATGTGAAGAATAAAAGTGCCAAGTGCCTTTGAAATTCTTTATACTGATTTAAATTACCTTTACAGTCAAACCTGGATATATCAAGTCTGAAGGGGATCACAAGACTGTCTTTCGATATATAAAATTGAAAATATTTCATATATTGAAAATATTTCAATGGCATTTTACAACTGTTAGATATGCACAATAATTTGTTAATGTGGGTTCAATACATGCAGCTATTGCAAATGCAGCTATTGCAAATAAGAAACAAAGTTAAATTCTAGATACTCTAGGAAGGAGAACACTCATTTAGGATTTGTCTTCATTCTACATTGTTGAAAAGAGGTATGTTTCATATCCTAACATTTATAAACTTGTAACTAAGTACATAAAAGATACATTGCAGCCTCTTGTACCCACAAGAGCATCTCAAAAGGACGTATGTGATAAACTTATTATCAGCTCACATGAAGTTGCTACATTTTTTAGAGGGATTTTGCAAAAAGAACTACTGTTGGATTGATAGCATGTTCATTTGATAGCAGTGTATGGCCCAACCCATTTAGTCTACATTTGATGAGTTACTGGGCAGAGTTTGCAGATTTGTGATGCAATTTTTAATTGACAAGTTATAGAGTCCTTAACATGCCGAGTTTTCTTGAATTAAGCAACATTCAACAATTTTTCTGAAATTACGCACTAGTTATGGCGCCACAAGCCTTTTCAATGTAGTAATTGCGGTGGTTACTAAGAAAAATGACCCCTCCGTTCGCATAGAACATTTGGGAAGGAGCTCCGAAGCTCCAGCTTTCTGTCAGCTCCAAATTCCCAGCGAATACCGACTTATGGAACATGACAAAGGTGCCACAATACCCACAACACTTCATGATGGTTCCGTAACACTACAACACCAGTGAGTACAGCTGAAACAGCTGTTCAACTTCGACACTGTTATTGGCTGAGATTTATGGACTGTGTGACAAGATACAGCTGCAAAGCTCCTGGCTGTTATGCTCCAAGGCATACATGAGAGCCACTACTGTCAGTACAACGTGAAGGGTGTTATGCATGAAATGAAGTGGCTAAAAGAGATGGGATAGTGTTTGTTAGTACAAGCAGAGAGAAGAAAAATTGCGTCTTCACAACAGGAACAGAGGAACCAATATACACATTTGTGAGCAGAGATTACAAAGTTGTATGCAGTTAACCAATAAGGGAGAAGTTCAGGGGAGGGTGGAAGCTCAATGTGACAAAAAATCTTTGAACACGGGCTGCCGCTGGAGCCAGTGTTTCGACTAATGGTGTTGTCTTCGTCAAGGCAAGACCACTTGTTCAAGCACTGCTGTCAGCAAAAAGTGTTCGAGCAATTTTTATCGTGCCAGCTAACAGGTTACTAACACTGGATGCTGTGAAGTAGTGAAAGCATGAGGAATCTGCATGTGCTCGCTAGTTGTAACACATTACGCAGTCAATTTCTCCAATAGGCAAGGCATTCTTGGAGAAACTCTACAAATGTTATGTCTATTTCAACCCACGGCAGAAACAGTTGTCAATTCTCTCATTCAATGCTCTGCGCCTTTTACTGCAGGCACTCTCACGTCCAGGAAATCACAGAATGTGGAGGCAGGCTATCCATCGACACGACAATTGTGTGTAAGACTTAACTACTTTCTCACAGCAAAAGCCTCAATTCGTCGACACCACCACGAATAACTGTGTACAGCATCTTTTATGCATTGCATCCTAAACACACCCCGAATACAGAACAGCCTCAGACATGAAAAAGATGGTTATTCTTGACACTCAAAAAGAGTTATGATGCAGAAGTGTGTAAGTCGGCTTTTTGTGCTGACTGAAGGCCATACAACCGTTTCGTTCAACATTTTCAAACTGGTTGTACTGATTGGGTACTTCTTTTGAATTCTTTCTTCCTCTTCTGTCAAGCACTTACAGCTATCAAATTGAGAAATTAAAACAAGACAAACTTTTTCTGTGACATTTCCTTAAAAGAACAGAATTGAACAAAGAATCAACAGCAATTTCCGCACGAACGTTAAAGGATGCAATACTTTTGGGATTGTGAGAAGGCTTGTAGAATCATGCACAACATGCAACACTACACGGTAATAAAGAATCTAACAATCACACTGCTGTAACCACAGGTTGCAAAACAGCATGCCAATCGCACCATATGTAACATCACCAATGTTGTCATATGTGATAGCTACCAAAAAAGTAATGCCCCCAGCGATTTTTTTCTGTTTCTCAAATGTGTTTCGTGAGACTGCATGGCACTCCCTTTTGCAAATTGCTATGTGACATGTTGAGACATTAACGCATGACTAGCTCAACTTCATCTTTTTTTTTTTTCCTAAATGAAACTATAAAACAAATCATTTTTCTTTCAGAAGCACGACCTTTGCAAACAAAAAACACAATCCCTTAGTGCACGATCAATTTTTCACTCACAAAACATGTTTTGCACATTGCATGATTAATTGGGAATGCCCACGATTTGTAGAAAGCTTTAATCGAAACTAGTACTGCTGCTTACAGTGAGTGGGAATGTACTGTTCAACAGAACCTGACCCTTGCCCCTCGAGCAAAGAAATTACACTCGTGAAGGTTAAGAGTGTTATGGATAAAATAGAAAGTCTATCAGACTTGCCTATACTGCATTGACACAGGCCATTGTGATACTTTAGTTTATCAGTGGTCTTGAAGGACCTCTCAATACCAAAACGTACATTTATGCCCATTTCATAAATTCATTCAGGACCACCATAAGTTCTGACAGTGTCAGAAGATAGTACCTACTTTACAGATTGCTACAGTGCCAATCTTCTCGATTAATAGTGCAACTGGGCAAATGTAAATGTAATGTTCAAGGTCACTGGTATTTAAACGACAATAATTTTGAGGTGCCTAGTTTATTTCAAGAATAAAAGATGGCAAAAAAAAGTTGTGGGCGTTACTATTTAGGCAGCTCTTGAACATTTTCACAAAAGCCTTACATGTGACTTGAGAAGAAGGCAGATGACAACGATAATAGTGGTAGGTATTGCAAAGCTCAGTTAGCACGGGTCAAAATACACATGAAATTCCAAAATATTTGATAGATTCAAAATTGCATAACCAACACATGTTTATATAATCAGCCTTTCAGAAGTCAAGTCTTAAAATAGTGTTGCAGAATGAATCAAACATCAGTGCAAAGAAAACAATCTTGATTATCAAGCAGCAAATATCTAACTCATAGAAGTACTGTTTAATACATGAACATCAAATATGTGCATACAGGAAACATTGAGGTATTAGGTGCACCCATTTCCGGCTTTATCAGCTTTGTGACACTGTTAAGTCGAACTGCTTAGCACTATCAAATTATAATACACTGTGAACCTTTTTCGAAAAGCCATATGCAGCTTTGGTTGTGATACTATGCGATTACTCGATTAACAGAGTCAAAGCAGTACTGACACAAAAACTCTGGCATTGCGTTTTTATGCTACAATGTGTTGCTGGGGGCCTGTTAGTCACAACACCACACATCGTTTGCTGCAGCATGTGACAGATAATTACAGGTTTGAGAGAGCTCCAAAAACGACAAGACGCAGGGTGCAGCTATCCCCACCTGGCATGTGCAGCTCATGACCACATCGGCACACAGAATTGTGATGCACTTCCACATGGTCTGCATCAAAAATTACTATCGAACGGAAGTGTCGCTAAGGATTAAATTTCTAACACGTTCGCCGCGGCCACGCATTTGGGTCCAGCCGTCGAGATGTATAAACTCCGGGAACAAATGTGGCAAAAGAAAAATGCTGGCTACGACATCATCATAACTTGTTTTATTGCCTGCAGTGTGGAGACGTGAGGAAAGTAAGGGGGTCCCCAATGGGTCCCTTAAGATGGTGTCAACACCTTCAAAATTCAAACTTCGAAATCGCTGTAAAGCACCTTCAAAGCTATATTCACTGTTGAAATGTGGTGCATGATGTACGCATGCTCACAGGTATCGATTTCGCTGGCTATCTTGGCCACGAAATTTTGTATCAGTACACGTTTAACAAAAGATGAAGGTAAAGCACACAATTGACTAGCTGGGAAGATTATAATGCAGTCAAACCTCAATAGAGTCAACATAGATAAAACAATTCACTCCCTATAACAAAGTAGGTTTAGCACCTTCCTCACTAATATCTGCAAGTAACAAATACAGCTATGCAAATGGATGCTTTGGCACCCAATTGCTCAGACTAAACCAAGTGGCCCACAATATAGTTTTGGCGTGGAATGTCTAAAGTGTACATCACAGCCCAACAGGGATTGTGGCCCATTATCACTATACATGTTGTCTGTTGAATATAGCATTGATGCCTTTTCATGGTAATGGTACTTGTATCTAGCATGACAAATGCAGAGATTCTGAGTCTTTGGAATTTTGATTTATAGCTCCTTCACTGCATTTGCAAAACCAAAAGTGATAAAATAAGCTTTATGTCACTTTATAAGTGAAGTGGTAGCCAGAACTTGTTTCTCTTTTTAAAAAAAGAAGAGAGACGCAGTTTTGATGTTGTTCAACTGACAGGACCTGTCACCGTTGCAGCGGAGGCGCTTCCATCACTCTTTACTTCAAAATGAAGAAACTCTACAGAGGAACACTAAAAGCAACTGACAAAGCACCCTTGATAAACTTTATGCCCGCTAAAATTGCAGCAATATGTTTATTATTATACTATGACTAGCAAACAGGAAAATAAAGGTTGAGGTTCTTTTAGCAGCAATACAAGTATGTGTAGAAGGATAACTAAAATATTCCAGACTAAAAGTGTTAACTAATACTGAATATTAACAATTAAACAAAACGAAATGCAAAATATATGAGCACGCCATGAAAAGCACACCTCAAAGGGACACTAAAGTGATACAACGAATCGGCTTTCATTTATCAATTGTACTTCGAGAAATCTAATGTCCTAAATTTAACCATCATACATTTAACGGAGGAGAAAATCGAGCTTAAAACTTCACTTTTAAATTTGGCAACAAACATCCGTGAGTGATGTCGCAAACTTCAAAGCGTATCTTTTGTACTAGTTTGGCAACATTGGCTCAATGAAATTCTCTTCAACTTGCAACATTAAGTATGGCTCTCCCAGAGGACAGTGTACTTCATTTTTACTAATTAAGAACTATGTGTGACCTGGTATACACCTTCAAAATCTATAAGTGATGACGTCTGGCGCGGGAATTTGAAAAAGGCGTCGCCACCCGTTTTTTTTTTTTTTTTTTCGTGCGTTTTCTCGCTGTCCAAGCAAGAGTGGGCTTTCGGCATTGTGAAATCGTTATTTAGTAATAAGAAAAAAAACGGTTGTGTCTTTAAGTGTCCCTTTAAAAATAGATTTCTTGGTAGTGATCGCATGTATGTTAGAAGCAAATCTAAAGAAATGGCTGGAATGCTATGCATCGAAAATGCCCGTTATTAGCGAATGTCTATTCTGCGAAATCTAAGAAAAGACAGAGGTTTAGAGGAAAATAGCTCGAAGAGATGAAAAATTCATGAGCACAGGGTATCCTTTATAGGGGTGGTTTCAACAACGCCAAACATCGGCTCCAGCGACGTGACTCAAGGCAGCGTGGCTGCATAGGTTGCCATACTTACTACAGGCTTGCATAACTATTTGGAGGATGCGTCCCCGGAGAAAGCGACGATGTAGCTTTCTCGAACACCTCGTGTCCCCAAAACTCTTGCTTTTCGGTGTACATACTCATATATCTTGTACACTCAAACAGCGGAACTATAGCAAACCCGATTATCACGAAATATCAGTTATAACGAAGTAAACGAAGAATAGCCTTATACAGTGTAAGGAATATACCTTTAAAACAAATTTTCGGATGGAATAATGAACTTACTTTCATGTAAGATGCAACCTTGTTATAATGGGGCTTGAGTGTATTACCCCAGCGACACCCCATGTTGACAAATTTTTCATCTGTTCCACAAAGTGAAACTTGAAAAGAGACAAGTGCATTCTCAAAGGCACACCTTGGAAAGAGATCCCTTGGTGGTGATTAGGTAGTAGATGGCATAGGTGGGAATCATCATCATGGATATTAATGCCATGAACCAGCCGCTTAGCTCACCCCACCAAGGGTAGAAGTACGTCCTGGCATACACTGGTGGCCGGTACTGAATGATGGACGATACGAATATGGCCTGCAAGGACAACAAGGTGAAAAGTTATGGCAGTTTCGGAGACCACATACGCTTGCAGTATGCAATAGAGAACCACATGCACATCCTTGTGCTGCTATGGAACCTCCCCCCGTACAGTGCTCGCATGTACTCTTAGATGTGGGTGCGTGTGTGTTTGTGTGTTTATAAGCACACTCGCAAAACAAAAGGGGAACTTAAAGGGCTTGTTTTCTTTATTAGACGCAACATTATTCACAACCAACAGACAGTCAAGCCAAAGAAAGCATGTAGGATGTAGCTTGTAGTAATTAGGATAAAAATGTCAAAATATTACAAGGCACCAAAAGACAACTCGCCAACAGCAGGGCTTGGACCTAGAAACTACAACGCGTCTAATGCTCCACGGATTGAGCTATGGCATATTGTATTCCTCCCGTACACTTTGTCGGGTATATCTCTGCATTTAAACCTGGGAGTGTTAGCGCCGCTCGCAGCTCTGACAGCGAGTGTAGAAAACGTTTTTGTTTTTGCATGATATATATGGGTCATTTCGCGTCAAGTATCCCAGACATGGCACTCGCCCACTGAAGATTTGGCTGATAATATTTATACCTTTTTTTGTATTTACCATGAAGTATTGTGGTGAAATGTTTCTCGCTAAAAAACTTTTCGAGACCGTGGCGCCCCCTTGGAGTTCACTTGCTTTAGTTAAACTATGCCTGATAGATAAATGCATCTAATAAAATCTATTTTTGTGTGTTGAGCTTCGAAACTGCAGTGTTCCTGCAAGTGCGGTTCCGTTTAGTTATCCTACCTAATAATTCTTAAATGTTGTGTTTATGTGCCAGCTACATCTTTTCAGAAACAACATAGGTCTTCAAAATTCATATTTTTTTTCTTAAATTCAAACTTCCTCTATAAGCATTTTTTTATATTAATGTGGTTTTCGGGAAAGTGGTCTTTTATTACGTATCGAATAAATTAACACACGTGTGCACTTTTTATTTCGTATACCAGTTGTTCAGACAGACCTGTACCATTTTGTGCTAATGCTACCATAAGCTTTTTTTCATTACTTAGCAGTGAAGTACATAGTAAGTTTCGTACATACCGAATGAAGTAACACGTGTTGTGCGCATTTTCTATTTAGTATAGACCCTTTCACTGCTTACAAACACAGACCCTCAATGACATCCAGTTTCGTCCATCGATGTGCCTTAATAGCATCGGTGGACAACAAGCTTTAGAAAAAAGCCCACTGATTTTCTACAATTTCGTTCCCTAATTTAGTGAAATATATTCAAATAAATGTTCTTTTGAGCTACATAAAAGTTATAAAAGATTCCCTTGTACATTAGGCATGCTTTTTTTATGTGAAAAATGAGAGACTTGCTTTACCCTTGAAAAGAACTTGAAAAACTAGCTTTCAGTTTCGACATTAGGAGCTGGTGAATAAGATGACCGGAAGTTTTTGTGGGTGCAACGCTTGCAAACTTAAAACAGTCTATACCACTTGTTCAGACAGCCCTGTAGCACTATGTGCTGATACTACCATAAGATTTTTTTCCCTTACTTAGCAGTGAAGTGTTGTATCAAACGCTGCAGCATGAAAGTTCTTTAATTGAACCACATCAGCACAAAAAATGCAGTCAAATATGAGATGAATTTGACATTTTTTCCGATTTCACATTTTTTTTAGAGGAGTGGGGGGGAGACTTGACATCTATTTTATGTTTAAGCATTTCTGAACAAAAGTACACATTCCTGAAAATGACACTAACATAAAAATTGCTTAGAAAATACTCGAGTTTATTATTTTTTAAAGTGTGAACTTTGAAGATTTTTGTTGTTTTTGTAAATATATAGCTGGCCGTTAAACAGAAAATTCCTCAATTATCGAGTAGGACAACTAAGCAGAACCTTTTTAATATGTAACATGCTATTTTAAAGCTAAATACATGATAACAAATTTTATATGTTATTTTTTTTCTACTCGGCACAGTTTAACAAAAGCCAGCAATCTTTGAGGAGGTTTCACTAGGGTTCTGAAACATTCTTCCCAAGAAAAAATGTTTTGCCACTATACTCACGGTACATGCAAAGAAGGTATAAATTTTATCAGCAATATTTATATAGATAGATATATAGTTAATTATTTAAATATATAAGACTTAATTACACCAGTGGCATTTTCAGCATCTAAAGAGTCCTTTAATTACCTAGCTTTCAAATTGATGTGCTTGTAGAAGTCTGCGTGAAAACTGAGTGGATCTTGTTCACTGTAGAGGTGCTGCCTAAGTAGACGACGGGCAAAGACTGTGCTGCTCTCTCCCTACTTACACCCACATCCCGAAGCATTTATTCTCCAATTTTGTGAATGTTCCCACTCGGAACACAAAAATTCTACTATCATTCTTGAGTCAAAAGGCCAATGCATGTGGCACAACTATTTTGCCACTGTTTATCTGGCAGTCGATTTACATAACACGTGCACTGCTCTCTACTTACAATGCAAAAGAAGGGCACGAACACCATCCAGCAAGCACGAAAGAACCAGTTTGGTGCGTAGCCAATCATCTCTTTTATGTTACTGGCAAACTTGTTCGAACCTGAAATGAAAAGAAAAAAAACAAAAATTGTCCGCCAAGCATGTGTGGGGTAGCGGAAAGAATATCCACATAGGACAGCCTACAAAAACAACGGAAATCACCCATGTCGCAAGGAGCAGCACACGAAGCCCAACCAAGCATTTCGTGCCTGCTGACAGCTATATCGAGGTATTAATGCCATAGGTCGGCAAACTAGCTCACGAGTTGACACACTTAGACTCGATTCAACTCAGATCGAGCCATAAGTCTGAGTGTGTTCGAATTAGCAATATTTAGACGAGTTTGGGTTCGAGAGAATCCGGTTGAGAGAAATTTTAGTGAGCCTGAGTCTAGTGAGCCCTGAGAACAAAATGGATCTTTTGGGTGAGTCTGAATGAGTCAACTCATTAGTGAATTTGCCGACCTGTGATCACTGCCGACAATCGCAGTGTGAAGCGTGGGCATCAGTAGAAGGGCCACTTGCCCCCTCAGACCACACTAGTGCTTGCCCCTCCAACCAAGATACACTGCACTATTCCCTTATGCCTGCAAATTAAAAGTTTGCAGGCATAACGTGAAAGCAGAAAGCACAAGACCAGGTCGATTGGCCGAACATGAGAGAAGCCTTTGCCCTGCAGTGGGCGTAGCCGGGCTGATGATGATAAGGACATGCTCTAGGTTATGCTGTAAGCAACAAGGAAAATCATTCAAATGCGCGCTTGCTGCATTGTGGCAAAAACAAAGCGGCATTATATTTGCGAGAAAGATGAAAGTGGCAATATTTAATGCGGCAATATTAAGAGTTTAAGGGTGCCAAGAAAGATTGTTTCCGCTGTTGGCTGCGATTCCTACCATTATTCTATATTGGTTCCGGGCATTGTGCGAGTTTAACTGCATCCAGTGGAAAGTGTAAAAAGGACTCACCGTAAAACCAGGAAATGGCCACGTTCTGGAAAAACACTATAAACAGCAGCGTTATGCCCGACACAGCGTAGCTGTCAACCAATTGGAATAGATACATGCCACCCTGAAATCGAGAACAATGATTCATTAGAAGATGCAGAAATGAAGCAGAATGTTTGCTTCTGGAAAAAATATGTCTGTCTAGACTTACACAAATTTTTTTGTTTTCCAATAAAAACAAACTCGTAGCAGTTCGAGCTGAGCACATAGCGGATTTTTAAGTGGCATTTCCACACCCTTAGTTAGGGATGAAAAGTGCCGCACAGAAAAGAGTAAGTGATAGAAAAAGCAAACAAACAGGGAAGCACTCAAATACTTCAACAGCAAGCAGTAAGCTGACTTGCATCACCTTTTGCTCCCTTTCACTGATAATTAAAGAGCTATATGCAAATTAGAAAAGCATTTGTCGAAGCGATTTATGCAATACCTCCTTCCAGTTAAAGAACAGAGTGGTGACAGCCTCTCACCTGGGTGACCATGCTGAGCCCTAAGAGGAACTGAATGGTGCAGAAGAGAAGCGTCACTTGCGGACGGTTTCGAAGAAGCACAGGCCACACGTCAATGAGGCCGGCTATGAGGGCCTCGGCTGTGCAGAACTGCAAGAACACACAAATACACCTCAACAACGACAACATGTGAAGAATAACAAGTGCAATCAATTGCAGTGATGATTAAAGGCCCCACTGAAAATTTTGGTGAAACATTTGAGGCACTTTGTGCACAACATGATAGTGTCAGTTGTGTCAACTATGAAAGAGGAAAAGACATCGGGTTTTGCAGAAACTGAACCCCCTGCATAATGAATGTACGTTCGTTTAAAATAACTGTGCAGTGTGCCGTTATATATGTATTATCATTTTGACGAAGGCACTACCACGCTTGACAGGTCGTTGAGTGTGTTGCCATACATGAGCCACAGCGTAAGTATAATTTTCTTTACTTAAAATGCACAGAACCAGAAATAAAAGTGGCGGCACATAGGACCAATGGGGCAAGCAAGACAAGTAACAAGAACACCCAAATAGTTCCATGCGCCCAAAACTCACAGATTGTGCCACATGACGAAACTGCAGGACAGCAATTGCCACCTGGTGGCTTCCACACAATGGAACGTATGCAAGATGTGACATGGGTGCCATTTGCAGGCAAGATATTTTATGTTATCTTCATTTATTTTTTTTATTTTCGAATTTTGGGCTGCCAAGTTGGGGGGAAGTGGCCTTTACACGAGCGTGGCTCTTAACTGAGTGTATACGGTAAAGTGTTTGCAATGTTGAATCTAAAAGACACCTTTAGTGATCCCTTTTATAATGAGCTCAACAGTATGCAACATTCTGCACACAACGTTGCCAAAGACAAATGAGCAGATTTTAAAATTTTAGGAAGCGCACCTAAACGCTACGTGCAACTGACCTGGCTGTCGATGCCCACCACAAGCAGCATCACGAAGAACAGCACCGACCAGACAGGTGCCGCTGGCATTTTGGCCACGACTTCAGGATAGGCTAGGAATGCGAGGCCCGGTCCTGAAATATTTACCATATTCTGCGACTGAGTGCAATACACTTTATCGGACAGGCTGCCTAGAGTAAAGCAATGGGTACTATAAGAATCAAATGAAGCCTGAACAATGGCAAGCATTGAAGATGACTTAGTGTGCGCCGTCCATTTATCACCATTTACAGGGCAGCACTCGGTATGGACACACTGCTCATGTCCACAGCTATGACTGGACAGTGCTCACTTACACCATTTATAATGGTTGCCATTGTTTGGGTTGCATGTTACCCCATATTGCCTCACATCCACTAGCATTTTACAGACACAAATACACCGTAAACTTGACAGGGGATCACAAAATCTTCAGCTCATCAAAAATACGAACAACCAAAAAATTAACTACTGCCACTGAGCCAGAGCACTGATCTGGAGCTACATTTGCAATCTTTTTCAAAGGTTCGTTCCAGTTTCACAAGGTTTTTTTTATGGCACTAGCGCCGGCTGTTCATCCCCCAAAGCAGTCTAGTACAGTGCCAACCATGAAAAAATGTTTGTCATTATTGTTTGAACTGTAAAAACCGAAATATAGGTCAAATTTACAAAAAAGAAATGAAAAGTCGACCCTCGACTTATATACCGGCCGTTGGCAGAGAAAAATGTTGAAGTTTCACAACAATGGGCAGCCCAAGTCAAAAGCCTTCATTGCTATTGTGAGCATCAGCAGCGGTGCCATTGGGCAAAGCTAGGCAAGGCCTACAGTGTTCTGGCAACGCCATTTTGCCTCAGTTATATGCTGTCAGTCTGCTGTTTCCTTTTTTTTTCTATTTTCTTTAGAAATGAGTGGTAGTCAACGGCAGTTCACGATGTAGCTCAATTTTCCTAAATGTGTCAAGTAAACAAACACCCCGGTATCCAAACAGAAAAATGGCACCAGTAGACTTCCAAGGATTGCATTTACCATGCTCTGCCAATTGTTTTACTGGTGCGAGCCACACGTCTCCCACTTATGAACTCAATCAGAATGTGCAAATGCTAGGTTTTTCACCTTGCCAAAAGAAGTCCCAGGTCCAGAAAGATGTTCGCGCATAAGGTGCCACCGTGCCACAACGGGATTTCTTTCTGCTACATTATGTTGCTCACAAAACGCGAGATGCGATTGGTTGCTTACAAAATGCAAGATGACCGCTAAGGTACCAACTAACTAAAAGGCATTTTCGCTACAGATACTATAAAAAATGTTCTAAAATCCAGGTGAGTTCATGATTAATTACGTACAACTAGCTTTGTGAATCTGTGCTCAGAGTTGTCACATTTCAAGGAAAGCGCTTCCATGTGCTGCATGCAGGCCGCGTGTGCCCTGCGAGTCTCGCAAGCTAATGGCGGCTGCGAGTGATGGGTAAGGAGAAAACAGCGCCGAGAGGAGGAGGAGCTCGCGCTGCTTTTAAAAAAATACAGGGGCGTCACCTTAGCCGAGAGCACAGCAGCACCTGCTGTGCACTTAGTACAATGAGTGCCTTGCGACCTCCGAGATTAGCTCCAGCACGCCTCGCCAGGACTAACTGCGAAGGCCTTAAGCGTCTGGCTCGCAGGGCAGTAAAAGTACCTCGCGTGAAAACCAGCGTACGGAAAACTTATTCTACCAACCTTTTACATTCTAAAACCTTCGAAAATGTCGATATTGTAATAACGTGAGCAGCAGACAGCATACCAAGAAGCAACTGATAAGTTTATTAGAAGACGCACCATATATAGGCGCAGAACCACGTGATCGGTCGCACAGGAATGCGCGCACTGGGTGCGCAGTGATAAGTGACGTCACGCTACAACACTCCTTCCCCTTCAGATTACTTCCGAAAGTCACTGGACTGGTATCTGTTCGGGGCATGTCGTACACGTGCACTACGACGCAGAGTTGGAAGTTCGGCTGCAGGTGGCGCGTCGTCGGCACTGGGCTGGTCCGGCGAGCCGGAGGCAGCTGCTCCGGCCGTGGGCGATGCAGTTGCCGGAAGGAGAGACGTCGCAGAGTCGGTTGCGTGTGGATTTACGAGAGGCGACCCGGCGACTGGCCCACACGCCATCGGAACCGTCGGTGGAGTCGTGTCTACGGATGCCGTTGGAGCAGGTTGTGCCTGCGGATAACTTGAAGAATCCTGGCTTCCGTGGCGGGCTCTGATGTGGTCCGAATGCGTAAATCGCACCGCCTGCGACACTTTCACCAGATAGGTTACGGGACTGATAACCTGTGTCACGACACCATCTTCCCACGACACTGTTTCACCTCGCACAGTCTTCACCCACACAGCGTCCCCCACAGCAAAACATCGCGGAACCCCCCTAGACATGTCCTTTTGCACTTTGGTACGTTGCTGCTGCTCCCGCATGGAGAGCTCGAAATCTGGTTTTAGCAATGACAGCTTTACCCGTGGCTGTCTTTTCAAGAATAATTCTGCCGGGGTCTGGCGAGTGGTACTGTGCGGAGTAGTCCTGTAACTCATTAGATAGCTGTCCAAGCGTTCCCGAAATGAATGTTTGTGGTGGCTAGCTTTGTCCTGCAAGACATGCTTTGACAGTGCTTGTTTGGTAGTCTGCACTAAACGCTCGGCCGCTCCGTTAGAAGCCGCGTGATAAGGAGGTGTCTTGACATGCCTTACACCGTTTACACTTAAGAAGGCCGCGAACTCTTCGGAAATGAACTGCGGTCCATTATCACTCACCAGTACCTCTGGCAGACCATACGCGGCAAACATACTACGTAGCTTCTCAATGGTTTTGTTAGCAGTAGTGGATGACATAGGCGAGACCTCGATCCATTTAGAGAACGCGTCGACGAGAACCAAGAACGCCTGAGAGCCCTTTACCGCATAATCGACGTGCACGCGTTGCCAGGGCCTTGTGGGATAATTCCATGGTTGCAAAGGAACCGGTGAAGCAGCTTTTTGGACGGCCTGACAAACCTGACATTGTCGAACGTAGCTCTCAACCGAAAGGTCGAGGCCAGGCCACCACACAAAGCTTCTTGCTAACGCTTTCATGCGACTAGATCCCGGGTGGTCCTCATGCAATAGCTGCAAGACCTGTAGCTGGAGCTTATCAGGTATGATCACCCTTGATCCCCACGTTATGCATTCTTGCTCTACTGATAGCTCGTCGCGCCGGGAATAAAATGGTCTAAATGCTTCAGAGCACTCTGAAGGCCATCCATTTAAGATGAAGTGCGTCACGCGAGACAAGGTGGGATCACGTCGTGTGGCTCGCGCTACGTCATCCGCTTTGAGGGGCATGCTGTCAAATAGCAAGAGACACTCGGAAGGTTCATCGGCCGCTACAATAGGCCGTGGAAGCCGAGACAGAGCGTCAGCCACTTCAACATTTCTTCCCTTTCGGTATTTTAGTTTATACTGGTACGCTGCCAGGGTAATTGCCCATCTTTGCATTCGAGCTGCAGCAAGCGCAGGCACCGGCTTGTCGTGGCCTAATATTCCGAGCAATGGCTGATGATCTGTATAAAGAGTGAACTCTCGTCCATACAAGTAGCGGTGGAATTTTCTTAACCCAAACATCAGTGCTAATGCTTCGCGTTCGCACTGAGCATAGTTTTTCTCTGCGGCTGTAAGTGTTCTAGAAGCAAATGCCACTGGCCTTTCGTGTCCCTCTGCGGTCTCATGAAAAATGACAGCCCCCAATCCATACGACGAAGCGTCACATGTCATAGCCATTGGTTTCGCCACATCGTAAAAAGTGAGCACATTACTCTTGACAAGTAACAGTTTCGTAGAAGCAAATGCTTCGCTACACTCCCGTGTCCACGACCACCTTTCGCCCTTGCGCAACAGACGGTACAATGGCTCTGCCACGCAGGCAAGGTTACTTAAGAACTTTGCATAAAAGGTTAACATGCCGAGATAAGCCTTTAGCTCTGTTTGGCAAGTGGGCTCTGGCGCTTCTGTGATCGCCTTTATCTTTTCTTCTGTAGGATATATACCTTCAGCGCACACAGTGTGACCGAGATAAGTCACAGTGCTCTGAAAAAACCGACACTTTTCCTCTTTCAGTGTCACGTTGTAGTCACTCAGCCGCTGCAGGACTAGTTCCAACGTTTTTTGACAGTCGGCTAAGTCTTTTCCCGACACAATGACGTCGTCTATGTAACATCCCACGTGCGGTATGCCTTTGAGCACCTCATCCATGAAGGACTGAAAAATGGCTGGCGCACTGGCTACCCCAAATGGTAAGCGCTGGAACTCGAACAGCCCCCTGTGCGTATTAATAGTTAGCAGTGGTCGGGACTCGGCAGTGAGCGGAATCTGCTGATACGCGGCCGAAAGATCCAACACACAAAACACTCTGCCGCCAGCTATGGCAGCGAAGAAATCTTCCGGTCTAGGCAATGGGTAGTGGTTGGTCTTTAAAACAGGATTAATGGTGACTTTGTAGTCCCCGCACAGCCTCAGTGAACCATCTTTCTTTTGGATTACGACTACTGGCGTGGCCCAATCGCTCCGATTTACGGGGCGTATAACACCGCTTTTCTCTAGCCTTTCTAGCTCGCCTTCCACTTTATCTCGAAGCGCAAATGGGACGTTTCTGGCCTTGCCAAAAATAGCCGTACAATTCTGGCTTAAAACTATCCTTGCTTGATAGTTTTTTACTTTTCCAGGTTGCTTAGAAAACACCCCTGGGAACTTCTTTTTAACCGCCTCTACCTTGTGAGAGTCGCTTACATTTATAGCAAACACGCTTTTCCAGTCAAGCCCGAGCCTTTCAAGCCAACTTCGCCCCATCAGCAATGGTAGCTGCTTGCCGTTATCCTTGACGATAATAGCGGGTAGCCGCAAAGACTGTTTTCCCACCGTAACGGAAACGTTGCATTGCCCTTTTACTGGAACAGGTTCCCCAGTGTATGTTTTTAGGGTGACTCGAGATGGCTCGCACTTGACATGAGGAAATGCGTTCAGCCTCACACTCTCAGGAATTAGTGTTACAGCTGCTCCCGTATCAATCTGCATGCAGAGGTCTTGCCCTTCTACGTTTAGCTGCACTTCATACCCAGAACGCACGGTATTGATAACATGGTACACATCTAATTCAGAGTCACTATCAGAGCAGTCCACCACGTTTGCAGTCTTGAGTTCTCTGCGATTACTTGGACACATCTTCTGTAGATGACCGATTTGAGAACAGCTGTGACACTGGACGTTCTTATACCAGCAAACACTAGCCGCATGCGCCTTGCCACATCTTTCGCAAACTCGCTTGGCTTCCTTGAGCTTCCGAAGCTTCGATTTCTTTTCGCTTCCTTTTCCTCTTATCGCCATTGCATAAAAAGCCGCTTCCTTGCCTTCTGCATGAAGTAACGCTGTCTGCCGCGCAGCCTGCTCTCGGTCCTGGGCTATCTTGCACGCCTTTTCGAAGGTTAAATCTTCTTCAGCAAATAGGGCGAGTTGCGTTTCCTCGCGTCTTATGCCTGCCACTATTCTGTCTCGCAGCGCGTCTTGCAGAAACTGACCGAAATCGCACTTCCTTGCTAACTGTTTTAAGGCCACTATGAAGTCCTCGACGCTTTCCTGCTCTTCTTGTGCTCGCTTGTTAAATTTGCAACGTTCGGCAATGACCGAGCACTGTGGGCTATAGTGTTTCTTCAACAGCACTGTGACCTCTTCAAAGGACTTGTCCCCAGGAACAGCGGGTACTACCAAACTTTTGAGCACCTCGTACGTTCGTGGTCCTATCACACTCAAGAATACTGCCAGCTTCTTTTCCTCTCTGATGTCATTTGCGGTGACGAAGTGCTCAAAACGCTCCAGATAGGATTCAAAATTCTGATCCTTCTCGTCGAACTCGTCTAGCTTGCCTAGTCGCGCCATTGTTCAGTAAAAGTGCAGTATACTTATCGGGTTGCTTTCCCCGACGACTGCGTTGCCTCTTGCCGAAGGTAGTGCCGCCGAGTTCAACCGTCCCAGGCCATGGCTGCCGTTGTTTTCTGGTCCATGGCTGTCGACCGCCGATCGCCCGCAATACTGCTTCGTACTGAGCTAGTACAAGGGGGCGGATCCCATCCTCGTCGCCAGTGTAATAACGTGAGCAGCAGACAGCATACCAAGAAGCAACTGATAAGTTTATTAGAAGACGCACCATATATAGGCGCAGAACCACGTGATCGGTCGCACAGGAATGCGCGCACTGGGTGCGCAGTGATAAGTGACGTCACGCTACAACAGATATGAAGGTAATTAACCCCAGTTTCCCTCACTCATGTGCAAACAAAAGCTTGATTGATATGTCAGGTTTAACGTCTCAAAATCATCATATGATTGTGAGAGACGCTGTAGTGGAGGGCTACGAAAATTTCGACCACCTAGGGTTATTTAACATGCACCCAAATCTGAGCACACGGGCTTACAACATTCTGCCTCCATCAGAAATGCAGCCGCCGCACAAACAAAACCTTAAGCATAACGCCAGGAGGGCTACCAGCATCACTATCGTTCCACAGCTTTCTCGGAGAGTGTCGATGTACAGTTTAGGAGCTTTTTAGATTGAAAAAAATACTGCTTATAAGACAACCATGTAGGTACTGTTGAGATCAACCACTAAGTCTACACACACTACAAAGGTAAGTTTTCTGAGCACTGTAAAAACTGGGTTGAGAAAAACGGTTGTCAGTCCCTTTGATATTTCAATAAAATCATATCACTGGTAAGCAAGATCACCAAAGTCGGTGGTCATGTACTTTCAGTATTGCTATTGGGAGAACTTATCACTTACCTGAGCGAAACACATCACCAACATCGTGACCAGTTATGTGCGCCAGATGGCCCAGCACCGAGAATATCACCACGCCAGCCACAATGCTCGTCATCGGGTTCACTATACACAGCACCATGGAATCCCTGCACATTGACAGTCGGGTCAATGAGAAAATTTAAAGAGCTCCTAGCTAAGCATGACTGTGAGCTTTCGTTACACAATAAAAGTTTTAAGGCACTGTGTGGGAAGCTTAGGTATACCAAAAGAATTTTTTAAACCACACCGAGTTCAAAGAGGAAACAGTACTTCCTACCTACAAGTGGTATCTCCTCACCACCTATTGCTTTAGGGAACCATGGGATCTCAGCACTTAGCATTGAGCCAGTCAGGATTTTGTACATTTCTATCTACTGCTACTTGTACTGCTATCTCCGTCGCTAGAGCAGTCACAAATGCAGAAAATGAAGTGAAATCAGTTTATCGCGCACGATAGTCATGCGAGACAAAACAAACCAGGCATGAGACTGCATCGCAGAGCAGGGTAGGCAACCATTCACGACAGATATCTTTCATGTATGAATCAATCAAGAGCTTACTTTATCCTGACGTCATGTGAACAAACAGCTGGTGTCACGAACTGTGCTGCAAGGATGAGAAATGCCGGGAAAAAATAATGCTATCTTCTTAGTATTTTCAGAGGTGGTTTAGGGGCGTTTCAAGGCAAATGCCTTGGATGCCTCATCAAACGCGAAAAATTGGCCTCTGGCAGCATCGGCACAAGTGTTGCAAAAAGTTACCACGTGATGACATCCCCATAATACATCATCGCATGACAATGTTGCTTAGTCAAAGGTGGGCCAGCCTGGAGGCAGAGCGAAGCTGCATTAGGTGCTGAAAGCTTTTAAAGGGAGGCAGCAGAGCGCCAATAGTACATTGGCTGAGAAGAAAAAGACTTCCCTTTTTCAAGTCATCTTAGGAAAGCGTATAAAAGACCATAGGCATGTGCACTGTGAGGGAGAACAGGGGGGGTGTAACGCCAGCTTTATATTTTGGCATCATGGGGAGGGGAGGGGGAAGTGCTGTGACTAAGATACGCCCCCTTTGAAGGAGAACCCTGCGCACGATTATGTAAGAGATCCTGTGTGATCCAAACAAAGTACTCTTCAAAGCACTTAATTGAAAGAAAAAACAGTGCGAAATTCTAAAAAACACAAGACAAAGAAGGCACGACACGAGCGCTGTGTGGTTCCTTCTTCGTCTTGTGTATGTTTGAATTTTGCGCTGTTTTTCCTTCTTTTAAGCATGAACCAACTCTCCCAAGCCACAACCCTAGCAATCTTCGAATCGATTCACTGTGCAAAGAAAATAAATCTTAATTGATTGATTGATATGTAGAGTTTAACGTCCCAAAACCACCATATTATTATGAGAAACGCCGTATTGGAGGGCTCCGGAAATTTCGACCACCCGGGGTTCTTTAACATGCACCCAAATCTGAGCACAGGGGCCTACAGCAAAAGAAAAGTCTTGTTTGATGCAATGACTAAGAGCACTGTAGAGTAATCTCTGATTAATGAAGAAAGGAACAAGCACTACTAGGTGGCAAGCTACTAGGAGGCAAGAGCCACGGTGAGTGGAAAAACACTCTCGCTTTGCTTTGGCCAGCCACGCTATCCTGGCTCACATCTGGTAGTGGCACAGGTTCCTCGCATTCTACCCTGTGCCAAAGCATAGGAGCATGTAAATGTCATGTGACAAGCACTGACTCCTTCCTTTTATAGTAGAAGCTGTTATGAGATCACAACAACCAGATTTGGTGACATAACTGTCGCCTACCAGAGCAAGTTTCTGTAACCATTATTTCGAAACGAGAAAAAAATATCCAGGGTCAGATGAGATTTGAAGGCGGGACCTCTGTATGGCAGTCGACTATTCTACCAGAGCCACGCTGGTGCTTGTAACTTCTTAGCAACAACACTATTGTATTTACTCAAATCTAGGCCGACCCCGATTCTGAGCCGACCCTCCAAAAGTCCTAAGCTTGGAGAAAAAAAACTTACCGCGAGTGTAGGCAGAGTGAAACAATGATGACAGCGTTCACAAAGAGGAAACATTTAGAGGATATGAAGCAAAGCAGTTGGTTCATGATGCAAATAACTCGAGAAACAAAAATTATGGGCCCTCTTTCCAAAGAGAACCCTGATGGGATGCGAATCAGAAGTGGTGCGCACGGCGTTGACCCAGTTGAAATGAGCATCGACACGGGTGCTAGAAGAATAATTTGAAGTGAAACTCGGTGTAGCATTTACTCAAGTACATGTTTGTACGAGACGCAAAAGCACGAAAGTTTCATCGCTGACAAATGAGTTAAAAGAGTGTTTCCACTCGACGTGCAGTCGAGTGTTGCTGGCGGTGCAGAGGGTGAGGCGAGAGAGAAGTGTGTAACAAGTAGTGGACGGAAAAGCCGGCAGCTGCGGCGAGCGTGCTATGGGTGAGGGAGAGAGTGACGTCAGCACGCACCTACGAGGTAAGCGTGCGAGGGTAGCATAGATTCAATGTGCAGCTGCGGCATGACCTACTTGGCACCACTTCAACACCTGCAGCGAGGAGAACGCGTTGCGGAGCGTTCATACGGACACATGTAGATATGGCATTACACATGTAAGCCAAAGAGCTGCTTTGCATCTAATACAGTCGCAAGTGCTGTTGCATGTGTTTCTTTGCTGTATTTTTCCCACTGCTTTTAGTTGCATTATAAAAACGCCACACTCATAAAAAAAATGCTGCGTTGTTAACTTCGTTGTCGCTGTCTTCAAACAGTGCGCAATCTTCGGTGCTACCAAGTGCATTGGATATGCCGCACCTCTTAAAAAAGCACACAATAAAAGTTCCCGGGTTGTCGTCTCACGCCGCAGCCCCTCCAGTGACATTCCACACCAAAGTCCCGTCCGGCTTGAATGTTGAACGAAGACTTCGCAACTTGGACAATGTTCTTTTTATAAGCGGCACTATATTGACACCACCTATTTGGCGCCATTGAGCTAAGCCACACACAAACCACTCTAAGCGCGACTTTAAATGACAAATGCTCGCCTCAACACTCGCTACAGTGACCAAAATGGCGGCCTCATGTGTGTACTCAAGCCAGCTATTAGCTTGGCGACAACGCGTCTATAACGGCTATAATGGCATCTATGTGGCGCTGGTTGCGCACCGCTTTTCTCAATGCAGAATGACGCGTTTTTCGAAATTTTCAAATTTAAGCCGACCCTAGAGTATAATGCAAAAAAAAATAAAAAATATATATTGTCTTAGATTTGAATAAATACATACATGCGTCATGCCAAGTAAGGGATTGTGTTAACATACGTAATATAGCATAGTAGAAGAGTAAAACAGCAACAAAGCATCACACAATACGAACTGCATAATGGGACGGTTGGTTGTTAAATGGATTCAGCTCTTTAAAAAGGGCTCAGCCATAATTATTCATCATCATCAGCCACAGGATCAACAAAGTGCACGTAATTCTTAACAGATGTGTAGCAATACCTCGCTTCTCCACAGAATGAAGAATACTATTTGGTAGGTGCTTAGCTACTTCACAAAAATTATGATTTCAAGTGTCGTGGGTATCTTGCCAGTGTACTTGTATTACGTAGTTTCCCTAAGCGAGTTTACAGCAGGCCTTACATAGGCAACTTTTTAAGCTTTTACTGTGACCGAGATGTGCGTTTCACGCAGATCTGGCATTTTTTTCCTTCGCTTCTATTTTGATTTAGAGCATATTTCGAGTGGCAGGCACAGCACACTGAACAAGAAATTTACAATGAAATAGAGGTCTGCATGTTATTGCCCGCCAAAGCAAATTTACAATAGATACTTCTGTCAATGTCTGATGATTAAAAGCTACTAAATATCATTTTTCAAACAATGCTTCATGGTTTATGCAGACAGAAGAAACACAAACCTGAAGAAGTTGTGGTGGAATTTGTTGTAGCTGCCCAGGGCTATGACTGAGCCGAAGCCGATGCCAAACGTGTAGAATACCTGGGTGCCGGCAGCTATCCACACCTGTAATGAAGAAGCCTTAAAATTGAATGAGATTACACTAATTGTTACAGATTTTTATGCAGTACAATCTCCACAAATATTCATACGCAAGCCCATCAAGCATTTAGGCATGGCAATAGTATTGATAGCCCAGGTTGGTTTGTTTTTCTCCTCTTTCGTCTGCAATGGCTCGAAGTTAGTATTTATTGCTACATAGACACTCTTGTTCTGACATCTGTTTCGTGTATTTCAAAATTATCTCGAAAGTTCATAAGTCTCTTCTATCGTGGATATGTGGACTGGCCTGACACATCATTTCACCAAAGCTGGCCTGTTGATGCAAAGCAACAGAATACACATTGAGACGTTTGCTGCACCCGCAGTCTCTGAATAATAAAGAGTTTAAGTTTATAAGTCTTTTTACGTGCCTATAGATTACCTTTCCATGACCGGTGCAACAGGTACATCATGTTAGTACTTGTTGAACGAATTGCTTCTGCAAAGTCAGGGAGGGCGCTCAAAACACACAAAGCTTTTATTCTAAGCAGGCTAAACACGCGAAAATAAATTTACTTAAATTTGAAAACTAAGGGGGCTGCTGTGGTTGTGGCCAGTAAGGCCATGGGACTCTAAACATAAGAATGCGAAAGCTTCAACTGTGTGCTTGCAATACCAGGTATCGTCCTCTTGGCACATGGTACATTCGCTAAAGAGGAGCATAACTGACTCAACCAAGGCTGCAGTTGATGAAATAAGCATTAGTATTTACAAAAAGAAGAGAAATCTAAGGGCTCGTTGTTTCTTTGTTAGCACCAAACTTAGTGATAACCAACAGTCAATGATGCCAAGAAAATATAAGAGACAATATATACCTTAAAGGGGCCTTGCCATATTTCTTGAGCATGGTCCACACGCGGGCTAAACACTTTAGTGCAGCACATGGCTCGAATTTACAATCAATTCTTATAGTCAGCTACGAATAGCTCACTCTTTTCTCTACAAATGATGCCACATAGCCAAATTACTGTGCCATATATTTAAAGTCCACAGCTGATGGCTGATTCCAGCACTATGAGTTGCATAGTTAATGTGTTAGCAGCAGTATGCTGCCCTGTGCCTATGCGCAAGCTCGTGATCACACTAAAAGTAAGGTGTGCACTTGAAGAAAAAAAGAAAAGTGCTCAAGGTCGTGATGAGCGTTGATGGAGGGACACATATTCTTGCTCCCTTGTCATCCTCTTCCCTGTGCAGGTTTCAGCACTCTTGCTGGTACAAAAGGAGAGAGAAAGTGTTTAATAAAGGGACCCTCAAATCGTTTTGCCAATTTTGTACCAACGCGTTGGGCTGATAGACCAAGTCGCAAGGGTTATTTAGACTGATTTGAGCTCTCTGCATAAACTGTGTAATCTATTGCAACGCTTTAAAGCTGCCGATCGCTGCAGATCGTTGCAACTTGGCCCAACGCGTTTTGAATCGCCCATTCACAGAGCGACATTCTATTGGCCAGAGCATGTCAGCAGCCACGTCACCGCGGCTGCTGATCTGACTGGCTGTCATGGGTGTAGAATGTGCCGAAGATCAACTGTTAGGATGGCGGCACCTATTGAAGCAGATAAGAGTCACTCCGCGATCTTCGTCTTTGTTGCCAGACAGTGTGTGTGCTGCCAGGTGCACTATGTGATGGCCTCCGAGACTGCGCACAACCTGTCGGCGTTCTATTTCAGAGGTCTAGATTGGTAAAAGCTCAAATCGTCGAGTGCACTCATGAAAGCTCTGCGATTTCCAGCGATTCTAGCATACCTCATGAGTTGAGGAGGCCAGGCAGACGTGAGAAAGAAGGTATGACACAGTTGTCCGTAGTGGCCTTGGTACACGGCATGTCACTAAACTTGTGGTGCGGATGGTTTGATGATGCTCTAGCCTAAACGCTGAGAAAACTTCGAAAATCCATTTCAGGGTCCCTTTAAAAATGCCTGTAACTCCGCCTGATTTTATAAACTTTTGCAATTTTTACAGATTTTACAAATTTTTGTGGCATGTGATTCCTAACGCTTCAAGCACTATTAGTGAGACTATTCCATTATAACACAAAAATTGTTGCATGGTCCCTTAAACTGTATTTTGATAAAAGTGTGGAGAAATAAAGCAGATAAAAAGACAACTTTCCACCGGCTGGGACTGAACCCGCAACCTTCAAATAACGCACAATGATGCTCCACCAGTGGAGCTATAGTGGCATACATCCTCCCATCCACTTTTTTTGTGCATTTCTGCACATGCAAACCAAATAGTGCTAGTCAGTGCCGCTTCTAGCCATGATGGCAAGTGTGGAATGTTCTTTTTTTGGCAGTTGGTGTCCCAAAACACGTGATCTTTTTACGAGTTGGCAGCTCATCAAAAAGCCCTAGCATATTACGTGAAGGCACCAAGTCTTCCTGAACAAGAACCTCGCTACGAACGAAAGAAGGAACGGTAATTTAGGAGCCTGTAGTTTTATTGTTAGACACAACTTTGTAGTTCGAAAAGATGGCGAAAGCAAAACCTGCAGTCCTAATGGCTTACGTGAGGGTCCAGCAGCTTTCCCCACTGGGGCGTCACGTAGAAGAGGAGGCCTGCGTCGGCACCAGGCAGAGTCACACCTCGCACAAGCAGCACCAGCAGTATCACATAAGGAAACAGGGCCGTACACCAAATTATCTGCAAGAAAAGGGTCACGTGATCACCTTCGCACAGTTTGCACAGCAAGTGCAGCAACTGAATTAGCATTGTAAATGAAGTCGCCTCCCTGCATCTGCATTTCCGCTATGCAGTATGCTTTGTACAAGTATTGGGTACACTTCAGCATGTAGGCTATGGCATAAATACGAAAAGAAAATCCAAAGTGTTGGAGCGCTGCTCAATATGCATGAAAATACAGATATCTGCTTCAACATAAGTGAATGACAGCATGCCTTATGTATGTATGTGCTAATTAGAAGAAAAGTGAAGTACTTGAAGATTTAAAACAAATGGGAACAAAAATTTAGATTGGCTAAACTGTTAAACAACTCTGCAGAATAAAATACATAATTTAAAACAAATGTTGACAATGCTACTGTACTAGCACTGAAATTTAGATTGGCTAAACTGTTAAATAACTGAGTAATATAAAATGTATAATGCAAAGAAAATGTTGACAATGCTACTGAACTAGCACTAATTATTCAGTTTTTTAATTAAAAGCTCAGAAATAAACCTACACATACACATTGTACTGGTTGGCTGAAATTACACGAATCACGGCACCCATTGCCTAAAAAATTTTTACCCGACACTGACACCGCATCTTTGACGTCATGCTAAGAAGCCGAACTAGTTCTTTTTATCCACCACTTCACGGAAGACGTAACACTAGTGACTGTTTTTGCAGCTCTAGCATCAAAAACACGTATTTTTGGAAACATCTTATGGCATACCTGCTTGCGTATCAAACATAAAATCTTACAAGAAGGCTGCCAAGTATCTGTGCCATTGAAGACAAACTTTTTTTTTTTTGTGCAGTCCATAATATTGTAAGAGTTGGTCTTCAAAGTATGGTTCAATTATTTTGTAAGGGCACCACAGAAAAAAAACGAGAGAGAGAGAGAGATCACATGAATGAACAAAATCACCCACTCTCATGTGATGTTTATTCATATGCCGAGGACATTACGTGTGCTCATGTCCGTGTATTATTGCGTGTTTCTTGTACTATTCTGTGGTGCCATTTGAAAATAAATGAATTATAATAAAGGAATGGTAAAATGAGTGCAACAGCAGGCACCTCTGAAAGACGGCACATTTTCTGAGAATATCAAGCTCCCCGTTAACACAGTATACCCTCAGATAAGCATTTGCTACACCAGAAAATAGTGATGAGGTAGCAGGCCCAAAAAAGATTACCTTACCAATCTGTGTAATGCAGCTAGACTCACCTTGCCGCTCTGATGAATGCCCTTCCATGTGACCAGGAAGACAATGGCCCATGACAGCAGCAGGTACAACGCCAGCTCAGAGCGCACACTGCCTACGTCATCAAGTCCTGACGAGATGTTGAGCACACGTTTCCTGCAACACAAACTTATTACACAAGTGCAGTACGTAAAAAACCAGACACAAAGAAGGAGATTCAGTCTGCGCACTGACAAGAGGTTTTGCAACTTCCAAAAATTTTGCCAAAGGCTTCGCAAGCACTTCTCAATATCTGGTGAAATATCAGCCCTAGCCTTTTCAATGCTCTACTATATCAAAGCATTACACTTTTACACTTCATGATATTGGATGCAAGTTTTTACACGCTCTACAGACTACATTTCTGGTAGTTCACAGCTCATCACAGATGTCAGTATCCAACTATATATTGTCACCATCCCCATGGTTACATATGGATGCTTTGGGACTCCGCCACTGGCTGCAGTGCTGCCTGTTCTACAACCAAATGTTCCGAGACATGAACACTCACTCCCAGTACTCCTGGACAGGTGTGGTGAAGGTGGTGTTGGCGAGGTTGGTCCCATTCGGTTCTCTGCAGCGTTCAGTGTTCCAGTAGTTGCCACACTTCTGCCACGGGAGATTGCTAGTGAAGGACGCAAAAAGGTAGAACATAATCCATGCGACCACAATAATGTAGTACACGTTCGAAAAGAACACCATCACCATGGAAGCGATGCCCACACCTGCGGTCATAAGCAAAAATAAAGGACAAATAAACAACTCGTACTGAAATGCGCCCACTTGAGAGAAGGGCAGTTCCTCTCGTACTAGTAAGCTGCCTTCAGGAATACCTTTGAAAATGGGCACCAGCTTCCACACACCAATGCCGCCACGACAAACATACTGTCCAAGGGCCACCTCAAGAAGGAATGAAGGAATGGCTGTCAGGATGAGGCATACGAAGTAAGGAACCAGGAAAGCACCTGCAAATTAGATTTACCAGTGCGTGAGGACGGTGCACGAACTGTCTGCTTTGCAAGTGTCCATGAGCTCATTAGTGCATTTGCTTACGCTCAAACTTACGCATAGAGGTTAGTTTCTGTTCGGTTACATATTTTTTATTGCACCTGCTTCACTAATCGCCTCTCCTTGTTTTTATAACTAGCATCTCCTAAATTACACCCATCCCCCTTTCTTGCTCACTCTACGTTCTTGCCCTGAATCATGCTCATCCCGCCTGACTGAAGGCAGAGAGAGCTACGCAAGTGCTGCTATGGAAGACCACTGTCCTATGACGAAGGCCCCTCCTTTTGTCAAAACAGTTTCTATGCCTCTATAATTTGTCTTCTGCCACAATTTTTTCTTTTTTATTTTTCCCACTAACATTGCACTCAATGGTGTAAACATCAAAACAAATACACACACAAACCCGAAATTAGCTCCTGTCTGCTTTATCTGACAAAATAACAACAAGAGCTTATGCACATGGGTAACCATAAGCAAGAGAAACCCTGCAAAAAAATGGAAACTGCTGTTACCAACATCTGTGAGGTACAAAAAAAAAGCAGCAGTAGCAGAGTGGTTCTGCCATCTGATGAAAACCCCAAACGATTTGATTTGCAAAGGAATGTTTTTCCAGCCAAGTAGGGAGACGATGGAAGCTTTTCACTTGCGAAAGCAAAGTGCGCGCACAGCTAGCATTTTTAAAAACCTACTTCTAATAAAGAGCTGTAAAATGTCACTACTGAGCTAAATTTGGACACCAGGACATTAGGAAACACAAGGTACCTTCACATAGTTGTTTATTCAGAAATTCAAGTACCCCTTTTTTCACTTACTGGCTGGCTTACATTTCAAACATGTATAATAACTAATATTCTGCATAATCTAGGATGTTCAATAAACTTCATGGAGTAGATGGTTATGCCAAGTATTGATTAAAAAGAAAAAAATTGTCCCCAAAAATTTCGCTAGATCCTTGGTCTAGCAAATGGCAGTGTTGAACGAGAACCAGAAAGATTAAAAAAAAAAAACTAAGCTTTTACTGTGAACACAAATAATGTGGTAAAAAATAACAAAAAGGAAGCACATTTTGAAAGGTAAATAGTTTGCATGTAGCATAGCTACTGAGCTAAAGAGCACAAGTGTCTGTGATCTCCTTATATATTAGCTGAGATCATTTCGCATAGTATTTCCTTAAACTAAATTGCTGAATTTAAAGCTAGCCATACTTGTGTAAGCTGGCCAAACTAAAGACTGGCCACACTGATTGCAACAGTTCGACAGCATTTTGTAGTAATAGATGGCAGCAGCCATGATGTTGAGGTCAACTCAGAACATTGGGGCCCTCCACATAAAGATGATACCAGAAAACGATGTCACACCTCCTCCATTTTCATAGCACAGGTAGGGAAAGCGCCACACGTTGCCCAGGCCGACGGCATAGTTGATGCAGCCAAAGATGAAGTCAAGCCGACCTTGCCACTTGCCGCGATCATAGGAGTGGTCCGCGGTTGAAGAATCTTCCACCACCTGCAGTTGAAATGCTGCCACAGCTGGTTGCCCGGTGGCATTTGGCCGCACTTCTTCGTCATACGGCACACTCTTGTTTCTTCTCGGCACAGCCTCTTTAGTCCCTTTATTATCCGAGCTGTGGAAAGTGGCCGTCTCCATTGAGGCTTGTCACAATACCATTCTGCACCAAGCAAAATTCAAGCGATGCTATAAGACATTGCTCGCTTGTATAGGAAAAACAAGCACCATAGTACAGTCCAGCCTTAACTTGAGAAGAAGGCGTAAACCAATATTCATTATGAAACAGAGCCTAGCATAAACTAACAAGTCTTGACATAAAGTACTCCACAACACTATTATTCGTGATATATGAAAGTTTGTGTGTTCAACTGCCAATGCAACTTCTACAAAAAATGTTAAGTGATAGTACCGCACTCCTTTGTATCATTAAAAATCAGAGCAATTATGGTAGAACTGTTATGCTAGAGGCACAGTTTAGACATGATGTGCACCGATTCTATAAAAAACCCCAGCTGCAGCAATTGCAGACATTAAAATTTAGTCGGCACTGGCACGCTCCTCTGTGCATTTCCCCATTCCTTGCAAGCATACAGCTGGTTAACCAGTACACAGCGGCGTCCCCACTGTGAGTGAATACTGAGTGCTTACAGCTGGTAAACCGATTGGCAGTGCAACCTTAGCACTCCCCCTTTAATCTGTGACCAAACAAATGAATACTTTTACTCAATCAAAGATAAATCATTAGGTTCTGCGTGTTAACTGCCCCTATGTGGAGATATATCAAAAACAACTTTTGATATATCTTGGTAACCTATGCTTTTTTTTTTTTTTGAAGGAATCGCCTCCTTACACATTGCACGCGGGAATATGGGATTATGTGAAGCGCTCTTTAACCGATGTCTGTCGGGGAAACGTAGGCGAAGGCGAGTGTAGTCGACAGATCGAATGAAAGTCCATAAAAAAGTATGATCAAACTATCTCCTCCACATTGCAACTTAGATAGCAACACCGCGAAGTCGCACACCTCGGGACGCGAACATTGCCCCCCGAAGGCGAGAAGTACGCAGTGATATGACCGAGCCGTCTTTCGTTCGGATAAGAAGAGGCACCGTATACATCTGACGACGACGCCACGAACGGAGTCCAAGGTCGATACGTGTATCGCGAAGCTATCACGACGCCTGCAAACGGTGCGGGCACGGTAACCGAGTCTTGTTACGCAGTCGAACGATAAAACGCGGTAAAACCGCCTCATCTCACCTTTGAAACCAGCGGTTGAAAACTTACGGCTCAGCTGACACGGATAAACTTAGCCCGAGAGGGTCATTACACTTTTAGGGCAGCCGGTTTGCCCCGCTCGCTGTGGAGATGCAACTGGCGACAATGATCAGTTTCTCTCTCACACACACATACACACACGCTTTTACAGAAGGCTACTTCCAAAAGCGCCTGCACAGAATCGGCGCGGATGAAATAACAATTTGCGCCCACAGGCTGGACGGTTCACTGCAGGGCCGCAGTCGGCCAGAAACGACGACGCGAGAAGCTCGCGACATCGACGAGATTGATCGCGTAGGCGAAATTCGCCTAAAGAGCATAGCGATAGATCAGGTAAGCAATACATAGCGCGGAGGTTCTCTGCCGTGGAATAAATGATTCCCTCAGTGAATGCACACCAGCAAATGACTGCAGTTCGGATCGATCGAAGCAGGCAATCAAGAATGCCACGCGGAACGCGCTTCACCAGCGCAATGACATTAGCATAATGCGAACAAGAAAATAACGGAGAATGAAACATTACCCCCGAGGAAAAACGAGCAAGGTGACTCAAGCAGCTGACTTCGATTCGCAGACTGGAAAGGAAAAGATAACATCGCGCGTTCGCGATGTCAAAGGCCTATCTGTGCTGCGCACTCACGCGCAGCTGAACATATCGTGGCGGTAATAAAGCGACGACACCCATTGCGAGGCGAAATTACGCGAGAAACTTCGTACATTCGAATTTAACGCCGGCGAGTCGGCTCACACAAATTTGCCGGCATGAAAACGTTTCAGCCGAAACTCGTTATCGTACGTAGGGCAAGAGCCATGATGAGCCCCTGTGTAAACATAAAGAAATGATACTGTTTGTTTTGTATTTCTGTAAATGACGTTATAATGACTGCACCCGAGGTACACTGTCACAAATAATAATTCTACACTATGAAAATAATCGATTTTTTGTGTTTGTATAAGAATATATATTGTTTTGCGCATCTTCGCCCAACGTGGGCCTGTGGCGCAACGGATAACGCGTCTGACTACGGATCAGAAGATTCCAGGTTCGAATCCTGGCAGGCTCGATGTTATTTTTTTTCACTTCGCACATTTCATCATTTTTTTTCTTTACATATAGCAATGTAAATTTACCAAAGCACAGCGAGAGGGAGGGCGCATTGTTGCAAAAGTCATTCAGCTCAAGCCCACTCTGCAGAGCCTGTGCTCCGACGATAGCTAAAAAAGCGCGGGAGCTACCTTTGATCTCTCTGGTCTCACTTGTGTTTAGAATAAGTGGTTAACGATTTAGAGTACTTGTTACTCTACTATGGGAGAGCACTGAGCCGTCCCTACATTATGACTAACTAGCTTTTTTACAGGCACTTTTTAGGGGCGAAGCTCCTTATAACGGCACCTGTTCATCCCTCGTAGCCGTTGTAGTGTGTAACAAGTATAACATTTTGACCTCCAAGGTGGTGCCGGTGAGATATTTCTTCTGTGCGTTGTTGAACAATAAAATATAGTGCTCAGTGTACATGCCAATGGCTGTTAATGGGGAACGAGAGACAGGAGCATTCGGCTTTTAGGTAACGCGCACGCTGTGATTCCCATTAGCAGCCATTGGCATGTACATTGAGCACTATCTGAGAAGGAAGGGTTGCTACGTTATACTCGCTGGGCGTAACTTTCTTGGTTTTAGAAAGGTTTAGCGAGCGTTGGGCCGCAGTGCCATGAATACAGTGAACTAGCATATACCATGCACTCGAGGTGGTTAAAGGTGGGAAGTAGATACGAAGCGCAAGCCGTAAAGAAAAAAAAAAAACCCGAATTAGCAGCCATTGGCATGTACATTGAGCACTATCTGACAAGAAAGGGTTGCTACGTTATACTCGCTGGGCGTAACTTCCTTGGTTTTAGAAAGGTTTAGCGAGCGTTGAGCCGCAGTGCCATGAATACAGTGAACTAGTATATAGCATGAACAAGAAGACCCGAAGCGCAAACCGTAAGAAAGTGTGCGTGTGCCACCTCTCGTTTAGTCCTTGGAATGTCCGCTGGAGGGCGGTGCTTCTATATGGGGAATATATGATGAAAAGATGCGAGATGGTGGTACTTGGAGTGTTGAATAGATGGACGAACGAACACACAGGCAGATTCATGGAAGGACGCATGAACGGACGCAGGGGGGGATGCATGGACGGACGCACGAACAGACGCACGGACGGACGGGAGAATGGACGCATGGAGAATGGAAGCAAGAACGAATGGACGGACTAATGCTTCGCCTCACTCTCAATCATTCACTTCGTAGATATGCTGCCATTTTTTCGACTAGCGTCGACCCTGCTAAGTGGGCTTGAGTTGAATATTTGTTGCATGTCTTCTCTCTCTCGCTCAGCATGTAGATAAAAAAATTATATTACGAAAAAATTTATCCGAGCCTGCCAGGATTCGAACCTGGAATCTTCTGATCCGTAGTCAGACGCGTTATCCATTGCACCACAGGCTTTTTTTTTCTTTATTTACATTGCGCCACAGGCCCTCAATAGTTGACAAAAAACATCTCCTGACATCAGTCGGTTGGCAAATACAATTGATGTTATTTATCTATTTAGTTTCTTATTTATTTAACCACTTTCGTCTTTGTTTTTTTTTTTTCTTTTTCGGGCTGGAAGGGTGGCGCGTGCCCCACGTGAACCATCTTCTTCCGCACCAATCACATTTGCTTTCATCCTTCGTCAAGTTATACGGTTTCCATGTAGGCGCCGCCGACATTGCACTTGTAGTGACATCGCGACGCGTACGCTCCGCACAGTCCGAAGCTCGCCACTATGATCACGTGACAACTGGCACGGAACATTCAAAGCTGCCTCCGAGCAAAGCATGTCGAAGAGGAGCATCCCTCGGAGCAGGTGCTCCTCCCTGATGCTCTATGCCAGTTGCCACGTGATGGCAGGGAGCGGTGGCGAGATTTGGGCTGGGTAGAGCCTACGCGTCGCTACTTTTACTTACTTATGTGGTTATAAAAGAGAAAAGAAGAGAAAAGTGAGCCCCGTAACTGTCTGCGTCTGGTGCGACACCTCAACAGTAGCTCACAAGGGATGGGGGTAAGGAGGGATTAAAAGGGTATATATATATAGATATTAAAGGTATATATATATATAGAGAGAGAGAGAGAGATGCGCAGGGACAGCAAGCGACAACGGAAGTAAAGAGAAGATAGGAAAGATGAAACACGGTCGCAGGAGTCCGAGGAAGGGGCACCACTGGCAAGAGCTCTTGTCGGCAACAGGAGATGGCGTAGAGCTAATCCAGTCGGCCAGAGCTCTACGCTGTCGTCGTCGTCGGCCTAATCCAGTCGGCCAGAGCTCTACGCTGTCGTCGTCGTCGGAGACCGGCGTCAGGGAGTGGCGTAGGACCAACCCAGTCAGCCAGAGCTGCACTGTCGTCGGAGATCACAAGGGCGCAACCGGTCGGCACGGAATCCAGCGAGCGAGACGTCGCCACAAGCGCCTCAGTATGTCCATATCACTTATCCCTGTTTACCTTGGCAGCCTTATGCAGTTTACAAACAAGCCAAGGGGGCCCAGCAAAACTTTTTTTTTGGTATTCATCGAATGGCTTCATTAAAGGAGTTCTTCGCCTCACGAATCAACTGTCACAATATTCTTCAGTTATACTGGTGTCACACGCTGACTGTTAGTTAGCCGCGATCGGGGCTGATGCGGATCGAATGTCACGATCGTGATTGGATCATTTAGGCGTGCTGCAGAAGAGCCAATCACAACTCAGAAATTTGATCCTGATCGGGCTCAATCACAATAAGAGATGCAAGAGCCCGTTCGTCGACTCGCGTATTGATCCGTGAACACTTTTTTTTTTTCGAACACGTGGCTTACTGTCAGTGCGATCACGAGCGATCGGGCACGTGGCGGCCCCGACAACTATATATGTTACGTAGCTCATAATGCTAAGTTGATATGTGGGGCTTAACGTCCCAAAACCAACGTATAGTTATGAGAGACGCCGTAGTGGAGGGCTCCGGAAATTTCGACCACCTGGGGTTCTTTTACGAGCACCCTAACATCTGAGCACACGGGCCTACAGCATTTTCGCCTCCATCGAAAATGCAGCCGCAGCACCCGGGATTCGATCCCGAAACCTGCGGGTCAGCAGGCCGAGTACCTTAGCCACTAGAGCACAGTGCTGCGCAGGGCTGCTTACGATGCTCAAATACGCTATTGGCAAAGGAATGGATTTTGGGTTTATGCACGGCAATTTCGGTTTATGGAATCATTTTTCGAAGGAAGAGTGAGCAATTTCTGGCTGACTTTGAGCACTAGTCGTACGTCCCAGACTGCGCGCTGCGCTCACATGCCATCAGGAGCCTCAGCTACCGATCCGCAGTGTTTTATGACCGCATTGCAGGGTCCTTTTATTTTATTCAGTCAGACCCACCTTTACCACCTACCCCCCCTCGCCCCAGAAGTCGAAGTCCGTTTAGAGCAGCACGTGTCATCGCCTCAATTTCATTCTTGCATAAATCGCGAATCTTTTTTTCAGTCGGACTCGCCCAAATGGCGGAGGGGGTGTTCCCCTTTAGGGGGGGGGGGGCGGTGGTTTATCATAGCCCTCGCCCTCCTAACCCTGCAGGGGCGTAGGCAGACAGAGAAACAATTTTGTTTTGGTCCTGAGAGGCGAGGCAGAGGGCCAATTAGGTAGGTCCACCCAGCCGTCGGGTAGTCCCACGTCGGAACAGAGAGGCCATGCCTTTTAGTACGTTCACGGACCCTCTGGACAGCGCGAAGCTGGACGCCTTGTCTAGGCCCTGTGATTGCCGTCGTCCAGCCTGCTTGTTGGCTGGACGACTTCAAGTCCTCTAACTCAGGACACTGCCAGAGCATGAGACTGAGAGAATAAGATTCGGCGTAGGCAGAAATTTTTTTTTCACGGGTGCACCTCCTTGGTCTGAAGTGGGGTCCGGGCAGGCAGTGTGGTCGGTCGATTCTGTGCTTTGCATGTATACCACGGGGAAAAAAAAATTTCGGGGAGGGGGTGGGGGGCACGGGCTCGGTGCGACACCGGCTTGCTACGCCACTGCCTCCATATACTAGGTCTAAGTATGGGGCGAATTGCCACCCCCTCGTCTTATGTGTGACAAGGGGGGGGGCATGCCTCCCCCCCGCGCGCACAGCTATGGGGAATAGGAGCTACGGTGATCTCCCCCCCCCCCCCCAGAACTCTGGCCGCGCCTATGTCCAGGGCATGGGCATCGACAGTATTCTGTCTAGGGGGGGGGGGGGGTTGCAAACTTGTGCTACAAATTACTGCTGGGGTAGGAGGAGGAAGCGTTGGTGTACTTTGGGTGTGGGGTACGTTCCGGTGTGGCTTGAGGGGGGGGGGGGGTCTATTTGCATAGCCCTGGCGACGTGCATGGGCCAGAATATTATTAGTTCATAATGTAGAGAAGCCTCCGAACACTCAAATGAGTCGAACTCTCTAGTGCTTTCTAGTGGGTCTACCCAAAAAGGACGCCGCTCGCGCGGAGAGTCCGCACTTGGCCGTTACTGTCGCCATTGTGTATGCTCGCTGTATGCCGGCTAATAAACGCCCTAACAATAGGTGTATTTTACGATGGATTCGGGGTCTTGAATACAAAAACATCTGCGAGGCAAGAACGTCTTAACAGATTTCCGTTTTCCGACAGGCTGGCGAGAGAGAAGGACGGGCCCGGAAACGTGGCTTCGGCGTCCGTACCTACTCAATGTGTTCGGTCAGATCAGCGTTGCCCTTCCGGCGCATTTCACGGCGGGATGCCTTGGCGTTGACGTCCGGTAATCCTCCAGACCGACGGGCGCCAAACCGTGGCTGCAGCGTGACGGTTGATAGACACACAATATGCGCGCCGCATGGTTGACGCTGGCCTTTTACGCTACGGCAGCAGGCTCGCTCTCCATATCGCGCAAAGAACTCTTCCGCGAGATTATCAGACAGCTGTCGCCCAAGCATCATAAGGTGAGTGATTGCGTAATGTAGATATAAATCACCAGCCACTGGCGTAAATCGTGTGTGTGTGTGTGTGGGGGGGGGGGGTTCAGGGTAGTCTAGACCTTCCGTGTTAACTTTATTTATTTATTTATTCGAGTACCTACAGCGCCCAGTTTGGGCATTACAGTAGGGGGAGGAGACATAAAACTTGAAATTGATACAGGGTATGAATACCGATAACAAAACAAGTAAGCATGCTCAGCTTATACAGTGTGTACACATTCTTGGGAACATGAGGCAATCAAGGAAAAGTAAAACACAAACAGGAATGCAGACAGAAATTGGCATCTTTCATTTCAACAAAAATTGTGACAGAGCATTTTGAAATGAGGGTGGTGGGGTGGATACAATATATTCTGGTAGGTTGTTCCATTCGTGTGTGGTTTTCGGGAAGAAGGAGTTTTTCTAAGTATTCATGCGACATCGGTATTCGCGAACTTTGCGGGAGTGATCTAGGCGAGAGGATACATAAGTGGGATCTTTAATGTACACGTGTTTATTTAAACCAGTGCTATCAATATAAATATTATGAAATAGATTTAATCTTAAGAATTTGCGCCTGTCCTGCAGGAGAGGCCAACCCAAATGTTTACGAATGTACGAAGAGCGGTTAGTGAAATCATAGTTACCAGACACAAAACGCGCTGCTCGTTTCTGAACCCTTTCTAGCGCATTTGTACATATTTTAGTGTCTGGATCCCAAGCCACACAACCGTACTCTAAAATTGAGCGAACGTTAGAAAGATAGAGCGTTTCCTTTAGTTTAGGTGGGGCCTGTTTAAAGTTACGCTGTGTTAAATACAGTTAGATAAATCCCAAGGGGGAGGGGGGCACTTGCAAGGGGAGACACCACTTGCAAGTGCCCCCCTCCCTCTTGGGATTTATCTTTCAAACACATTTAATTCGCTTGAGAGATTAACTGAATCTCCGTAGTTCTGAATTCTGAAGTCCTTCCAAAAAACACTCACATCTACTGGAAGAGGAGGGAGATTCGTGCTTCCGAAGAGGGGACAAAATTGAAAGTTACTTTTCGTACCAAGAATCACAATCTTCCTCAAGTTCTCCACGATGACGCGCCGCAGATGATTCAGTGTGACGGGTGGTACGCAGATTTTTATGCTTTATCACGCTTTAGACACTTATGTTTTAGATAGGCGGAAGCCATTGTCAAAGTAGAGGAAATCAGGTTGCTCGACAGCGATTATGTTACGGTATATAAAGAAATGCTTTGTTTTTTGTTATTTTATTTCGATGTTGTTATATGGATGATCATGTCATTAAAACTAAAATGAATATTTATAAAACTAAAATGGCCACCATATAGCAACAGGTGCCCCGCCCCCCTTGCGATTTTTCTGTTCGCTGACTGTGCCATAGTGACCCCAAGCCTGAACAATGACACTAACAAACGACAAATTGCTTCAGAAAGTACCGCTATCTGAGATAGCTTATTTCACCATTTTTCTTTATGCAAGTGCCGATTTGCAGTGCTCCGTGGCACCATTTTAAGCCTGCAGACAGCGTGTTGCAAGTCATTCTGTGCGTGGCTGTATACATATAGCTTATAGTGGTTATAAGACAAGGAATCTCACGGACGGTGAATGAGCAAGACGAGATAGCGATGTGTCCCTTCTTGCTTTGTCTGTGCGATTTTTGCGCTAACTATATACAGGGTGTCCCACGTGCACATATAACTTGAGCCAAGAATTTGAAAATGAAAGACACTTGAGTGGCGAATTGAACCAAACGCGTACTACCCGCACCATCCCTGTAGGTACTCAGGCTGTTTTTTTTTGTTTCTACCCATACTAATTATTAATTCCTAATTACCTATTTTTTAATTATGTACTGAAAACCCAAAACATGAACGCTGAGATGTAGAGCACTTTCAGAAACGACCGACTAAACTGTTCCCTGTACGATACGTCTCGCTCTGTTATTTTTTCCACGTTGTAAAAAAAAAAAAAAGCCCGTGAAATCGAAAAACAACCATGTGACGGACCACGAGCGCACTGCTACAGTGCTGCTATAGGCTTTCTTTCCGGTCTGTCCGTGTACGAGCTTGTATAATATAGAGAATTGTTTTCGGTAGTGATTTATGCACTGTTCCAGCACCTCCCTAACAACTCCCCTTGAGCTCGGAACCATTATATATAGCAACTACGGAAGTAAACTTGCTTGTTCCGTTCAGTATAAAAGATCACGGAAAAAGGCTCAGAGTATACTTGAAATCAAGTGACGACCTTCCGAGCCGGCCCTAGTAACGAGTCGTATAGGTCGGCGAACTCGCTCAGACTCGGATCGAACCGTGAGTAATTTTTTTGTGAGCCTGTTTCATGAGCCCGAGTTAGTCCGGCCAAAGAAAATTTTTGTGAGTGCGAGTCCCAGTGAGGAAAATTATGGCGAGTCTGAGTCCGAGTGAGTACAAAGCGCAAAATATTTTTTTGTTGTTGTTGTTGAGCGAGTCTGAGCGAGTTCCACTTTCTTCTGGCGACCTAAGGCCCTATCTAATCATATCAACCTTTACTATCAGCCATATTTGGATTAACGTTTATACTCACGTCTATACTCAGAGGTATTCCAAAGCAGTGTCGTTCACGCACCGTTTCAATGTTTATTATTAACAAACGTGAATTACATAGGGGGTGTTTTGACCTCCCCTCGCCAACTCTTCCAATGAATTTCTTGAGTATTATATCTTATACTGTCATCTTCTCCAAGAAAAATGGCCTTAGTGGTTCGGGCACTGCCAACTCGTTTTCGACGATACTAGGTCAAACGGCACCAAGAAGAGAACAGATTACGCGAGATATTTGGTTCTAAAGAGGATTGGCACCACGGCCGAAGAAGCTAACTATATAGGCTACAGCAGACTCATGAGTCAACTCACTCAGACTCAGATCGAGCCATGATTCTGCCGTCTCAGTGAATCCAGGTGAGTATTGTTTAGGTGAGTTTGAGTCCGTGAGAGTCCGGCTGAAGAAAATTTTTGCGAGTGCGAGTGTGTCCGGCTCAGGAAAATTTTCGCGAGTCTGAGTGAGTCCAAAGCTCACAATATATTTAATGAGTGAGTGTAGTGAGTGCCACAAGTTTTGCCGACCTATAGGGTAATGACCTATAGCATGCCACGCTCAAGAAAGACAATTGCTCCGGAGGTGCCGGAGTTTGAACCCGGGACTTCTTACACGCGAAGCAAGCGCTCTACCTCTGAGCTACACCCCCAAACAGACAATTGCTGATACAGTGGCTGTGATGAGTGATATTTGAGCTTGTCGCATCCTTAGTCGAGAGAAGAGAAAGCAATTTTTTTAGCCGACTGATAATTTAAAGCAATTTTTTTAGCCGACTGATAATTTATTGTAAATTCTAGGCCGGGTGCTGCGCTATAACATCTGGCCAGAGTGTTCCCCATAGACTCGACTATATACCAATCGACAGCGTTGTCTGACCATGCTCAAATAGTATTGCAGGGCCCCTTTAATTAACATGCAGCTATAGATGTGAGTACACAGCCGCTAGAATTTTCGCCTCCGTAGGAAATGCAACCGCCGGGACCAGGATCCGATCCCGCGACCTTTGGGTTGGACAGGCAAATGAAACAGGCTAAAAATATGTATGCCATAAATTATAATGCACCACAACTTTCTAACGTAAGCAACTGTCCTCAAGCCAATAAATAAAAACGTTAATTAACGAGCTTTTGTTAATTCATCAAGTCGACGTCGTTCTAGGTGCAGGAAGTATTTCCGCCTCGACATATGTCATGGAATTTTCAATAAAAAAGTATGTATAGTCGAAAAAAAAACACCCTGTATATACATGACCACCGCGTTTAATGTCCACTAAGAGTGTTTTACTTGCGACATATTGCAGAATGCAATTGGCCACGGCCCTGTCCTGTACGACTACGAGGATTATTTCGGTACGTATGTTTACCTGCGGTGCCTGCCAAAATATAGTCGAGACAGTGGAGTAATCGTTTCCCGTGAGCGACCTTCCAGAAGATCTGTTTCCGCTCGACACATGCGCGCAAGAAGGTTTTCGGCAATATCCGTGGCCGGCATCTTTGGGTACCAGCTTAGTAAGGCACTGCGTGAAATCTTACTGGAAAGAGCGGAGTAAGAAACTGACATTGGATTGGTATCGATTGCT
Source organism: Rhipicephalus microplus (assembly GCF_043290135.1). Taxonomy (NCBI): domain Eukaryota; kingdom Metazoa; phylum Arthropoda; class Arachnida; order Ixodida; family Ixodidae; genus Rhipicephalus; species Rhipicephalus microplus. The sequence goes on along the minus strand of NC_134704.1, from coordinate 35,924,351 downwards.
CCTCGCACTGTTCCTTTGTGTTCACCCTTGGCGCAGCTGGTGAAGCACACAAAAAAAACGCGGGGAAGGAACGATATCTTCCCCTGCGTTGACACTATCAAATATTGGTCGCCAAACTTGGGCACGGCTATAGAGTGCATGCACTGTAGCACGGGCATGCTCGACTGCCCTTTCCGCACGAAGGGAGCCGATTCCGGCCGTAGTTTGGGTACCCAGCGCAGCGAACCAGTCTGTGACGTCACGACGTGAACACTGTGTCAAAAAGGGGCCTCAAACTCGCACCATCTACCGGGCCGTAGACACGAAATTAAGGAAGGACCGGGACACTGCAGAAGTGGGAAGCCAGAGGGAGGGGGGGTCGACAAATGTCATAACGTTGCGATTTCAAAGGCCTTTCTCACGTGTCGTATATTGGGTCAGCTCGCATATATGGGTCAGGACTCCAGGAACATACTACCGAGGCTTCACAATCACCAAAATCTAGACGTCGATCGAAGTATAGGGGCGAAGCACTTTAGGGTAAAGCCTTGTCCCTGCGATGTCCGTTGTCGTGGCTCGCACGTGATGGGAGCGCCGGCCGCGGGCGCGCCGATCGTAGAAAAGGAAAACAATGATCGCTGGTGCGCTCATGGCATGTTGTTTATTTCCCTGCGGCGCTCCAAAGCTATAAAACGCGTTCGCACTCGGCTCTCTCTCTCATGGTCAAGGAGTGCACTTCGTTATGAAAGGAAGAAGGAATGTGCGAGGGTTAATGATCCCCGCAGCTTCGGCCACTCGCCATCATTCACTTCGTGGATATGCTTAATTTTTTCTTCTTTTCGCGGTTATGTTAGAAGACAAGGTTACTGCATTAGGTGCCCTACGACAAAAGAAATACTTCGTGGTCTTGAGCGTTGCTTATCTGAGCAAAGCGTTTTAATCCCCGATAGGCATAGGTCGGCGAACTCGCTCGCAATCGACTCACTCTCTCAGATGGAGCCGCGAGTCCGAGCGAGTTTGGTTCAGGAGAATTTTGGCAAGTCTGAGTTAAAGCGAGTCTTAGCGAGTTCCACTTTCTTCTGCAGACCCAAGGTCCTATCTAGTCATCTTCAGCATTACATTCAGCCTTACCTGAATTCACGCTTATACTCACGTCTATTCACATGTGTTCCCAAAGGAGTGTCGTTCATACACCATTTCAATATTTATTAAATTAGAGGCGTGAATGACGTAGGGGGTACCTCGATCTCATTCACCGAATTCTAGAAAATTTCTCGATTATATCTTATGCTGCCATTTCTTCCGAGAAATATGACTTTACTAGTTTGGAAACACTCGGTACTGGTGACATTGGACCAATATGCAAACTAGACTGTGCTTGGGTGAACGTCTATGCCAGTTCGCTCTGAATAGAGTGACAGCAGCGGTGAAGCTCGCTTGAGTCGTGATCGAGGGTGTGCACCACGCCATCGCTGTGGCCATTTTGAAGGCCCGTTCGTATGCGCCACCTCGCTGTCTGTTTAGGCGTGCAGGAGGTGTTCCGGAGGTTTCCAGACTTTCAAGTTGTCGTACGGATCTCAGACACAGCGTGTGCGGCAAGCGCGCGGACCTCCAAAATGGCGACCCTAACGCTAGCGATCCTAGCTTTCCTTCCTCCATGTACCCTAGCGGATGACGCCCAGTGCATGCTACGTTGGCCCACTGCCGGACCGCGACTTTACAAAGGCGAGCGCATCCCTCCGAATGCTCGGAAGGCGTTTTTCTCGATCAAGATCGCCTCAGCAAACACAGCGCGCGCGAAGTCTTGCCCGGCAGCTGCCTGAAGCATCGTCATGGGCGCAGGCATGTTTGCTGACGACATCACGCACGAACCAATGAGCGTGCAGCTTCCGAGAGCCTCGTAAGAGCGCCTGGCGCAGTGCATTGTGGGTGGGTCTATCCGCTCGCCTTTGTAAACTCGCGGCCGGGCCAGACTGCACCTGCGCGCGCAGGTGCAGTCTAAGCCCGGCCGTGGTTGGCCTAACCATGCCACATGTAACATGTTCCTCGCGCACAGACGCGCCCGACTTCAAAGAGCCGCTATGCGTGGCTGAGTTGGTGTTGGCCGAGGACCGACGAGCGACGTGCCGGCCGCGCAACCAGCTGGTGCCGTTGCCCCCGGGGCCACCCGAACTGCTGCGCTTCCCACGGCTGGTGGAGCTGAAGCGCTGCGAAGGAGCTTGCGACCACGCGGGACGCCAGTGCTGGCCCACGGTCAAAAACAGCGTCAACATCAAGGTGCGTCGAGTAAACCAACAGTTACTATAGCATACTCAGAAGTGTTACTTACAAAACTGACACTATTATGGAGATATACATCTATACTCCGAAAAGTTTAGTGTCATTAACTTTACCAACATAAGTGTATTATTAGATGAGAAAATAAACGATAAAAAGCTTCATTTTTTTATTTTCCACAGATATATCCTGTGATGTGGTCACAAATTTCAGCCCTTTCTCGTGTTTTGGTTACATTGGCTTCACAAAATTTCTCGAAACTTATTACGTTGTATGTTTAACTCACCTACTGTCCACCTGGAGGACAATGTAGTTCAATTTTATTGCCGATTAGAAACTTTGTGGGCCCTACACTATACGTGCTGTGAAAATGTGCGACGTCACATAACTAGTGTGGGAATTTCAATGTGGTGTCGCCACCCGTCTATTTAATCTGGACGTTTTTCCACATCAGACACGATGCGACGTTTTTGCTATCGTGAGAGGGTAGTTCAAATTGTTCTTCACAAAACCCCTCGTCAACACACGCAAGGAAACAAAATTGGCGTCTTGGGCATGTTTGCGTTGAAAGTTACTAAATCTGGAGCAAATCAAGTTGTGGGTTCAGTGAAAGTGCATTTGTAAATCCATGTGTAAAATACACTCCATGATGAAGTGGATGATACCATATAAGAACTGAAAATAATAAAGAATTGGATTTATAAAATTCTTTTTCTACACATTTCAGGAAATGTTAGCCTCCCTAGACGATATGGCCAACATGAAAAAGAGGCACTTTCATCTTTCTAGGCTGAATCAACTTGGGAATGTGCAATGAAAAGCACAGATGTAAATAGTCAAACTGTGTTCAACGACTACACTGAAGACATTGAGCAAAAAAAAAACAAGCACAGGATAAAAATATCGAGAACAGGACAGACCCTCTTCCTGCACTGTTTTTTGCCTCAGTAACTCAATGCTGGACCAACCGGTCTTACAGCCATTGCCCATGAGTTCGATATCTTTACATCCCATCAACATACCTGTTCCAGTAACTTCCTTAACTTTCCCATAAAACAAAATTGGTGCCTCATTTTCAATTTCTTTGTGTTGCCCATGCAAGCTCTGGAATGCCAGAGGGGATTAAATAGATGCACATAAATTCACAATGCTGGCATGCATAATGCACAAGAGGACTCGCTTTGCATGAAACGTGCACAACAAAAACTTGCTTTTGCTATAATGTGGGCAAGTCTACAGTATGATACCGGTATTTCTAACCATGCAGCAGATGGCAATACGTAACTATTGCAACATTAATTTTGAACATCTGAAAGCTGCCAGTATGTGCCCACAGCATTTGTTTTTCACCAAGTGTGGCTCATGTCTACCAGGGTTGAGTATTCAACTTGCAAAATTTCTTTTTGTCTGACAGTAGGGGGAAAACAAAGCATCCGATGGCCATGTGTATTGAAGGAACTACTCTGCATAGGCATGGGCAGGATTTTCCAAATGGAGGGGCAAAGTTTCACCGTGGCACAGCTTCCTCCCCTTGCCTCTTCGAACACTCCCACGGAGGCATCTTACATACAGAACACAGGGCTAAGATGAGGCACTAGAGGTATATATATCATTACAGGAAAACATACATTTAGAAATATAGGGAGAGACAATGGCTGAGACACAGGTGGGCTGGCACACTCCCAGACCAGGATCTCTACTACCTTGTGCCAGGAACCCATTATTGCCTTGTTACAATAGATTTTTCTTAACAAAGGGGAAAAAAAAAATACAGCCACTCTTTTGTAACAAAAAGCCACAAGAAAATCCGTATAGAATTTTCAGACAGGAGAGCTTCTCAGTTCCCTTCTGTCACCTTGCGGGTTTTTGCAGAACTCATTTGCAATAGATTTTTTTGCCACCCTGTTACATGCAGGTGGTGAGAGTGAATGTGACTGGGGGCAAGACACAGGTTCAGTGTGCTGAGGAAATCATGGAGGAGCATGCCAAGTGCAGCTGCAAATGCCCTGTCAAAAAACACCACTGCAGCCCAAACCAGGTGACCACACAAACTGCATTTTCCAAGGCGGCCATTAGAAGGGTGCCCACATGCCTATGGGTCCCAGTGGCAAGACATTCTAAAAAAAGGTGTTGCAAAGAAAAATTGCTTTTCAAAGCGATGAATATTGAAACTCTTCCTCATGCAAACAGACTGTTAAGTGTTGAAGAACACACTAGTATTTTTGAATAAGGTAAGTAACTATAATTCTCGAACAGAAATATTTTTTCACTGGCTCTAACATTTCATGGTGTTCATTCAAGCAATGCTGTACACTCAAATATTAATTTAACGAAACCGGATATAACAAACTATTGGTTATAATACAGTAAATGTAGAATAGCTCTGTTACACTGTGCTACAAATATATGTTTATAACAAATTTGCGGATATAACAAAGTATTTTTGTGGTAAGTGGCGACTTTGTGGTAATGAGGTTTGAGTGTACTGCAATGACTCTGCATTGTATGGGTGCTCCTAGTGTCTTAGCACACCTTGAAACATTGCACTTCCCCAATTTTCCCAGGTGTACAAGGCATTGGAATGCGCATGCATCTGTCCAGACCTACAAAAGCAGCACCAGTGCGAAGCAATGGATCGAACTTGGGACCCAGAGCAGTGCACGTGTGCTTGCCAGGGAGGCGGGCAGGACTGCTCCACGGGTTACCGCTTCAGCAAACAAGAGTGCAGGTATAAGTGTATCATGCTTTGAATGGGCTCATGAACCAACTTTGATATATATTTTATATCATATCAAGTAAGCATGCGCACTAAGTTCAGAATGCCGTCACGATCAAGAGTAGCAAGTGCGGCAGCCTTATGCGCAGTGCGTGCACTACGAAATAATAAGAATAATCTCGTTCTTCTCACTGGGCCTTTCGGTATTGCAAGTGTTGGTTGCGACATCACCATGAGAACCTGGTTATGCAAGCAGCAGTAAGAACCTGCTTGCCTGCCCGCGACGGCTAAGCGCACTCCCAGCTTATCGAGTTCTCGCACAATGAGGAGGAATACTCGGACAGGAAAAGACCAACAAGAGGAGCGTAACGAAGGACAGAGCAAAATAAGCAAAGGGCCACGTGAAGAATACGAAGTGCGGGCGACTCCACTATTATGGCACCATTTCAAAAAATTATCACGGCTATCTGTGCTTGTCGCAGACACAATTGCAACACCAGAATTAAAATTTGACTTCTGGGTGGTTTAGGGGCTTTTTGAATGTCGGAAGGTTTCAGAGCTCTGAAGCGAATACTGCACTTTAAGGAGAATAGATGCAGGGGCATCTCTCCCTAGTGAAAATGTTCACTAATGAGAGATACATACAATAACGAGGAAGCAATTGAGGAAAATCTGAAGAGCTGATGATTGTAAAGTTTTCTCATTGATAGCCTTTAAACAGCACTTTAACAGGTCACACATGCAGTTGACAGTCAGAAGATGTGACAGCACGTCCCATGACATCATGGCTTTGGAGCTTTTCGAGTACACTGTGGGTATCACCTGATATCGGAGGTCATGCCAAGGATTTCACTGGTTCTCGAATTTCTAAATTGTACACTGTTTCTTACCAAGTGGTTGTGGTTTTTCTTTTTTCCAGTTCGTGAAATCAAAAAGTCTCATTAAGAATAGCTTCTGCTGACACGATAACTTGCATTTTTTATGTAAAATGTTGCGTAGATGCCAATATATACATCATCTGACAGTTTACTTTTTATACTATCCTGAATTCTGGCTGTACCTGAATTCTGACAGCCAAAGATCAGAGTGCTCATTTTGCTTCTGTGAAAATAGTTTATTATGAACAAATATTCACTGTTTGTTTCTGTTGCTTCTTTTCAGATGCATTCCTGTTGAAGAGCACAATTTTTAGTTCAAGATTTCTTCCCCAGATAATTCCGTACTAATGCTTCTAGTACTGCTGCTCAAAGAAACACACAGTGCTTTACAATAAAAGCTGTGACAGTGCCTGGCTAGAATTGAAATGTTCGCAATGAAACAGTAGAGTCCTTGTCTGAGTGCACTATGTACACTATGCTATGTAAAAATTACACTTATCTGCACAGGTAACAAAGCTCACATTGATTGCTCTATCTGCAAAGAGAAGAGAAAAAAATTTGAAAAAGGTTCACCCATAACACAATACTTTTTGAGCAGTTCTGAAAGCGCATCAACGTAAAAACCAGACTTTTGTACATAACATTGAACGAAGTGTTTTCATCAAGTGCTAATTAAAAAAAACATGCACAAATGGTTAGTGAGCAACCACCACCAGCCACAACTTTGAGACTTGACTTTGTGTCAACTTTGCGACTTCACATGTTCAAACGAAATCAGCTAGTTTAGTGTGAACTGAAATTGAACTTGAAAGTGCACAGTTCACTTCAAAGGCTTTTAAGTCCTTGAATATGCCATTTCGTCATTACAAGTGTTCCAAAGTTTGATGATCCCCGATCTGGCGTAGCCTTTCAACCAGCCATATTTAAATTAAGAGACACCTGTACAGTTTATTCATTTCCAAGATTATGGTGTAAAGCAAATAGAAAAAAATGTATGAATAAATGTATAAAAATACAGTGAGACTAGTTACAGTATATACATGCCTTGCATATGAGTATCTAGACAATGCCCTCCCTTACAATCTCGTCTTCGGACTATCCTGCTTGACTTTGTTATTTGCCCCCTCTTCTGGCACCTTGTCCTGTGACTTTGGTTGTTGCGGCCTGCAAAAAAAAGCACGGATATTTAACACAGCACTTATTTCACGCTGTGTTCAATGGACACTTCTTTGAGCAGTACATTTCTCCCACAATGATAAATCGAACCTGTGGGAGGCGGTAAGCGCTGCTGGTAGAGCTGCTTTATCTTTATGTTTCATGCAAAGAGACGTGAGGACACAGAGCTTCAATATATTCTTTCGTGTTTTTTCGATACCCAGTGCTTATGCCGAATATATGAGGTACCAACTTAGGGGCCCTGAAAATCGAGAGAATTACAAAACTATAGACGGGGGACACGATGAGAGAGAGAAAAAAAAGGCACATGTTCATTTTCTTTTTTGCTTCCCAGGGCCACAGATGATTACAGTAAAGCCTTTAGATGCTTAGATTAACAGAAAGCTGAGCTATAGTTGGTTAGTTGTTAGTCGGCACTTGTGTTGTCTTCATTTCTTGTGTCCGTGAGTGCACGCCTGGTCATTTAAAAGCTGGCAGTCATGCTGCCACTTGTAATTGTAATGCATGTGTCAACAACTTAATTCTTGAGGAAGGACTTTTGCTTACAGAACACCATGCATGAAAATTTGCTGCTTTACCTGTCGTTCAAATGCAAAAACAGTTAACATCATCTACATACCCTGTCAGGAGTACTACAAGGGTTCTCTACTGTATACTATATGTATTTTTTAACGGAGGTTTCTTGCCTTGCCCCTCTTCATAAGTAGACCTCACTGTATGTCCTACAGTTGTTTTTCCCTTAACCACACTTGTATCTTTGTCCAGTAAGTTGCTCGGCAGTATAAAATGCATCTGAAAACTTTGCGATCACTCTACACTCACCCAACAAATTGTTCTCCTTCCATCACGCTGTCCGGCAGCTGAGCTCCTCGGGTCTCGGGCAGCAAGAGCACGGTAAGGCCACTTGTGATGCAGATGGCGCCGTAAACACCGAACGGCACATTCTCGTGCGTAGCATGGCCCTGCACATCACACAAAACAAAAACATTGTCAGCTGTCGCAGGTAAGCAGTCGAATCGCTCTGAAGAGGGGATTATTGTAAACTCTGAGAAAATGGAAATCCCCTAAATGAAACAACTGCCTCAAATGCGATTGGTTTCGTACATGAATACTGCAACCCTGTTCATTCTTCACTGAAGGACTTCTAAATAGGAAATGATTTTTGGTCCTTTGTGTTTCGTTTAGCGAGAGTATACGGTACTCACTGGGTGAACTTGCACCCACCGAAGGAATGCTCTAAGTAACATTCGTACAACAATAATAGTGGTGAGTACAATTTTCAGACATCAATAATCTCATTGTTAGCAAGAGGAACGCTTTATAAACGCATTGTAGAATTATCCAGTTATCGCTGGTGCTTAGGTTAATTATAGAATAAGCTTAACTACTGGCATCATTCGATGTCTTAACAGGGCTGTCTGAAATGATTGTGATGTTCTCCTAATGTTCTGGCGTGGCCTACACAGACCAGTGGTAACACATGCAACAACTTTTGTAGGTGAGGCCAGTTCACATGAAGATAAATAAAATGAAATTTTGATGCTCAGGCAGAAATCAGGCAGACACTTGGCATGGGGACAGCATTTAACCTAGCGTCACTTTCTGTATTCCATCAGCTTGCGACACATTTTGGTATTGATCTTGTTGCTATATCTAACATTAATTCTAAATGTTTTTATTAGCAAAAAAAAAGAAAGGCAAACTATGCCACCACTTGTTTGTAACATATGGATTTATCACAATGCAAAGCCATTTTAGTTGCCGAAAAGTTCATCCTGGTCCGAGCATTGAACCCGGGACCAACGCCTTTCCGGGGCAATCGCTCTACCAATTGAGTTAACCAGGAATCAAACAATAGGCAGCGCGAGAGTGAATTTATCGACAATCCAAAGGACATAGACACAAGTTATACAACTGTGTTCTGCGGAGAGACGCAAAATTGCAAAAGAGTAAAGAAAGAAAAACGAGACAGCCACTCGTTTATGGCACAAAGCCACAAGGAAATCTATACAAATTTCTCGGAAAGAAAAAAACTATGCCACCACTTGTTTGTAACTCGAAGCCACAAGGAAATACATATGGATTTATCACAATGCAAAAGCCATTTTAGTTGCCGAAAAGTTCGTCCTGGTCTGAGCATTGAACCCGGGACCAACGCCTTTCCGGGGCAATCACTCTACCAATTGAGTTAACCAGGAATCAAACAATAGGCAGCGCGAGAGTGAATTTATCGACAATCCAAAGGACATAGACACAAGTTATACAACTGTGTTCTGCGGAGAGCCACAAAATTGCAAAAGAGTAAAGAAAGAACAACGAGACAGCCACCCGTTTGTGGCACAAAGTCACAAGGAAATCTATACAAATTTCTCGGAAAGAAAAGATTTTTCTTTTTGAGAAATCCACATGAATTTCCTTGTGCCTCCAGGCCACAAACAGGTGGCTGTGTAATTTCACTTTCCTAACCCTTCCGCTACTTAGCGGGTTTGCGCAGAGCTCATTTGCACTAAAAAAGAAATAAGTTTACAGATTTGAGCCCACAAATATTGCACTTGCAAAAAACGGAATTAGTTACACATATTGGCCAATTCAACATACAACTGTAAATAAAATTATTGTATTTTCGAAGCGAATTGCAGCGAGCGAGTTCTCTTCATGGCACTGAATAGCAATGATGCAAGAAAAGTGCCTCCTTCATGGCAATATGCTTTTTCTTTAATTTTGTATTTTTCCAAAGTTTGTAGTTGGAAATGTGGATAACATGCAGGGGTGGGATGTGATAAAATACTCACACAATGTGACTTCAAATTACGCGTGCTAGCAAATACTTGTGCCTTCTAGATGATTTGCGACGCACGAGCCTGCGGGACCCAGCTGCGCTCGAACCGTGTTGGAAAAAAGAAGAACGTAGAAAAAGAGGCAGAAGTGAATCCTCGAAACAATCTAGCTGTGTTATTATTCTCGGGCACAAGTTCGCCCTGCCTACGTTAGCCTATTAAAAGAGTTCATTGAAGAGTGCGTTACAAATCTGGTGGAAGTGCTGGGTGTGATGCCAAGCCCCTCTCGAGTGACGGAGCACAGTCCAGAACCACAGCGATTTCGACCCAACGAGCTGACGCCTGTTCATCAGCACTGCAGTCGATGCCTACGTGGTGAGGGTCCTGAATTTTCACCTTTATCGACTTCCCTTGAAACATCAACGGCTGTGAACGGATACGCAACCGACATGACAGCTCAGGTCATTCCAGCCAACATTGTAGTAAACCAGCCAATGCTACCAAAGCCTTTCCACGGCGAAAGCTACGAGGACGCAGAGGACTTGCTTGAGCACTTTGAATGTGTCGCAAAGGCTAACGAATATGTGGAAGACCGCAAACTTGGAAGTGTTTACTTCGCACTGGAAGATAGCGCACGAACGTGGTATGAAAACCACGAAGCTACCTTCCGGTCATGGAATGATTTCCGACGGGAGCTGCTCGCTGCTTTCCCGAACACAGACCGCAAAGAGAGAGCTGAAGCTGCGCTCCAGACAAGAAATCAGCGGAATAACGAAACTGTCGCCATGTATCTGGAAGACATGTCTCGCTTATTCCGCCGAGCGGATTCAAATATGAGCGAAGACAGAAAGCTGCGCCATCTGATGCGAGGCGTGAAGCAAGAACTGTTTGCCGGACTAATTCGAAGCCCGCGGCGCACCGTTGCCGAGTTTCGTTCCGAGGCGACTACAATGAAAAGGACGCTACAACAGCGAGCAAGGTTATACAACCGGGATGCGATCGTCACTTCCTTAAACATGTTGCCACCAGTCTTCGGTAACGGCATGGAAGCACTACGCGAGCTGGTGCAGTCTGTTGTGCGAGAAGAGCTGCAGAAGCAGCTTCTTGACCAGAACGCTCCAATGCTTTCGTCTCTGGCCGATGTGATCCGTGAGGAGGTCAGGCAGGTGGTACGCGAACCTTCGAGCAACGCACAGCCAGGGCCGCCACTACAACAGAAGACGAGAATGACGTATGCTGATGTGCTACTACGAGGACCTCCAGGACGTGCGGACGTCGCGGCGGCTCTTCAAAATTGAAGAGCCGCCGCGACGTCCCTGAACGTCCCTTCAAAATTGAACGTCCCTTCAAAATTGAAGAATACTTGTCAGGTCGTCAAACCTCAAGTGGCTTCCAACGACACCAACCTCGCGCAACGACAACATGGAGGTATAGATCGCCTAGCCCCCAACCTTCGGCAAGCTCCCCAAGGTCTCGTTCCCCAAGCCCGCGTCGGGAAAACTAGAGTCAGCGACCTGTGGAGGCAAGGCCGCTGTCGACGCTAATGCAGAAAAACCTCCATTGCTGACTCTGAACGACTACCGATTCAGAAACCGGTGCTTCGATAGTAACGTTGCTTCTGATTTACGTGTGTTCGTTGACGGCTACGAAGTCATCGGACTGGTAGATACCGGCGCAGATTATTCAGTGATGAGTAGAGGACTTTCTGAAATACTAAAGAAAGTGCTGACTCCTTGGAAGGGACCACAAGTTCGCACAGCAGGAGGGCACCTCATCGACCCTACTGGAATATGCACAGCAAGAATCGGAATATGGGGTTTCACGTACGTCGCCAGTTTTATTGTGCTGCAGAAATGCTCAAGAGACTTGATTATCGGCATGGATTTTTTACGAGCTAATGGTGCTGTAATTAACTTGCGAGAATATTCCATCTCATTCTCGACTAAGCACGCGATTACTACCTTCGAAACGGAAGAAAACGTATATGACCTTTGTATTGCAGATGATGGCATCATGGTGCCGCCAAGATCGAGCATATCTGTCGCAGTAACCAACAAAGCATTCAGTGAATTCGAAGGATTTGCTGACAACAACACTGCCTTACTACTCCAAAAAGGGATCTGCATGGCACGAGGCCTTGTTAAGTTACATGACGGATGTGCAAATGTTCTACTCACAAACTTTGGAAATGAGGTGCAGCACGTTGCAAAAGGAACCGTCATCGCCAGTCTGAATGATTTCGTCCAGGTTACGGAGCTGCGCATTTTCAAAACCAATGAGTGTTTTCGAAGACGTGGAGTCTGTCCTTGCAGCCATCGACATAGAGCCAGGCCTACTACCAAGCGAAAAAGAGCAAATAGAGGGTCTTTTAAGGGAATTCGCCGAATGTTTCTCGTTGTCATCTAAGATTCAACGCACTCCTATCGCCAAACATCGCATCATTGTCGATGAGTCAGTGAGGCCAATACACCAGCATCCCTACCGAGTGTCACCGAGAGAAAGAGAAGCTATTGGTAATCAGGTTAAAGAAATGCTCATAGACGATGTAGTCCAGCCTTCATCAAGTCCATGGGCGTCACCTGTTGTTCTTGTAAAGAAAAAAGACCAAACCTTACGTTTATGCGTTGATTATCGGAAGCTGAATGCCGTCACCAAACGGGATGTTCATCCTCTGCCAAGAATTGATGACACTCTGGATAGGCTGCGAAATGCCAGGTATTTTTCCTCATTGGATCTTAAAAGTGAATATTGGCAGATAGAAGTTGATGAAAGAGATCGCGAAAAGACAGCGTTTGGGACACCGGATGGTTTATACGAGTTCAAGGTACTCCCTTTTGGCCTTTGTTCAGCACCCGCCACATTCCAACGGATGATGGACACAGTGCTTTGTGGTCTTAAATGGCAGTCATGCCTGGTTTATCTCGACGATGTTGTAGTTTTCTCTGCTACCTTTGAGCAACATTTGGAAAGGCTCCGGGCCGTGCTCACTGCGATCAAATCAGCGGACTTGACGATAAAACTGCAGAAATGTCATTTCAGCTTCCGTGAGCTCCTTTTTCTCGGCCATGTCATCAGTGCAGAAGGCGTCTGCCCAGACCCTGCAAAAACTGAGGCCGTAGCAAGATTTCCGAAGCCAACAGACAAAAAGGCTGTTAGGCGATTTTTAGGTCTCTGGGCCTATTATCGACGGTTCGTTAAAAATTTTTCACGAATTGCTGAACCACTGACGCGGCTGACAAAAGAGGAAATGCCTTTCGTATGGCTTGCCGAACAAGAGGATGCCTTCAATGAACTACGAAAGTGCCTTCAAAGCCATCCTGTTCTGGCGCATTTTGACGAGGAAGCGGAAACCGATATCCACACGGATGCAATCAATTTAGGTCTTGGGGCCGTGCTCATCCAATGGCAAAACGGACAAGAACGAGTCGTTGCGTATGCCAGTCGCACTCTTTCGAAAGCTGAGGTGAACTACTCAGCGACCGAGAAAGAATGCCTTGCCGTGGTATGGGCTATTAGCAAGTGTCGACCATATTTATATGGTAGGCCTTTTCGAGCTATAAGCTACCATCATTCGCTATGCTGGCTGGCTAATCTCAAGGACCCATGTGGTCGGCTTGCACGATGGAGCTTGCGATTACAGGAGTATGATGTCACGCTTGTGTACAAGTCAGGTCGCAAGCACAGTGATGCGGACTTCTTGTCACGTGCTCCGATTCAACCTGCTGCTTCTGCTTCCACCGATGATGGTGAAGATTTTATTTTTTTGGGAGCTGTGACACCATCAGAGATGGCACAACAGCAGCGATCCGACGCCGAGATACTCCTCTTGATCAAGTACCTACAAGGACAGTCTGTCGATGTTCCACGACCTTTTGTCCGCGGCTTGTCAGCGTTCGTCCTACGAAACAACATCCTGTATAAGAGGAACTTTGACAACAATACAGCGACATTCCTGCTTGTCGTCCCTTCACCTCTGCGACCAGAGATTTTGGAGGCTTGCCACGACGATCCATCAGCCGGACACTTAGGAGTAAGCAAAACATTAGCACACATCCACACTAAATACTACTGGCCGAAGTTGCTTAGCTCTGTACGACACTATGTCAGAACCTGCCGGGACTGCCAAAGACGTAAAACGCTACCGCTAAAACCAGCAGGTCTCCTTCAACCGATAGAACCACCAGAAGCCCCATTCACACAAGTGGGAATGGACTTACTGGGCCCATTTCCTACGTCGTCATCAGGAAAACGGTGGATAATAGTTGCGACCGACTATTTAACCAGATATGCCGAGACAGCGACTCTTGTTAAAGGATCAGCCGTTGAAGTAGCCGAATTCTTTGTCTCCAACATCGTACTGCGGCACAGAGCTCCAAAAGCGTTGATCACGGACCGAGGGACTGCATTTACGGCCGACCTGGTGAAATGTATTATGAAATTGATGCACACCAGTCATAGGAAAACGACGGTATATCCTCCTCAAGCAAATGGTCTTACGGAACGACTGAACAGAACGCTGGCTGATATGTTGTCAATGAACGTTGATATAGAACACCGTACTTGGGATAAAATATTACCCTATGCAACATTCGCCTATAACACTGCGATGCAAGAGACAACACGGACGGTAACGACACCTTTAGATGCATTGTTACCTATTGACGAGACGCCCGAGAATTACTATGACGTTCACGACTACATACAAAGAGCAGAAGAAGCCAGACAGCTGGCACGATATCGCATTCTCCAACAGCAGAAAACCGACACGCATCGATACAATCTGCGAAGAAGAGACGTCCAGTATGCACCAGGAGACAGAGTATGGGTGTGGATTCCTGTACGAATATGTGGCCTGTCAGAAAAACTGCTTCGCCGCTATTTCGGTCGGTACAGAGTGCTCCGCCACGTCGGCTCGCTCAACTACGAAGTTATGCCAGAGGGACAGGATGGTTCATCCCGACGGCGGCATCGCACGGAAACTGTGCATGTCGTCAGGATGAAACCATATCACGACAGGCAATGAAAACCGAAGACACAACATTCTTTCACGTTAACGACATCCCCGACGAGAATTTGTGAATGACTGCCATGCAACCAGCTCGACACAAGCATCGGGACGATGCACTCTGGAAAGAGGGGCAATGACACAATGCGACTTCAAATTACGCGCGCTAGTAAATACTTGTGCCTTCTAGATGATTTGCAACGCACGAGCCTGCGGGACCCAGCTGCGCGCGAACCGTGTTGGGAAAAAAAGAAGAACGTAGAAAAAGAGGCAGAAGTGAATCCTCGAAACAATCTAGCTGTGTTATTATTCTCGGGCACAAGTTCGCCCTGCCTACATTAGCCTATTAAAAGAGTTCATTGAAGAGTGCGTTACAACACGGTAAAGACGTAAGTAGAGCCTCGAGATCTTCATATGCAGCTGGGTGTACTCGTCGGATGCAAGCTAGGACAGGATATATGCCATCAAATACAATAGAGACGTAAATAGCGACACAAAATCTTCAAGCATAGCGTGAATGCTCAGTGAACACCGAAAACGTGTACTCTGCCTTGGCCCTAAGATCAGCCCTGTTTTTAAATATTGTACTCAATGTTTGTCTTGGGATAGTGTACACAGTGGCAGCGTCAAACTTCTTTTTTCTACGTTCGACTGTATTGATTATTGGCAGCCTTGCAGAGAATAGTAGGTTCTTCTGTTTTACGACATCCATTGTGTTAACAGAACAAGCAAAGAAGTGAACGGATACCCCGCACAATGGACTGGTGGAACAATGACAAAGAATCATGGGAGAAAACACACGACAGCAGGCGGTACTTTCCACTTGATTCGCGGAGCACCCTTCTAATCCTACGACTCACTCTCTGAAACGCATGTGAAAAAGTCCCCTCCTCCATGAAGAAAAGCCAACTTTTTGGGGCATTTGAACATTGCATGATGTTTGATATATCAAGTGTTCTGGCTATTTCAATGTAGCCAACATTTTGTAATGCACTCACGTTAAGGCATTGCATTCGATACAGAAGTGTTAACTATAATATTGGAAAGGATATAGAAAATTTTCAAGTTTTTTTTTTTGCACCACAAGAAAGGTAAAGTCCTCAAGAGCCTAGAAAATGTATGTGAGAGTGCATCCTATAAATTATGTTTTCAGAAGCTAGTTTTGGTTTTTACTGTACCCTGACGTCAAAAGACAGTACGAGCTTTTTTTCGCCATTTGTTCATACTAGATAGTGTTTCCACGCTTCACTGAGTGGCTCCGTGGCCGACGTACGAGCGGCCATTATGTGCGTTTTGTTTCCCAAATGTAATCACAACTAGCCATACCAGTGCGTGAAGTCACCATAACTAATACTGTAGCCTGACGTCTTGCTAGGGTCTTCAATACCAGAATAGACTATTGTCACTAGTGTCTTCATTGTTGACTTCAATATCAAAATGAAGTATCTTATCAGCAGTTGTTGAGCTTGAAGCTTGCTCAGAGTGGCCTCTGTATACAGGAGATCTCTGTGACAGAGTAAACTCGGCTTTTAAAATCAATGTCAGTATACCTTTAGGTTGGTTTCAGTATGCAATAAATGTTACTGATGTTCCTCTCACCAGCTCCTTTACGAAAGGGGCGATGATGGCACCGAATCGAGCGATGGTAGAGCTCGAGCCGACCCCAACATTGCGCACTACAGTGGGGTAGATCTCGGCCGAGTAGACGTACAGGATGCCGTAGGAGGCCGTGATCAGAAACTTGCCGAACATGGCAAACGTTATCTTCACCCAGAGGGTCTCTGCAAACATGCAAGAGGACGCAAGATTAGAGCCTCAAGTGAGGTTTTTTTCACTTATATAACCAAGGACCATGGTGACAAATTACTGCATGCAAAGTAGTTAAGCCCTTTCAACAAGCCAAAAGTACGCATTAATATCCCTTGAGAGTTGCAAGTCACTGCATGCATGACCAAGAGTTTTAGCAAGACTTCTAAACAACTCACCGAAGTAATCCAAAGCATTTTTTTGGTATTAGATACCTTTCATGCAGCCAAATATGATATAATGTAGAACAGCTGCTTTCTACATGGAAAGGACAACAATGATGTACTAAAATTACCAAAACATACCGGATTGCATATAATAAGTAAGGGCATTTTGTTGATGAAACAAAAAGCCCTAAAAAACAGAGGTGAATAATGTTGAAACATGTGTTTATCACACAAGGACAGCAAAACCTCTTCGCTATGTATCAAAATTGAAATTAAGATACAAGATATATCATTAATGTTGAATGAAAACCAGCAGCATATAACATGCTTGTTGGAGAAAATTCCCATTTTGTTAGCAGCAAAAGGTAATACTGTTACAATGAGAGCTACCGGAGCATGAAAGTAACCTCTTTAAAGTTATACCTTCAATCTATACGCGATTTGCTACTCTTGCTGCTAGTCTGGTAGAATCATCATTTTGATGTTGCTGTATAAACAGCAATTAAAATGTCAAACACGAATGAATGATACGAAAGAAGAGTTTTGCAGGCTCGCTTCTTTGTTTGCAGGAACGATAAAGCCAAGGAGAGTGTAAGGGATATACTAATAGAGCTATTTTAAGTGCATCATACATCATAGTAATTGGGATATTGATGTGACGAAAGTAACGTGAATTAAAGCAGACTGTGTTGCTGGGGGGGGGGGGGGGGGTGCAGACCTGCAACTTTCAGATCAAGCTCCTGATGCTCTTAGTATCAGAGCTGCAGCTGCAAACATTGATTGATTGATTGATTGATTGGTAGCCCCTTTATCCTGGTGCAATTCATCATGGAGGATCGGCCATGAAACGAGTGGTGCCTTGCTACATAAAAGATTTCGTTCATAATTTTAAAATGATAAGTAATACCATTTTTAAATGATGAGTAATAGTTTTGAAACCATGTGTTAGATTATTCCACAATAAAAAAGACTAACGTTTTTAATGAATATATTTTATTTAGATAACCTTTAAATGAAATTAATTTTATTAAATAAAAAGATGACTAATTTCTTGAAAAATATTTTTGAATTCGATACCTTAGCATTCAATTTGTCTTGTCTCTAGCAGAAAATCGCCGACGACCTCGGCTCCTTGTCCACTTAGTGAGCATGCAAACACCGGGAGCGCTAGCGCCGCATGCGGCAATGACAGCGTGTGCGAAACACACTCATTTCGCCTGTTGGTATCACATGATTAGCTGGCAAAAACACAGTGGGCACCACACTCACTGTTATGGCTGCAAATGGCACTAACTAACACCCGCAGGGTTTGTATGCACCTAGTAATTGCTGCACAGAGTACACAAAAGGACGACTGCCGTCGTAGTTCATTCGAAAGAGCATTGGGTGCGTAATTCAAAGGTTTGCAGGTTCGGTCCCGGCCAGCGGCAAGTTGTCTTTTTTTGGCTAATTCTTTTCATGTATATAACACAATTACTACGATACACTTAGTGTACAATTAACGTCCCTTGCACAGCAGCAAACCGTGTAGTTTGAAAGTGCAACTTTCAATGGGTTACCTTCGTGCTCCAGGTAGATTTCATTGTAAGAGTTACTTTCCACTGGTAACGAAAGAAGAATCTTTTTCGATAGGCTCATTTATATATAAACCCAACCAAATGGATTGAACGGATAATTAGGCCAGGGAAAGCACAGTGGTCATCAATCGTTGCCTTCAACTGTAGTTTACAAATTGTGATGTAAATTGCAATGAACAGCAATAGATGAAAAATCATTCCTTCCGTCCATGAGACCTCAACCCACAACTTTCCATTTACCTATGCATCCAATGGTCTATCAATTGAGGTACGACGGAACATGTCTATCACTGGTTCCAAACCAACAGAGGGGATTACTCACCTCCCGAGAAGAAGATGGTGACAATGCAGGACGTTCCCGCCAACAGCATGCATCCGCTCTGCGACCAGCGCCGTCCCATCTTCTGGATTACCCATATGGAGATGGCGTAGGCTGGAAACTCCACAGCGCCAGCGATGGCAAAGTTGAGGTATGGGTTGCCTCCCAGGTCATTGGTATTGAGTGACATGGCATAGTAGGTGAATGAATTGACAAACCTGTGCGTGCGGAACAAGAACGTTCATCACATACAATCGAGGTAGTGTCCTCAGGAACACGAAGAGTTAACCCTTCAACTGATAACTTGAGCAGCAGCTGTACGGGCATGGCATTCAAACACAGCCACCAAGAAGGCAACAACGACTGACTGTGGAAAGGACAATGCACGACTGTTTAAACAGACCCTAGACCAGTTTGAGCTCATAGATGAGAGAGAGTGGTTTGCTTCTCGCCTTCACGTCCATTTATACAAGTGCTATATTCTCCTTGCCACTTACTACTTCATAAAGTACCTGGACAACATAAAATGTGTCCAGCATATGTGGACAGCATAAAATATTTATCAACCAAATAAGAGCTCATTTCCTCATGATGTCACGTGAACAAATTTCTGGCATCAAGAATTGCACTGAAAAGACGCGAAACAAGAACAGCAGGCACTTTCGTTGTATTTCCATAGCTTGTTAAGGGGCCTTTAAGGGCGCTTTCCTTGGTGTCTTGCTGGACAGTAACCTATAAAGAAGAGACTGAAGTGGCCTTTCTCTTGTTTGTTTATTAAAATCAAATGTGGCTGCAGAGTAATTTTTTTAGTAATGTGTTACCCAGCCACGCAGAGGTCAGTCAGAGGTGTTTTCCTTTATATTAGCCAGGCCAAAGCCTTTTTTTTAGCTTTGCCTGCTGAAGTCTTGCTGCTCTCATTAAATCTTTTAGCATTGTGCACTTCAGTTGTGGCATTTAAACATGTAGCTCGGTGCTTTCAGTACCTTTTATAACCAATGGGTCTCATGTTTATTGCAACCTTTGCGCACATTCTCAACAAAAGTAAAACTGCACTTATATCACTTAAATTTATCCTATAGTTTAATTACAATTTACTGGAATAAAAAAAACGTCACAGTTTCGCCACAAGGGTGAAGCGATGAATGCAATAAGAACAACTTGGAATGTAACCTTGAGAATGACAAGCAGATCTAAACGTGCAGCGCGCTGCTCACGCACAAATGACACATGAAAATAACATACACAGCTACAAATGACGCATGAAATAACATACAAATGACGCATGAAAATTATCTTACAAAATCACCTTACACGTTTTATTGAACTTTCACGTTTTTGTGTTAACACTTAAATTGGCATGATTGCTTGTGTGGATTTCTTTTTTGTTTTTTACAAACTCAGTGTGGTGCGGACACAGTTCTACGCAGTGTGGACTCATTTCTGTGTGGTGTGGACACTCAGTGTGGAAATACGTGAACTCATTGTGTAAGTGTTGTGCTATGTACATATGATACGAAATGAGCCTTGTGTTTGCTACTGAATGTGCGGTGTTGACTTTTGTGCAAGAGGAGTAGCCGGCGCCACGCATTGGCACCAACCTCTCCTTACATACATTTAATTAAAAAAAACATACACAGCATGAGAGCGAACTGACAACATTTACCGCTCGACACTTTACGCGCCGTTTAAAAACACCACACACGAAACGTAATCACAAGTACAGATGAGAGCAAACTAACAAGTGTCCCAGTTGTTATACTTCGCTGTGTATGAAAAGTACGCCCTTTTCGCAAACGGGGCCGGTGCAGCGAGCGAAGTGACCTTTGTGGGCCCGGCAACTAACGCAATAGTTCCGGTGAATATATATATATATATATATATATATATATATATATATATATATATATATATATATATATATATATACATACATATATATATATACATGCGTGTACATCTATGGTGAATGAAGGCAGCGACGGCAACAGCAAAAAAACCAGCCGGAACTGCCCACATAATTGCTATTGCAACAAAAACTTGTAACTTGCAAGCTTGCATTAAAAACTTGTAGATAAAAGGTTTAAGAGATGAGCAGGAGCTGTACAAAACAAGCTGATGTCTTTTTGTTGACTGAAAATTCAGCCTGGTCCTGGGATTAAATCTGGGAGTGACACATTTCCCACCTAACCAGAGTGAGCTCATGTGGTAGAGCAACTGTCCCACAAAGGCAATGGTTCTGAATTTGATCCCACAACCAAGACAAATTTTCCTTCAGCTAGTAAAAGGCTTTCCTTTCTGAGAAACCCGTATGAATTTCCTTTTGGCTTCATGCTAGAAAGATGTGGTTGTCAATCATTCCTGTCATAATCCTTTCATAATTCTGCAGAAGGCATTCGCAAAAGTAATCTCACCAGCAGGCATAGAGAATGAGTGTGCGCCTTCTGAGCACAGGCGTCTTGAGCAGGTCGAATACCGTTGCTTTACCAAACACATGCTTTGGCTCCTCCTGCGTGGTCAGATGGGCAAAGCGCTGTCCAGTCAAAACTACCGAGGAGTACATAAAGTAGCCAACACAGCAAGTTAAACAGCATCCTTAAAAGCACAAAGTGATTCAGTTTACGAGTAGGCCGGCTCATGTAAGAGCCCGCTACGGGAGGTGGCAAGGTGGGCGTCCTTGAATTTGTTGGCTCACAGCTTGCTGTTGTGAACTTTTTCAGAGATCAAACACTGGCATGTCCTGTGCGGGAAGCTCCCAAAGTACCTTTTCTAAATTAACTACAGCCGAAAGAGCTGCAATTCCTTAATGGCTACATTGACAGAAGTACTTTTGTTTTGAAGGGAAGGCTTGTCTTTATGTGTCCATAAGAGGGTGAATGCTAGTGCGGTCAAAGAAATCTTGGCTATCGTAGTTTCTTTGTTTGGAAAAGGGAGACAGTAGATCACTGCACAAGTTCTGCACTTTCTCACGTCTACAAAAATTTGCCGTGCATAGATGTTCACTGACAAAAGATAAAGCAAAACAAAAAGATTATGGCTAACACCTAGTGGTAGCTAACCATGCCGTTCGCTAAAAACGCAGCTTTAAAATGCGACGGTAAAGATTTCTTCCCTTCGCAAAGATGCAGACAAAAGCATTCACCTTCTCGATCTCTTTCTTCAGCAGCTGAAACTTGAGCTCTGCCTCGTCCTTGTCCTTCTCGTTGCGTTCCACAGCCTCCATGATCAATTTGTGAGCTCGGTCGAACTTCTTGTTGGCCATCAGCCATCGTGGAGATTCGGGGAGAACCCTGAAATCACCAGTTACGCTGAATCTCTTGAAACCCTGATCAAGCACCCGACTCCAAAATAAAGTTGCAGTGTTTTACATGCCAAAACAATAATCTCATAATTACTGATGATGATTTGTGGGGTTTAACATCCCAAAACCACCATATGATTATGAGAGACGGCGTAGTGGAGGGCTCCAGAAATTTTGACCACCTGGGGTTCTTTAACATGTGCCCAAATTTGAGCACACGGGCCTACAGCATTTCCGCCTCCATCAAAAATGCAGCCGCCGCAGCCGGGATTCGAACCCACAACCTGCGGGTCAGCAGCCGAGTACCTTAGCCACTAGACCACCGTGGCGGAGCAGTCTCGTAATTATTAGGAGTGATGTAACAGAAGAGAGAAATTAACAGTTTTTAAGTTTAACAGATAACAGAATTAACAGATATAGAATATAACGTGGAACAGCTGGGGGAACCTAGTAATGTTGGTGTTTACAAAAGCTTCAATGACAGCATAATCCATATGTGCAATATTTATGGATATTTAGGTGCCAGAAGTAATAATTTAAATTGACAAAGCAGATGCAGATGAATGTATAAACTGCAATTGCATTGTGCTGTGCTGGAATTACCTGCTTGTGAAACTCCCTTGAGGTGCAGATAGGATAAAATGATGGCGAAAGCTTAGCAGCTCCGACCAAGGTGAAAATAGCCCTACTGGTGTTCTGGCTCTTGCACAAGAAGCTTATTCAGAAACGAAGGCCTTCGTTTCATCATGAACAAGACTCCAAGGTACATGGGCGTTGAAACACCAATAAATATGATTGATATGTGGGGTTTAACGTCCCAAAACTATCATATGATTATGAGAGAGGCCATAGTGGAGGGCTCCAAACATTTCGACCACCTGGGGTTCTTTAACGTGCACCCAAATCTAAGCACACGGGCCTACAACATTTCCGCCTCCATCAGAAATGCAGCCGCAGCAGTCGGGATTTGATCCCGCGACCTGTGGGTCAGCAGCCGAGTGCCTTAGCCACTAGACCACCGCAGCGGGGCAACACCAGTAAATATATTTTCTTTTCGGTCAGCATTTGTTCTACCGTATTATCCTGACCAGACGAGATTTTGTCAGGACATACACTTCAAGTGAAAATTCCCCGTAAACGCAACTCATGTGTGATGTGTCACACATAACAAATCATAGCACTAGATGTCGAGCAGAAAAAAGTAGTGACAGCATACTTCTTGCTCGGAGGCAAGTGGTTTGGATAGCCCTAGGAATGTGTGAATCTATGAAGCTCAATTATTTAACTGGTAGGATAGTTGGTTAGTTTTCGATAGCTCATGGTTGTGTGCATAAATAAACTACAAAATAGACACAAAAATGGGCATGGATGCAAGCGCTGACATGTCCATTTTATGTGTCAATTTTGTCACCGTTTTCGACGAGTGCTGACATATGCTATATTAAAACTAATTTTCCTCTTTAACTAAGCATTTTCAAAGCAAACAACATGTGCTGTAAGGAATTTGAAATCGTAGTTCAACAGTTTATGCCAAGCTCGTATTTTCTTTCGGTGTAAAGCAATGGGATGATTCCAAAGAACCAGTGTAGAAGAGAGGTCAGCTCACCAATAGCCAATGACGAGTACTAGCGCTGCTATCATGGCCACCAGCTGGACATAGAACCAGTCGTTGATGAGGTAGGAAACCAGTGCTAACACCAGGTAACCAGTGGCCCAGCCAAATTCATAAGCCAGGCCAAAGAATGACCGTGTGGATGGACCAGTGACTTCCATCACTGCATTGGAACACAAAAGAAGTTTTTTCAAAGGCCGCATTGATTGTTTGAAACAAGAAAATGAATCACATGGACAATTAGGCCAGGGAAAGCATAGAGGACGTTAAGCTGTTGTGTTTAGCTGTGGTGCATTAGATTGTGACATAAATTGACACAAATTGAAGTGGATGAAAATTGCCCCATTCCCTTGGTGGATTCAAAGGTCGTAAGCTGTGATCCCATCAAACGAACGGGTGATTTTTGGTCCACTTCAATTTGTTGCAATTCAAGTCACAATCATTACACCACAAATAAACACAAACATTAACAGCTTTTATGCTTTCCCTGACCTAACTGTATGTTCAGATCATTTGATTGCATTGGAACACGCCACTTTATACAGTGGTCATATTAGTACTAATGATAATCACATAATAATGAATGCAAAAACCAATAGCAGCAAAAAAAGCATGGAGAAAATTATTTTTTTGCTTAATTAAACTGAAGAAATGGTTAAGAAAGGAATCAAAAGAGGGGGGGGGGGGGTACAAAAGCTCTGTGTGAGACACAAGCTTCCAAATTCGGTATTGTGATTAACAAGAAGACAGCTTTTCTGTGATGGCATCATAGGTGCCATACATTGCGAAAGACGAAGGCGACAATATGTATACATCACAGCTAAATTCAACTTAAAATTCGACTGTGAACTTCCTCACCTAACGAAGCAATTTACATTCCAAGACAATGTTGAACCCATAGAGTTCCACACTGTCATCAACTCGAATTAACGAAGTTGTTATGCCACCATACCCAATTGAATGAAGATTTTCCAGAAATAAATGAGTAAAAATTGCAGAGATTTCTTTCCAATCTTAGACTGGAGGAGTGTTTCTTCAGATAGGTGCTCAAGTGTTATTGCTTTAGAACATCTAAATGTCCCAGTCCAGGCCCTACTTTTATTAGATGTGAAGCAGCTCTGACTCACGCGTGTAACGCTGTACTTGCGTGCTTCCGTACGAACACGCTGCAATGAGTTCCTCTCACCGCAGGTTTTAGAGGGTGCCAAGTAGGTCACTCCGCAGCTGCGCGTTGACCTAACACTCCCCTCGCACGCTTCCCTCACAAGTGCGCGCTGTGTCCCTCTCTCCCTAGCCCGCAGCACGCTTGCTGCAGCTGCCAGCTCTTCTCTCTCTCTCTTCACCCTCTCCCGCAGCGCTCGACCACACATTGAGTTGAGACGTTCTTTCGGTTCGTTTATATGTGATGAAACTTACACGAGACCAATTTGCCTCCCGTGTCTTTGCATTTCAAACAAACATTTACTCGAGTAAATGCTACATCGAGTTCCGCTTAAAACCGTTCTTTCAGCACCACGGTCGACACCTGTTTCAACTGGGTCAACGCCGTGCGCACCACCACTGCTTCGAATCCCATCAGGGTTCCCTTCGGGAAGATGGTCCATAGTATTTTTTTGACAAGACTGTTGCAAGCGCACACCACCATCTCTATGAATTACAATAAATAGCACACTCACGCAGGACAAATGATGTGGCACCCACTCCAGAGACGCCGAGCGAGACGAAATAACGCAAGGATATGAAGGCGATGAACGTCTTGGAGAGGAGTGTCGAGAACCCGGCAGTAAGCAGAATGGTAAGGGCAATGCAGATCACGGTGCGCCTTCCAACTCTGCAAGAGTGCCAGATGCCAGGTCAGCATCGAGTCTAGAAGACTATTTGCTGGTGCACACACACGCACATGTCGCCTATGAACGATATGGCAAGAAACTTCACAGCAAGAAATTTTCAACAACAATAAACAAGACAAAACTGAGCAAGACAAACTTGTGCTGAGGTCGCAAGATAATTTGCACATGAAATCACTTGCTGAATCCCCCTCCCTTGTAAGGCAATACGAGCTTTCCTTAGCCTCCAAGCGGTCCATAAAAGCGCCCAGTTATGTAAGTTGTGTTATGTTAAGTTATGTAAAAAAACTCTGCTCAGTATACCATGCTATTGCGGTGTCTGTTGAAGCTGCTGCTCGAAAAAAAAAAATTGTATCATCTTTTACATGTCTCCAATTCTAAGGCAGCTACAAATCAGAATGCTAAGCCTACATTGCTGCTCATTTTTTAAACGTTGCAAAAGTTGGAAAACAGAAGAAGGAAGGAAGCAGAAAATTGGTACTCATGATATAATTAATTAGGTCAAACTGACTAGCATCTTAAAAAGGAAGCACAGAAAGACTTTAAATAGTGACGACTGTATCTTAGTTACTGTAATTTGATGTTTCATTTAAGAGTAAGGTCAGCAGACTGGTTACCCTAGGAAATATGCATTGAGGAAATTACTCAGTTCTTGCACGCATGACTCACCATAGCTGCACATGCTACTGGGAAATTGAGCACACATTTAAAAACAGCTGTATTTTATGAGTGTACCATAGCTCCAATTAATGTGCCATCAACTGAGCTCTTACTGGAGCATTTAAAAGGTCCAATTAATGTGCTCACCCAATGGACACCTTGAACCATTTCCCCAAGCCTTCAGCATATAAAAAATAAAGGCATAAGGCAAGGTAGGGTTCTTCACCTGTCGGAGAGTTGTCCAAAAATGATCATGGATGTCATGTAGCCTGCCATGTACACAGACTGGCTGAGAGAGACAAGCCAGCTTCTTGAACACACGAGATCCCACTGCGTGATATCATCGCCGTGAACATGCACTTTCACAAAGAGAGGACATATCAAAGCACAGTGCAGCCAGGAGAGGCAAACACAGCTTCTGTGTCGTAGAGCATGCCTAAACATGAAGCAGTGCACATAACAAATGATGCCCGGCAAATATACACCACGTGCTTCCATGGCATTTGTCAGATGCATGCGGGCAAACGTTCACACACGCCAAGCAGGTGCCGATGCGCGTGGCCACATTTATACAACACTCCTCATCCCTGTGCAAACTGATTGCTGGTTCTATCATACAACTACCACAGAAACAAATTGCAAATCTGGAGTAAGGAGTGTGACAACAGGGCAACTGTGAAAAGAGAGGCTTGCAATTGATATTGAGCAAGAGTGAAACTTGCTGTAGTGATGTGTGTGAAGGAACACAGACAAAAACTTTCTTATGCTTCAATGAAACATGTTCCCATTACATTACAATGGTGGCTATTTAATAAATTGCAAGAGAACCCCATTCAGTAAAGTAGTTCTAACCCCAATCACATTTAAGTGCCATAAATTTCAAACATTGCCACCGTTCTTCTGATGTGGGGATGGTTGTGGGGATGAAAGGGTTTAATGATTACAACACAACATTCACTTATTGGGCAACAGTGGCTATACAATCCTGCTATAAATGAGCAAAGCTTTCTGAATACTGATGGTAGTGTGCACTTCATTAGCACCTTCAAAGTTCCCAGTGCCTGTGTTGACTGACTGCCACAAAAGCTGATAGGACGGGTGCCACAAAAAAAACAACAACATACTCCCAGGCTCCTTCGTTCAGTGAGTCATATGCACGTTTTTGACACAAATAATACCAGTTTTTCTTCCACGAGCCAAGCTGTAGGCACACACTGCCATCACTCGCATTTACGCTAGTGTTGTGCAGATTTTATGCAGCAGTAAGGGCACAAGCTGCTGTCAATGCAGCATGTATAAGGCAGTGCTGAAAAGTTCCTGCTTCGTACAAGACATGTAAAGTCACCGCATTGAAATTAAAGAAATACTTAAAGTAATCCTTTCTCAAGCTGATGCCCTTTTTACATTTGTTGTATTTTTTCTAGTGAAATAAATTGGCATGCGATAGGTTGTCAAACCAACTTTCAGCACCATGTTTGAGCTACGCAATGTTGTCAGAATGATACCGCTTCGAGTTTTTCTGTTGATTAAAAAGCCGATGGTAGCTAGAGGGGGCCAGGCCAAGTGAATAGGAGTTATTGTAGGCCAATATGAGACCCACGGTCTTCAATGTGACAGCCACAGCTTTGTACGTGTGTGAATGCTCATTGCCGACAGTTCAAACACTTTGGCACCCACTTTGCTGACAGCTTGCAGATATGTAAGATAACGGTGCTGATGATTCACTGCAGATTCCCAGAAACTGGGCTATCTCTGCGGCATATAACTGCCTATCCTCATGAATTAGCTAGTAGACCCAGGTTGTCACCAATCCGTGCCATGGCGCATTTCATAATTAATAGTCTTGAAATGAAAGAGCCAGCTTCTGAGCGTGCCTTTTAAATGGGGAGAAGGATCACTTCCCTCTGAGCTGTTTCATGAAAGTACAAAAGCTTGTGTCACAGCCACGGCAGTGCTGCGGGTCACACATGTTCACAACGGCCCACAGTGGATTATAGAGGTGCCCAAGGATCTTTTGTTGACAAAGTGCATAGAAAGGACACTTTCTCACCAGTGTTTCTGACATTTCAGTCTAAATATATTATGTAGACTTTTTCCTGGAGAAACAAAAACTTCATAACGTCCAGAATTTACTTTGACTCCTCTACAAAAAACCCAATTATATCTCTGCCATCTTACATTCTCCTTGTAATTCATACTGTGAAAATCATACACACCTTATGCTTTCCCAATCATTTAAAGGGACCTTGAAACGGTTTTGCCAATTTTTTACAAACAGAATGAGTTCGTAGACCAAGTCTTATGCATCATTTAGAGACTGATTTGAGCTCTCTGCACAAGATGTGCAATTCCTTACAACTCTTTAAAGCTGCAAATCGATGCAGATCGCTGTCGCTTGCTGCGGCTTGGCCAAACGCATTTTCAACCGTCCATTAACCGAGCGACATGCTCTGGCCATCAGACGTCACCGTGACTGCTGATGTGATTGGCTGTCGAATGTGCTGAAGTAAGATTGGTTGGTAGGGTAGCGGCACCTTTCGGAGCAGATATGAACCACTTCGTGATCTTTGCCTCTGTTGTCAGACAGTGTGCATGCTGCCGGGCACATCGTGTGATGGCCTCCAAGAATGCGCGCAACCTGTCGGAGTGCCATCTCAAAGGTATAGACTGGTAAAAACTCAAATTGTCAAGCGCGCTCATGAGAGCTTTGCGATCGTCAGCGATGCCAGCGTGCCTCACGAGTTGAGGAGGCCAGGCAGAGATGAGAAGAAAGGTATGATATAATTGTCCATAATTGTTCGTAGTGGCCTTGGCACATGGCATGTCACTAAATTTGTGGTGCGAATGGTTTGATGTGTTAGCCTAAACGCTGACAAAAACTTCAAGAAACCATTTCAGGGTCCCTTTAACAAAAAATTAAACTGTCATATGGTTTTAGCTTAGTGTTTCAATTCTGAGCAAAAGGTAACAAAGCCACAAACTTTTCTGCCCCTCCTCACGTACTGCACAAGCACGAATTAATTAATAGCAGAAAACAGTGGGGACGCCAAAATTACAGCATTTGAATGCCATAAATGCCTCAAATGCAAATATTGTACCATTTTAAATGGTAAAACAAAAAAAAGCAAACATCCATTCATCCACTAATTCACAGCAGAGGACATGACCTGCAGTCAAACTCATGCTAGAAGTGCTGAAAGTGGTCCTAAATACTGCAAAACTATAATTATTAACAACACGCCTTTCTGAGGAAATGATGCGACATATTTTATGCCGTTGACAGGAGGGAGAAACAAACATGTGTAGATGAATGCAATTGTAAGAAACTTGTGCATTACATAGGCAAAGGTGGATAACAATATTCACAAGTTTTCGAACAATCTAAAAACTGACATCTCCTTTAGGGGACATTTTTGTCACAAAACTGTACCATCATGTGGCTTACTCACATTTCCTTGCTTGAAAACTATGTGGCCTTAAAATTTTGGGCATGCAGTAATGCAGCATGCAAGGGTGTTGCATGGTGTGTTACAGGGAACTTGGCAGTTATTTACTACAGTACTAGTTATTACTACAATCAGTGCAAGAATATTTTGATCTTGTGCTATGTACCCCAGCCTGCTGTCAAAAACATGAAAAATTTCTAAGCGACAAATGAACATCAAAATTACCCTTGAACGGAGAGCAGAAACAGTGTTATTACTGCTATTAACTTATCACTAATGCGCTGCAGCAATTTCATTACTCTGGTCGAGACGGACTCATTTTTTGCTGTACTGAAAAGAGTCCTTTCCAGCCAGCGCATCTCTTTCTTCATCACTGTATAAACATTACATTGCTTCCTTCTGCCAGTTTGCTTTTTCCTTGTGCAAGCAAGACGCTCACCTGATCGACAACGGTGCGCTTGTAGTGACTGTGGTCGTACTCCCAGGAGTTGCACTTCACCGTGGTATTGGTTTCGAAATCGTACTCCTCGCACTGACTGTAGCGCTCTTGCCCTTGCCTCATTTCCTTGGGAATAGCCAGCTGCTTCCACTCGTCGTCGGTCATGTTCTCAAAGGCCTCGGGCTTTGCGCACCAGTGGTCAATCTTAGGTGCCACGGCCGTAATGATGAGGTTGTGGTATGCGCCAAACATGCTGATCGTGACGGCAAAGAGGAACACGATTCGTTGGAACGGACCATATGCCCCGTAGATGTTGGTAAGCTCAACCTTGTCCTCTTTGATCATGGCTTCACTTGATGCCGAGCCGCCGTTGCAGATGGTCTCTACTACTAGCTGCTCACTTTCTTCAGCACTTCCGTCCCCTGCTTCAGTGTCTCTACAAGTAGAAGGACGGTAGCTCTTCAATACAAAGTTACACCAATGGACTAGCTGTGTAGACACATACATGCTGAAAAAGAACTGTGGACACTATTGCAACTTCGAAGTTCATAGAATTTTATGTGCATATCAAATCCAGAATAGTTTTTTTGGTGAACAGCGCAGAGCAGATGCAAAGACGGGATGCTATCACAACTTTTACATTTGTGGTATGTTTTCTGTGCACCAAGCTAAGCTAGACAGAAAATCTTGTGTGTACATGAACAGTGCAAAATAAACTGAACAGAAAGAAAGCAACACAAACACAGTGCCTTGTTTATCCCACAGCGAATAGAACACAGCACTGCATAATTCATAACACGAATAACACGAATTATCTTTTCATCCACCTTTAATTTTCCCTATATACCTTGGTTGATAAACTTTTATTCGGCACCGCAACTACAACCCTCTTCGCCTTCGTTGCCTAACTTACCTGTCAACTGAAAATGGGCCTCTACCAGGCAATACCAGACACCATTTTCAGAATTTATTTTCAGGGATCCCCTAACTTTTGCAAGACTTTAAGAGGCAAACAACGAGGACAAGATATTTCTCAGATAATTGGCAATGAAAGAACAAGAGAAAGAAGGAAACACACTCTTGTTCATACGAATCGTAATTCAACCCAACAACTAACGACCACACGCGTGTTGTCCCGACGTTCTTGCCTACGTATGTAGAATTTTCTACGTATGTTCATACATGTTAAGTAACTCTGAAGGGTAAAGTATCCAGGCGAGCGTTAGTAACATCAGCTTGCACACGAAGTAGACGTCGGCGCTACCAAGAATCGAAAGAACGAGTTGCTCGGAAGTTGAGTCGGCGCTGTACTTTGGCGTTCCCACGTATCGGCACGCACAATGTCTGAGAGGCTACCCTGTGCGTCCTCAGAGTCGGCGAGTCCTCACGGTGCCAAAAGCACACACGCGATAAAGCTGACCTTTCCCCTCACGTGGGGAGCAGCTTTGGGAGATACCAGCTCCCCCCAAGAAAACATAAAACACTGAATAAATAAAACTGCCCTTAAGTATGTTCACAAAAGCGAAGAGCCAGATGCGCTGCGGCAAAGTCGCCCTGCGGTCATGACTCCGTAGACGAGAGACAAAACAAAAAAGGAAACTGCAGCGCTTAAACATAAACCGGCTGTTTCATAACATTCGCGAGTGTGCCAAGCTGCACTTAAAACAGAGCGTCCAAGAAAAACAATTCACGCATTTAACAAGGTCGCAACAGATATCAGACGCATGCTGCTTTCAAGACATTCAAAATGTATCTTTTTTCCATCGCGCTAACACAAGCTGAAAACGGCTTTCACGCGGACAGTAAATTTGCCTGGTAACGGGGGCGGGAGCTTTCTCACATTAGACGTCAGCGCAACTTTCCGCGTAATATAGATAACGCACAACGCGAAACCGGTTCTACATTTATTACGCTGCAAAACGAAAGCTTCTTGATGTCGCATCAATCGGTACCGAAGAAAGCAAGCGGTTTTGAAAACGCCAAGTGCCAGATCACCATCTAAAGAGTGCGTCGGACACGTTAGGGAGGATTTGTCAGCCGCATTAGGTTGCCTGTTGCTCACCTTCCGTTGATGTGCTTTAAAAGTGGGCGGCAATCTCGACATCCGAGGAAAGGCGAGTACCACGTGAGCAGGAGAGGATTGCACTGATTGCGCATGTCAGACAAGTCGGCTTCTTGGTAAACACATCTCGCCTACTTAAAGTGCTACATGCGCCACACAAATCGGTAATATACCCTCAGTCAACTCATTTTACGTGTCAAAGAACAGGAAGGAAACAAGGAAGGCCGGTTTGTTGCAGGCCGCGGTAGAAACCAC
Organism: Rhipicephalus microplus; assembly: GCF_043290135.1. NCBI lineage: Eukaryota > Metazoa > Arthropoda > Arachnida > Ixodida > Ixodidae > Rhipicephalus > Rhipicephalus microplus. Next base: position 35,892,055 of record NC_134704.1, on the reverse strand, counting down.
GGAAACGGAGAAGAGCGAAGGGTATGCTCCACATGGCAAAGGGGGCGAAGGTGGGGCTTCCTTCTTTCTGGTGACGACGTTTGTGAACACCTAGAGTAAAGCCTTTGCCTTAAGAGTGAAGTCGCACCCACCCTAAGGTGGTAGCCGCCATCTTAGAAGGGGCAAGTTGAAATTCTACTGGCGAGAAAATTGAGTGTTTGGGGCGAATTTCTTCTATACAACTACAACATTCGTCTGCCTGGCATACTTTATTGAGTAGCCACAAATTTTTGGGGGGGGAGAGGGGAAAAGGAGGTTCAACTATGTTTATGTATATTCGTGCGTGCGTTAGCATGTGTATTCGCGTGACAAAATTGTACAATAACCGCTACACGTTGTCGCTTGATGCCATTTTACATTTTTGCATTCATTACGAAGCTTTTCTTTTGGACTCGATCGGGATTTGGGAGGGGGAGGGAAGTTGGCATGAAATTTGGCCACAGTGTAACTTGGTGTCTCATAATGAACAACCCAGACTGATAATATTGTGGGAAACATTCCCGCGCTCCAGAGACACGTAGACGGAGTGATCGGAAAGCCGCGAATCTTGCAGAAAAAAAAAATGTAACTATGCAGGGTGTGGCTCGACTTCTCGCCAACATCCTGGCACATCGCACGCACCAAGAGCAAACGATTCGGACTGAACAAAACCATTTCGCAGTTGTACTCCTTAACAACTAGCAATACATATATATACAGTTTCGGCTTGGCACAATATATGTTTCGGTTTTGCACCAGAAGTGCCAAGTCTGAGGGAAGTGTGGAGGTTTGCAGCCTTGCTTGGTTCCTCAGGGCGCAACCCATTTTCTTCGTCCCCCCCCCCCCCCCCTTGCCTTCTTTCCTTTTCCGTTTTGTTCTTTTTTCCCTCTCTTTGTTTCTATTTACTTTTCCCTCTTTTTATCTGCTTTCTCTTCCTTACTCTTTCTATTTATCTTCCCATTTTTCCCATTTCTCTCTTCATATATTTCGCGCTTGCTTCCTTTTTCGTATTCGTGGTTTTCCTGCGTTACGCCAAGCGCACTAGTTGTTTCCCTGACGGTGATAAGTGATCATCATAAAGGCGCTTGAAGGAGGCATCTCGTGAGCGCGCGCTCAATATGATACGAGCGTTACGCCGAAAGACCGTACGACGACACACGACAGTCTGACCCCCCCCCCCCCCCCCAACTAAAGTGCTCCGCACTTAGAAGAAACACTTTCGAGTTCACATCTTATGAGAATACGCTTATAAATCTTCTGCAACTTTCCATCCGTTGTGCGATGGGAGGGTTGATCTATGGGGCGCTCCTGTACGAGGAGTAAATGGGGGGAGGGGGGTATTCTCAGGAAAATGAAAAGTAGCGTGATACATTGCAGCCCAGAAAGGAGCACAACAGGATGAAAGCAGAATAACAAGATAATAGGTCAAGAGGAGTACATATCCGAGGACAGCAACAGGAACGAGCACCATTATAATCAATATTTGTAAACAACAGTAAGCGCCGTCGCCATACTGAGGCGCCTTGTAGCGACGGCAGATTCCACCCAGCCCAAAGCTCGCCACCGCCCTCTATGATCACGTGACAATTGGCAAAACAGCTGTAAAGCTGCCTCCGAGCACAGCGTCTCGGGGAGCCTCTCGCGACGTCGCTACAAGAGGCTTCCCGACGCGTCTTGCTCGGAAGAAGTTTTCCACCTGCTGTACCAGTTATCACGTGTTCATAGAGGGTGGTGGTGAGCATTGGGCCGGGCGGAGCCTGCCACTGTTTACAAACATAGATTATGTCTGTATCTACGCAATAAGGTAACGCAAGAGCTCCTAGAGTGCGTATGCGCCACAGAAACTGAGAAATATCCCCCTGCTCATCTTGAAGGAAACACACGGGCAGCAAACGCCAGTTGCGACCTATGCACAAACGTAACCAGTCATTAAAAAAAAAAAAAATCTCTTTACTATAACATGCTTTACTTTTAACTGCCAGATTTGGCGAGTGTGTCAGTGCGAGTGTGCGCCAGTACGTCGAGGATCTACAAATGCACCTACACTTAGAACAGACTCTGAAGCACGCGTCCGGCGGCCAACGCGTGCTCTTTCCCTGCACGTGCAAAGAACGCGACGCTTTGGCGGTCGCACTACAGTGAAACAATACCTGGTCGGTGCACGGCTCATCTGTAAACACACACTTGTGTTACAGTTTAAGCGCGATCAGCCACGCTGAACGTGAATACCAACTACGAGTGATTCAGTATAGGGGGCAGTGCTGTCCAGCTCACACCAGAGGGACTATCAGCAGCAGTTGTGAAGACACAATGACAAAGCCGGGCGAGCCATACATCGCTTGGCAAACATGGAATCAATGGCGGACACTTGGGCACTAGTCACTGACAACCTCGTAACTTGCAGTAGTGACACCAGAAAAATAATTTTACCAATATTACGGGTACACGGTTGTTAAATGTTTGTCCCGCAGTTATATAGTGCTTCTTCGCTACGCAATATATTCTCATTGGTTATTTCTTCCTCGCCCTTTACATTCGACAATGGCCGATGGCTATAGACAACTGGCGTAGCCAATGTGGCCTTACCCCCCCCCCCCCCCCCGAACTTTCACTCATATATGGCTGGGCGCGGCTACTACATCTACTACTACTACTACTACTACTACTACTACTACTACTACTACTACTACTACTACTAATAATAATAATAATAATAATAATAATAATAATAATAATAATTACTACTACTACTATCTCGGCGGGGGCGACTCTCTTCAAGTATGTTGGCACGCGCGTTTGCATGTGTGTGCCATATATACGCATAAAAATTGTAAAAGAATTTGGGAAGGGGCGGTTCTAAACCCGCGAGGCACACTCCTGGCAACACCGCCGTCGGCGAAGTTGATGGCTGACAACTGTAACAACAGATTACATCTTTTTCAGTTGAAACGTATACACAATTTGCGAAAATTCTTGTATGCGTCGACACTGTCTTTATCTTGTCGCGTAGAGCGGCCTTTTCGGTTCGTTTTTTCTTTCTTTCTTGATTATTTTTTGCAACTGAGCCTGCTAGTGTGATTAAAAACCCCCTTGAAACATTAGGCGCGCGCTGTCCCGGTGCCCTAGAAAAAAACTAGGTCATTTACCGAGTTCACGTTCACGCGAGATATATGAAGCATACGACGAGTGATATCTTTCATTTCATTTCATTTATTTCATTTATTGCATCCTTAAAGGCCCGAGGGCATTACATAATGGGGGGGGGCAACAAATACGCTGTGAGGGTGTACAATTCAATGTGATCTAGGCATATTTTTAAACCATGCGGGTTATTTGTGGTTTGTAAGTCAAAATTGCCCAACACTCGTATTCTGCTTATAGTGTGGTTATCACGAAGTTCTTTACGAATTTTCACGCGTTACCTGGAAGGCGTGAATACAGCAGTTTTTGTATTTCGCGAGCTTAGGAGACCTCGTAATATTATAACGTGATTAGTGAAAGAAAGCGCGATATTGTTAATACGCAGAAAATCACTTACACGTATACTCCAGCAAGCTTAAAACCACATTTTACGCACTGCGGAAGAAGTTTGCTCAATTTTCTATGAAATCGCCACAAAGTGTCACAAGGTTGCCATTTGAAGTGCGCGAAGGAAGTTATGAGTGATTGTAGGGCAAACTTTCATCAGTGACAACAACAAAGGTATACCAACAACAGCTGCTACTTCAGTGATAACTTCAAGATGGCGGTGTTGCTCGCAGTAAATTTATACACCAAGCCTTGGGCTGTTTTAACATAGTTCCACAAATGATAGGTCTCGCCCATTTCACACCTGTCCTTTTAAGCTAGCAATATGCTCTGTTATAAACGATTTCCCGTAGCGGTGCACGGGAGCCGCCATATTTGATTTCATGATCTAAACTTGATGGCCCTCCCCGAGCCCACAGCCAACTCATTGGGCCAGTGAAGCGCTAAGCAACTCACGTACATGCGCCCTTATTATTTCAGTGTTAGTTTTATATTAGCATTTGCCTTTCTACAACTTACGTAACTGAAAAATAAGGTAGTTGCATTTGTCATGTACAGTATTTTTAATTTTGCTTTGTTCTAGTTTTATCCCTTGCTATTGATAATTTTTATGTCTAATTTTATTAGTAGTGTTACCTTCATGTTATGTAACAATGATATTGTTACTGTTAATTAATCTAATTAGTTTTTGCTCACAAATTCGCGCATTTTGCTGTATTTTTTTGTAATTACCCCAATCATGTCGTTATAGGAGGTCCCCCCGTCAGTTTCTATGAAACTTTGGGACCTCCTCCTGTACTATTCCAACCGCGTAACCAAATGTGAAATATGTATTAAACTTGACTTGACTTGACTTGCGTAGGGTTCCTCATCTGAGGGGGAGGGGGGAGTAAAAACACTGGATCAAAGAAAGTACCACTATCCTTTTCTCTTCGCCGCGTGCAATCGATGGTCTTCGCCACAGAAATGGTCCAACTCTCTTCAGGTGTGCAACAGCTGAAATGCTATTCGGAGCAATTTTCGGAGCAGCAAAATGCTACTTTTGGAGCATAAAAATTCAGATTTGGAGCAGTTTATGGGGTGAAACACACGCATTTTTTAACACGAAATACCAAATTTGGAGCAGTATATATAAAAAATAAAGCTTACATTTAGAAAAAAAAATATATGTACGAACCATTCAACATCACCATAATCGTGCAGTCTGAACATGAGCACCGATATTTAAATAAAAGTAGTATTTTGAACCACCTCAATGAGCAAACAATGAAGTGTGTATTAGCATTTGTTGTGCCTATCAAAACATTTGACAGACTCTGCGAGTTCAAACACGGATCCACGAACCTTGCGACCTTGAAATTTGGGAGATTCGTAAAACCGAGGAGTATAGGAGTGGCATAAAAAAATTTAGTGCACAATTTGTATTTTTTTTAGGGGAGCACAGATGTCATACCCTATTTCAAATGATTGCCAATAGCTTATTTAGACGTCAGTGATTATACTAGTATTAAGAATTATGCAGTCTACAAACGCATGAGTAACTGAACAGCTTGAATGTGCAGTGTCCCGCGACTAGAGCTAACAGCCCCTCCCAAATCTCAATACGCTTTTTCGCAGGGCACCAGTGCGATGCGGCGAAGGTGTACTACACAACATTCTCTGCACGGGTTAAAACCAAATCCAATAAATTTCCTAACCGATACACCCCCCTCCCCTTTCTCACTCCTATTTATTTTCTTTCATCGTGTGGTTAAGTGCCGCTTCTGCTCTCTTGCAAGGCGCGTTCGACGAGGTAGAGTAACAAGAGGTAGAGTAACAGAGGTAGAGTAACAGAGGTAGAGTAACAGAGGTAGAGTAACAGAGGTAGAGTAACAGAGGTAGAGTAACAGAGGTAGAGTAACAGAGGTAGAGTAAAAGAGGTCGAGTAACAGAGGTAGAGTAACAATGGCGCGCACCCGTCGGCTCGGCGACGGTACCGGATATCTATCGCTGCAGGTCCCTGGCGTGGGATAACGCAACTTCAAGACAAAAAAAAAAAAGTATTGTATGCCTCTGCTAAGGCAATCAACGTGGTCGCTGGAACGCCGGCATTCCCAGCACGTCGAGCTTGTACGCGCAAGGAGAACGCAGCTTCCAGCTTTAGTTTATATAGAGCCATTCCATGTTTGTAAACACAGGTAGGCCGACGTCGACATCATAGTTAAAATTATAACGACGTCCGCACGTAACTTCCGCCATAAGCGCTAAGGGCTGCGATGTGCGCCAACAAACAAATCTAAGTTGTGAGACGCGACTCACATACAACCGTGACGCAGATCGTCGGCATACCGTTTTTTTTTTTTTCTCGTTGCTTGACTGAACGCCACATGCACCATTGAAAACGCAGCCGAAACTGTGGCAGGCAGAGTGTGTTGCCTACCAAGACAGTGCCACCGCATTATCGTGACGTAAGCCCGGTGGAATTTGTCTATAGCCATAGCCGCGTTTTCAGTCTAGGAAATTAACACTTCATGAAGCGTTGGTGGTTCGAGCAAGGAAGTTTTATTTTGAAGTTTCATCGTCCCCACTGACATGTATCCACTTGAGTTCAGTGGACCGACGGGCGCGCTGCATGACTATCTGGTCGATAACGTTTCGCGAGCGTATATAAGGCAGGTGCCATTTTAAGTATATTTCTAGGCACTAAGGGTCTGCGCGCTTTGACTGATGGCGAAAACTGCAGGTGGCCGACGTGGCCTGCATTTGTCGCCGAAAGTAGCGCACATGAGAAAGCTTTGAGGTTGGCTGCATGGACACTTTGGAGCAGCGTGGCGCAATTTCAGTAAATTTTACGGTTTTGGCGCAGCTCGGCACAGCATTCGGGAATTGTATCAAATTGGCGAAATTGGCGCATCTATTGCACCCTTGTCTCTCGGCTCACCACTCACTCCCGATCACCAGAGTTTGGCACGTTGGCGGGCGATTTCTTTCGTAGCCTCGTAAAAGCGTTCAGGAACTTTTAGACATCAAGATCCTTTTGCACGCTTAACTGCCCGCTTGTTGAGCCATCGAATGAAAATACCCGGGTGCTGCGCTTCAACGTGCGGGGAACTGGCAAAGCCTTTTCGCTAATCGCAGAGGGGAAAAAAAATGACGCCAAGAGACGGGATGTGCGGCTGCACAGAATATGGCAAGAAAAATTCCCTCCCACAGCTGATACCTGCCTTTATGAGGTAAGAACGTTACTGAGAATTGGCAAATGTTTCGCGAAATGACTGCGTTTGCACAGCGCTAGAGCAGCGCGTTTCGCGCGGCTGTTGTGGACGTTCATGAGCAATAACATTGCCCTTTTAAGTTTGCCGTAAAATTGACGCCTTATAGGCTCGCATGTAGCGATGAGTGCGTCATGAAACTGACTGTTACATATCCACTGCAATAACATTCCATTGGGTTCGCTTTTGATTTTTGGTGTTGCGTAAAATGAGAATCCTTTAAAAACGGGCGCAATCACTAACACAAATGGTATCGAGCAAGGCTATAATGCGCAGAACAACCCTTCAATAATGACTATCTTTGTATCTTTCGAAATGTGGATCTAGAAATATTAGATATATGCGTGCCACTTCTTGAATTTTGTTTGTACTCCATCTGTGACAGTGGGAAAAGCTTCACTACAGTTGCAAAAGGTTGCGCTGCTAGCTGCTGCAAACGAAACAAGGGAAGGTTACCAAGAAAAGCACATTTTGCCGCATATACCAAATATAATTGCGGTGTCGTGTGTTACGAACCATTGTCCTGTGACGGAATCTACATGGCTCGATAAGAAACGTGTGTGAATGACCGATCTGGACAGCGCACCTTCACTATGAATAAAAAAAAAGGAAACGAACGGATTTAGCGAATCACGTGAAGTCTTTGCCGATGTCAGGCATTGTTTCGTGACGCAAAACTTATCGGCAAAACCTGCACTGAGTAGGCCCACTTGATACTCAAATGGTATCACATAAAAATGACAATAGACAGGGCAGGTGTGAATTGCGTTATTTAAACTTCGGCCGTCCTGCGCGTGAAAGCACTATCTCTAAGCGCATATGAAATAGTCAGCCTGTTGTTTCGTTGTGCGAGTATACTACCGTCGACGGGAGTTGCAATGTGGGCTCGTTGATGATGCATTTGAAAGAATTATGTAGTCAGAGCCGAACCGCGAGCCGTATCTAGGCTTCATTGTTTCCGTATTTCGCCTCGGGCTAGATAATATTCTTTCAAATGCACTCCCATGTTAGACGACCCTGCACATGCGAGCGCAATATATATATATATATATATATATATATATATATATATATATATATATATATATATATATATAATGAAGGCGTTGAGGAACACAGTTAATTGTAGCTAATGTCAATAACAGACCAACTGTACCCCCTAAAGATTTGTTATCTGGTATTTTTAAAACTATTACTGGAGAGGCGCACCTTCAAGTTCTGAATTTCCCGCCAAAATCTCAGACGCGGATCCCACTGTGACGCGACGAATTCAACGTATTTGATCGTGCATGAGATTCCTTCTCAAGTTGCATACTGGGATGATGGTGAATCCTGTAGCGGAGGGGTCACGATTAACTTCGGCCACCTAGTGATTCTTTAACGTGCTCTTAAATACCATTTCAACGAATGTTTTAGCGTTGCTCCTGTTCTCATTGTGGTAGCGAATAGAACATTTTACTTCGTGCTGGAGAAGCACTAGGTTTCAAAGCAATTTGACATGTATGGGCCGGTATGGGCGACAAAAAGAAAGAAAGAAAAAAAGAAAGAAAGAAAGAAAGAAAGAAAGAAAGAAAGAAAGAAAGAAAGAAAGAAAGAAAGAAAGAAAGAAAGAAAGAAAGAAAGAAAGAAAGAAATACCTCTGAGAAACAACCTCTCAGAAGCTCCTCAGCGTACGGTTCTTCTATATATTTGTTGTGGACTCAAGAAATCTATGACGACCTAACGAGCTGTTAGTGTGGTATTTCCGATAAAGCGTTGCCACCAGCCTTTCCGCTTGTTCTCGAGGCTCACAACGTCTCCTTTCTGGTCATTAAGAATGTTTCGTGACTTGACAGAAGCAGAGAGAAGTCAGAATTCTCTGTGCCAAATTTACAACAAGTTTTTTCTTATTTACCGATCGACCAGCCGACTTCTCCGATGTTTCCAGCGTCAGAATTGGCTGAAATATCATCCTACAAACATCCCTATCTTTTCGTGGACACGAGCCCCTTGTCTTTCTCGAGAGAGTCTCCGGCGCAGCGCTTGCTCTTCGGGGAGGAGGACGGCCCGTAGCTTGTGTTGTCGCGACACGCCCCCCCCCCCCCCCCCCTCAGATCTATCAACGTCGTGCGACGACGAGCTGGCCCACTTTCTACCAGAATCCGTGTTCGAGTCAGAGACAATGAGACGTTCTTTAATAGGTCGACATTCCCCATAGCTGGTCTGTCGCTGAGGGTTGCTAAGCAGTGCTTTTGGTGGCCGCGCGAAGTGCGGAGGTTTTGCTACAAGTCGAGTGTTACCCACTTGGCTTGGAGTTTATTCAGCCTGGTGACAACTACATGAAAACACACTGTATAAGTGGTTTGGTGCAAAAAAAAAAAAAAGAAGCTGCATGTCACAGTTTGGCCCCTTTATCCCCCCCCCCCCCCCCAAGAAAGTCTAAATTACAAAACTAAAAAGGCAAAAAGATCACGAGTACAAAAAAATTTAAAAAAGACGGCGCGTGACTACAGGGATCTTAGAAAAACTGCATAATTAAAGCTTTCTATGGTTTATACAATGATTAAGTGAAATTCGATTCGTGCAACATCCTTCCCGTTTGGCAATGAACACAGAAAGTAGAGAGAACAAGATAGTAGATTCCAACTCGAATTATTCGTAGACGTTAGATTTAAACCCTTGACCAAGTTGATATTATAGGTAAGCTGATTTTTAGGCATTGATTAGCGTTATATTTATGCTTACTATACGGTGACAAAGCGATAGTGATACGATGTTAATAGCATACTTATAAGCATACCTATATTGTTTACCCATTAAGAGCCGTTGAATTATTTTAATTGACATTCGGAACAATGTCTAGTATTTATTTTAACTTCCAGGTGTCCCCGAATTACAAAGAAGAAACGGAATAACTAAGTTTCATACGCCTATCTCGCCATCGGCTATTCAGCACAGATTTGAGGATATTTAAGGTTCCTGCACTCTTGAGGTGCCTTTTGGAGCCCCGTGAAGTGGCCAGACATTGAATTAGCTGACCCGATGACGCAGACTACCCTAGAAGAAAAACAAATTATGAGTTACTATTCTAGACGAGTCCACCTGAGTCATTAAATATGACGCTCTTTAAAGTGGCGGGTCAACACTCTTTCGTTAGGACGAATCGCTGTTAAAAACAATGATCTTCAAAAAAAGTTAATGCATCTTTAAAGATAGTCTTAGCCAGCCAGCACTCTCGAAAAGTAGTGGTGGTGGTGGAAAAATTTTACTAATTGTCCGGCAAATTAGTGGCCCGGGCTCAGGTCTCCCACGTCGGGACGTCAAGGCCATCGGTGGTCAAGGCCCTGCCTCTCCGCCACCCCGCCGCAGTTGTCTAGTGGCTAAGGTACTCGGCTGCTGACCCGCAGGTCGCGGGATCGAATGCCGGCTGCGGCGGCTGCATTTTCGTTGGAGGCGAAAACGCTGTAGGCTCGTGTGCTCATATTCGGGTGCACGTTAAAGAACCCCGGTGGTCGCAATTTCCGGAGCCCTCCACTACGGCATTTCCCATAATCATATGGTGGTTTTGGGACGTTAAACACCACATATCGATCAATCAATTGCCGCTCCGCCGCCTCACGGGCCTGCTAAAAGTAGTGAAGAGATAAACATTAAGAGCGTTACGTACGCTTCGCATAAACTTCTAAAGTTCTTCTGGACAAAATAAAAAACGAGGAAAAAAAAGCGATATGAAGGGTGACTTTCTTGCTGCTGGTTGAACAGCGACAACCCACACGTAACAATAACACGGCAGAAAAGCTAGCGTAAACGAGAAGGTGGTACGTGTATACTCACACACCACGGCAGCGCGCGAAGATAGAACACCAAGGCTTGAGCTGTGCGTGCTCGTGGAAATGACCTGGCTGGCAGCCGCAGCTATTCGGAGAGCCCCAAATTGTGCCGCCCAGAGCGCGCGCAGTCCAAGGCCATAGCGGCGTTGAAGGCAGTTGGATAAACGGGCATTCAATAGGTGGATAACGAAATGGCGCGTAGTCTGCTATAGTACTTCCGGTTCGAGGCATATTCCTTCGCCGCTTCAAAGTTCCTGCTGAGCAGTGTAACATAGGACATGTGCGATTCTGCGACGCGTTTGTAGCCGCTTGTTTAGCGATTGTGTTCTAAAATTCTTTCGTGAATGCATACTTCATATCTCGTAGCAAGAACGAAGCAAGAAGTGAGATTGGGGGAACACGAGAAACGGCGAGAGACAGTTTTCGAGCGCGTTTATGCTTTGAAACACGCGGTAATCTTTTGCAGAATCACATCAATTTGGTATTTTCGACCATAAACGGTGGCCACATTAAAATCACTCACACATACGAACACACGCTGCCAATCGTCAACGCAGGTGAACATAAGTACGCGTACTCTGGCTGAACAAGTACGCCGATACAATATGTTTGCATAGCGTATTCTGCCTTCCCTATTATCTGTCAAATTTATGAAAACAGCCAAGCGTGTGAGAGGCCCATGGCACAACCGCTCAGTTAAAGGTATCGCAGGACGTAAAACGACTAAGACTGTTTAGCAGCAAAGATAACATAATGTCCCAGTGGAACATCTCACGCAAAGGGAGATTGAAAAAAACAAAAAAAAACAACACAAAACTGTGAGAACATTTGATTTTTAGAATAAGACTAAGTTTACTGTTGCCACTCTTTATATTGAACCTAAGATGGTACTTAGATAAATAATTCTACGAGTGAGCAACATGAAAATGAATGGACGGATGTTCAATGATGCTATGGTGGATATAAGAATATTTGTATGCGCGCGAGAACAGCCTTTGCTGCAAAACAACGTGCAGCACACTGCTTGAATAAGACATGACCACTCGTACGATTATAACTACCCCTAAGTGATAGAATTTGTTATTCATCTAAGCTGCATAGCACTCCAACGTATGAAGCAGCAATTTGTGAGCAAAGGCCTCTGCCAGCGCTAAGTGAAACTTGCAGAAAGCGACGGCACTGGCAAGAATGCCTGTCGGGTGGCTCGGCATTTCGAACCGAAAGTCGATGCAGACGAGCGTCGTAGTCCACAATTCTTTGCGTGAGCCACGATTTTGCTATCCACCTATTCGCAGAGCCCACGTTGGATCATTTTCGTGCCACTGAACGCTGGCTTTGGAACACTGGCCTGGCCTCACGTGCCCCCAGCTTTCTGCTAAAGCCCCTAGATGACCACCGTAGCGCCATCTTGCAAGCGCACGGGCAAGCAAGCTCACTTTCGAAGCACGGCCGTGTGGCGCCAATTTCATATGCTTCAACCCAAGGGTTCAGCCAGTGGACTGCGCATTCAATTAAAGAGCTTGTTTCGCAGAATTTCTCGTGTTGGCGGCGTTGGCAGCGGCGTTTTTAGTTGTGAGCAAAAATTCGAGGTAGATCCAATAGAGGTACGAGCCGGAAGTTGGTAGGTGCAATGAGTGCGTCTGCACTTCGGCCTTCCTTGAGACACACACTTGGTCTCCACCGAGAAGTCAGAATTGAAGGCAGGCTAAAAACTAAAGATGCGATAGCGCACGTGCGCGTGCGTGCGTGAGGATATGGCTATCACGTTCAACTCTTAAAAGTAAAGCTTAAGGGTCCCCAGTTTTTACTATTATAAACGTATAATCGTCACAATGAAAGCCTTAACTGCCTCATCAAACGCTATAAATGACCACCAGCATCAACAAGAGTAATGCAAAAGGTCAGCATGTGTTAATGACACTGTGATGTCCCATGCTCCTGATGTCAGATAAAGTCTTCATTAACGTGCTGTAATCTGCCGTCGTCCGTTCTTTTGAATTACAACGGCGTGCTGAACAGCTCATTTAGCGGCGCATTATATTGTCGTTCTTATTAACTTGTGCTGTACCCTTGTTCCTTACAAGTTTACTTCTGGTCTCTTTGTAACTCCCTCTCAATACCTTCGTACCTGTAAGGTATTTTCGAAGATACTCGGTTGCTGACCCGCAGGTCGCGGGGTCGAATTCCGGCTGCGGCGGTTGCATTAGGGATGGAGGCGAAAATGCTCTAAGTCCATGTGCTCAGATTTGGGTGCACGTTGAAGAACCCCCCAAGTGGTTGAAATTTCCATAACCCTCCACTACGGCGTCACTCACAGTGATATTGGTTTTGGGACGTTAAACCACACATATCAATCAACGAATCATAAATCAGCGGCGGCTGAAATGGATACATCCCTACATGGACACACATAAAAGAGCTCCCCCAGTGAAGTGATGTATTTGATGCTCAGATCACCCACTCCGGGCAATATAAAAGATTAACAGCGGCGCAGCGCAATTATTGCGTGGTGGCGGCGGCAGCGGTGCGACCATTCTCGGGACTTCGGCGGTGACGAGAGCGAAGTGAGCAAAATCATTCGGTGGTGCACAGCTATAGGGTGTGCCAAGCACTGTTTTTCTTTTTCTGTCATTCAATAACTGGAGTTGCAGTGCACATTATAACACGAGCTTCTTCAGTTGAATTTATTGCTCTCTCTCTAAAAACGCCAGTAACGGACCGATCGACACGGTATTTCCTAATGCAGTGAAACTCTTGCAGCGGTTACTGCGTCTTAAAAGAAAACCATATGTGATCCTTCCATGCTCACACAGCATATTCAAACCAGTTTGTAGCAATACCAACAGACACAGAAAAAAAAAATGCATCTAGTTTCAGGTTTGCAAAGCATATCATGGAAGCAAAAGTACAGGGCCATTTCAAGCTACATTTATGGACTGCTGTTATCTAACATAGCCATGCCCAGGATAACAGGACCGCTCATCATGAAACGTACTCACTGTTCACCGCTCCCTGTTATCCACGGGCTTGTTCTTGTTAACCTTCTCTTGTGGGCTGATGGCGGTTATATTTTTATCTTTCCTTTTCAGTGGCTCGTACCCACTGCAGGAGATTGTTTAAAAGGCGGGTGGTTTTACAGATAATTTCATTGGGCTAATAATAAGGAATAACACATTAACACCGCAGAATAAATATACCAACAGAAGTTGATCTTGTAGCGGTTTTCTCCACTTGTGGAGCATGCCCGCGGAGGGATTGTACATGAATTGTAACTCCCGAAAGAAAGAGAGAGAGAGAGAGAGAGAGAGAGAGAGAGAGAGAGAGAGAGTGGTCGTGAAACATAAGAAAAGAAACGGGTGCTTTTTCTGGCTCCCATTGAGGGGGCACGCATAAGCGCCCTTAGGGATGGGAAAGGGAAAATAAGGAGGATAGAAAGAATAAGAGTAGGCGGAAGGAGAGAGTAGCATGGCAAGAGGGTACTTTGTCAGCGCAGGCGGGAGCTAGAGGAACTCAGGGAGCCACTAAGCAATTCATTACTGTTTTGTTGGCGGAGGAGGAGGGCGAGGATACAGTTTTACTGACGCCAAGAATAGGTCAGGTGAGGAGAGGAGGTCAGAGAAAAAAAAGACGATGGGCTCTCAGGCCGCTCTAGGTGCTCGGAAGTCCTTACGCTTCAGCGACCCCTGTGGTCCAGCGTACGATCCAGAGTTGGTCTTCCTGTCGTGAACTGCGTAGGGCAGCCTCCCATGACTCCCGTCGCTCAGCCTTCAGAAAGGGTGGATTCCGCCTTAATAATTAACGTCCCAGAACCACGACACGATTACAAGAGAAGCCATTGTAGAGGGCTCCGAATATTTCGACGTATACCTGGGGTTTGACGAGCACACCACTCTCGAGCATTTTCGCTTCCACCGAAAATGCGGTCACCACGGCCGTGATTTGATCCGGCAACCTGCGGGTCAGCAGCTGAGAAACGTAACCACTGTTCCACCAAGGCGGACGACCTTGAAAATATTGACACGAGGTTTCAGAAGTACTGGGGGAGGGGGGGGGGGACGGGGTATTAAGTCACCGAGTAGCTAGCTCCTGAACAATGCGTCCGTCGTGGCTGGCTCTCGAGCAGAAAAGAAGCACGAAATCTTGCTTGCTTACTTGCTTGTGCCTGTGTTTGTCTCGTACCCACTTCGGGGTTCGGCCATTAAAGATGCTGTTATTATATTGAGGATACAAGAATTTCAAATTTGATTAAGGAAAGTGAATGAAACAGGTATCTAGAGAATATGAAATTTAACAATCCTAAAGTCGTGTACGATTAAAGTACGAGATCTTTTTCCTTCAGGGTGACGGCCGCTCTTGCCCTCGACCCACTACGTGCGGGTGGTAATGTAAAGCACCCTAACAAGCCACCAGAATTCTTTCATCTGCAAAATATACTCTGAATTTTGAAAGCAGGCTTAAGGAAACGAAACTCATTCCCTAGTGTCAGGTTCATACGACGGCGACGAACGTAATGAATCGAGTTTTTTTTTAAACCTACTTCTCATTTACTACAGCATAAAACAAACAAAAAAATTCTGTCAGAAATAGTTACGTGCTATTGAAATCAATTTGTCTGAGCCCCCCCCCTCTCTCTCTCTCTCTCTCTCTCTCTCTCTCTCTCTCTATCTATCTCTTTCTCTCTCTCTTTTTTTGTAACCTCAGTTTCTGAGTTTTCCCAACCCAAACGTATGCGTGTAAATATATGGTGTTTTTCGTGCCAATAACACAATATCATTATGAAGGGCACCGTAGTGGACGGCTTCGGAAATATCGGCAATCTGGTGTTCCCTGACACCGTACAAGCTACGGAACTCCACCATTTCACCTATTCTTCACAGAGGAATGTGTCACAGTTAAAATAGATTAACAACAACAAGACTAACAACAACAAAGATTACCTAGTCGTTAATGTGGCTTGTTCGTTACTCAACATCCTACTGCTGGTATCACCGACGAATCGTCGATCACGTCGGGTCGCTGTCGTTTACTGTGGTAACGGGAGTGAAATTGTGCGTACACGAGGTTATGCACGCGTTCGATGACGTGGCGTTCTCACAGCCAGGTCACTCCCGGCATTCTACCCGGGAATTTCGTGACTGCACTTCATGCAAGGAAGCTCATGCACCGGTCCATTGAATAAACGAAAACTACGTGGAAACTGAGTGCGGCTTCGTGAAATACCGAGTTCTACATGTAGCGTGCGTCACTAAAGACATCGCAATGGCTTGCGCAAGCCACAGGTATTGGAGGATGCGATGTATGGGCACACGTGTTTGCAAAAAAGGTGTGATGATGAATCATTCCAAAATGTGGAACTGTTGATTACTTTTATACTATCTGATGTTGCTTAGCTCGCAGCTGAATGTAAGCACAAGGGTGATTTCACTTCGCCTTCATAGAGATGCGGCGACCGTCACAGAGAATCGAACTTTATAAAGCCTTGAAGGTTATAACAATGAAATACACTAGCCAACAAATTACCACGGCTGGTAATTATTATAATTTTTACGTAGGGGTCTTAGATGTGGTAATGCACGATTTGGTGGGCAGCGCCGTTAACAAAACACTTTAGTGAAAGGATTGAAACTCGGCCTAAAATGTAATGACCACGTTCGAATTATTTCGCTAAATCGACAATAATAAGAAATAACAATGTGGTCAAGGGAAGTATAGGGGATGTTATTAAAAGTAATTATAATGCAAATGTTAGGAAAGAAAAGTGAAAGAAAAGATAACTTGCTGCCACCAGGGACCTTGCAAAGCTGGCTGCGATAAATCGGGAAGCTTGTAAAATCGAGAAATGAATTCCACGTTCCTCAGCAGTATAGTATTGTCACGTATAGCGACACTTTCGAGCAATCAAGGCATTTTATGTGCCACGAGCGCTCGCCCGCACGTGTGAAAAATCTGCGAAGGAAATCTAGACATGGAGCTTCCCAAAATCAGGCAACGAAGTTATCACATGATACGGAAAAACAGTTAACGAATACAGAGATTGAGCGAGCTGGATGAGGGAGAAAGTTGCAAGGAGGTGGTCAGTGCCATGTGTCGCGCAAACCATTCGATAACCGAAGCAACCAGCATGTTTCGGTGGGAACATTTCCAGAGATAACCTATTATTTCACTATATCGGTGTTAAACAGAACAGAATAAAAAATTCACAGCGTTTCCACCGAGTGAATGATGATAAGGGGAGCGAAAAGTCCGTCCATCCGTGCGTCTGTCCGTCCGTGCCTGCGTCCATCTGTCCACCCGTCGATCCGTGCGTCCGTGCCTGCGTCCGTTCGTCCGTCCGTCCGTCCGTCTGGCGACGCGCACGAGCCGCCGCGGTCCTCCCCGCACCCCGCTCTGCTTCGTCCACGCCCCACCAACAATCCGACACGTATGGCGCCGATCCAGGTGACAGATAGGCACTCGTTCCTCGCGCACCCAGGTATAGTTTGTGTAGTTTTGACTTCTGGAGAGCACTCTATCCCGAAATTTAGACGACTGTGGGATTGGGCGTGTTGGTACAACAAGATTATGAGTGCAAATCAGCGCCACCGACAGGAGGGAACCTTCAGTCTGTGTCCTCTCTACTGTCCCCTCCTGACGGTTGCGGTGACTTGTGCTAATAACTAGCCTGAAGTCATAGATAAACGCATACTCGTATACAACAACGGTACAAAGTATAAAAAAAGTAGAATTCTGTCTGTCCGTCCGTCCATACGTATGTCCGTCTGTCTGTCCGACAGTCTGTCCGACAGTCTGTCCGACAGTCTGTCCGACAGTCCGCCCGACAGTCCGCCCGACAGTCCGCCCGACCGTCCGCCCGACCGTCCGCCCGTTCATATAGTGGACACTCCAATACCGCCTTCTCGCATCTTTTCAACCCTCTCAGTCTGAGGCACCTTTCTTGGGCATGTCCCACTATGCCCTGTTTCAGTCAGCCGAAATCACGTAACAATATATTGAACATATACAAGTACCGTCATCCAGCGGACATTTAGAACTAAACGAAAGGTGGCTACCTACCTACCTACAACTACATACATCAAGGACGTACGACCCACGCTTAAGAAGCTTCGCCCCTAAAACACCGACTGCTCGCTCTGCACAACCGTTCACTGGCCACCCCGTATATATATAGACACTAGATCTTGACCTCCAAGGTAATCAATTGATTCATATGTGGGGTTTAACGTCCTAAAACCTCCATATGATTATGAGAGACGCCGTAAATTTGTACCACCTGGGGTTCTTTAACGTACACCCAAAGCTGAGCACACGGGCCTACAGCATTTTCGCCTCCATAGCAAATGCAGCCGCCGGAGCCGGAATTCGATCCCGCGACCTGCAGGTTAGCAGCCGAGTACCTTAGCCACTAGACCACCGCAAACTGATCCAGCAAAAAGCTCCACGCGTTCAAAAGCAGCAATCAACTTGCTTGAAAGCTGCTTGATGCAGGAATTTTGCTTTAGAGAAGTAAAGCTCGTCTACGTCGCCTTAAGCAGGAGCACCATCATTCAGAATCTCTACCTGACTAGCGGTGCACGCCGGTGACCGCTGTCGTGAACGCTGCCGGTGACCATAACAGCGGGCCACTCAACGCACATGCAAGAGATATCGAATATGATACCATGCTAACTAACGAAGACGCGCTGTGTCTCGCGGAAACGTGCCATGGTACTCCACAGTACCGACGATCAGAGGACGAAATGAATATGCGCTGAGGAAGCGTCTCGTTGCCTTCACCGCCGACTCGGGAGAGAGCAGGCGAGAGAGGGAGTGAGGTAGCGGACGCGTGAGGGAAGGATGGACACAGCTCCGAGCAAAAGCTGCCTCGAATCTAAAGGTGATTCGCTCGCAGGATTTCAAGCTGGACGGTTGTGCCCTCGCGATCTCCGACGCCAGCGTAGCTCCCGCCGACTGGTTCGCCCTCCGCGGTCTCCTGACGCCGTGCAGCTCTCGCATTGTGGCGCCCCGCCCTTGGACTGCTTCGACCGGATCCCCACTTTCCTATGTCCTTCTTTTTTCCGTCGCTTGCCTGTCTACTTCTTCGTCTATTTTCCTTCTATTCTTTTTATCCCTCCTTCCACCCACCCCTATAAGGCACTGCGCCGTGTCGCCTGAAGGCAGACAGAAATTAGGTGCCTTTTTCCTCTTCATTCTAACCACTACCACCACCACCACCGAATCTAAAAGTTAGGAGCAAGAGGGATGCGAGTGAGCGCCAAAAGTTAAAAAGTGTTTATTTCGACTGAGCAGCAGCGCTATACTGACTGATGACGTAGCTCAAATGTTCATGGAGATGGATTGAAAGTTGACCTGTAGTTGATGACGCGTACGTGAGCATTGCCGACGAAAAAAAAAAGGGGGGGGGGGGAAGAGCACAAACCAGAGCACCAACGAACCCTTGTGTTCCAATAACTGATGCTAATGCACCTACTCGTTTGTTTTCTAGATTGGTGGTTTGTCCCCCTTCTTTATTTCGCCCGCATCGTCGTTGTGCTGTTTCGCAAGTGTTTAAAAATTTTCAAACGTTATTGAAGGCTGACTGGAGAGTGCTGGCAGGTTACCTGGTTTCACTCATTGACCGTGTATTAAGATCCAGTCACTAAGGTATCTGCCCTTGCCCAAGTTATTAAGGTGGTCATCATCATTGACGCCGTTTTTGTAGGGTTAGTACAAGTTGTTTAACGCGAAAATAAGAAAAGTTTGACAGTATCTCTTGCGTTTATCCTAAACAGAGTATGAAGTGTAGCACTGCAACAGTAGTAGGCGTAGTAGTATTTGCAAAAAGTAGTAAGTAGTCGTAGCTGTTGTGAACGCACTTAAGCAGTAGTAGTAGTAGATAAAGTAATACTAGTTCTTGTTATTGTAGAAAATGCACTGGAGTAGTAGTATCTCTTGATGTAGTAAACGTAATCGAGCAGCAGTACTAGAAACGCTAGCGTTGGTGTTCGTAGTAGTCTCAGCGGTATATAGTATAATAGCAGCAGTATAGAACTCCGCTGTAAAGTTCCCGGGTGATGCGTTTTCATGCCTGCAACGATGTTTTCGGCCGGCCTAGGTAACGCTACCATAGGATCAAATGCATTGGGAACTTTGCTGTTACGTTGCAAGTGTGGGAAAATTCACGCGATGTATACGTTGCGAACTGGTCCTCAGAGATAGCTCAGGAGGCCATGTCGACTTTTTGCTTGTCCTGTCTTGGTATACGCTTTGTGGCTTGACAATCGAATTTGCCCCCAGAAGCGGTGAGGGTGACATCTATGAAGCACTTGAAAGTCCCGCCATCAGAAACGCGACCTCTGAGATCTGTATAATTTGCATCTAAACATGATTTCTATGGCGCGTCTGGGAGCCAAAAATTGGTTTTGATGCATTCAAAAAAAGCATGGACTTCGAGATCAGTTGTCACTTCCGCGACCTTGTACGTCGATCACATAGGGACCGAGTGTGCCGATGCGTACGCCAGTGACGAGGAAGTCAGGCAGGTGGCGGAACAGGTGGCGGAACAGGTGCCGGAACAGTTGCTGGAGCCGACTGCTTCATTGACCGTAGCGCTGAATTTGGATTTGTTGCGGCGATCTCTGCTAGAGAATGCTAAATATTTCAGAATGCTATAACACTGTAGGTGCTTGAGAGATGCCTTGTACTGATTACTTCCTGTTTACTTCCCGCCATTGTTCCTAAGGAAGCCGTGCATCAGAGGCAGCTCACTGTGAGAACATGTCATCGCTTCAGCGTCATTTATACATGCACTGCATCATTTCAATCGTGCTCGATCATTCGGGAAGGGCGATGGATAATCCTGCGCGCGTCCACGTTATCGCAGAGACATTTCCGTCTCGCAGTTGTCCTATTTGTCAAGAAACAAAATGTGGTACTAGGGAAAACCCATGGCTAACGTTCCGAAATCTTCAGAAGAATGATTTGCTGAACGAGTTGGTATTCCATTTAGCTGTTGCGAACAGCCTTCCGGCCTACGAATGATATCGCAGTGGTGATTTATAGACTGTGATCACCCTGGCGCATGGGCTTTTCAGTATGGTCACTCCTATCGTCGGTTTCGCGTAATTATGGTCACGGAACTGTAAAACAGGGACGAAAAAAAAAACTTGTTCTTGACGTCATACCAGTGTCTGAACACAAGATATTCAGTCATGTAGCTATAAAAGCGCCTTAAAAGGAGCTGTCATATGTGTTAATAGCTTTGCATACGCGGCATAAAATGCTCGTGCTTACGGTATCTGCTCCAACGTATACAAGACATGTGTTGTAATGTTTTGAAATGATGCAACGTCGTGATTATTAGATCACCAAGGCTCAGTCATATTTCCAGGCACTAAAACTTGTCAAGCGCCGCGATGTACTACTCGTTAGGATATATAGTCGGTAGCTCGCTTGTGTGGCATCGAAGACTAACATCATCATCATCATCAGCAGCAAAAAGCGCGGCTCACCCATCTCGTGATGATCGCGCTGCGCGGCAGCTCGGGTTCACCGAAGCTCTGGCTGACCTGGAATAAACGACGTGCCACCTATGTTCTGTTCAGTGAGTGTCGTGCATTTCAACGGCGTTCGTCTGAGTGTCTACTCTTTCTTTGTCCCGTCGCGATAAGTGCCGTTATTACCATGTTTTAACGCAATTCACGTGTCGGGCATCCCGGAGCTCAGTGTTTTTTGATGGATTGATATGTAGGGATTAACGTCCCAAAACAACAATACGATTAGAGACGCCGAAGTGAAGGGCTCCGGAAACTTGGACACTTTAACGTGCACCCAAATCTGGGCACACGGGCCTACAGCATTTTCGCCTCCATAAAAAAAATGCAGCAGCCGCAGCTGGGATTCGATCCCGCAACCTGCGGGTAAGTACTGCAGCTAAGTACCTTAGCCATTAGACTACCGCGGTGGGGTGGGCTCTGTGTTTTTGCTCATAGAAACAGCGACCTGCATGCGTGTTGGCAGGGGAGTGCAGAGGAGGCACAATACCTCCCATACCACACTATAGTAATACCTGGTGTATTACATACAAAAACCACGATATAAATATGCGAGACGCCGTATAGTGGAGAGCTCCGGAAAATTTGAGCACGTGGTAATATTTAACGTGCACTGAAAGCGCACAGTACACGGGCCTCTACCATTTCGGCTCGAAATACGACCGCCACGGCGGGGATCGAACCCGTGACCATCAGGTCAGCAGCTGGGCACCATAACCACTGTTCCACCTATGCAGACCCCCATGCCGCACTAGCGACACCCCATCAAGCCACACCAGCACTCCCATCCCACTTCTCCAGCAGCCGCTGCAATACGAATTTGACCCAACCCAAAGGCGAAATCTGGCGACGCCTGTTTGAAGAAACGAGGGCTTTGTACCAGTTTATATAGGCTGTCTCAAAGATGGGTTTTGATGCGGCCATATTGGGCAGTCAACCTTGCGACTTTGTACCCTTTCAACGATTACACGAACAGTGATGCGGTGGACGTGTAGGCATAAATATGATTGGCTTGGTGCGCTTAATGGCCTCATTATTTCAATTAAGATATACGTCTTCTTGTTCCAGTGCAAGACTTCTATCGCAGTTGTCTCGCCTAGTTTACTGTGAATTAAGGGACGGCTGTCAGCTCTCCCATAGTAGAGTACCGAGTACTCTAAATCATTAACCGCTTTCTCTTCACACACAATAAGAAACCATTTGTTTAACAGCCCAAGGGGGCGGCGTTAATATGTCTTACGTAAATTCGCCTGTACTCCAGGCAAAAAAAAAAAAAGGCATTACCTGACAATGCCGGTAGCTGCTTTGCGGTGCGACATCTCGTTCTTTAGTCACAACACCCGACTTTCTTCACAATTCTAGAATTCAAACACACGCAAAGCCGCTTTTCGCGCACGCCGGCTGTTTTTGACTCGGGGGGATGGCCGAGGACGAACTGTCTAGCATTCACTGCAGGATAGAAATCGTCCTATTTTCCACAACCACCCTCAGCGTTCACTTCCCAAACAATAAAAAGAAAGAAGCGCTTGTATCAAATCCGGCTCGTATAGTAGTTTTAGCCACGTGGCGTGAAACGCCCCTCCATTCGCTCTCGGCGCGCAACGTGACAGTTTTGACAGCGATGCGTAAATATTTGCGTGCAGACAAACTGACGTGTCTCGATTGAACACTGAGTCGCAATGAACGCGAAACGATGATTATTAAAGCAAAAGGTCAAGCTGTGCAACTGAAGGCCGAGTAAGGGACACGGACACTTACTCCTCCGATGGCGTGCCACGTGACCAGTTTCACTGCTTCATATATGTGCCTTCCAATAAATTCAAGTTTAGTCGCAAGTTCAACGTCTCTAGTCTCTTCTTCAGTACTTGCCTCTTCTTTTTTGCGCTGTTTTTTTTACATCCCAAGGATGTCACGTTGACTGACGAAACATGATGGTTAATTTTTTTTTTGAATTCTTGGGGTTTTTAGCACGCACAAATTAATCACCCGATTACGTAACCATATGACGTCTTCTCGACGATACATAGCACCACATTTTTTTTTTTTTTCACATCATGACGTCCGATACTGCGACGTTACACGGTCGAAGGTGTAGCGATCACGGAACCACGGCGAAACCACATTAGGGGCAGAAAGTTTTCGAATGGGTGACTGGAGAGAATAAGTATACACCGCCAAAGAAGAAAAAGAACAAGATGGCGGTTTTTAGTGAAAGAAAAAATCCTAGCATATCGACGGAGTGAATGATGATGAGTGCGGCAAAGCTTCGAAGGGTTTTGTCGGCAAACCGTAAATCATCCGCTGGCCGCGTCCGCCCGTCCGTTCATCCTTCCATCCGTCCGTCCATCTGTCCATCAAGTGAACACTCCAAGTGCCGTCATCTCGCATCTTTTCGTCATATATTCAGCATATACAAGTACCGCCGTCCAGCGGACATTCCAAGGACTAAAACGAGAGGTGGCGACTACATACAGGAGACGCACGACCCACGCCTTAAGAAACTTCACCTCTAAAAAAAAAAAAGGGGGGGGGGTAGTATATTGGGCCTTCACGTTTATAGAAAAATGGACTGTAAAATAACATCTCAGTAAAAAATGAGCCCTAGAATACGCCGGCTTATTATAAACCGCGTTAACCGTTGGCGACTGTCATTTTAACGCGATATCATTAAAGATACTCGTTCCGCAGAAATTCCGGAGTCGGTGTCGTTGGTTGTGAGCGAAAAATCACCGTCTTATCTGTGACCGAAAAAACGAGAACAATGCAAATAAAAGAAATGATAACAAATATTCTGGGGGGGGGGGTTGCGGGGATCGAACCCTGGTCGTTTTCGTGGCAAGTGGACGTTCTATCACAACGCCACGTGTCTGCGCGTGAATTCAAAGAAAATCACTTCTGCTTGGAAATGCAGTGAAAGTAACTCTTGCTTTTTCAAATACATGCGTCCTGCATACATGCTTCGCAAGACAACATGAAATGTTGCAGAAACAACGCTTGGTACAAGCGTCCATTGCCAGCGGGCGTCAGAACATGTGGTTATCATAATGACTTCATGGTTTAATGCCAGCCACCCACTACAAAAGGCACACACGCTACTGCACGTGCTCCGTTAAGGCCAAGTGGTGGGTGCATGGAAAGTTCGAAGAGATTCCATACACTAATAAGTGTCTGAAGTATGCACTAAAACCGGGACATCGCTATCACATTGAATTCATAAAGGCGCAGCTTTAGAGTCCCCTGATTTTTTTTTTTTTTTGCCTTGGCATGCTGTGATGTGGCATGCGCAGCAGGGAGCACAGCTTTCGTCTTCTACTAAAGTTTCAGCACACACACAGCAGTGCAGGACACAGCACACACACACCAGTGAGATATTTGTACTTATTTTCACTTTATGCGTTGTCACTTTACGTTTTCGCATGCGAGAGAAAGTCAGGCCTACTGCGTGCACCGCAAACGTTAAGTGGCGTCTACGTTAGT
The DNA here is from genome assembly GCF_043290135.1 of Rhipicephalus microplus. NCBI lineage: Eukaryota > Metazoa > Arthropoda > Arachnida > Ixodida > Ixodidae > Rhipicephalus > Rhipicephalus microplus. The sequence goes on along the minus strand of NC_134704.1, from coordinate 35,867,443 downwards.
ACATGCAACGCCGATAGAGCGCGACCATAAATTTCCACAGCGGCGGAAAGTTGTGGGTTTTTCTTTCATCATCATTTCTCTTCTTCTTCCCTTTCTTCCTCTTTTCCTCTTCCCTTTCCCCTCTTCTCTTTCTTCCCCTCCTCCCTTTTCCTTCCTTCCCTCTTCCCATTTTCCTTCCTTCCTTATTCGCACAGCAGTACGGCACCTGCACCAAACCGGCTACTAATATCGTGTGAAGGAGCATGTAAACAATCTCGGCCCCCGTAGCTTTTTTTATAATTGCAGAGAGGTTGTCCACGATTATAGAAGGCGCCACATCGGACAGGTGACCAGAACGGGCAGCACTATCCAACCCATGCCTGAAGGAAAGCGTGACGGCTATCACGGCCAGGGAGCTGTTTTAGTACACAGAAAACTCAGTGGGTATGCGTCACATAAAGCGGCTGTGTGCCTAGCAGCCCCTAGCTTAGCACAGCCGTGCAAGAACGGTATAAGAAAGGGGGAAGGTATTTGAGAATCATGAGGATTTGAAGTAGGAGGGGAGAGAGTAAAACACGGCATAGCCTTGTTAGTATACCTTAGCAAGAAGGAAGAAGGGGGCGGTGAGGGAAGGAGGACCGATGTTATGGTTAGAAGGAAGTGAAAGGGTAAGTCATTGCATGACCTCGCATAGTATTGCGTAACAAGCAACGGGAAAGAGAAACTATGATGAGAAGGAGTGATGTGAGGGCAAAGAGAATGGAAAGAGAGAGGGCATAGAGAGAAATAAAAATAGAAAGATGAAAGAACGAAAGAAAGGAGATGTAGGAATAGAAAAAGAAAGAAGCACGAAACAAAGTATAAAGAACTGCGAACTGGATCTGCATTTGCCAGATGGCGGCACTTGCATGCCAGCTCCACTTTTTACTCAGATTTCACGGGCGTGGAACTTGCTTTAATTTTGCTTATGTTTTCGCAATGCAAAATTAGCTGTGTGTCTCAATCGGGTGCTTGCTGGAATCGTGAAAATAGGGTAACTGACTTTGTTATGACAGAGTACACTGGCACCGAATGACAAGATTGGGGTATGTTGGCGAGAGAGAAAGGCAGAGAGGGAGGCCCTCGGCTGAAGGTAATTCGAGGCCCGCAGGGCCTAATGTTTCACAAAAGAAATAGAGTGGGTGAAGCCACAGATGTATGACGAAGTCCATATATAGAAGCCACGTGGCGTTTCATGAAGTTTTCGGGGATGCTTCGCGGATCTGCCATGCTTTCACAATCGTTACAGAGGCTGCTGATATTGAACTCGATATCAGCCGGCTTCGTTTTCAAACTTCGGAATAAGCTGCATTTCGATAGAGGCGGGAATACAAAAGCGTTGGTGTACTGAGATTCACAAGGCGTCTTAATAGAATTTAAGGAGGCTCAAGTTAACCCGAAGCAACTCCTTTATACAACGCGCCTCATAGCTCATGCAAGGAGCCGTGCCGTTTTTAGATGATAAAGTCCCTATACGATCCAATCCTGGGTTTAACTCCATTGTGCTGTCACAATGGAGTCAGACGATTCATATTCGCCCAGCGGTTAATTTGCATTCGTTCGCAGAGTGTTCCCATTGGGGAAGACTGGAGACACGGGTTTAAAAGAAATAAATAAAAAGGCGCCCTATCTGCTGGGCACGTGTGTGCATAATCTTGTAGTACTATTTTTCGTTCCTACCGTATTGCAAACTCCCGTCGTCTTCCTTACTACAAGCGGGGAATTCAACCTTTACACGTTATTTACACGTGCTTAGCAGCGCCACACTTCTGTTGCTTGTGGCAACAACGATGGTCTTGCGTTCATGTCCAGGTATAGTAATGAAACGTGGTGACGTACAATGACAAGTCACCTCAATAAAAGATTCGTTTATCATATTAGAAATGGCTGATTTTTATACAAGCCCAGGATAAAAAAAAACATCGGTTATTGGACAACGTCGCATACGAACAGGCATGTGACCATAACACCTTTGAAGTTCCCATTTATAAACATTTTCTAGTACCGGGTTGCGGCCTCCAATATTCGCAACTCGTATAATAAGCTTCGCCAGAGACAGCGGCTCGTCGCTAAGAAAATTGACGTTGCTAATATGATTCAAGAGCACTAACCTCTTCGTGCGGCATTCCATGTGATTTCACCAGGTCGTTCACGCGTTTTGGCTCTGAAGAACTAGGTCAGCTTGCAATCGCCTGTTGTGAGCAATAATGGCGAGCAAAGTTTGTCAGCCGCGACGGCCTATTGTACGTTACAACGGCAGACCAGGGACACTCCACACTGCGAACGCGCATGTGATGACAACATCTCTCACCGGGCATTGAATGCCGTCCCTCCCTCTCTCCCTCACTTCCTCTCTCTCTTTACTCACTTCCTCTCCCTCTTTAGCCTTCCAGCTAAAGAACGATACCGAGTTTTTTTTTCCCCTTCTTTTTGTTCTCTCCAGTGAACTGCGAAGGGACTGCGCCGCTCTTTGGACGGCACCGACTCCGTGGCCGTATAGTGTAGCGTCCACGAAAGTCGAGATGTTGCGACGCGAGCCGCTCGCTATGGATCCCAGGGGGAAAAGACGAACCAGATAGAGGCGAGCGGGCGTCGTTGAAGATACATTGTTATCTGCTATGAGCACCTCCGAGAGCGCGGTCGTCCCGCGAGGCACGGATTTCAGAGGATGGCGATGTACAAACGCGGCCGCTGGGAAATAACAGTTTGCGAGTTGCGAATGTGCCCGATACTTGTAGGCTTCGTTGTGGAGGCGGTTCATCGTAGTGACCCGGGGCCGTTTGAGCGGCTTAATCTAATTTGGCGTATCCACGGAAATTACAGAAGAAGCTATAGTTTACCCTGTGCCGCCGCCGCCGCCGCCGCAGTAGTAGTAGTAGTAGTAGTAGTAGTAGTAGTAGTAGTAGTAGTAGTAGTAGTGGTAGTGGTAGTGGTAGTGGTAGTGGTAGTGGTAGTAGTAGTAGTAGTAGTAACGAAAGAAGAGGAATTCCAGGGGCTCGATTTGTTCGACGCAGCATTAATGACGACCTACAGACAATCAAGCCAATGAAAACGTAAGAAACGTTATCTCCAGTAATGATATTATAAATGCGAATAAATTAAAGCGGACGAGAACGCAACTCGCTGTCGGCAGGGATCGAACTTGCAATTTGCGAATAGTGAGGCCTCCGGGCGTATGCCGTGCCTGCCGGCGGCGCCAAGGTACCTCGATCGCCACCTTCATTCGTCACTGACGCATCACGTGAAACCCTTCGTTCCCCGACTTGCGGACACCTCAGCGGAATGCCTAATCTTATAGTAATACGATGACCAACATTCAGCCCTTGCCAATGCTTCCGTACGTACTGCTGAGCGAATTCTAGCAAATCGATCTTCCTCCACCAGCACTTGACGGTTTCTTGTTTTGGAGTCATTTTTTACCAACCAGATATAAGGCTCACAAGGCTGAGATGAAATCAACCACCAGGATCGAATGGTTACTGGAGGTTTTACGTGCCAATACGATGATACGATTAAGAATGAACGAAATAAGGTAAATGGGTCAATGCTTTCTTTGTTAGACGTACCCTAAGACTAAGAAATGAGCCCAAAATGAAGCAACGGAAGGCACAGGACACGTTATTTGTAGTCTTCTAACTGTACTTTCATAATTATGATGTAAAAGTGTGAAAATGAAAGTGCGTGAAAAAAAAAACACAAGTTGGTGCTGATAAGGTTCCTTGTGCGGTATAACATACAGCGTCATCGTGGATAGATACCTATTTAAACGTTCAGCTGCGGGAGCTGCTCATTGCGCAAGGTAACGTGACGACATTATCGTATAGCGCCTAATGTAACTGTTGCTGACTAAATACGTTACGTGCCTAACACCATAGTGCAGCGTTACCGTACTTACTGTACGTTGAATATGCACTGCTTGAAACACTGCAATGCCACAACGGCATGGCCAGCCAGCCCGCCAACATTACAACTTTCAAGGTTTGTATTAGCACATACGGTGATTTCGTCATGTTACCGTACGCACCGAATGAATGGCACGCCGGAAATGTTTTCGAATACCGGTAATGGCGCAGAGCAAACGTTACAGTAATTTACTGTTACTGCTTGAACACACTAACGTAACAACTGTGGTAACGAAGCCATACAGGAGCCCCAAGTTTTTGCGTTATTAAATGCGAAGCATTTCTTAGCGAACATCGGTGACTATGAGCGTATCTATCTATCTAGCCACCTACGACTTTCAGCTCTCCTGGCCGTTTCAATAATAGTATTGATGCCAAAATTGGTATGGCATAACATGACTGTATGAAAAACGTATTTGATTAGTCATGACATGAAACTCATTACATGCATGTCATGAATGTCATGATCTACATTTCATGGTTCTGCAGCTCTTGCGGCAGTTTCGTTCACACGGCATGTTGAAAAACTGGTATGGTATGGCATGATTGCATGGCGAGCACAAGTGACAGACCCTAACATGAAAATCTTGACATGCCTGTCATGTAAGAACATGACTACATGCCCCACTCACGATGCGCTCGCGGCCGTTTCGCTAGCGTTACATGATTCCGAATTTGGTATTACGGTACGTGAATGGTTGACGAAGGTATGTGACTGGTGCAAAGATGATAAACATGAGATGCGTGTCATGTAACAACATGACTACATGCTACGCTCATAATGCGCTCGTGGTCGTTTCGCTAGCTTCAATGTACCAAACTCGGTAATAAGCGAAGCGAGCGGACGACATAGGTAAATGACACATTCAAACATGATAATCACGACATGCATGTTATGTAAAAACATGACTACATGCCACACTCATGCGCTCGCGACCGTTAGCTAGCTTCACATATGCCAAATTGGGTATTACGTTACGTCAACTGATGACGAAGGCATGCGACTGGTGCAAACATGATAATAATGAGATGGGTGTCATGTGAGAACATGACTACATGCCACAGTCAAGGCGCCAATACATTTCGACGTCAGGCGGTGCGCGTGCTCGGCGGCGTTCATTTTGTCGCGTCACGCCGGCGTTGCCACGCCAGGCGCTGGTCCTGCCATATACTCGCAGGCGCGCGCTGCGTTGCATCGCTTTGACGCATGCGCGTTTCAGCACGTCCGGCGTCCCTCCGTCACAAAAAGAGGGAGGAGGAGGAGGATACAACTTTATTAAAAGAGATTTCATGGGTTTCGAGATGGCCGCTTGTCTGCGGTGACCTCTTGTGCCCATGCAATGATTGCTTTCTGCAGTTTTTCGTCGGGGGACCGTATTAGGGTCTCCCATGTCGTTTCGGAGGGAACTGGCAGAAGCTCTCTGGGTGGGGGAAGGCCCTCGCATTCCCAGAGGACGTGACTTTGGTTCGTTATGGCATTTTTGTCACAATTTTTGCATGTTGAGTCAACCTCCCCACCTGTGAATATCGCTAAGCGGTGAGGAGTGGTTAGGCTGTTCATTTGCATTCGGCGGAGGATAGTGGCCTGTGCTCTCGTGAGGTTGCTGTGCGGTATGGGATATGATCTCCTGTCATCTTTATACATATATTATGCTTCAACTGCAACAAGACATCCTTGACCCAGGCCCAGTACGAGCCACTCGGACCATACTGGGCCTGGACGTCAGTAAAGCTTTTGACAATGTCGCGCATCAGGACATCTTAAATGGCTTATCCCAGTTGAACGTGGGCGAAAGAACGTTTGCCTACATTTCCGACTTTTTCAGAGAAAGAACGGCCACCATCCAACTGGGTGAAGTGCGCGGTCAAAAGTTTACGCTATGCACAAGAGGAACCCCGCAAGGTGCCGTCCTCTCGCCCCTACTCTTCAATATCACCATGATGAACTTACCACAAGAGCTAAACAGGATAACACATATCAAACATGCCATATACGCGGACGATGTTACAATCTGGACGAACAGTGACTCGGGCGGTGCGACAAACTACGCGTTACAGGAGGCAGCCAACGTTGTGCAAGAGTATGTTAGACACAACGGGCTAACATGCTCCCCCACGAAAAGAGGGAGACACAGTGTTTTCTAGATAACACATCGGCGCGAATGTCGCGCCGGTTGCCGTCGGGCCGTGCCGACGGGCGCTGGTCGCGGCGGTCGCACCTGGCGTCCCAATATAGAGTGCTCGCTATTTTGCTAACGTAGCGTTGCTGTGCCCAGTGTGCGCACGCGTCAACGCTACATTGGAGTATATTGGGTCCTTCATGCATGATGCACTTGTGGCCGTTTTGCTAGTTTTACGTATACCGAATTTGGTGTTACGTGACGTCAATGAATGACGAAATATATGACTGGCGCAAGCATGATAATCCTGAGACGCGTGTCATGTAAGAACATGACAACATACCCCGTGCTCGGGGCCGTTTCGCTAGCTCCACCTATACTAAATTTGTTGTGACGGGAATAGATGACGAAGGTAAACGACACATCCACACATGATAATCATGACACGGAAGTCATGTACAGCATCATTTACCTCGACCTCGTAACGTTTTGCCGATTTTAAGGTGACATATCAAGCTTTCTTATTCGTGCTTCGCATATCATCAATTCCCACTGTACGTGGAATCTGCCAATTTTTTTTTCTCCGAGTTTTTTTTTTTGGTTCACTATCTGCAGTCAATAAAACTGGAGGATGTCGTTGGTTTTCCCACAAGAGCTTGAGGCCCCCAAACTGAAGTTCTTTATTGACGAATTGATTGATTGATTTGTGGAGTTTAGCGTCCCAAAACCACCATTTGATTATGAGAGACGCCGTAGTGGAGGGCTCCCGAAATTTTGACCCCCTGGGGTTCTTTAACGTGCACCCAAATATGAGTACACGGGCCTACAACATTTCCGCCTCCCTTTATTGACGAAAAGGCGACAACGCCGAAGACTGCGCCACCTGTGGAGCATGCAAAGAAATGGAGTTTATTATTTTTTTCTTGAGCAGTGACGATGAACCAAGATACAAAAGTAGTTAGTTAGCTCAGAACGTACGTAAAAAACGTGAATTTGGTGTACTGCACGAGAGCCATCGTCTCTTAACAGATCGGTAATCTTAATGGATGCAAGAGGAACGGAGGCAGTGCGCCAAGATCTCGACACGAGTGCTGCTGCGCGCATTTCTTATTACGGCTACGTAAAGTTTTTAAACACCATACACAGGCTGCAAAAATGTGTAATTTTGCGCGACGAAAAAATGAGGGAAGGGGTTCAGCGGAGCACAAACTTTTGACTCTTTATGGGTCGTATTTTGCATTGAAATACAAGGGCACAGACATGCGTAGAAAGCCATGGCAGGCACACGTCAAGTGCAAACCACCCTAATCCCGACTTGTGAACTAAGAACTTGTTCCCTGCATGCGAAAGAGACATTGGCTTATCACTGATACGTAAGGAATCTGTTGCTGTGATGTGGAATGCCTCCAACAATTTTCGAGCTGCCGTGTCCCTGCTTCTGCCGATAACGCGAATCACATTCAGGCACGGCTCACACTTACGAAAATTTCAGTGCGTCGACAAATGTGCCCAACATTCAGTGAACACTCGTGTTCCCAGCGACGCTCATTCATGCACCTTTCCGTCTGACCCACAAACGTCTTGCCGTAGGATAGCGGAAACTTATAAGCTACACCCGTGGCACAATTTGTGTACGTGTCGGCGTGCTTCTTGCCGCACTCACCTTTGTTCCTATCAGACAGTATACGGGGGCGTAGCTGAGACCACTTTCGTGGCCCAGAAAAAAAAAAAAAAACAATCGACACATCATGTCTGTCTGCAAACTTTTCTGGGTTGTGTGCAATACGACGTATACACGGTGCGACATCAGGTGTCACCGTTCTCCGCTCTTGATTGACCACAGCACCGTGGTGTTCAGCCTTGAACTGCTGGAGGAGCGACGGTGATGAGGCGGTGAATTTTCATAAGTGTGATCAGTGCAAGAATAGGGTTAAGGGCACCCACCACACTGGTCTAGCGGCTATAGGGCACTGGGCTGCTGAGCCGTAGGTTGCGGGATCGAATCCCAGCCGCGGCTGCCGCATTTTTGATGGAGGCGGAAGTGCCTGAGGTCCGTGTGCTTACAATTCGGGGTGCGTTAAAGAACCCCAGGTAGTCTAAATTTCCGGAGCCTTCCACTACGGCGATTCTCATAATGCATATGGTGGTTTTGGGATGTTAAACACCAACAAATATTGACAAGATTGAGGTTATCGGTAGAAGCAGGGATACCCCGGCTCGAGAAATGTTGGAGGCATTCTACAGAAAAGCACGAGGCTCCTTATGTATCAGTGATACGTCAGTGTCTCTCTCTAGCAGACAGAAAGAGCGAGCTCTTAGTTCCCAAGTTGAGGTTTGCAGTGCTTCGCGTTCTGCGCATGTCTGTGCCTATAGATTTTGATTTAGAATATGTTCAATAAGCAGAGGCAGGTTTGCGCTCCCCGCGACTTTTTGCCTAGTTTTTCCGTCGCGCAGAAGTAGCCATATTTTCGTGGCCTGTGCAGGGACATGAACCGACTACAGACCACCAAACAGTATACTTCCAGACACAGTCGTTGGCCCGACAAAACAGATTACAGAACGCACGCATACTTACTGCTTATCCGTCACGGCTCCGTAACGCTTCGGCTGCTGTAAAGCCTCGAGGATATGTCCTGAAGGCCGAGATGTACTTCGACGCATGGCTCGACGGGCCAGTCCAATCTCCGCTTTCCTGTTGTTGACCGAACGCCGTCAGCGGAGAGCATTCGCGCAGTGATTGTTGTGGCAGGGCAACGCGATACTGCCTATAGCGTCCACGAGCCGCGTTTGCATCGTCCTGATAACATTGTTCCCAGCAGTGAGTACAAGTTAAGGAAGCGTTGTAATCGTGCGTCAGTAGTGACTAAAACGTCAAGCGCATGTGCATTATAGCGTGCCCTTCTACACTGTGCTAAGGCTGTGCTGTCTTGGAATGTACGATATAACGATTAATCAATCGATATTCGTACAGCTGGTGATGTGGCTTTTTCCGCAGCACTGACGAACGCCAAGATGCATGAACCGCACTCATGGGCGAGAAGTTGCGCATGTAAAAGATGTAAAATATACAAAACAAAAACCATGCTGGACGTATCGGTAGAAAAAAAAGAAGGTAATAAATTCCGGAGTTCTTACGAGCCAGATACATGAGTCACACCAGGAAACAGTGAAACGACGTAAAAACTTTGACCTAACGAAGTTCTCTATTGTGGAGTTAAACCTAGGCAAGCAAACAGATGGTTCTCTATTTCAGTCGTGTTGAAATGCTACCGCGGTGGCTGGAAATTTGATACGGCACATCGCCAGGGCGAAGTGAAGTTTCAGTGTGGTCGTGACGTGCCACCCGTGACATCATTGGTGACGTATAGGGCGCCGGTGAGCGGTAATAGGCTATAGCGTTGTTATCCTAGTGTGTCTGTGTTACGATCTTCAATATATGAACGAGTCTGTTTTATGTGAACCTAAACCTTGCGGTTACATAAAACTACACAGGGAGCTGTGGCAGCGTGTTGGTCTATAAAATAAATAAATAAATAAATAAATAAATAAATAAATAAATAAATAAATAAATAAATAAATAAATAAATAAATAAATAAATCCTCCAGCCTGGAGCTCGACTTTATGAACAGGTTCCACGCATGAAATAAAGCTTCCCCTTAATTATCATTGTTCACACCGCTTTATGTTGGAATAAGCTTTTTTCCGATACACACCGTTTCTTTGTTATTTTATGGCTGTTTATTGCTGTCACACGGGCAAGATCACGCTGTCGTTCTCTTTCTTTTTTTTTTCTTTTTTGTTTTGTCGACAAGGCTTCCTGTTTCTGCTAAACGTATGGACGCATACGGCTGTACCTGGATCTTTTACACAACGAGCAGCAGTATCGCTCAGTGACACTCCCGCTTTCTTTATTTTTCGTTTAGTGGAAGATAAAGAGCACGTGCCCTTACCTTCTAGGTTGCCGGATGTTGTCGTAGCTTACCTTTACTTCAGTGATGGTTATTTTCTTCTTTCCTGCATACTTTCTCTCTCCCTCCTCTTCTCTTCTCACGAAAAGCCTGTTCCTCCGGAAACCCCGTATTGCCTACTTTGTATTTCATTTAGTACACAGTAGGGACCGACCTCAGCCTAGTTGAACCATCATTATTTATTTCTTTTTTTCTTGCCACTATTGTTACTCACCTTTTTTACTTTATTTTCTTTGATGCCTGAAATTATCTTTTAATTTTCTTTCCTGTTCTTTTTGTATACAAATGCGGTGTCGGCCATTACGTGCGCAACGCGCGGATTTTGCTAATTTTACGGGGTCACGACAATCGAACAGTGGTCTCATCGAATCTTTCAAGCTTATCGTGCCCTAATTAGTATTCCACGATTTCCTCTGTTTAGTTGGTAGATTAGACGCGCTAGACCTACATGCGCCAGGTACAATGACGAGTGGAATATGGATTCCTTTTCATCATGCCATTGATAAGACTAAATAAAGTACCCTCGTCAACGCTATAAGACCCCGTAGAACTTCGCTCGTTCATGTCTATCTTCATTTGTTATTATATTTTTTTCTTTATTAAATATCTTGCAGTTTGATGAACCGGACTCGGATCTCTCACGTCGGGACGTCCAGGCCTGGCCTTGACGCTGCTTCGTCACTTGCTCATTTCCTCTTGCATGTCATTCATTGCAGCTTGCTTCATCTCACTCACTCACTCACTCACTCACTCACTCACTCACTCACTCACTCACTCATTCACTCACTCACTCACTCACTCACTCACTCACTCACTCACTCACTCACTCACTCACCAGCTCACAAATCAATCAATCAACCAACCAATCAATCAATCAATCACGCAGAAAGTGAAGAGACAAGAATACAGTGGTTCGTAAGCCAGGCAGTTTATTAAATGCTTACCTTAATGATTGAAACTGGAGGGGTGGGGAAAAGTTTTAGGGGCATCACATCATGAATGGAAAAAAGATGTCTCTCTCGGTTTCCACACAACATAGAAGATAACAAGAAGGAACAACACTTGCGGAGCCCGCGTGAAAAACCGCAGGTGGTCGTATTGCATTCGTGAGGCGCGGCCGGTCCACACCGGCCGGGCGATACAGCAACGGGGACGTGCACAAAAAAAGAAAAAAAAAAGAAATAAAGGCTCACGGCGCCGGCGATCGTCGACAATGACGATATGCTTTTAAGCAGCAACTACGAAAAATTCCATTTCCAATTAATCATTTCCTTTTTTTTAAACCATAGTGTGGTGCATGGCGTCACTCGTACAATGTGCGCACCACGCTGACGCCACTGTCGTATAGTGTGCGCACAACGTGGTTTCATTACTAATCGGGAACTACGTGAACGTGTTTCGGTTTACGACAGGGTACACTCGCTGGGCGAGCGCCCACGTGAACGCTCTGACGCTACGAGCGCTAAAAAGCAAAGAAGAATGTACTTTAGAAATACATTTTTTCGTGGCTAACTGCTTTATTTCAACTGGGCGCCAGAGCCAGTTTCTTTTTTTTTTCTTGTCACTTTGCCTCTTCTTTTGAGCAGAGACACAGCTTCCGCCAACGAGCACGCGGGCGAGGCGAGACGAAAAGAAAACAACAACAACAAAAAAGAACTCTGATCACACATATCCGTCCAGAGATTGTTTAGTTTGTAATGTATAACACGGCTGTCCCCAGAGACGTTGCATAATCTCCACGAGAGAGATTTTACAAACACCACTCGAGGCATTCCGCTCTTCTATGCACAGAGTTCCTTTCTTATTACGGGACATCACACCGCACCAAATCACGACGTGTAGGCGTGGAATCACGTGAGTAGGGCCGCCCGCGGGCCGTGATTGACGAAAAAAAAAATCTTGAGTTGGACACACGTAACGTCGTCCAGGCGAACCGCGCGCGATCTCCTAGATACATATGTACATTGCAGTTCAGTGCAGGAAGTATCTATTTTCCTTGCTGCACATACGAAAAGAGGGAAAGAGCGGAGAGGAAGCGATAACAAAAAAATATATTGTGTTGAACTATATAGTTGATTTCGTAGCCGAGGGAAAAATTGCAAGTCATACACGCATCGTAGAGTCTTAGAGTATTTCGTAGTTGACAAGTTCGCCGTTCTACCGATGGATAGGACGATTCGATTTCGCGCGTGGTGACATAGCTTTAGTTACGAATCGCGACGGCTAAGAGAAATAAAGAGGGTAGCCGGAGGTGCTGAAAAAGAAATCGACGGAGTCACGCAGGGGTCACGGGATTCGGAATTTTGTTTGTTTGTTTAGGTGCGCAGTGGCCAAGGCGGAAAAGTCGTCTGTGAGATGGAACCTCGATTGCTCCTCGTTTCATTACCAAAAAAAAAAAAAAAAGCGTTCGTACTGATTCATGCGACACCCAGTGTTCGGTTAGAATGATTTATAAGATATCTTTTGTTATATTGCAAAGCTTCTCTATATCGCGAAATCTCACAGCCAGAAAAAAAGGAGAGAAGGAAGAAGGAAACAGAGCACGAAAGCACACACACGCACAAAAAATCCGAATGAGCAATCGAATGATCTAAGGCCCTTTGTCTTCAGAGCTTAAAATACTCAGGTATGTGAATGGTGCACAATTTATGAGTATATTTACTTTTCCGTTCTCGCGCTGAAATTTTAGCGGTAGACTCGCAATGCAGGCGCTGATGCAGACCAAAGAACCAGTGGCACAGCGGCGTTTCGTTGCGCAGCATAGTCTGGTTGCGTAGTTCGCGCTAACACTCTACGCCCCGAAGACGCTATAGCGATAACAGGCTTGACGAAGTCGAGTATTTGATGTCAGCGTAAGTTCAATTACTGCGCGCCACGAACGATATTCACGTTCGCGATAGAAGCAAGAGCAAAAAAAAAAAAAAAGACCGAATTTTAAACCCTTTGTAAGCACTCGGCTCCCGTGAGGTCAAAAACGCCTCAGGAATTTTCCAGTAAAAAGCGCGCGTGCACTTTATTGCATATCGAAACCGGAAGCAGAGACCATGATTTGAAAAAAAAAAATTGTTTCATTTCAAAACTTGTATCGCGAGTGCATTTCAAATGCTGCACTGATAAACTTTGCGTCAGCATTATTGTAGGAGAACCCGGAAGCTTAGTGGCCTCATGATAGTCGTCCGAGTCCTTTCCAAATTTTTTTTTGTTTACTCTAATTCAGCGTGCACTCACAACGACAGCTGTAGCGTAACCATGATTTCTCAATGGAGCTGCTCCTCTACCGATCGTTGTGGCCATGACCACACTCCACGGGTTGTGGCCACGGCATGGAGGAAGAGAAAAAACAACAACACTGGGATAAAGGGTCACGTGACCAAGATGGCCTCGGGAAACCAATTTATCTGACAACACCTCTTCTGCTATACGAGAGAACCTTGCGCACAGGGCTTCTTAGGTTAAAAATAGCCCCCCCCCCCTTATTCCCCCCAACAGCACAGACAGCCAAAGCGAGTTTTCAAACTACATCGCTAGCGTATCACGTGATTAGGGCCTATTTCTCCATTTAGAGGAAGGACTACGATTTCAACACAGTCACGTGACCCTATTTCCCAGTCATTTCCCACCCTCCATGGGCCTTGGAGACGCTACAGAGCTAACGGTACTTGCCAGCTATCCGGCCAAATTGCACAAATGCGGCGCGGGATTTGCTCTTGCAACAAAATAATTTCAGATCGCTTCTCGTTACTAGCGCCACCAGTGAACGTTGGCGGAGAACGAAGGTAGTACGGTGCGCGCCCCTTCAATTTACCGTTGAATGAAGCGGCACCAATGTCTTGCCACTGATTTTTATACTGTGGAATGTCGTGGGTTCACTTCATTTCTTCCCAAAACGAGAGCGGATAAACTATTGAAAACGTGCTTTTTTCATTGACCTCACCTTCGAGGTTGCTGTAGCGTTCGTGCATCTTGCGCACGTGCTCGGCGATCGTTTGTCTTACTTCGTTTATTCGCACCGGAGTGACCTATATGAGTGCTCGTCGCTCGTGCGAGAATTTTTAATAAGGCAGTCGCAGAAAGAGCGAGAGAGAGGGAAAATTAGAAAGAAACAAAAGAGATAACAGTTTTCTGGTCGTACATTGATATAGCTACAATAAGCCGAACGGCAGGCTGAAGTAAAGGCGAAACAAAGATTTCAAAGGTAACCTAATAGTCACGTTTTTGTGTAGTCACTAACGCTGAGACTTCGCATTTCTGCGGAGAGACCGCGGAGCGGCGGCGACGCATGCGTATTACAGCATGGCCGCCAACACTCGGTCCATTCATAAAAGCACCTTTCGTGAAAAAAAAAAAACCCAGTCACTACTTTCTGTAGAAGACGCAACGCTTTGGTCTGCACTCTCGAAGCAAAGCGAAGTTCTTGCCGTACTCTCGTTACCACAGGCTCGTATCACATCTGAGACACACGCGGCGGCGATGGGCAGGACACTGCCAAAACTTTACAAACTAAACAGTTCACACCCGCAAGCGGAACGTTCAACCTTACGAAAGCGCGCAAGACATTTCTGCGTGGTATCAGCTTTTTGTGCCTTACACCAGAAAACAAGAAACGGAACATGAACTATAAAAAAGAATAACGCATTGTCAAGGAATTCTGTCAGTTGAGAGGCAGATACAACGTTATACGATTTGAGTGAAGTCATTTCGACGTAATTCCAATGGCACTGCATTGTAAAAGCATCCGCAATGACGCAACGCTCGACAGGTGTGACTTTCACATGCTTCAGAACTGAATAACCTGCATCGACACGAATTTCTTCCGCAATACCATGAATTGAAAGGCTGTGTTTGCCTTTCTATTTAATAGGTTGCTACTTTTTCTTTATATAAAAAGACGATCGCTAAAGTTGGAATTTGCTTAGACAAACGTTTCACTGCCTCCGAGCCGACAGCGAGAGCGACCCGGATTACGCCTCACTTATCGCGCATGGCCACTGCAACACAGAAGTTAGTACAGAAATTGCTTTGTTCTCTTCCCGGTGGAAAATCAGCTAGGGACTGATGTGGAGACTTGTCTTACTTTATTTTTTTAAAGATTTATTTCACACATGGTTTTGGAAACAGCGCTTGCTTCGCTTGGCTTAGCGAGATGGAGAAGTCCCCGGACGTGCCGAATCAGGAAGCGTTTACGTAATCTCCCCACCTGTTCTAACATACCTGACATTACTGACCACACACGTGCAACTAAAGTGATCCTGAAACGGATCACTGGCGTCAATTTTTGGCCGTGTACACCAAAGCAGCCAGGTGTCACGCTCACCGGCTGTCCATGTGGGCAAGTTCCTAACGTAAAGACTTCCACAGAACCTGTTCACTATTCAGTACGAAAGATCGCTCAGTTAAGCCAAGCCAGTCGACCACTGAAGACTTGGTCTCTTGTTCTAACGAAACCCGTAATAGACATGTCAACACGCATGCCTGGAATGGGCGCGGACGTCACATGGACAGGCGGCAAGGTGAACTACGACCTGTACAAAGAACTTGTCCAGTGGCCCTAGTGTATGCTTTTGACTCAAGAACAAAAGGTTGGGCTATTGTGAAGGACGAACGAATACGAGCTAGTTAGTCTAGGCTCCTATTCTACCGAACATACAAACGGTGTTACGGTGTTACGACTCCTCTAAATCGCACCTGGCTAAACGATCATCATGGCTAGTTGAAACTCATCACTTACAATAAAAATGATGGGGCGTACAAAAGAAACGCGCATCTATAGAAAGAAGGAAAGCTTCTGCAGTCGGTGTTGACAGCGAGTGTAGCTTGTCTTTCTTTTTTATTATTCTTTATTCGTCTCCATGTAGAAATACGTCTGAGTACACGAGTACGACTAGTTATTAACTAACTAGCACTTTGTAGGCGTTACAACCCCTGACATCTGCATGCTCTACGCTTAGAAACTATCGCGCTAACCCGATACCTGATAGGCCTGGTGGCACGCAAATGCGTCAAGAACATTCTGCTTGCTTTGAACGATCACGGAAATATACAGATACAGAAGTACGAAAAAAAAGGAAACGGTAACAAAAATAACTGACCAGAACTAATTAGCCCGAAGAAATCCATAATTCGTTAAACATTTGCCTCGTATCGAACTGTATAGACCTATTTCATGCTTGTAAACAACGGTAGCTACGCTCGAATCGTGTGGACGAAACGGACGCTGCGAAAGTTCCTGTGGGGGTTCTGGACACAAATAAATGTGGAAACTTGCGACGTGCGGCCTTTTTTTTTTCCATGCATATTTTCGCTACGTCGTGGTGCGCAAACTCCGCCCAGCTTTGGGCTCCGACGTGGATAGAAGCGCCTCAGTATGTCGACGGTGCCTTCCACTGTTGGCTAACGTAGGTATACGCTCTAATCGTGTGGACGAAATGGACGCGGGGAAAGTTCCTGCGGGGGTTCTAGACAAAAATAAATGTGAAAACCTGCGACATGCGGCCTTTTCTTTTTCATGCATATTTCCCCGACGAATCTGGGAAATGGAGCTATATGATATTTTTCGTAAGATGACTCAACAACGACTTCGAGTTGCGAACACTGTTCCTGAACCCGAGACTAGAACGAGTGATCAGAATCGCGGACTGGCCGAGGTTGTTCCAGGTATGGACTTGACACGCTCGAAACTTGCGACGACATTTCTCTAGGGTGACAGCACGAAACAATGCAAACAGGACGTAGGCACTCTCAACTGAGCACGTTTAACGAACACCGTTTAGCCTAACCTTTCTCGTGACACGATTCGGACATACAGTCAACTCTCTGAAACAACATCACGCCCACACACTTTTAGAATTTGATGAAGATGCCTCTAATGGTCCTAATGAGAGAGTGAAAGAAAAATGCGATTACCTCAGCTTTATGGAAAAGGAAACTTAGTATTTAAACCTGTAAAACAACAAAAGAAACAAAAAAAAACCTGCTAGAGAGAATCACTCCGAAATTGCGTTGTGAAATTATTCAGTGCTGTGCTCGCCATGATGCTATGGCACGTTTCGAAAGTGCAAGCGATCGGTTACATTAGGCATTTTACGGGATGCACCTAACACACGCTTCCGAAACCGACAACTTTTACGACTGAGACGAGAACGCCGTGTCTCTTGATGCAGTCCTCCGAAAAAAGCGGAAACAGCGACCTGCAGGCTTAGCTTCACTTTCCGCGAGGTGGCGCTGCGTTTTGACCTTACGCCAGTAAATGTGCTGTGGTAACCAGTGTTGCCAACATTATATGCCCTGTCTGATACCGTGGAATCCACGGCTCCCAGAAAACAGCTCGAACGTCTGTGTTTGGAGGGTTGTAACAAGATAAAGCCCGATTCGAGCACCTGATCAATTAGGCTATTTTCAAAACCTTATGTCTATTGACCAGAAACGAAGATATAGAGACGGCAATGCTGAACAATCTATGATGACTCGTCGTACATACAACAACGTAATAAAGTTGCCGGATTGGGCGACTTGCAATTTTTTTTTTGGTACGTGAAGCAGCAACCCTGGCAGCACAATAGGCATAACGTGGAGACTCAATGTAGTGTAGCCGTGACTTTATATTTTGTTCAAGACATTAATGGATCATAGCTTTCTAGGCATTGCACGGCGCTTGGCAACAAAGACAAACAATATCTTGCCTGCGTGCTCTGTAATGTAGTCTCACCAATTTTTCTAGACCAAGATTTTAACGTGCATCCACTGCTCATGTTAAGTTAATGTTGTTAAAAGAACGCCAGAAAGTCTAGGCCTTATAGATTTCTAAGAGTTTCTGGACATGCAAGACACAAGAAAAAAAAGACAGAAACATTTTAAGGCGACTGTTAGATTCGAAGTGTACAATTCCTCGCGTTGGCATCACTGGTGTTAACTGATATGGGGCTCAGTCGTGTGTCATTCAAAAAAGTGATTCGATATGTTTTGAAGTCTAAGAAGGTTAACTACAATGTCTGCGAGTGTACTTTGTGTCGGTATGACCGCTCGTGTGAGAAAAAGGAGTAGACGCCACAATGTTTGACTGCCACCCTCACTTTTTTCCCCTTATGAGCCTACACGACGAGCGACGATAACGCTGAGCATCTATACACTGAATGGTGCTCATGCGACGCTAGGTACGGTAATATTGTGGGGCGTTAAATGAAATATGTTTCTCAGAGAGTGTGAAGAAAGGCTTCCGACAGGTACTGCGCGCCACCTGCTGTGAATGGCCGTTTCTCCAACGTTGAAAAGACGACGCAACAAGGCTGGGATGTACAAGTGCGAAAAAACGTCGCGTTATATGTATATAAAAAAGAGAAAGAGAGAGAGAAAAAAAGGAATTGTTATGCGGAAAGTATAATTGGATTACGACGAGTATGCCACCTAATTTAGAATCCCCATTAAAAAACGAAAAAAAAACTGACTACAAACGTACTGAGTCATCAAAAAAACAAAACAAAAAACAAAACAGCGTAGGAGATCTAGCCCTAACGTTTGCGTTAACACGTTAAAGTTCTTGTTTTCTTCTCGAGCGAAGCATAAAAACGACGACACAATTATGCATTTGAACATTCTTACTCCCTAAAGCTCGTACACATCCTAGGCACACGAAGAAACGACAACTTTTCTCACAGCAATATTCCACAACGGCGTTTTTCACACTCCCCTTGACGTTCCACGTCACGGCTTTCCTGGCTGGAATCACTAAAAACGTCTCGAAAACGGAAATCGCTTTGCTGCATAGAACTACCCCTATAGGCGGCTTTCCCCGAGAGTCACAGGTCTGCCAAGTGTAACTTATCCGTCCAGCAGCCCTCATATCTCAGTGCGAAGCTAGCTCAGAGGAGTAGATGGGACTGCACGACGCGTTATGAAGACACGATAAACTAGGGAGCTCAGCGGGAACGCCTAGTGTGTAGCATATCTCTATCATTGACTACAACGACCCATCTGGCTCGAAGCAGTGGGCGTTGTAGGACAGTGAAATTTGGATATCGCGTAACAGCTTTGCCGGAGCGAACTCAATAGGGTGAAAGGAAAGTTGTTTTCTCAAATTTTCCTCTGACAGACACTCGGAAAGAAACACCGCAATGACGCGCATCCGTGGAATGCAATGAGAGCCCGCTTCATTTTACTAAACACAGAAATATGTCGACGCACTTACGCGACATCACAAAAAAGGTAAGAAGAGGGGGGGGGGGGGAATGTCGGTAGGAGCGACAAGTTTTTGGATACCGTCCGACGAAACCTACGCACACTTGGTCTATCAGCATAGACGGCTACGAAAAACACACCGTGGACACAACCGAATCTAAGGTCCGTCGTCACCGATCACTGGCGATGCAGGGTCGTCTGCTCGAAAGCTGACGTGGTCACAACCTTTTTTTCTCCCGTGGGATGCGTCCAAAGTTCTATTTTTTATAAGGCTACCATCTCGAAGGAAACACAAAATATCTATGTTTCGATGCGGCTGCTGCTGCCGATGCGTAATTGAACCGTGGCTATAGGGAAATTTGCGAGGCGCACGCCGGCAGCGATTTTACGACAAGTCACGCTAAGATTCGCATCCATTTCACGCCACGGGGCGTCATGGTCGTCAACCTGCGAGACGTCTTCCTCAATTTGGCCTCCGAGGTCGGAGGTGGCACGCCGTTGTCATCTTGGAGGCCAAACTTTCTTAGCAATATGCGTCTGCTCCTCTGTGCGAGAGCTAAAATAAACGATCCATATAAAAAAATATGCGAAAAGATTTGGCGGTCCAGTTTAGGGCCGTCGATGGCAAGCTCACTGACTCTAGCTGCGTCTACCATTACCGAGCCTCTCGAAACGCTGAGTCACGCTGATTAATCAATTTGTATTTCGTGTTTTTGTCTCGATTATGCGATGGTCATTTCGAGGTACGGACGAGGAAGGTCGTGGGGCGTGTAGACGGAACGGGGGGGGGGGGGGTGAAATTTCTCTGAGCACTATCGGCCACTTTTCAGGACTTAGAGAAGACGACCCATGAACACTGGACGAAAGAGTAGTGGCACTACGACGTACAGTATATTTTTAACCGGCGAGCGCGTTTGTTCGCGTCTCTCAACTCGCGATCGCGTGGCGTAATTGAAAACGAGATAGAGTGTCTGTGTATGTGTGTTTGTGAATAGTCACCGCCCTTGCAAGCAGAGCTTCCAGTATTCGGTCTCGCACGGAGAAGAAGAACGTGCCGCATGCTCGTGATAGGCGACGTGGTGGAGGGTGCACCTTTTTTTTTCGTAATAGTTCCGTGTAATATATTTATCTATATGTGTTTTTTTCGTGACACGCGAAGCTGCTTGAGTGAGTTGGCACGAAAATGTGAGCACCATTCTACGACGTACATGCTGTACCAGTGTCAGAGGCGGGGTAGTGTTATACAAAAGGAACAGACGACGAAGCATTTACACAGTCGCAAGTAAAAGACGCCTTCGAACGAACAAACAAAATGACAAGTATATCTGTTCGAAGATCACCCTACGTAAGCTTTCCGGTTGGGCAACTAGAGCGCGACAGTCTACGAGGGTGTCTGGATGATTGCAGTAGCAACTGGTGTCGAAATGGACGCCACGCCTTGGTGTACAAAACCGAGAATAGAGACTAGAAATAAAAGAATCAGACAGAAACAACATACTAGTCGGTTGCAACGTTAGCACAAATAGAAGCTCCACTCTCAAATCCTCGGCGCGCTTGTCAATCACTTCTGTAAGGAAGTCGTGTGTTACCTTTTTTCAAGTCATAAGTGTTTAACCCTTGCTTATGTAAATAACACACGTG
This sequence comes from Rhipicephalus microplus, assembly GCF_043290135.1. Lineage (NCBI taxonomy): Eukaryota > Metazoa > Arthropoda > Arachnida > Ixodida > Ixodidae > Rhipicephalus > Rhipicephalus microplus. Next base: position 35,846,622 of record NC_134704.1, on the reverse strand, counting down.
TCGAATCCTAAAGGTTCGCTGTTCCTGCATAGAATAATGTCTTTGGCCAATTAGTGATGTCAGAATCTCTGATTACATGTGCCACAAAGTTAATGTCTTCGACTTACAACCGGGGACACAATTATGTGTCTGTAGGTACACCAACTATCCGAACCTCACCAGAAGTGTGTGGCGTCACAAAAATGAGCAAATGTGGTTTGATGGAACGAGATAGGTTTATCACGGGACGGCTTTAAGCTCTCCCATAGTAGAGTACTCTAAATCGTAACTCCTTTTTTCTAAACGAACGCTGATATAAATTTCCTGTGGCTGTAACAGTGATATATGTAAGTGGAGCTTGAATTTATTGTAAGGTTGCGAGCGAGTTTAGGCGTATCTATATGTCAAACCTGATTGCGCCCCAAAACCGTGCTATAAACCCGTGGCCTCGTCTTCTTGCCGCTAAACACCGAAAACAGTGAGCTCTGTTCATCAGACGTGAAATTCTGGGACAAAGTTATTAGACGGTAAGAGTACACATGCTTGCGTAAAGAGAAAAGTGCTGCGTAACTTTTTTTCTTCTTTAAAGTCTAAGACGAGAATATCTCTTTTTTTTTTCTTCGGTTTGAGAGACGCACTGTATTGTAAGTGAGGCGCGGCGCAAGTTGATCGCGATAAACAGCAACAACAACGATTGCGACAAAGTTTCTGGAGATATAGAGATAGATCGATTGAATTGGATACGCCTGAATCGTGCTCAAAGTACTGAAAAATCAACGAAGCAAAGCAAAACACCTCGTAGGTTAAGAACACACGACAGCACATGAAACAAGTATCGGGAACAAGAAGCGCGCTGACCGATACAGAAGAAAAATAAAAATGTTCAGATGACATTGCTTTTGTGCAGAACGTTGCCGTTCCTGGAAGGTAGCTTTTGAAGGTTAGCAACAGTTCTGTTCCAAGGATGCGTGAGATGTTGTGAACAGAAGTTTTAAATGGCCAGTCAACAAGCTACGACTTTTTTTACACCACACAAACAAGCTCAGCAGTTCGTTGAGTAGACCGCAGCGATCACGCTTTCTGAATATTACACCGCTGCGGGCCGCGCGGAGCCTCCAACTAAAAAAAAAAAAAAAATCCTGTGCTCCTTTCCTACGCTTGACAAATCCTCCTCCCATGCACAGTGACGCTAGGTCGGCGACTTTACGCGGCACGCAGCTCGTCGGTTGGTCTAAAACAGGTCTCAACAAACAGTAGTGAAGTCAACGCCAGTTCCTGTTCCCACCCACAGCTGCGAAAGTTCTTGTTTTTTGGAACTGCGGTGATGCAGCTTTGGCGTCGCCGTTGTCGCGCGTACATTCCTCGCTCAACTACAGCTCGGCATAGCGCCTGCGCGTACGCGCTTGGCCCTCGACATGAGCAGGCGTTGATGCGTGGGCGGGGTGAAGACGACGGGCCACCCCTTCCCCTCCATGTGAGGGAGAAGGGTGGCGAGGTTGCGCGAAATTTTGAAACCAGCTGAAATCGATTTTTTAACCCCTGTAACTTACTTAATATAGGACGTATTCGCAAAATTCTTGCGGCACCATGATGACGAAGTAAAAGGGCACATATTTCTATTTATAATAATTTCAGCACCTTGAGGCTGTTTACTGGCCCTTTAAAAAGAGTTGGAATCACATTGATGAAAACAAAACTGCCGGATATTGTTTCTAGCATAGGGTTTCAAAATGGCGCACTAGAGGGAAATCTAGCGCTAGCGTCTGTGGTAGCTGCAACGCATGACGCTTCAAACAGCATAGGAAAAATGGGTAGTTCATGGATTTGCCTAAGCTTCGGCCTTTCGGCTCCATGTGGCCTCGTGTAGCTTGCAGCTGCTTTGATGTAAGACAAAGTTGAGGATATTTATAGCGCGAGAACAGATCGACGACAAAGAGACAAGGAGGACACAAGCGCTCTTTGTCTTGTTGTCGTCGTCGTTCCGTTCTCGCGCTATAACTATCGCCATGTCATACCAACTAGCCCAAACTGCCACACTTCTAAGTTACAAAATTAAGCGAAAGTTCAGCAGTCTCGCTTCACCACGCCGGCCCTTTCAGGCCTCCAATTCAAATCATATCAAATGGTTCACACGAGCTATTCTTTTATGCGAAAGCAAAGCCAAAACACCAAAATGAACAGTGACAAGTGTGGTTCGAAGACGCAAGCACACAGACTAGGCAAATCTATGTGCAACTTATCATTCCTATGGTGGCTGAACGATTGTAGCGCCACAGTTTCCTCCAGTGAATATTGTAAGAAACTATGGATTGGAGGACTCGATGGGGTTGTCGAATTATCGCGAAGGCCTTCTCGAGAAACGGCAACGTTTGGCATCACATGTTTCAAGCATGGCACTAAAAGGAAGTGGGAAAAGCCAAGATCCAAAAAGGACGAAGAAAAAAAAACCAAAACACGGGCACAATTGCCACCACGTAACTTACAATTTGTTTTCTCTCCTAATTTCTTTTCTGTTTGTCGTCCCTTCGTCACCAACGCGCTTTAGTCTTGATTTTTTCACTATAAGAGAGGATTTGTCAACAGTCTGGAAAAAACAAGAACACAACAAACACACCGAAGTCTTTTTTTTTACACACCCGACGATGAACACACAGTGTCCACCTCGGATTCGGTCCTCTTTGTTTTTTCTTTTGTCCCTAAAGTGTAGGAGTGCGATAGAGGAGAAGAGAGTCACCGTACATTTTTTTTTTTTTTTCACACGGCGCTGCTGCAGAGTTTATTTCATCACACCTTCGGGGTCCATGTCCTTTCTTTCTTTAGGCGGAGTGGAAACTGGCACGGAGCAGTGTCCGGAAAAATTTTTTTTTGTTGGTTTGCACTGCATAACACACCCGTCGCCAAGAACACACACACGCGCACTGCTGTGACGTGCTGGTAAACACACACAATATGGCTGGTAGCGACAGATAGCAAAGAGATGCGCAGAGCTGGAACACGTGGAACTTTTTTCCCGGTATGGTGTCATCCTCGTTGACCGGAAATCGGGGTTCTACCCGTCACTTCCGGCTTCTGCGGGACGACGCCTCTCACCGGTTTTGTTTAGCTTGTTTTGCGAGAGAGCGACCAAGAAGCCTTCTTCTGCCCAGACACATTTTCTTAGTCACGTTTTTTTGATTTTGTCGTCTTGCGTTTGTGATCTTCAGTCGAGATTGCGATGAAGAGAGAGAGACAGAGTAGTCGATGGCTGCGGAAGCGGGCGACTCGACCGTTATTTTGTTTGCGACATGAGCGGCTCACTCGGAAGTGATGAAACGTAGTGATAAGACAGAAGAGCGGAAGAAAGATAAAGCGGAGAGGTTGCGTGCATATATCTCCGTACCTCCTTTCATCTTCTATCACTGGCGGCCCGGTGGCTAACGAACAGACACAGTAACACAGGGATGGACCCGAAAAAAGCTACGAAGAGACGGTGCATTCACAACACCAGTTTTTTTTTTTTTTACATCAAGTGAACGACTAGCATTCGCACCTAGACTCACCCCTATGCTCGAAACGCGGGCACGCGTTTTGTATGTTGCGGGTTTGTGCATTGCGTAGCAAAAATAAGAGGCACCACAGATACGCGGTCTCTAAAGATAAGATTGCGCAGACGAGCACCATCTCGGCGGGAACGACTGCGAGCGTACGTCGGAGGAGATTATGCACCAAGCGAAAGAGACGGCCCACTGACACGCACTTAACGATTACTTATAAACGGTGTGCCCCTGGCATTGCTTAGAAGGTAAATGATTTAAGCCTACGAGGAAGACCTGTGGAGCTTGAAGCCGGAAACTAACCAAACAATAAAAACAGTGCAAATGACCACCTTAAATGGTAGTGCGCAACTCGTAGTTTGGACTGAAAGAACCGACGCTTTCTTCAGCTTAAATACCTTCTTCAAAGTCGTCGATTGAACTGTACAACTGGATTATTTGTAGCTATTGTATAGTGCACTGAGAGCTTCGATAACACTGTCAAACTTGAGCAGAAGGGCGCACTTGAACCTCGCCAGTATCGCTTGCCGAAGGGCACTGGATGATATCCGCATGATAAACTCCGCATTATCACGAGTAAGTGTCTCTATAACTGAAATTGTTCTGCTAGAACGACTGCTATGCCCGTGCTAGATTCTTCGAACCACTGTTTTTCAAAAAAAAAAAAAAAGAAGTATAGCGCGTAATTGCAGATGACGGACTCCACGGAGGGAAAAATCACTCGCCATATTTAGAGGGGCAGCCACGAATTCAGCGCATAGTTTCGGAATACTCAAAGCCGGACAGCTCCTGTAGCCCGCTTCCGGAGCTGGTCAAAGACACAACGTTATTACAATAATAGTTTTGTGTTTTCGTGGTTGATCTCAGCGCCACCTCCCAAGCTGGCGATGTCCTGCCTCCGGTAAACCGACAATCCGCAAACGCTGACAAGTTTTGCGGTAGAGCTAAGAGCTATAAATACTGATATTTCTAGGGCATTTGAAACGCAGCAATTATTTCTTCGTCAAAAAGCAGGCACGCAGTCGAATAATATGAAGCGTAGTCATTTGGCTTTTTTTCTACCTTCCGCTCGTGACACCAGAAAGTGGTGGGAAAGCTTGCTTGCGTAGATATATAAGCGCAGCTTAAGCGGAAACTGAGGACAAGATTCGAAACTCTCCGGAAGTCAAAAAAGCAGCTTCTGATTTCTTCATGTTCTTGTGAAGAATATTAACATTGTTGGTGAAATAGTGGACCAGAAACTAGAAACGAAATAAAAGAAATAGACGCTAAAAAAAGCCATGGTTTTTTTTTTACAGATGGATAAAACACAAAATTTCAAACAGGCCAACCTTACTGCGAGAGGAGGCCTAAAAATATAAATAAACAGCATAAACTGAAACCACGTTCGAATTTCCGATTTGGTGTTATCTTAACGGCACAAATTTCTGGCGCGCCCATTGGACGCCAGGTAACTTCTTTACTCTCAAGAGCTACAAAACGCGAGCTTGGTTGCATCACATTCGAAAGTATGTAGGTATTCAAGATCAATGCTAGTGTAAATTTACATTTTTTTGTCTCAAAAGTTTGTTCTTAGTGAACACTTTCCCATCATTGCCCGGCTGCCTTCGCTGATGATATGTTCTGTATAAGGATTGGCTGAAAATATTCCCTTAGGAACAATGCTCGAGTCAGCGTTTTCTGTGAATGCGGACCACAGTTTTTCACTTTGCTAAATGAAGTTTTTTCATTGTGTAGAAATGCGCGCAGGTATCTAAACAAGTAATATACACAATATTGTCTCGCTGAAGGAAATCTCATCACCTCTATTCGAACGATACAAGAATGACGTGGTTCTTCGAAGTGAAGCATGACAGGAATTGCCAGAGGATCAATCATGGAGGCACGGCAATGGCCAGCGCTCTCTAGCACCGCAGTGTTTCGGTCTGGTTCTAAGAAAAAAAAAAGCGAAAGAAAAAGCGGTTCTAAATACAATTTGTATCTAATGACGACTCATGCGAATGAGTTCCACTCAGTTCCACTGCACGTGGAACTGAGTCTGTTAGGTCTGATGAAGGCTCACTTTTCAACGGTCTCAGCTGCTTCGTTTCAATATTGGGGGTGACAAGTGCATAGAGAAGATAGCGTGTTTTGAAGTCTCTGACTCTTCAGCGAAACGAACGTTTCTGGAAAGAGGTTTCATTTAGAATTCTGCCCTCAGTGTCCATTCAGTGAAGACTGAGCGAAAAGGAGTGAGTTTGCAGTGCGAGATTTATGGAAGCCTTGTGTGCGCACGCAAAACTCAGGATGGACGATTACCCGCTTTAGGCTTTGTGCTTTGCAACAGAAGAAAAAAAAACAGCAATTTTTTCTCTAACAAAATAGGAGTTTCATACGGTACAGAACTACAAGAAGAATAAAGAACAGGAAGAAAGAAAAAGCACCGTTAGCCACAACAGGTACATCGCTCGAGACTCTATAGTTTGCATATTCGTCGCAGTTGCGGGCGCCGGTGAGCCGGTACGGCGCCCATCACTCACTCGTCCTTAAAGATTGAGTAATTTTGCTCTCAAGTGCTCAAGTCTACGCGGTGCAGCATGCGTAAGCAAGATCAAAGATGGAGAAGGAGTCCTTCACTCGCGGACTTTCTGCTTAGCGTGGAATGGGAACGCCGAGGCCCAGCCCCGCTTATTGTGTCAAGCAGTGGCACGTACGGTAACGTTGAAAGCGGTTTTTCGCCATAGGTGTACGGAAGAGTGATCGGAGGGGTAACTCCCGCGGCGGCCCTGCAGGAGAGTGCAGCCCCACAAAGTGTAAGCTCCCTTGCAAAGCTCGCCGGGATACCTGGCCAGTTTGAACACGGAGCCGCCAGAAAGATTCATATCGCCTCAAGGAATCCTTCCCATTCTTCTTCGCAGGGAGAGCGCATGTGTGGTGTCTGTCTTTGTCGGTAATGACGGATTCATGAGCCTTCCTTTTCATCACAGTGTTGAAATGCGAACCATGGGGCCGCCGGCGCTGGCCGCACCGCTCGGAGCACCACTAGCGACCGCAGCGCCACTTGCACCAGCGACGCTGGACGTCGCGCTGACTCCTAGCGACGTGGAGCAGCCGCTTCCGCCGCTTGTGTCGTTGTCAGTGGATGGACCGACCGCAGACGGCGGGTAGCTGACCACCGCCGTGGTCACACCCAGCGGCGGGCCCCCAGCGTGCGAGGAAGTCATTGTGGTCACGAGCGGAGCCGGGTTGTTCAGACTCGACCGCGACATGGTGACGACGTGGTGTGGTGGAGGTGTCAGCTGCTGCTGGTGGTGGTCGCTAGGGGGCGTCCGGTTCGGCAGTCGCACCTGGATGTCGTTGAGCTCCTCCTCCTGATCCGAGGTGCCGCTACCTTGCTGCTGTGGCAGTCAGACAAAGTTTGGACGACAAAATTAGCTTCCTGCTTTGCTTGTCGTCGTCGTGCAGGGCTGGCGGTTGGAGCCGCCGCCACATAGTCTTAGCTCAATCTTTTTAGTTCAAGCACTCACGGTTATGAACTGTTTCTGAGCGCTAACGTTTAGTGCATGTGCAATGAGTGCTTCTAATCAGAAAAAAAGAAGCAAGTATTTGTGAGAGGAACAGTTGCAGCTAAGGTGCTCATTGAAGAGCTTCTAAATATTCGATTTAACCTACACCTGAAAGAAGAAAGAAGCGTGCTTGATCACCAGAATATCCTTCGCGTCATCCTGCGATAATATTTAGGTTTGCAGAGTGCATAAACTTAGATGTTTTTCCTACACTGCTTAATGACTTACCGAATCCAATTAAGACACATTATGTCCTTTACACTTTACTAACAAAGTAGCAGGGACTGTTACGGACAGACAGGGATACAAGACGCGCAAATCGAAGGTGGAAAGGAGTAGCATTCCGGAGAGAAATGAGTAGGAGAGGAAACAGACATCTACCAGGCTTCTTTTGGGGGGTATAGGAAAAGGACACGAACTCAGGGCAACATGCCACGGTATATAGACCGGATGCTAAGACCGCTAATGATCAGTATGCCACAGCAGCAAGAGCAACATCTAGGAAGAGGAACAGAAAAACGAGGGGCACGGGGGGGTGCTCCGTGTACTCATGCCATCTATGATCTAACAACGGTTAAACTGGTTGCAGACTACGCCCGTGCTGTTGGCGCATGTCACTGTGTATACCTGGGTCGCTGGTTAGCGATTCACATCCGTTCGCTCTTCGCGCGGCGCGCGCACTTGCAAGCTGCTCCAGCAGACTGTTCGCATATACGCCCCGGCACTGCATTGTGCAACGGTGTGCAGCTTGCAGCCGGTGCTCACTCGGAGTCGAAGGTATCAGCTGAGGAGCGCGCAAAATGGCGCATGCCCTTAAGTAAACACGCCGACTTGTGTTCACTCGCACGAGCAAGTGCAAACGGTGGGCGCGGCGAATCTCGCACGGCTTCGCCGAAGGTGCGCTGAGTGAAGTTGCTTGTGACGTTTGTGCTGGGGTGTCGGTGTCGTGACACGCACTTCTTTTGTTTGTTTTGTTCAATTCAGGTGAGTGCTTCTGGGAAAGATCCAATGGCGTGCGGGACCCCGTTCGTGAAACTCGACGACTCGGTCTCCGAAAATGACGCGTGCTGTGGGTACGAGACACATTGATTGCGTGCCTGTACAGTGTCACGTAATACGAACGTGTGTAATGGTACTGAAATGAATATGTTTTTTTTTCACGGGCAAACGCTTACGTTGTTACGAAAACCATAACAATGCAGCAAGCACGGGATTCGAACCATATAGAGAGTCATGCCACACGCACCGCACATGCACCGTAGAGTGATGCGGGAATGAAATTACGCGTCAACACTAATTACGCGTCAACGACGGGACCGTCGAATTACGCGTCAACGACGGGACCGTCGCAAACACCATGCCAAATACGCTAATCTACATGTTCGTGCGTTTTTGGATCGTGTTCAGTTCACACAATAAAAAGAAACATCGCCTTTAGTGCCGACTACATTTCTATCCACAACGAACTTCGCAGTATCGCCCATCCTCGCGTCAATGTGAGATGCCGCAGTATTACCCTGATCATTTCGCCCAGGAAGCTTCCTCGTTTCCACGAGAACATCTCTGCGCTAGTATTCGTATACGAAATTATGTAAACATAGCCTGCGATGTCAATAAGATAAGAATCAGTATAGGCAACGTATGACGCACAGATACATTCAAGCGAAGGCAATAAAGTAAGAGATTTTCTTGGCTCGTAGACTGGCGTCAGGATTCTATCAATTCTCAATGGCATTAAATCACTCTCCTACACACATACACTGTGCGGTTTCTTAAAGCACCCTCCGACTATAGTACCATGCCCCCTACTATACTAACATGCTATGAATAGATTTATATATATATATAGAACATGGTAGCACTGCTTTGAACAGCAAAAAAGTTCACTGCCAAGCTTCAGTGGTTGTTAAATCACAGCTCAATAGCTAACGTATTCAAGGGACACCTTGCGTTGTTCCCAATTTTCTTTACAATTACTCGACTTGCGCAAAACCGCATAAAAGAACTACTGCAACCATAGAAGATGAGGTTGGCTGTGCCTAAAAGCACACTCTTTATTTAAGGCTATATTGGATCATCTATGTTGAATGCATTCGTACTGGCAGCTAACCGAAACTTATAGGCATTGCTTGGTTCTTGTTAGCACTCTCAACCGATAGCACACATGACCTCCTAACGTTCATGTCTCCCTTCGAGCTTCCGAGCAGTAGTTCAGGTTACAACCTTACGCGAAAGGTTAACCGAAGAGTTAAGTGTATACCTAGAACTCCCAGTAAAGAAAACAAAGAAGAATGAGTCCCCCCCCCCCTCCCACAACTACTCCCCTTCGAAGTTTGATCTCGCGGCAGACGACTCTTATTTCCAATGCTCGACAGGTCACATAAAAGGAAAAAAATGCGGAGCTGGTATACACGCTATAATTTATTACGCAGAGAAAGCGCCTCGCGGCATTACAGGTCGCCAATGTTGCGAGCCGCGCGGATGCGGCACCGGGAAGTCCTTTTTTTTTTCTCCCAAAAGAGAGCAGCCGAATGGCCCCGGCTACCGTGCGGATCAAAAGATGGATCGTGGCGCAAACACTGCGTGCGGCTTGCTTCTTTTATGGGTCATCTCGTCGAGCGCGCGGGTTGTGCTCTCCCCGCAGAATGCCGTCCTCTCCTCTTGGGCGTCGTCTTCGTCGTCCCGTGGAAAGCACAGAGGGGGGGCGACGAAACGCGTCTCCCCTGGTGAATTTTAGATAAGGTCCGCGAACGAACGCAGCACACGCTGTGACAGGACGCCGCCTACCTCTCCGGGCGCGATTAATAATGCGTTCTCCGATTAAGCGTCGCCACCGCCGGTTTTTTTTCTCGCTCTCTCCCCCTTGCCGGGCGCTCGCTTCGCTTGCAGAACACGGGGAGCACTCGAGCGGACCCCAAGGACGCGGCGGCGACGGCTTATGCGTTAGCATCGTGCCAATAGCGTGCAGCCGTATTAGCCACCCCTCCGAAGTCTGTCGCACTTCGGCGACCCCCTGAATAGTTGAATGCGAGGCACATCTTAGCCCTTTTCCCTCTCTGCTCTCTTTCATCTCCCACATCCCTCTCCCATGCGCAGGGTAGCAAACCGGCTGCCTATAGGCTGGTTAACCTCCTTGCCTCTCTTTTCCCTCTATTTTCCTTCCTTCCTTCTGTAACACAAACCGTTTCTTAACTGAACTGCGGTGCTATTAGAAACATAAACATACAGGCGTGCGAGGGGAGCCCCCCATCCTCCCTCACGGCCTAATCATCTATGGGGCGTGAATAGTCGGCCTGATACGTCACTCAGTCGGAGCTATCTCATAACTGTTCAACGGGCAGATTTGTGAGAATGTACATTTCTGACCATGGTGGCGGTGAAACCTTGTCTTCCTGTGGTGGACAATCCTGCCCGCGCCTGTAATGTTGAACATTGTCGAATGCGGCCTTGTTGGGGGTGGGAGCGATTATGAAGGAAAAAAAAAGGGTCAAGAGGCGCAATCACTCTCTCATATGAGTCGCCCACGTTAATCTGGCCTGGAGAAGGAGAAGGAAAAAGTTCAGTAGAGATACAGGTAGGCGTGAACCAATAAGTAAAGTGAGCGCCCGCACGTCTACAACCTCCGGCTATACCGACTTAGCGAAAAAGGACTTGGAAGATGCTTTCAGATTTAACATCCTTCTCAAGTTTAATTGACCTTGAAGGCTACAGCGGAGTCTTTGACTGCCCCCCCCCCCCCAAAAAAAAAAAGGTCGCTATTGAACAGAACGTGAAATATCTTGACAATGCCTCCTGCTGTACTCCTTGCCTCAAGTGGAACGGTTCACACCAAGCGCAGTTTGAATGAGGTAACTTCTCGTCGCCAGTTCTCGCATAAAATGATGTCTTGTAGCGGCCTTTTATCAAAAAAAAGAAAAGAAAGGAAGTATACTATGAGCAATTAAATAGAGTCGAGGCTGCCCGCAGTGAGCAGAAGCGTATCAGCTGCGGGGGGCGCGACGTCACGTCGGTTTCTTCGCGCTGCGGTGAAGCAGCGGAGCATCCGTTAACAGAACAAAGCGCGTGGAGTCTCGTAAGCGCTCTCCACTTGCCATTTTTCCCATGGCAGTTACCTACGCGTTGTAGTTCAGAATGCCAAACTAAGATAATCAGCGTAGATTGTTATACCAGTTAAAGTATGTGAACCAATTATTAGGGGGTATATCATGATTCCGTTCTGCAACCTGCACATATGAAGACGATGTACGCATTATCTACCTGTCATCGTAGGCGGCAGCTGTTTGCTTAATGTCCGCTAGTTGTGCAACCTTAAGAACAAATCGGCAGTAGATAAATACTTGTATAAGAGGTATTCATGAACAAACTTTCTTCCATTCCTGTCATGCTCTCTAAGCTATCCTCACACAGACGCGAACAGTCGAACTACGCTTTACCAGCGTCTGTGTCGTCGTGCTCTATGGTGCGTCTGTGTCGTCGTGCTCTATGGTGCACAGAATTAAGGAGATGCAGCGCAGATGCGAGCGAGGATAAGCCAACGCAAGCCGCTAGCTGTGCGGCACCGAACGCGTCGAAGTACGCAGCCGCGGGCTCGCGACGGAGAAGCTTCGATCGAAGAGGGAGCAGCGCGTTATGCGTGGAGAATGTGCTACAGCGCGTGGCTTATCGAGCCTCGCGACGACTCACGACGCCGTAGAAGTGTATACGAAAAAATAAAAAAAAATAAAATCTGCACCTTTTCTTCGCATGAGGTAAAATCACCCTAGTAGAGTAGTGAGAGCGCGCGGACTTCTACCCTTGTGCATGTGCGGCGTCAAGCTACATTCAGCGTTGCATCGTGTAGAAAGCTGGCAACGCTGTACGCGCCACGTCTGTATAAAAGCACGCGAATGTTAGCAAACATTACTAAGTCACGAGACAGCGACGCACACATGGACACAGCTGGATTCATAGGGCAAGGTTTGGGCATTACCCGCTCGCTGGACTCGCGCAATGCAAGCGAGTTCATCTGGCTCAAGGGTACAGCGTCACGCTGAAGTGAAGAAAAACCGACACAACAGCCTCGCTAGCACTCGGACTTGGAAAACATAGCAGATTGTGCGAGCATCTAGTTTCCTCCCTCTATAGCTCTCCTGATCGCTTTAAGCTAAAATGTTGCTCATAGGCAAAAAAAGGTGCGCGCGCAGTAAACTACAAGGCGGTATGGACGCTGCTTCGAAGTTAGCAGACAAGGCACGATACGATTTCAGGCGGGAATTCGTGCTTGCTGTACGATACCTGTATTAATAATGCAGGCGTAGGACGGCATCCTCTTGCGCACTACTGACTCAGGTTAAGCTTGGAAGGAACAGGATGGTTTTCTGCTTGTGGATTTGAATAGGCGCATTCGTGAGAAAATGCATATGGCGATCGGCAAGCTAGCCCCTCTGAGAATACGGGATAGATGCCTTTAGCAGGGGGCCTTTCACTGGTGTCATTAGATTTTGTAAGAATATAGAAATATGCAATAAATACAAAAAGGCGGAGACTGGCACTCGGGCCACAATATCATCTTGGAGCCTTAAAGCCGAAGAGATCCAACAATGCGAAGCAAGAATTAGGTCAACAAAAGAATGAGCATGTGAGGGGGCGGACAAAGGTGACGAGCTTACCACAATGGCCAACAAAGGCGAGTACGGACGTATGAAGCTTCAATGGCCAAAGGCCATGATACAGCGCCAAAGTAGTTTCTCTGACTGTCTCCTCTGGCGCCAGCGTTAATATCTGGTCGCCACCTTTTGTGTGTCTGGCGCGGCACAGAACAAACACCGCGAAAACGACATGGTGTTTCCTAAAAATTGCGTGGAGCTGCCGCTTGCTTATGTGAGCAACAACAAAAGGCGAAAAGGCGGGCGCGAAGAGAAGGCGCTCACCGCGCCGCCTGGCGATCTTCGCGAACGAAAGAAAAGAAGAGACGGGGAGCGTGCTTTTCCGAGAAGCCAAAGGGGGGCGGGCGGCTCGCGGTCGCCACCGTCCCTGTCTGCGGCGGGCCGTCATCGTGTGCATTGTGCGATACGGCCATATAGACGTGCTCCACCTCGGAGACGCCTTTTATGATGCCGAAGAGGAAGTAGAAAGAAAGAAAACGGAAATTACGTTCGGCCGTAGCGAGCAGAACGAAACGAATGATGAGGACTCGGAGAAATCGCTGCTCCCCTCGGCTCACATTGGCGAACCATCGAGCGACCGCTTCTAACACTCGCAGGCGTAAATTGTCTCCGTCTAGTTGACTGCTCGAAAATAAGTTTGTCGCCGCCTATTACAGCGGCGACTCTGCTTCCTTCTTTCTTTGTCTAGCTGGCGTGCTTAGTTATGCGCTAAGATGCTGAATAGGAGGCGCTGCTGTCCGGAACGATTTCTGCGAACCGGAACCATAAGGCTTACCCACAGCATGAGTGTATATGGCTAGATATAATGATAAACAAAAAGATCTCCGACGTACGTGGAACGGCAAGATCTTGCTAGCTGCAACAATCACTTTGCTATGGTAATGCGGAGCGGCTTTCTAGTGGCTACTGTCTTTCGTAAGACGGAGTTATTCTTCCAAACGCCACGTAAATCTTGAGACAACAAATGCGGCACTTATCAACTAACGGGTACCGGTGAATAGTGCGAAGGTTTCATACTTCTACATTACTTCAAACGCGTACTCTTGAGCCTGTCCACGGGTGTATGATACTTTGAGAGCTCTCTGCAAAGAGAAAGTTTGGTGCAATGTGCTTAGAATATATGTTTCTTATCACTTTGTTGCGTTCACGCTTTACAAAGGATAAGAAGACGGTGGTTTCGCACGCTGGTCAATTGAGTGATCGCTAGAAAAAATATCTTTCACCCACCGATATAAATATAGACTTGGCGTATGAAGACGAGCATACTTCTAGAACGCGCGACAGCTGTACTAAACGAGAAATAGAAGCTGAAATCGTACGTGAGTTTTAAAGAACGGAATTCCCCCTCGGGTACCTTAGAACAACCCTGTTGTTGCGAAAGTCCAGAGACGGCACAACCATCCCGTGAAGTGTATCACGGAAGCCACACGCTCATAGAGCATCCTCCTGTATGATAAAAGGGGGCATCAAATTTCATCTGGACCTCGGGCTCACGGGCAGCTTTCCCATCTTTGAAGTCTCTGTAATTGTACCCCTATGTATCCATACCTATTGTCGTACCCCAATTCTTAATAAACACAGAAGCCTAGTGCTCTATCGCCAAGAACAAAAAAGCATAACAAAACAGCAGGCGAACTGTGTTGTCCCAGGTGTTGGCGTGTACAGGTCCATGTTGTGTACTGGCCATTCTTCGCAGAGCTTGAATATGAAGCCCATATCGAAAATTTCTCGATTGCTTCTAGCTCACTCCATGCATAGGATCTTGTTTTCTTCATCTGACTGTTTCGAACGTCAAGGCTATTTTGTCTCTAAGAGCGGGCAGCTTTAGTGGGGCGAATTCTAAGCGAAGACAACTATACTTTGAGTTTTGTGAGACAATAAGTCCCTTCGTGCAGTTTCGTGACATAGAATGATTTCTTTATTGACGGTTAAAAGCCATCGTCATGCGATTTACTATTTTGATGCCTGATATACATATTGTTTTTTTAATACTATTCGTCAGAAAAAAAACAAGGTGACATTTTGTCAAATGAAGGGATGGCTTTCTTTTCATTAATGTAAACGTAAATTCCAGCTATTCTTCAGAGTTACAAAAAAGCATGATCTCTTGTGACGATGCATCAATTCAAGAATGAAGGGTTCTTTTAACAACTCATTTTTTTTTCGTTAGAATGAATATGAATGAAAATTATGAGTTTTCATATGCATGGGTTATCATTCTCATCACACATCGGTTTGTTGCTTTAAACAATTTAGACTCGTTCGACATAGTTGACAAGTCAGGCACTCGCTGTTTTCTTCGCTGTAGACAAGCGAGGCTAAAATAACGAGTACTGACCACGTCACTTATAATTCATGGTTAGATTAGTAAAAAGCTATCGATGTAGGCACAACTTACACCTGAGTTGATGTTTCTGCTTGATAAAAGCTTCTTTAACCACATGCCGAAAAGTTGTGCCGTGGTGCAAACTATACAAGAAGTCTTAATAGATGGAATAATGGACGGGTTCGGTCGAGCATGGAGGGCTAAATTGCTAGTAAGTTGCTTTTAAATTTATACTGAATTGATTTATGCAAATCTAAACAAGGTTTACATGTGAATTCCGATGTACAGTTTACCGAAATTACATTCGACGACGCTGTATTCTTATAGCCGTTCTGTTCTAAAGGCAATTACTCCGCCTGACCAACGAAGTTACATAGTAGTGCACAAATCGCAGTTATTGCTGGTCAGTGCCCTGTGGGAAAGAATATATTCGAAGTATTACCTACGAAAGTGACGTGTAATAGGGGACGATGGTCTGTGAAATAACAAAAAACCATCAAACGTCGTTTGTGGTGTACTGTTTGTTTTGCCGCAAAAAGAGAAAACTTGCGGCAGTGCACGCTTTACAGGCACAAACAAAAACGTTCACGTGTTTTTATGGTTGGTTGCGCTAACAGCGTATGTTTACTAATTCAAATGAGAATAATTTTATTAGAAATATGGAAGTGCTAGGGTAACCGTCTCACAATAGTTATGTTATATTGGCGGTTTGTGAAAGAACAAAAGAACGAAAGTTAGAATTGTAATAACATAATTACCAATAACATTATGATTGTCTTTTACAAAGAAGCGCTGAAGGTTATCGCTTTTTCTTTTTTTCAGAGCAATGCTGTACTTACACGCGTGTCAGGCAGGCTGTTGTCACTTTACTGGAAGCGGTTGAGTATTCGCTGATACAAAAAGGTGTCATCTACATATCCGATAATTGTTGCAAACGTGACAGCTGTCTGTTGACTAGCTAGGACCTTATCACGCTCTCTCGTCAAACAGTAGCTAAGAGATTTCAACGGTGCTCATTTAAGGCAAGAGTTTATTTGCACGGAATGTTCGCAGGCACACATGTGTAGCTACATAGAATTAGATCGTAAGCGTCAGCGAACTCCTTATTTAACAATCCTAAAATAAAGTTATACAGTTTTTTAAAGGTACGCATCAGTATACGTTGCGCCTAGTAATAGCCATGGCCGGGCTTTTAGCAGGAGATTGAAACGTTAACATTTTCTACGAAGACGTGTCAAGCCATCGGCAGCGTTACCGAAATGTGCTCAGTAATATGGGGCAGACGGTTCACATTCGAGTACAGACTTCGACTCAATCACCACTGACAAGATTTGTAAACAAAGTGTCGACGGTTTTTCACGAGATCAATCTCGCGCGCGTTCTGCAAGTGATGGTACACGCTTTTGAACTGCAAAATGAAATGAGAACGTCTTACTCGTCCAAACACACAAAACCGCGTGCCGTTTTTGCGGAGTGATAGTAAAGTAAATGAAACTGAAATTAAGAATTAATGCGTTACTTTGACGTGAGCCCGGTACAAATTGTGACAGAACTGACGAACGTATGGTTACAATACGAGCCAGAAAAGGCTCTCACATACTGCATGGAATAAGGTTCAGTTCTGATTATGCGTAACAACGTCAAAACAGAAAGAAGAGGGTAAAAGGCATGTTGCGTGTACTCTTTCTTGTCTTTCACATTGTTCACTTGTTATGGGACGTACAACTGAAACCCCAACATTTTAACAGGATCTTGAGAACCACTTTATGTTTATACATGGTCGGCGCGCTGCGGTGCTTGTGCGGTGGACGTGGATCTTTGCATGCCCGTGTGTTCGGTCATTCATATGTGCACCTGACAAGCGTAGTGGGGGTGTTCGTGACGTCATGCGCCTTGAGTGAGTGTCAGCTGGTGTAGTCATACGGCATGTGCCGTCTGTGTGACTGTGCTCCAGTGATGTAATTATAATGCGTGGTGTGAGGTTAGCTGCGCAATGGTGATATCATTTAGCTTGTGAGCTCGTTTGGCATGACCCAGTTGGCGGTGCCCGGATCTGCCCTGCTGCCTTTTGTACTACCTTCTCCCGACCACTGCAGTTAAACTGCAACAAACTAATCAGCAAAATGACATTTATGATAAACTACGGCTGACGTCGCTGCTTTTTTGCGAGCGTTACAGCGCGTTATCTCTACGAAATTCTTAATAAGTGACGTGACTGTATACTTAATCACATTCAAGTGCCAAATAAGATGAATTTTGTGACCGTGTCATTTTACTCTATGTAGACAAATGAAGAAAGTCACGACAAGTGTTGTCATTACAAAGTGCAAAGGCACAATATGTATCTCAGTACTGCAGTTTAAGAGTGATTTGTGGGATAACAACAACATTCTTCAAGTTGGTGGACCTTAGCAAGTGGCGATAAACAAAATTAAGCAAATTTATTTTACATAGCGAAGTTCGTCAGTTTAACTGCCAATATTGGTCAATCATCGACACTTGGAAACAAGTTTCATCGGTCAGTATAGAAGACGAAGGATAACTGAGGCTTACTGAACGTCGCAAAGCAACGTACTGCTTATAAAAATGGTACTGAGTGGAAGCTTTTTTCTAGTGCTTCGCTGGTAGGACCTCAATCCTCACGTATGTTAGTTTTAAGGGGCTCTGCAACACTTTTTGAGCATGATCAGACAACGCTGCCAATTGGAAGTAGAGGCTCCCGACAATACGCGAGCCAAACATTATAGCGCTACCACGCGGGCTGGAATTCACAATAAATGATCAAAGTCAGCTAAAAATTGCTTTCTCTTCTCTCGGCAAGTCCCTGAATAAGCCCGAAAATCACCCGTAGTAAGCTCATCTTTTAGCCATTGCCTGATTTGAACATGGCGCGTTCGGTCGTTACAGAGATCGCCGTGGGAGGCCGCACTTTGTCTACGCGTCCGCGCGCGATCACACAAAAACACCCGCGCAATCGAAGAAAAAAAAAGAAAAAGTGCTCAAAGTCAGGAGGCGCGAGTGACGTTCTTTGTTTGCCCCTCCCATTCTTCCCTGCTTAGCTTCCAGCGCTTTCGTCGAGACGAGAGAAGAGAGGATGCAATTGCAGCGTGCGACAAATCTTTGTAACTCTGCTCGTACTGAACAGGTTCTTAAAATTTTTGCGGCGTTGATTTTTTTGGGGCAATACGCTTTTTCAGGTAATCAAGTTCATGGTTACTCAAGAAAGTGCTTCAGGGCCCCTTTAAAATGACTGGGCGATGTTTAACAGGATGTGATGCTTGCAATTAGAAGCGATTAGCTCAGGGTGCGTTAATCGTGGCTCCTGCGTTTTCGAGAGCAGTCAAGTGGAGAAGGAATACCCGAAGACAGCATGCGACCGAACAGTGGTGTTTTCGAGGCGGTGACGGTGAGTGTGAAGAGTCGCGTGCGGTGGCCGCGCTTTTTACTCACGCAAAGCTGGACGACCCAGCGCGTTCTCCAGTGGCGTCCGACGGGAAACAGGCGGATACGGCGCACCTGCATCTGCCGAGGAGATCGGCCAGTGTCAGTGACTCAAAGACGATGACACAGCACGCCAAGACGTTTAGGGTGCGAATCCGCCTTTTATGTGCAAGTGATCGCAATAAATGTTCGTCGGGTTGGCGTTTGTTCACGGAATCAGGAGTGGAATAGGTAAACGAGCATTGTTACTTTGTGTATGGACATATAAAAAAAAGAGAAAAAGATGAAACATGAGGTGTATGTCGGACTTTTAAAAGACGTGACATACTCTGTGTTCCGTACTTACACGAACTAGTTAGCACCAACCGCGCAGTCACCAACGCTTCTAATTCTAATTCACTCCATTCAAGATTATAACTTCACTTGCGTTTGCAAAACGTAAAATTTAGTAGCAAGATTTCATTAACGAGTTATCTGTGTTTATAAATGAGACGATTGTCACCGTTTACAACGTCATATTTTTATATCACAGCTATGCTATGTGTGAGCATGAAGAAAAGAGGCAACGATGAAGACGGGAAAGAGACACAACAACAGGATGAGCGCAAATCCTGTTATCCGAGTTTCCCTTCTTCAATGTTGCCTATTTTCTTGATGGTCAAACTGAGCTGTGGTAAAAAAAAATATGACCTTGTAATGCACCAACGTGCCCAATCTTCAGTAAGTGCTTACAAACGAGCAAGTACCAATCTCTATGTTTGCACAGAACATTGGCAGTTGCCTCAGCCTGTCCTTGCGCATATGGTGCTCCTAAACATGCCAGATGTGCCCTGGCAGACGAAATCCACAGTTCTCGAAGGCGCTCATCACATCATTGGAAATTCGCTCCAAAATGCAGATTTTTTTTTAGATTTCGGCACTATCGACTGCACTCTTTACATATTGTTTTGTGAGGGGAAAAACGCTTGAGTTATATACGATAACAGCACGCGAACTTGGAAGCTTTTAGCATCTATTCGCGATGGTGCACCTATTCATACAAAATAAGGCAGTGACAACCTGCGTACAGCCTAAGCCCATATATGCATTAGAGGAGCCGCCACTGGAGCACCTTGAATATGACTTAACGTTTGCTTAGTGCTTTATACCCCTTAAATACTGGAGTTACAAGGTATTGTACGGCATATGTGTACGCCCAAGCAAACATTCACGTAGCTTGTTGCAACGAATACCTGTAGCTTAACTCTGGAGTGCGTTCTCTGCCCAGCTTAGAAAATGTGTGCGGCTTCAAAGAAGACACGGAAACGAAGAAGAAAAATATCATCCGTCGCTATGCCACGGCAGCGAAGCGTACCAGTGAACGTGTATACTAAGCGAAATACCGCGCTGCGTAAGCTAATCACAACCCAAGTGCCGAAGTTGACAACTCATCTCTCGATTGTACTGTGGGGTGAGGGCAGGCCACATCGGATAGGTATAGCAACTGACGAAAGGCAAAATTGACAACCATCGCTTTGAAGGACGAAGCCACGAGGAAATTCACACCGATTTCCCCCCAAAAAGAAAACTTGTACTTGAAGAAAAATTTATCCTGGCCAGGCTATCGGACCCGGTACCAACGCGTTTCCGGGACGGTCGCTCTGCCAATGGACAACTTATTTGCAGACAGCAACTGTGTACAGATAGCACATTCGGCTCAATAACCTATTTGTGTCGTCGAACGAAATCTGTGTGTCATTATCATTCTATTCGACAAAGCTTTAAACGAAGCGATTCTCTATTCTGATCAATGGCGGGTGCATTTTAGATGGAGGCGAAAATGCTATAGGCCCGTGTGCTCAGATTTTGGTGCATGTTAAAGAACCTCAGGTAGCCGAAAGTTCCGGAGTTCTCCATTACGGCGTGTCTCATAATCATATGGTGGTTTTGGGACGTTAAACCCCACATATCAGTCTATTCTGATCAACGTTCGGACAGCGAAGAATTCCGAAAATGCCCCCTTAGCTTCGGATTAAAAACTGCATTTGTTTTAGTGCCTGTATGCACTTTCGCAGAGCCTTCTAGGTGCAAAAGGAGGCACTAACGAAATTGCAGGCAGCCTCTCTGTTCCAGTCTTACTGTCGGCATCATGTGGGTAACAATACTGTTATAGCGGAATTAGTGAAGTGGTGAAGCAAGAAACAGGCATATATGCAAGAATGCGTCAAGAAAGAGAGGAAATAACGTAACAAAATCATTTTGCGCGTCTTGCTTTGCCATTGTCCGTCGCGCTACTATGTTCTAATATTCATTACCGGCGAACTCTGAAACACCGCCTCAAAAGTTGAAAGACTCTAGTGTTATTCACTACCAGATACATCGCTAAATGCGCATCTTCTTTTGTGATACATTTTTAAGGTATTTTGTTAAAAAAGCGTCCAAGAATAGCAGCACTGTGTAGATATATAGATAACCATACGTGGTTTTCTAACAAGTGGCAGGAATAGTGTTCCGAATATTGCCTCAAAACTGTTTGGACTTGCCCGAAGAAGTTTTGACTCGAATGTACAAAATCATGCCCTTTAAAACAATGCTTTTCTGTATCTTTTTTTTAAATAGAGGTAGAGATGAATGGATCGCATCACCTCCGCATTGACAGTTTAAGTGTTCATATTTAAAGTCAACGTACTCAAGAACGTCGGTATCAGGACGAACATCCTATGATGACACAAAACCTATTCTGACCTTGTCTCTTGCCTGCGCTTGTTCAAGAAACTCTGGTAGCTGACGAGCCATCCTAATAGTACTTTAAAGTCACCTAAAACAGCGTGATAGCCCTTCACACACTGAACCTAACAATGGTGCTGTAGAGAATTGGCTGGTATCATAAAACAGACTAGAGAATTTGACAGTTTCCGAGCTACTTGCAGTAATGGGCTACATCCAGCGATTACAGCGCTCATTGAGAGAATCGGTCGATGACAGCGGAGAATGGAATGGACACGTCGTATAAAACTGATTAGTTAGCCCGCAATGTCTGCGAGGACAGTCTTCTTTGGATGCGTCTGGGCTCGGCTCAATATATTGACTGCAAAGGCGGCGCTTTGTTGCGCCTGACGTGGAACTTTGATGCGACATGATCGTACGGACGGAGAGAGTAGGCAGACGTGATCTGTAAAAAATAATAATAGTTATCTACAAACGCCCATGACTAGAAATATTTGGACGATTCACTATCACTCACACTTTCTCTTCCACTCAAAGCAATACCCAACCATAATCTCCAACATTTTGAATCGGCTACTGAAGCTGCTTAAGCACACGTGTTCTTTGCAATGTGAGGCGCAAAATCAGTCTTTTATGTGCCGAGCCGGAGACAAAAGGCTTATATACGATTGGGGAGCACAAACAAAAATTCGTGTAGCACGTGGAGGGTTGTCTGACTGGTGCAAGCGACGAAAAGTAGCGGCAAAAGCACACAGTGAAAGGCCACGTTTGTTTATCATTTTGCACATAAAATTTCTTAGTAAGTGCATATCACCCGTATGTATGAAACAAAAGAAAGTGTTAGCTTCTTCTTAAGTTAAAAGAAGGTTCCACGGACAGCTCTCAGAATGCGAAGTTGCTATCCTCCCCACGTAAAATGTGAAAGCAATCTCTCTGGCTTTGGTGCTTCAAGTACGCATATTAATCTCTTGTCGCATTAATGGGGAAGCTCCGGTCAAGTCAATCGAGATCTCGACACACGCCTCGGATCTCGGGATCTAGCTGCACAACGAACGGAGATGCTAGCGAGTCTAAAACATCGCCGCGTGTCTTCGGTGACGGATTTGTCGACTCGGCGTGAGACGCGGCCGCAATGACCCAGCGATAATGTTCCCCCAAACGTTCAGCAATCCCTACATAGTCTTCGTAGGCAGCAAAGAACGTAACCGGCTGCTGACGTACAGAGCGCCGCCCGTGGCTTGTTTGGTGTAGTCCATTGACGAGAGGACGCACAGTGGATGAGATGGTGCGATATCCTTCGCCCTCAGTCTGAGGTGACGTCGACGTGGTACTGAAAAGTGAGTAGTGTACGGTACAAGTAAGTAGCTGGGATGGCAGTACATGTTGCGTGAACCGCACTCTGAAAACGCGCGGGAGTTGGTTGGCTTCGGTGCATTTGTCGGCCAGTAGGGGAGGTGTTGCTCGTATCCGGCACACCTCGCACAATGAACGGAGCTGGAGGACCGACATAACCGGGAAAAAAGCATGCGGGTGTGTGGCGTACTCGGCGGGGCTCAGTTCTACATAAGTTCGGGGGGTTAGGTATAGAGAAGAACGTGCACAGGCAAAGTATAGAGCAGGCATGGAATGTAAGAGTGTGTTGTAACGTAGCAAAAGAGGGGAGTGTGTTCGGCCCGGGCCTACGATTCGCCCAGGAAAAATATGCGTTTCTGCGTTGCAGGGAGATCGTGTTGGGAGCCGTCGTCGGGGATGGGGCGAGTCTGCAGAGGTGCGACGAGCGGTGCGCAGGAGGACTGGGGCACTGAGTGGGCTCTGACCTGGTACTTCTTCTTGGAGCACCTCCGGCCGCAGCAGGACTGGAGCAGCGACTTGTCCTCCGAGCCCACGGACGGTACTGGCGACAGCGGCGGTGTCGAAGATGGACGGTTAGGTTGCCCGTTGTAGGGCACCTCGAGCTCCACGAACTCCCGGTCCTGTCGGCGTTTCGGCGCAAGGCATTGCAGCGTCAGCGTTATGGCACTTTACACAGATAACTGCCAGTATTTAGAGTGGCTCTGCGACAATAGATGAAAAATTGGTGAACGCGGGGTGTCGCTGGAGCCGACTTTTTGATTAGCGGACTTTTCTTTATGGTTGCAAGTGTTCGCTTGCGTTGGCTTCAGTGAAACCTCGTGTTAACGAACTTTTCACCTCGTCAAGCTTCCATCCTTTTCTGCGACAACAGGACGCAGACACTTACACAAAAGAAGTCGAAACTTGTCAGCAGCACACTTTACTTGATAGAGCAGACTTAGACGTGCGAACAAAAAAAAAAAAGGGGGGGGGGGGTTATCCCCCTTCACTTTAACGGGAGCACCATCGTCAACATAATCATCCTGACTACACTCAATGCAACGTAAAGGCCTCTCCTATGTTCGTCAAATCAACCAGGTGCTATGCTTGCTGCAGCTACATCATCTCCGCAAACTGCTTAATCTTATCTAACCACCTAACTTTCTAACCTCGTTTCCGTTGACTTAACCTTTCCCTCTCTCTGCCTTCCCCTCACGCACTAAGACTCGTATTCACAAACAAATCTTACCTATATCTCGCGTATTCTAAACCTGTTTCATGCCTATGCATCATTTGATAAAAAGAGTAGATCGGTATTAACAAATCTATTCTGTAGTTGTCCGTGTTCCTGTGGCCATTTCTGTGACCTTATAACTCGCGAGGGTACAGGAGCTCAAGGAGAACTTTGGATAAGTGCGAAGTTAGTTAACGGATTCGAATTTAAGTCTGTCCTATGTACCTCTACTCAGTCGGACATGTACCGTCATTACTTAAATTGCAAGGCTATGACCATGCGAGTTTTTGACAAGAAAGGCCATCACAGACTTCCCGATGTTGCATTCGAGGAGCTGTTGACTTTCCATCTTTGAACCCCTAAACGCCTAGATCAAAAACAACCCGAGAGGAGGGCACCTCGGTGAAATTACGTCACCTCTAATGAAAACTTTTGGCCATGCATATACACATAGCTATAAAAACATACCTATTAATAGACTTTGGCATTCGATTCATCATTATGACGAAGACCAACTGATATGTATCTCCGCAAAAGTGGGGTGAAGAGAATAACCAAACTAGCGTGATCAACAATTAGTAAATGAATTGCCTTATGAATAGTGAATAGGATTAAAACACATATTTATACAATGAATGTTAACTATGAGAAGATTGCTTAGATGTAGACAAAAAAAAGCGTGGGTGTTGGAGCCTATAAATGGAATTGTTTCATTCCTTGTTTTTCTTTCATTCGCGGGTGAACTTTGAATAGAAGCGTAATTCTGCCTAGAACACTAACCGGTGTTCTATATAATAGCACATAGGGACAGAACAATACGACGCTGCGTGCAAGATGTAACTATTAGACCCAAAGCAAGGAAAGCAAGGACAAACTAGTTTGTACAATCTGCACTGACGTGCCACGATCTGCAAACCAGGAAGCGCCGCTTGGTCAGGAGCGACCGTTTTGACTGCTAAGATTGGCGAGCGGGCACAAGCACGTGGTTAGGCGCGTGCGCGGGTAAGCCAGGCTCTCAATTTACTTAATGTGTGTCCGCGCTGCTCCGCTATTACAGCCATAAAATTTGGTTTTGTTAGTACGAGGTAGTGACCTGGATATTAAAATGACAGTAACCGTAGGCCTGAGTGGACAATGGTGTTTTCAAAACACGCTTACAAGGTAGGCGCGACAAGGCGTCTGCAATATTCTAAGCTTGGCCACTCAACGCAAGAAAAAAAATCCACTGCTTTGTGCCGAAGTTTGTGTATTTCGGTGACGGTGCATTAACCTTCCGCTCTCTTTAAAAACTAACATATGAATGAAGCACTGACGAGTAGTGGTCACGGCTTCAAAATTTATTGCAATGAACTTTGGGCCGTGCAGTAGGGTGACGGAGTGGCCGATAGGCTTGGCCTTACCATTCCCGATGACAGAGTCGCCCGCTGCGCGCTAACGTGCGTCTTACAGGACATCAAAAAATTTTTGCACCCATCCATCCTTCCGCAGAAGTAAAAAAAAAAGACACTACAAAATATGTTACAGCTGAATAGATTGGTTAGTTTAGCGCTGCCGCCATGAAGTCAAGATTTACATATACCGTAACTATCTTGGAGGCATTGCAAAACAAAACAAAATAAAAAAACAGCAGACTGCTTGCTTCCACAGAAAGCTAGAGTTGTCGAAACGCTTATCAATCAATTTTACATTGCGTTTTATCTCTGTATCCTTTCCCAGATAACCGTTCGTTTGGGAAACAAACCTGAATACTACTTGCATGACTGCGATTTTGCTCTTAAATGGCGAATAAAGTTTTTTTTCCTGTAGTTTACTATGTTTACTCTCCTAGGACCTTTTGTCCTGAACGTGAGCATTATATGTACCTATATAAGGTGAAGGTTAACGTAGATAGGCAGAAATATCTATGAGTTTCTGCTAGGACGTTTCTTAGCGACATGAATTATGATCAACTGTCTATAAAGTAGTAGTCATATTTGTATAGTTTTATGCCAGGGATCTGGAGACCAAATTGAAAGCAAGGGGTAGTGTTGAAATAATTTATATTGTATCTTACAGCACTTAACTTGGATTACGACCTACATGCGTATCTAATTATTGTACAGTGAGACATGCCATATCTCTGGAAAACCAAATCTAACAATCCACCCAAACCCCCAACTGCATGCGATGGCTATCTGCTGGCAGTGAGAACTCATACAAAAAAGTTAAGGAAATGTTGTGATTTTACTGCAGAAACACCCATGGCCAAAGTCATGCTAAACATGGTACTACATTCCTCGAAGAGACTGCGTGTAGCAAAATATTTCGACCGGAAGTCATGTAACGCAACTTAAGGAACCAAGAATGCTTGATTTATCATTAGCTCAGTGCTCTTGGTCTCTTCCTTGCAAAAGTGCACGTAAATGGCAACAGAAGGTCACCTCCAAGTAAGGACGCAACGTCGCAAAGGGATATGCCAGGGACCATAGTGGTTATTACGGTGTTCTTTTAAGCCGCCGAGTCGTGTCTGAGAGGCAATTTACCAGAAGCAGCCTTTTGAGGAAATGTGGCAAATCCAGGCGACAGCCGATAACGTCCACAAGTCTATAAGATTGCTGCCCAGTGCATACTTCAATGGACTTCGGCATACCATACAGAACAAGCGCGACCCTACGGGCCGAGAAAAATGATGCTATTTAGGTAATGTTTTATAGTCCCCCCCAGTATCCCCTGAAGAAGGGCCCGTTTTTTAAAGTAAAAAATATGTATTTACTTTTATTCACCACTTTGGTATGTGGCACTGCTTCAACCACAAGTTCTTTCCCAACCAAACACAATTCTGTCTAATGTTCACATCTAAAGCACCGGGAAATGGGTCAAAGTACACGTACCGTGGTCTTTTCTAGACACCTGAGAAGGTGGTGGTGTTGCAGCTCGAAGATGTCCTCGGGACTGTCGTCCAGATCCTGGCCGCTCTCCTGGGCCGCCAGTCGCGCTTCGACCGCTTTCTTCTTGCTCACGAACGCCGCACCACTAGTCGCCTTGGCGATGCGGATTCGCGCCATCCGTGCTTTCTGAAATGCGTACAAAACACGCCGCAAGGTCAATAACCTCGCACAAGACCTCACGATGTTGGTGCGGCGTGGCCCAATCAGCCGCGTTCATTGTCCCGTGCCGCTCTCGTCCCATTTGGAACGGAAGCGGAGATTTGCGGGTGGGATCCAGACCAAGAGGCATCGCGAGAACGAAACCCTCCGAGATCTAAAGTCATCCGGAGACCTTAATTCAGTGTCTCGCGACCTTCCCGCCAGGGGAACGGGGCATGCGCCGTGGTGCAAAGAAAAGATGGATTGGTACATACTAGCCAAAGTATATTAAGAACATGCGAACAGGCCAAGGAAGGACTTCATACACTGCGTTTAAAGGGGCGCTGCAACACTTTTCCAAGCAACCATTGATTGATTGATATGCGGGGTTTAACGTCGCAAAACCACGATATGATTATGAGAGACGCCGTAGTGGAGGGCTCCGGAAATTTAGACCACCTGGGGTTCTTTAACGTGCACCCAAATCTGAGCACACGGGCCTACAACATTTCCACCTTCATCGGAAATGCAGCCGCCGCAGCCGGGATACGAACACGCGACCTGCGGGTCAGCAGCCGAGTACCTTAGCCACTAGACCACCGCGGCGGGGCCCAAACAACCATCAAATGGCCTGACGAATCGACCACCGTAAAAAATTTTTACGAGTTCATCAAGTAAGAGTGGACTCACAGAGATTTGCTACAGAGTGCAGTTGCGTTCTTTCTTCCCTCATTTTGACGAGTGCGCTGGAAGCTAAGCAGACAGGGATGACGTAGAGAGAAGAAACTACGATCACGTTTGTCATGACCTTCAGCATATTTTCTTTCCTTTTTTTTCTTCAAATGCGTGGCTTACATGTAGTGTGATTGCCAGCGCTCGCGGGTACGTGGCGTCCTCTTGTGGTGGCCTCAGTAACTATGCAAGTAGCGATGCTCGAGCCGGCATACGGCCGTGAATTTCGGAATAAATTGCCTGGTAATTTAGGACTATCACATACTTTACGGAATGTATGGGAACAATTTCTATCTGACAGAGAAATAAGCGTGAGTTTCAGGCCGCGCACTGCGCAACAATGTTTGGCTAACGTGATTCCAGGAGCCTTGACTGCCCACGGGCAGCGTCTTCCAGCCATGATGAAAAAGTGTGGCAGGGCCCCTCAAGCTGCGGACCTCTTTTTTTTTTTGAAGATTAAGTGGTCAGACTTAGAAATTCATAAATGCTTTCTGGAATCGTAAAGGGCGCAGTTGAGAAAAAATACACTTTAATCAATAGCACCGAGCTTGAACATACTACTTCACACGAATAAGAGCCTATTGTCAATGTCTATTATCAATTATGAAGTCTATTGTCTATAGTGAATGGCTCACGGCTGGGTAGCCATGAACACAATAGGTGCAACGAATACATTCGAATATATGGAATATATTTCACGTTTGACACTTTTATTTAGCAAAAAGATGATTTTATTGCTATAAGAACAAAAAACAAACAAACAGGCTCGATGCTTTAAGAATATTAGACAACAGAGACAGCCCCTCAGTGGTTGTTGGTGCTTGTACTGATGATTGAGTGAGGCACCGACTGATACAACAAACCGAGTGGGACAGCAGATCTGCAAGAAGTGCGTTTTTTTTAAATATACATCTTATTGTTAACTTCATCCTGTTGCGGACTGAGATCGGGCAGGCAGTGACAAGTATTATAAACATATGATAGCGATCTTAATGGTGTTATAAGAAATAAAATGAACGTGGTAGTTCAAACATTTCTCTCCACGTAAGGCCTTTTCACTACGGACGTAAAATAACCTATGAACCACGTGCTTGCTGTAACTATATGTTCATCTAAAAAGTGGGATAATATATGCAAGGTTAGAAACAGTGGTTTCCTTTTGGGCAGTATAAAATATTTGATCATTGAATATGCCAAGGGCCTTCTATAGGTGCGTGCATATGGTCCATGATGGTCCATGCTCTTTTAGCCGTAGCGAAGGCACGCGAATGCCAAAACTGTTGATCCGTCGCTAGAATTCGGCGACCGCACGTAGAAAAAAACAGTCTTGTTGGCAGCGAGCAAAAAAGGAAGAAGAAGATGGACGCTACCTTTTGGGCTTTCCTCTTGTCAGCCCTCTGGCTCTGGTGGTATATGCGGGAGAAGTTGGAGACGATTACTGGGACTGGAAGCGCGATGACGAGCACTCCACTTAAGGAGCACACGCCACCGACGATCTTGCCCGTAATTGTGTCCGGCACCATGTCCCCGTACCTGCATGGTTGAAAAGAGCACGCGTCCGAACAAGTGTTGACGTTGTTTGTCGGAAAAATTTCTCTACAGGTTGTAGTAGTTACTAACCAGGCTATCTGAGAAATACAGATCAGCAGTAACACCGGTATTGACGCCTGGTGAGAGACTTCCCTGCACAACACATAGAGGTGGTGTATCCTTTTTTGTTGTTTTCTCTAACAGCACCCCGTTAATTTGGAACAATTTTTTAATCTTGCAAAAAAAAAAGATTGTTAATTAAAACCAGAAGATCTGCATCGTAGCTGTAATCGTGAAAAATTCGTCTAATTGTTGATTGTAATAGCCGTAAATTTCTTAATTTAATCAAAACCAGAAGATCTGCATCGTAGCTGTAATCGTGAAAAATTCGTCTAATTGTTGATTGTAATAGCCGTAAATTTATTAATTTTAAACACTCAATATGTTCTTTCAATATCATCAGCTTATTATGTTCATAAGTACGTCTCTATGTCTTCTATAATGTGACGTAATAGTTTGGCGCAATATTGGTTGTGAGTGTCGCCCTTACAAACGTTGCTTATGCTACGCAACCACATCGACATACACAGAGGCTTCCAAATCAATACCCCTTTCCCCCTTGATATTTAGAAAAACTTTATAGCTTCAGTTCTTGGTGAAGTCCATGCGTTTGTATACGCAGACTTGAACCAGAAACATACACAGCCGATGTTCCAGTGACATATATGTTTTTTGGTTATTATATCGATGCCTCGTTCACAAGTTAGATAATGGTTAAGTAGCTGTACATATGTGGTTTTCATTCAACAAGAGTGACATGACTTTTTTTTTGTTTTCGAGTACAATGTAGTTTTACAAACCACCACAAGATATCACTGTCAGCTATGATAGTTGCTGTGCATGGCTCTTGCAGCCTGGTGATCCACGAACTGTAAGTGATTCATGATCAACCCGAACTGTCAGGAAGAACGAAACGCGTAGACTGGGCCTGAGCTGTTCTGTCAGCTCTCGGCCGTACATTTTAGGGTCATGGGCTTAAACCCCGGGTTGTGAGCTAGATATGGCTGGGCAGCACGAACCCCGAGTTAGTGTGAACAAGCACCTGTAGAAGCCAAGATCCCAGCTTCGATATCCCGTTGTTCTGGCGAGCACGCCGAGCGTAGGGTGTAGTGTAGATACTTGAATCTGTAGCACACATCCACGCAGGGGGATTGGCCAGGAAGAGTATAGTTTTTATAATAGAATCCTTTAATAAACTGTTAAGATCAGTTTATTTAAAAGAAAGATGAAACAGGAAAAATGCAATAATAATGAAATAATAAAATATAATGGAATAGAAGCAACGAAGTAGCGAAATAAATTAAAAATGAGTTTGAAAAAGTAAGAAAATTCGAGCAAGGATTGATGGCAACACTTCAACCTCTTCGAACCTATGACGAACTCCTGCAATGCGTAAGAAATCTTCCCGTCACTGTGGCCAAGAGACAAAGCCCCGAAAAAAAGTACGTTTTGCGCGTGAGCACACCCCAAGCTGCTGCTCTTTGTTCTCCTCTGCTCCTACCACCAGTCGCCAGTAGGAGCAGAGGAGTACCACCTTAAAGAACCTCCTGGACTTCTTCAACGTACACTCAAATCTGAGCACACGGGCCTACAGCATTTTCGAGAAATTTTAAGTAAAAGGCCGGGAGTTTAATCAGAAGAAAAATTTTCAGGTTACTACCCTGCGTTAGAAAAGTGTTAATTAAGGACGGAAAGGTAACGGGAAAAAAAAGAATGTATTGATGACCGGCCGCTTTGCGATGAATATCAAACGTTAAGGTAACCTACGCGAGCACTGGTCGCCAAGTCATTCCGATAGGATAGTATTTTTTTTTTGCATATAGATGTTGCTTTCGCGCAACCGTAAGCCGTATCATGATTCTGGACGTCCGAGGGCTTTCTTTATACCACCGTTGGGGGAGTGGTTACGATGCGTCCATGTTAAGGCAACGCTTACACAGCACCTAAAGCAGCAGTAGACAAGCGGGAAACGTGCCCGCCTGCCACCGAGTTCGGTTTACACACCACTTTTTCCTCCTCACTCCCTGCGAATACGTGTGTGTGTGTGTGTGTGTGTGTGTGTGTGTGTGTGTGTGTGTGTGTGTGTGTGTGTGTGTGTGTGTGTGTGTGTGTGTGTGCAAATAAAAAAGTAAGAAGACAGGGGCTGACAGAACGGACAGCCCGACCGGTACTGTTGGCACTGATCAAGAATAGTCCCAGTGAAAACCCAGGCGCCGTAAGTCCTCTCGCCGAAAGGAGGGTAAAGCCGAAGTCCCGTCCGCTGCGGCTCTAGGCAAGGCTGCTTCTCGGCAAAGCAGCCGAGACGAGCGGAAGAGTATATGGTGCGGTGCGGGCTGTCTTGAAGTGGCCCCTCGTATACAGCCGCCGGTAGGCAGGAGCGCGCGGCCCTTCTTTACCGCCAGCGCGATCGCTGGCGAGGAGAGGGAGGGGTTGGGGGTAAAAGCCAGCTGCACAAACCATGCATACTCCCCCCCCCCCCCCCCCCCTCGGGCATCGAGCGTTCAAAAAGATCGATCCAACACCAGAGGCCCGGCGACGACGACGAGAGAGCCCGTTGCTGGAAGGCGAACAGCCTGCCCCTGCAGCCGCTGTTCGAAAAACTGGCCAACCTCCCGCCCCGAACTCCGCCTCCACCTCACCAAGGTCGCGTCAGCTTGAGCCGCAACTGCGCGTCCAATTGCGGCTACGCACGCTCGAGCTCTACAACGACGTAGCGAGGTCCTGCAGGTATCGAGCGGCCCATTCCAGAACTGTGGCTGCTGGCCACGCATTTTTTCTCTGCTTGTTTATTTGACCTAATGCCCAGACGGGTCGTGCGGGGACCCACGTAGTTAGGGTTACCGAAGTTTTCGGTCATAACATGGAGTCGAGAAAGAAGTCTTGGTGGGCCGGGCTAGCGAAGGAAGAAAAATGTTCGGTATGGTGGCCCGTCTACAGCACGTGCGCTTCTGATGCTTTGCGTATGGCGGAGCGCTTTCAAAATTCTTATGCAGTACCGGGAGGGAGACCTCGCGTGAAGTAAATAAAATTTTCGGACTTAGCTCATAGCAATCAAGAGGCAGATTAGTACTTGGCTCAGCCTCCATCATCCCTCACCACCCTTTCTATGAATAAAAGTTGTCGCTCACTCACTCACTCACTCACTCATTCACTCACTCACTCACTCACTCACTCACTCATTCACTCACTCACTCACTCACTCACTCAGTCAGTCAGTCAGTCAGTCAGTCAGTCAGTCAGTCAGTCAGTCAGTCAGTCAGTCAGTCAGTCAGTCAGTCAGTCAGTCAGTCAGTCAGTCAGTCAGTCAGTCAGTCAGTCAGTCAGTCAGTCAGTCAGTCAGTCAGTCAACTAGTAATATCCATGCAAAGCGTCTGCCTTTCGGAAATCCTCGGTTGCTGAGAGAACGGAGGCATTAACTGGTCAGCGGTTGAGATAGGGAAGAGAAACTTTGGAGAATGAGAACCAAGGAAGAGCTTGATGAAACGAGGGTCGTAACAGGTGAATGCAAGAAGATACGTATAGTATAAATAGATGCTAGTATGTACAAAAATTACTGAGCCAAATTCAAAATGGCTGAGCACCGAAGCGTCTGGTTTTCTTTTAAAGTATTTTTATTGTGGTCACGGTGTTTCTTTCTTTTGCAATTAGGCCGTCATAATGAGCGAAAGATGTATTTTGAAGAAGTAGGTGCGAGATGTTACGGATTTGCAAATTTGAACTGTCTGTTTAATAGCGGTAAGTTAGAAGAAATCAAATACTTAAATCAGAAAATGCAATTACAACTCAGAAACTAAGTGAATGGAACTGAAAAGAGAAAGTGAATAAGAAGACGTATCCCGAGCATGGCAGGAAATTAGCTTGCTTTTTTTACTGACGTCATTTCCGGGACAGAAACAACGCCGGTAAGTTATTTGTTGAGCCCGGCATAAAACTGTTTGGTGTAGAAAGTAAGCGACCGGAATGGTAGACTGCATAGGATGAAGTAACACACGATTGTGACAGCCGAAGTGACTGCTTGTTGCTGATTCGATTCACGAAGTATGCCAACGAAGAGCATTATCTCCTTCTCAGCTTACCCGGCACAGATTTTTTTTTTTTTTGCACGGAATTACAAACCAGCTCCCTCGGAGTGTTAAATCACTCAGTCGTAGAGTCACACTGAAAATGAATTTATCGCGAAGTAAGAGTATGTGTGGACAGCTGCTTGAGCGGGACTGTGCACTTCTCTGATTACATGCGTTTGCATGGCTGCGTGGCTAGATCGAAGTAGGAAATGGTGTTGTAATCGCACGGCGCAAGTACGAGCGGTTAAACCTTCGTTAACCATTCGGATGAATAAAAAAAGAGGGGAGGGGAGTCACACATACACATTCACCGTGCTCGCTTCTTCACACATAAAAAACAAACAAAAAACATTCCAGTTACGTGCCAAACCAGTGCACTTCTAACTCCTGAGAACGCCCCGTAATTCAAGAAAGACCGAGTTGGGGGTCTTTCTGCGAAGCCTGCCAGCACTTCCGTCTCGCAGTGCGTTTCTCTTTATTTATGCACAAAACGTGCGACGCCGTCTCTGTCGAATTCCCTCTCATCTCCTTCTCTTTCTCTCTGTCTAACACAGCTTTTTTATTTGTTTTTATCTGCCTTCTCTACTGAAATATGACTCGAGCACTGTCTTTTTTTTTCCTTTCTTGCTCTCTTCGAAAGTTCTAGAGGAAAACATTTGTCTTCAGCCAATTTGGCTGTCGCGAGGCGACCGAAGACTCAACGGTGGACGCCCATAAAAAGCAGGAAAAAAAAAAAAACTCGTTCATCTATATTACGATCAAAGCGCGGAAATATGTGGTGTACTGTTGACACGTTGTGAAAATCCGAAATAACGAACAAAATATTACTGCACGCGCTTTCTTTCTTCGGCAAACTTGGAGTACATGGGAAGAAAATGGGCGCCTCAACGAGAAAGAAAGAAAAAATGAAAGAGAGAAAGAAGGAAAGGAAGAAGAAAAGAAGGAGTGAAAGAAAGAAGGAACTGAGTTTCGTCCCCACGCTGGCAAAGCAGTAATGATAGAACGTGTCGCGCAACACAAAGCAAACACGCAGGTTGGTACTGGGTAACAAAACAAGTCTGAGACTGTAGCATATGGACGTCGTAAATGTCACCTGAACAGACCGATACAAACAGTAGAACGGAAAAGCAAGGCAACGAAAGAAATCAATACCCTTACCGCACGACGACCATCCGCACATGTCACTTAGATTTTATATCCAGTGTAAACAGTGAGTGAAAAGAACGCGACCACAACCTTGCGAAAGCCTTATCTGCTTTCTTTTAGTTTTAGGAGTGATAAAAAAGTCGAACAGCTGAAAAAAACCTAAAATAAAATAAAAAACAAAGGACATAAAATCACAAACAAAGGACAAAGGACATTAGGAACACTCAAATGTTTAAAATATCCCTTGAGCAAGATCCGTAGTGCGGATTGCGAAAGTGTTTATTACGGGGAAACCAGCAACTAACAAAGAATATGCCAGCGTCAAAATGATGACGAAACGAAGAAAGTGGTGTCTAATGCACTGGTCTAGCAATGCTGCCATGACTGATAACACCATTGAATGTACAAATGCGAGTATAACCGGGAAAAAAAGAAACCGGAAGTCATGCCCGCGTGACTTTCCACACGCCCGCAGATACAATATACAAGGTATAGGTACTGAATTCAACTGATGGGAGCCTTCTCTCGTCCTACGCACCCTGCTTGCGTCCTGTGCTGATATCTATGCTAGTTATTTGTCCACACTGAGAACAAGGCTTCTTTATGGAAGCTGAAGCATCGATTTCTTTAAGCTCCAATTTGGTTGGTGCACATCGTGTCCTTCATCGTATTATATGCATCGATTCATTATGCGGCCATAGCTATATATTGTGACAAAACCAGAAGACATATTAGCAAGTGCCCTTGTAGCGCATGCCAGCATTGCTTCTCCATTAGTATATCAGCGTGAACTGTTGCGCGTAAATGACGTAGACGGGGACACAGGGACACACACGGAGTGCAAACCATCAACGTTTTTATTAGCAGACTGACGTGACCTTATGCGCCCAGATGCAGATCAATATTGCGCATGACAGCAAGTACATATAAACAAAACCACTCGATGAACACGGGTCCTCGTACTCAGATAACGCGATTTCTTCGTGAGATAGAAAGATAGACGCCTGGCTTACGTATTTTTCTTGAAACACCACGAAGGTTGTACTACAGTTCACCGAAGCTCACCCATCAAAAAAAAAAAAAGCTTCAAGGTCTTTCAATCGAAATCTGTGACATATTTTACAGTTTACCTCATGAAAGTTTATTAGGCAAATGTTCAATGTGTAATGGTTACAGCACGAACTCGATACAAGCAGAAAATAAAACAACACCCACAGCGCATCTAGGCGCAACAATGTTTACTTTCGAGACTCCAACTTCCCCATATGTAGCCCGTGTGCTCAGATTTGGGTGCACGTTAAAGAACTCCAGGTGGTCGAAATTCCGGAGCCCTCTATTACGGCGTCTCTCATAATCATTTGGCAGTTTTGGGACGTTAGACCACACATATAAATCAATTCCTAAATATACCACAACCACGACAGTGAACAAAGGTCACGTGGTGATAATGACTTACATGCGCGAAGGAATCATCCATGCAACCGCAACGTAACAAGTAATAACCGGACACAAGTTAGCAGGATTTTCCTAGGAACCTTTACTCTTTTGACGACAATGATACAGATGGCTTGCTTACGCAGATATAATCAAGAGCCTTCATATGCTTCCACGAGGTCATCGTGGACGCTTGGATTATCGGCACTTTTATGTTATCATCACGGGACCCTTATTCACTGTCGCAGTTGTGGTATATTTAGGGGGTGGAGGTTTCAAAAAAGAAACATTGTTGTTCTTAGTAGCGATGCGTATGTATTCTTCCTCATTTTGTTCTTGTGTCGAATTCGCGTCGCGTCGAATTCCTCTAATGACTTACCAACAAGCCCAGTTTGCGACTCTTGTCCATTGTGCTATTGGACGATTTTGCTAAGGTAGCCTTTCGAAACGCTTCCGGTGTTTACAGCAGCCAATTTATAGATATACTCTAGTGTTGTCTAAGATCCACCTTCATCAGAACTTTCGGGATGTTAAACGTGAAATATTGATATTATTCCCTCATCAAATGGAAGAACAGAAGATTTTTACAGAAAAAAAAAAAGCTTCTGCTTAAGTTCGTGCATAGAACCTGTCCTAAGCGATTTGTTTTTATCTCGGATTAACGAGTCACTCGCGAATGTTCTCCATTAAGGTGGTAAAATATTTGAATTAGCAGATGACTCTTTGTTTATTTTAGAATGTAACCCAGAGAGATTTTTATCAGAATTCAAAAAACGATCTTTCTCTGGCTAGAAAGTGCTTGAAGCCCTCAGAAATCACAGGCAGACTTCCTAGCCAAGAAAACATTCTACTCTCTTCTTTGAAAAAAAAAGCCACGTGTGCTGAGGCTATGAACCTCTGGCCAATAAACCTGTTATGCCGTTCACGTCTGGCCAGTTGAAACTGGTCAAGAGAGCTGTCGCCGATGTTTGCATAAAAAAGCCTCGAAAAAGCCTTGCTTTCAGGTTAACCTCCCAGAGTTTTCTTTTCATCTATCTCTCTCGCGTGTCTACGAAGTGCGTCTAACATGTAACCATTCTCACGTAGGACAAACCGGTCACTGCGTTAACTACAGGCTTCGCGAGCATGTCATGATTTGATTGATATGTGGGGTTTAATGCCCCAAACTATTATATGATTGTGAGAGACGCCGTAGTGAAGAGCTGTGAAAATTTCGACCACCTTGGGTTCTTTAGCGTGCACCCAAATCTGAGCACACGGGCCTACCTACAGCATTTCCGCCTCCATCGGAAATGCAGTCGCGAGCATGCCAACAACGTAAAAAGCAGGACCGGGGCATGGTCTTCCCTTCATTGTAACAGCTGTGGCTGCTCACTTGAATTTGACAAAAGTGCATCATAACCTCCAAAAGCGCCTATGAAATTCATTATCACTTCATTAACACTTCATTATCAAGGCTTGCAAGATTTCAAGAGAAATGCGTTAAACGGGCGTCTATATTTCTATCTGACAAAGAAATCACGTATCTTAATCGCATTACACGTATTTTAGAGTGGTTTTTCTTATATCTATTAGCTGTCATGCTCAATGTGGTTTTGAATCAAGATATATATATACAGCGTGTCACACGTAACATTAGCTAGAGTCTAAAAATATGCCGGAACACGTAATCACGACGCGACCAAATGCATGTTGCTCACCGTTGTCTGGAGTTAGTCAGACTTTTTTTGTGTTCTCAAATATTGTTTAATTTGATATGTTTAATTAACTAACTTTTCAAGAAACAAAAGTAGATAAAAATTCAATGAGAAAGTTGTACATCGGTTTGCAAACGTCTGCTTAGACAGTTTTGAACTTTATATCTGTTAGGTATTAGTGTTTTTCTGCTAACTACAAATGCCCGCGAAATGCAAAAAATACCACGTGACAAACCTGCTCGTGCGCCACTGCGCACAACGATTCTAGTGCTCCCTTACGTTCCACGTACGAACGACCATAGCATTTGTCCCATTGTGCTGTCTCGGTAGGGCCGCAACGATGGTGGTGGCTTCACGATGAACACGTTTGGCTATCGGCCACAAAAACAATAACCGCTGTGACTGCTCATCGCTGTCATGAACTGGTGCGAGGGAAGTGAGTCGTTCGTACGCGGGATGTTAGGGAACAGTGTTATGGAGCACTGTGTCACATGTTTTTTATATATTTCGCGGGCATTTGCAATTAGCAGGAAAACACGAATAACTAACAGATGTAAAGTTCAAAACTGTCTAATCGAACGTTTTGCAAAGCAATCTACAACTTTCTCATTGAAATTTTTTATCTATCTTCGTTTCTTGAAAAGTTAGTTAATTAAACATATGTATTTAAACAATATATGAGAACACAAAAATAGTCTGACTAACTCGAGGCAACGGTGAGTAACATGCATTTGGTCGCGTCGTAATTACGTGTTCCGGCATATTTTTAAACTGTGACTAAAGTTATGTGGGACACCCTGTATAAGGTGCAGCCAGTCTGCTGAAAAAATAAAGATGTTCATAGCTTGCACTCCGTGTGTCTTCCTGTCTAGCCCAAGCTTATAGCCATTTTAAAGTGTTGTGGTGAAGCCCAGTGGTTAAGACATTCGCCTTTGAAGCGTGGGGCCCATGTTGAAAAAGTTTTCAATGGCGGTGATCATCTAAAGTGATACGTAAAACACCTTAGCTCTAAAAGGCTTATCAAAGGTATCCCCCTCCCATCCCCTCAGAGGACACTGTGTTACACATTTAATTCGCAGGCGTTTCTATGTCCATTCATCGAAAGACGGTTGGTCAGTTCTTTTAAGGAGTGTGCATTAAATGTGCAACATAGCGTATTCTATGTTACACATTTAAATGTGCAACACAGTGAACCACGTGGGGTTGTTTAAAATGCACCCAAATCTGAGCACACGGGCCCACAGCATTTCTGCCTCCATCGGAAATGCAGCCGCCGCAGTCGGAATTCGATCCCGCGACCTGCGGGTCAGCAGCCGAGTACCTTAGCCACTAGTCCACCGCGGCAGGGCTGCAAGCTCAAGAATCGAGTGCCTGTCTTATTTACCTTCCAAGCACTTTCAGTCGAATACTTCCAGTTTTTTGGATACCTAGAAAATGTGGTTAAAAATGAAACTGGTACAGCACCATTGGTTCTGAATCGAGCTAAAAATTATATTGGTAAGCTATAATATCAGAACATAAGTTTACCTAGGCTAAGGGTCAAATAACTCTAATGATAGTTAATGAAAAGTGATTGATTTAGTTCATTGAAAGAACATATGATATTCATTTGAGCATATAGGATTGTCGCGGCCCCTGGAGTAGCAAACCTCAACCACGCTATTCTTTCTGTGTGACCTCCGTTGTCCTCAGATACGCTCAAAAAGGTTTGAAAAAATTTTAAACCTCCTTGAATACGCTTCGGCAGAGCGCGCAGCACGATAGTATGCCAAAAAATATACCAGGACACACAAACGCCGATGTGCAAGTGCCATTGCCAGACACAAATTATAAAGTAGGGTTGCCTCCAATTTTTCATTTATCTCTTGAGGATATGCCTTTTCCCGTTTTGTCAACGAGGCAGAATAATGACGAGGCTGTGCAAGCTGAGTTACATAACCTCTATGTGAGTAGCCGCTTTTATGGTAATCGATCTGAACTACTCTTTCACAATGTACCAAAACGAAATGAAAAAAAAATGCAGGCAGAAAGGCGTGAAGGTTTGTTTTTAGAGAAGCAGGATAAAATGGGCCAAGTAGAATCACTGTGGAATAAACTACTGTGTAGACGCAATGCGAATAGTATCTAGCACCCAGACAGCGAAATATGTAATTTTTAGGCTCTAATTAAGGAAAGAATAATTTTTTTTCAAGGAGTTTGCATTTTTGTTGGACACGACCAAATAAATCCAACAAACGATCAGTCTAGGAAAAGCATTACAAGCATGAATTTTTGTCTTGTACTAATATCACGAGCCACATGACGCTTTCTGCCAGAGAAAAAAAAGTTTTCAACACTCACCGTATACATTTTTTTTAAGCAGCGCTGGCTAACACTCCCAAAGACGAAAGATACAAAAAATAAAAAAAAAGATGACGGGGAAGGGCTATTCGTTGTACGTACCTCGATTGGCAAAGCATCGGGTGCATAATTAGATTGTTGTGGGCTCACATTCCACCAGGTAAAAGCGTAATTTAGCGCCCACTTTAGTTCGTTCCAATTTGGGTGGCGTAAATCCACAGTGGCGTAAATCCAGCAGAAATTAGAAGGGGACACCCAAATCTTGCTAAGGCGGACATTTTGTTTTTACATAAGTGTAGGTTTCATCTTTAAAGATATATAACAATTAAAATCACATGCTTTAAACTGTAATTAAAAACGTTCATGGTTTCCCAGTTTGTGCATATGCATTGTCCTAATGAGTCTTCCCAAAACCGGTCAAGCGACATCTGTGATTGATATAATCGTACAGAATTCAAGTGAATGAACCCAGGTACTCGCTACAATATAGCCAGGCATTAAAGAAAAGAATTCCCTACACTTAAATGTAATCTAATTCAAATATATGACGTCGGATAGCAAAATCTCAAGGGAGGACACTTGCAGGGGGTGCCTTCCCCCCCCCCCCAGCGTAAACACAACGGAGGTTATAGGACCCCTTCCCCCATGACTCCCCTCCCCCTTCTATTATTTACTCCAGTGCTACACTATACAGTTAAAGACACCTATCCACGGCGCCTGTGCTTTTCCTGACATAATTGTCTGCTGGACATAATTTGTTATGCTTTAATTAGTAACTTAAGTGTGTGATAATTCTGAGATTACGGGTGTACGCTAAAGTATGCACTCGCCTTCAAGACTGTTTTGACGTAGATTGGCACAGTATAAAGACACAGCAATTATCGACGGAGATATATATAACATTGACTTGCACCCGTCTAAAATGACGGGGGAAGAGGCTTTGGTCTCTGCCACCGTTCATCCCCATAAGTATCGGCCGTAATACCTCGGGGCTCGGTGGTGGTCAAGGCGAGACCGATGAACTGACGTTGTTTTTCGGCATCGTGGAAGCATAATAAGGCCTCCCATGATTCTATGTTTCTGCTTGCATCATTGTAGGGAGGGCAAGTCCATACAATGTGGACTAAACCTGCAGTGCTATTACAGTGCGCACATCTGGGGTTAAACACTACCGGATGCCATTTACCGTACAGGTGAGGGTTAGAAAATACCCCGGCTTACAGTTGTCACCAAATAATTTCATCTTTTTCGTTCAGATGTTTAGCTGTCTCTGGATAAATTTCATGGCGTGATTTATAATGGGAGGGGATTTCTTGGAACGTTCGTAGTTCGTTTCCTGTGGCAAGGGGTTGCTCGAGCGGAGGTGGCGGGTCAGGGGCGATCGACCGGAAAGTGAACCCTTGGGCAATCGCCTGGGCCTTCTCGTTCCCCTTCAGACCTTGATGGACCGGGGACCATACCAGTGAGATTTGCTCTGCGGGTACTGGTCCTTGTCTCAGAACTTCGGCGGCTGCAGCAGAGATCCTGCCCATATCATAGTTCTTAATGTCTGACTCAGAGTCGCTAACAATCGCTCGTGTGCCTTTTTTTGTGTCATTACAAGAGCTATCGAAATTCGCAAGTCCTTCTTGACGACCAAACCTGGCCGATCCAGCACGCCCGTGAGGCAGCGTCGAGGCAAGCCCTTGACGTCCCCTCATGGGAGGCCTAGGCCCGGCCACCTAAACCTGCTGGTTTCTTACAATAAAGTTTATTCCTCCTCCTCTGCCTCTGTGGTGATTGTGTTAGTTGAGGTGCCGCAGGAGACTAGGTCCCCACCCTCACGAACCACTACCGCTGTGTGTGTTACCCCTTCGTATTCTGCAGTGTCCGCGTAAAGCAGGCCTGACCGACCTTCAAGTCTTGCCTGTATGGCTATATAAGCTTGCTTTGCGTCTACCTTCGTGATACACTGGATGCATGTTTTTCGGCAACGCTGTAACTTCGAGTCTGGCCCTAATTGATTAAGGTATGCTAGCCGTCTGTCTTGAACACTCCGTGGGCTTGAAGCCCAAGCGCTACGGCGTTATTAAGAAAAGAATACGACACTTGCAAAATAATATAGCCCAGGCGACGTCGTTAGCCATATTCAAATTGGCAGACGCCCCAAGAGACGTCGATACTTGCAGAGTGTAGTGGTGGTCGTTCGAAGTTATTTAAACCCGCTACCTGCTTCGTTATCGGAACGAGAAAAAAAATGCCTATAGTGACGAGTTGAAGAATGTCCCCTGCAACAGTGTTCTTTTCTGCGAAGAAAGAACGGGCTCTAAGCGACCCCGCGGTGCCTGACAATGTTTTACTTCTTGTGTTCGTCGCCTTTTTCATGCTGCAGCCTCGTCATCTTCGGCGCGTGAGCAGATTACCGCTCGCGGACCAGCCGGGCGAAAGGCCCCGCCACGACCTCACATTAAATTCGAGTTAGTCGTGTTCAGCGCTCCGAAAAATACTCTTTGAGGATGCCGAGAAGTGGCGCGGCCTGTACGCTGGAATCATTTAAGGCGCTCTGGTGGGTTTCCTTAAGGGCGTCGGGAGGACGAAACTAACTGAGGGTATTTCGAATTTTGAAAAGTGTTCTAGTGGAGGTCTTCGGGTTTCGTCATAATGCACCGTTTCGTCGTGCTCGATGTTCGAGCTGAACAGACGGGGTCCATACGCCTTGTGATGTATACTGAGTGTCAGATGTTCTTAATATGAGAATGCGACAGAGTTTCACTGTGTCAGAAGTAAAACTCACCGTCGGAAAGAGAGCAGCTTCTAACTGTGTGTGTATACTGAGTATTATTTTGTATCCTGGTTGCTACAGGATTGATAGATGTGAGTAGATGTCTCAGCGATGATTGAATGTCATTAAGGTGATTGCTTTGAATCATTATACGAAGGGAACTGTCGAAGGTTTGTTTTCTTCTTTGACGCAATCAGCATATGACGAAGCCTAGGAGGCTACAGGGAAGTGTAGCTATCAGATTTCTGTTGTAATAATTGTGACATACAGGTATGAAGAAAGTAGTGGGGATGAATTAAGAACTTGCCTCCGGCCGACCAAAACTGCGACCTTAGGATGCCTTGAATCACTCACTCACTCACTCACTTACTCACTCACTCACTCACTCACTAACTAACTAACTAACTAACTAACTAACTAACTAACTAACTAACTAACTAACTAACTAACTAACTAACTAACTAACTAACTCACTCACTCACTCACTCACTCACTCACTCACTCCCTCACTCACTCACTCACTCACTCACTCCCTCACTCACTCACTCACTCACTCAAACTCTAACCTTATGGCAATGTCCTAATGGGTACAGACGATGGAATACGGGTGACCTATACGCTTGCACGGTGAACTGCGCGCGTTTGTGAGCGTTATTGAATTAATTGTGGTAACTCTGATCCGAGAGTTTGAGTTAGACCTGCCAAAATGAGTGCCTTTCAACATCCCAGAGATTAACGCTTCATTTGTACCCATATAACTGGGGGGATTAGTCGCCTTCTCAATCTGCTACGCTTAAAGAAACGTTTCGCCCCACAAAAAGGGGAAAAAAAATCTTAAGACAGCAAAACCGGATCTAACGGCACCTTAGCAACCGACAGACGGTGTTCCACACCAGTTAGCACTCGAGCCTTTTGCCGTACCCCAGGCTCTACGCACGCCATCGGCGTAGTGTCCTAATTCCACGTCGAGTCACCCCGTATCCTTACGTCACGACCGCCTGGACAGCGCCGCGCGCGCCGATCCAGGCGGCCGTGCTTGCGTTTACGAAGCGGTGGGGAAGGGCGTCCGACACGCGGCGCTTCCATCGCGACCTGAGTGGCCATTTCGGGGGGAAGCGCTCGTTACGGCGCCATCTACGAGTGTCAACCGCTTATAGGCCGACTACGACGCGCAGCCGCTAGAGAGGCAAAAACCCGGAACGAGCAAGCCGTTATGCCATCCGGCAGGCCCAGTAGCACGACGGTCGATTAATGCCCTCGCGCTCGCTGCACTGTCCGCCCGAAAGTGGCTCTGGCGAGTCGAACTAAACAAAAACAAAATGGACTGCGGGGAATCTTTTGTTACGCTTCGCTTGACAGCACGAATCGTCCTCAATACCGGCGTTCGCCTGACAGACCGTACTTACGTGTATCAGTCTGTGGGCACCGAACGAGAACCGTACTCTTCAATACGCAAAGAGGAATCCCTACCGTGAAGGAACGACGAGTACGGTGTGCTCGGAGCCCGAGACGAAATTCGCGGGGCAGTGTCTCCCTTTTAGTAAATGGTATTTGGTGGGGGCTGACTTTTTTTTTCTTCTGTGTGTTGTGCGCACACCTGGCCTTGTCTCGGGGACCTGATTCATCGATTCGCAAATGAGGGGGGGCTTCGGTTCTCGGCGGTGCCTTGCACAAGTCTCAAGCACGGTTATATTACGAGCTGGACATCCCCCGTGCGCCACACATTTGCGTAACGATAAGTGCGAGGAGAAATGAGCGCCATTGTTTCCCGTCTGGACGTTAGAGACAGGACGTGACGGCTCGGAACCAGCGTGCGTCACCCCACCTGAACTATAATGTATTTTGGTAATTGCGATATCAGCCATGTAACAGTCAAGTCGAAATAATCACGCATTTCTTTAGGAGCTCTAACTGAGCAACAGTAACACTGTATAGTACACTAGAGAGAATCAGCCACTCCACTGTGATGTAAAAAGCAGATATAAACTTTCGGTCAACTTGGAAACCCTGATCGCGAGAATTGTAACTAATGGATTGTACGATAGATTGCTACGTTATTGCGCACCCCTTCAAAGACAAGGACAGAAGAACACAAACACAAGCGCAATAAAAGTGCAGTCCTGTCCCCGTCTTCTAAGCGGTGCGCGATAGCGTAT
Source organism: Rhipicephalus microplus (assembly GCF_043290135.1). Taxonomy (NCBI): domain Eukaryota; kingdom Metazoa; phylum Arthropoda; class Arachnida; order Ixodida; family Ixodidae; genus Rhipicephalus; species Rhipicephalus microplus. Next base: position 35,801,896 of record NC_134704.1, on the reverse strand, counting down.
AGCAATAAAGAGATATACAAACGAGTCCAAAGAAGTACCCTTCTAACACTTGGCCTCCATGATAGATGACGAATTAACACACGCATCACCTAACCTCATCAATACGGCGTCTTTCGTGCTACCTAGTAAGAAGTCACGATTATATCGACTGAAAGGCAATAAAGGGAAGATGGAAGCTTGCGACGAGAAATTCGAGAACAGGGTGTGGGCGCTGGAGCCGACGTTTCCACAAGCGGACTTTTCTTTTTCCAAGCTGCGACTCCTTGAAAAATACAAGTAAAAGAAGGTTGCAGCTTTGAAAAAAAAAAAGACAAAGTCCGCTTGACGAAACGCCAGTTCCAGCGCCCACACCATGCTTTTGAATTTGTCAATTCTGGCGACTGGTGTTTCAAAGGTTATCGGAAGGACTTATCTGCTTTTGACATGCGCAATTAAGTTGCTCATCCTCTATATACTATGTGCGAAAAAAAAGGCTTCAATAAAGTGTAAGTCAGCACTGTCGTGTGCTTTCTTTCCGTGTCATGGTCGCGGTATATAATGCTTCACCAGCAATAGAAACTTCGCACTGTTCCAGGCTTTAGGATAAAACAAGACGGAGAGTAAAAGAAGGAAATATTTTTCTGTTGGGGGTGAAAAAAATCGGCTGAGAAAAAAAAAATTAATATGGCTTTATCTTTCAAGTCGTCACATGTGCGGGTGTAAGTGAACATGTAATTTCTATTCACAAAAGTGGTGGCTCATTATGCGTCTGACAAGTAATGGTTTTGAGAATGATTCTTTTGCAATATTGTCCTCTCGCTCATTCACAAAGATAAAACTTTGAAAAAAATTTGGCAGATCCCACGTACAGTGGGAATCGATGATATGCGAAGCACGAATGAGAAAGGTTGATATGTCTTTATAAGATCAGCAAAACGTTACGAGGTGGAGGTAAATAATACCGTACATGACTTCCGTGTCATGATTATCATGTTTGGATGTGTCGTTTACCATCATCATCTATTCACGTCACGTGATACCAAATTTCGTATATGTGGAGCTAGCGAAACGACTACGAGCACGCTATGAGCGTGGCATGAAGTCATGTTGTTACATGATATGCATGTCATGATTTTCACGTAAGGGTTTGTCGCTTGTGTTCGCCGTGTAATCATGCCATGTCATACCATACCAGTTTCGCAACATACCATGTGAACGAAACCACCGCAAGAGCTGCAAGACCATGAAATGTAAATCACGACATCCATGTCATGATATTCGTGTTGTGACTAGTCAAATATGTCCTTCATGCAGTCATGTTATGCCATACCAAGCTTTATATTGATACCATTATAGAAACGGCCAGTAGAGCTAAAAGTCGTAGGCGGATAGATAGATAGATAGATAGATAGATAGATAGATAGATAGATAGATAGATAGATAGATAGATAGATAGATAGATAGATAGATAGATAGATAGATAGATAGATAGATAGATAGATAGATAGATAGATACGCTCAAAGTCGCCGAAGTTTGCTAAGAAATGCTTCGCATTAAAAAAAAAAAAGACCTCACAGAGCGGCTGGAAGTCAAGGCGCAGCAAATGATCGATTGGCGATAGCCACTCAGTCGAAGGTGTTAAAAACGTAATATCTGAACCTCTTGAACTGATGCTAAAATATTCTCGGTAAATGGCAGCAGCTTGGCAAGCTTCTAGGCAGTGGAACAGCCTTAAGAATTGTGCGAGACGCGATGAACGCGGCCTTTATTCACCTTGTGCACGTAACGTTGAATGTAAAACATTTTGAGTGATTGATTGATTGATTGAGTGATTGAAGATTTATCATGCGCGGCGCCATTTCCATCCCGACCGAAGCAATAGAAAACAGTTGGCGCAAGTTATATACGTGGGTGCTCTTGTGATTACGTTCGACCAACCTACTAGAACGTTTCTTGAGTCAACCTTCTCGACGATCTGCAGAAAATTGTCTTATAGGAAATAGCCTTAGATTTTTTTAGGCTTCTATAGTATTGCCTATGGGCAGTATACTAGCATTGTTTCGGCATACCATGTGGTAAATCGTGATGTCAATCTCCTTGCAGTGTGTGCCTCGCCCACAGACGAACGCAGCGTACAACTAAATCCAGAAGGCCAAATGGTGGCGTTTCTGACGTCACAAAAATCTAAGGACCAGATCCGGCAGTATGAGATGGCTTGGGCGTTGACTGCAAGTTAAAGCTACATAGAATAAGGAAGTCACCCACCGCTGGACGAAGAGAACACGCCTGGTCGTGAAATAAAGTTAATTCCCTGTGTATCTCTAGTAACGCGGTTCTGGCCGAATGTGCGTAACCAACGAGTCATTGATTTAAAGCGATGGAGCAGAAAAAAACTTCGGATATTTCGTTTCTAACCTGTCACCAACATTCAACCAGCTGTAAGCCGAGACGTCGAAACCTGCGATGTTCTCCTGGTGAGTTGCACGCTGTCAGAAACGACCGCTCATGAAAGCACGCGCCTCCGATTTCTAACGACTGCGTGAATACTAGGCGCAAATCTGACGCGACAGAGGCCGGTGCAACGAAGAAACGAGCATCAAAAGACCTCGCGCGCTCCTCCCCCTCTGTCTCTATCGAAATGGCCGCTGACCCGCCATCAACAGTCTCGGATCCAACGCTGAGCGAGTTCTAGATTCATCTGGGAGGAATGGGTGGCACACTGCCGAGTTACATTGCGAGAGGTTGAACCGACCAGAAAGGTCTCGCCCTTTCCGTCGCTTTGGCAGGGTTACACGCGCAAGAGAAACCTGGAAGCTTCGAGAATACCGTGGAGAGCGGATATAAGCAAGTGACGGAGGGAGGCAAGCATAAGATGAAGTCAGTGTGTGATTTCGCCAGTGTGCGAGTTTTTGTTCCGCAGTGACAGTGTGTAAGTGGTCGATGGTGATGTCGGCAAAGAAGTTTTGTTGTGGAAGTGTGGTCAGTTGGCCTGGAAAAATCGAGTGACGACGTCGAGAGTGCGGTAATTCGGACGAGCATTTCCTGGAAGGGAAACCTCGGACCAACGGGATGACAACCAGCGTTGGATTTGATGTGAGTGTTTCCTGGAAGAGAAGCATTCAAGATTAGTTCCAAGAACTTTGGACTGAATAGGTCGACCAACATTCTATTCTATAAGTGTTCTTGGATAGTTAATGCATGAGATTGCATTGTAGCGAGAGTTGTTGTTTGGACCCGTTGTTATGTACAGAAGTATCTTGTGAGTTGTATTGTAATTGACAAATACCGAGTGTGCATTGCATGTTTGGGTGTTTTTTTTTTCATACTGCCTTGCAGAGAATATATTTCGTTTTGTTATCAACTCTCGACTGATTCGCTCCTTGAACCACAACCGGCGTTCGCTTAAACACCAAAGGGACCAACTTGAAATTGTTCGCAATTTCGTAGTGCGTTTCGGGGGGCCCGGATACGTCAGACCTCGGAATCCGCTCGCGACTGCATCCCTATTAACGGGATCAGGGACACAGGTACACCACAAGCCCCCAGTTTGAATCGCGCGTGTACTTGACTCTTCGCGTAGGCAGAATCAGCGCATTTACGACGTCGTTTTTGCACATGCGTTCCAACTTGACCTACTTATTCGTCTGAACTTAGCCATCGTGACAGCTATAATGACGTTTGCTCTTTTTTTAGACAACGGTGTTAACGCTATGAATAGCATGCACGCCACTTAAGGCGGGGATCACGTAGTGGCGGCCAGCAATCGATCGATCATAATGAAACAAGCGCCAATAAGTACGAACACGCATAGGGGACACATGACACAGTATTCGTACTTATTGGCGCTTGTTTCGTTATGAACTTTTACCAACATGCCCAACTGGAAGTCTTCTTAAGTTAATCGATCGTCTGTCGATACAGTGTGATTCGTTGATAGGACGTAATATGCATAATATGAACCCGCTATATGTAAGGACACAGCAAATATGTCGTGTGAATAACGGCATAAGAGTGAAGAGAGTGTTGTTTCAATTCGTAGGCTGGATTGTATAGATTGACATAATGAATAGATAATGCGGAAATATAACAACAGAATAATAATAATAAAAGAAAGTAACCACGCAGACAAGCATGAGCACCAGCAAGGCATTCGCGTCATTCGGGTATGCAAACAAATTAGAATCCAATGCTGGCAACGTTAGCGCAAAAGACGTGCCAGTATAGTCATCGACCAATCAGGAGTGGTTGTTGGACCCTATCTGGACAGCGAAAACTTCCGTAACGGTCTTTACCGTGCTTCTGTGAAGTACGACACTTCTGTATTCACGGGCGTTGCAATTGCTTCTGCTGTGTTTGTGTGTCCCTTGGCATAAAAGGGAATCCTTGTGGTCCAGTGGTTATGATGCTTGACTACTAACCAGAAGGTTAATAATATTTGGAGTCTTACGTCCCAAAACTACGATATCATTAGGAAAGAAGCTGTAGTGAGAGGCAACATAAATTTTGACTATCAGGTCAAATGTCTTTAATCTGAAAACCATTTTATGCCTGAATTATGAAAGAGATGAACAAAATGAAAACTGCGGCTCTCAATGAGACCAGAACAGAGAGGGTTAAATTGGACACACTCGTGCGTAAAAGTGTAAGAAAAAAAAAGCTCGGCATCCCAATCACTACTATCACGAAAAAGCTGATGAAGTTGGAAGTGCATAACACCACTTCTGAATTAATTGAAGCACGAGGGTCGGCATAAATCGTTTGGTTATCAAATTTCAAAACAGGAAGACAACTGCTAGACGCGGCAGGCCTTCTTCCAATTTTAATTAGAGAGAAACCACGCAACTTGACTACTAAACAAGGAATTCTTTTATTGTTGACCCTTTTCCAAGGAACGTCCGTCCCGAATACAATAAAGGTCGCAGATTAGCGAGGGATAGGGCTTTCCTACGGAAGCTCTCTGGAACGGAAACATTTGTTGATGCAGCGTGCCGTGCCAGCGGCAAGAAGCTCTTTGTCGCAGTCGTCAATGACAGAGGAGAACTCCTCTCGGCCTGACGATAGTTATAGCGCGAGAGCACAACGACGACACAGAGACAAGAAGAACACTCTCTGTGTCGTCGTTGTGTTCTCGCGCTGTAACTATCGTCATGCCATACCAACTATATAGCCCCAGCTGCCACTCCTCTCGGCCGCTTCGGTGAAGACCTCCTTGGTCGATGTAGCTGCTGTAGCGCTGGAAATACTGTACCCAAAACGGGCAACAATCTACACCGAATTCAGAGCGGTCGTTAGAGCGTTTGCATCGAGATTGATAGCCATAAGAGGCAGTCAGGATTCTCTGTGGCAATCTACCCCCCCCCCCCCCCCCACCGGCATTCTTCATCACATAGTCTGGTTTCCAGCTCACATGGGGCCAGACGTACTGCCGGGTCACCTGAACCCATACGACATATATCAGCCCACGACCGTGCGCTAGTTTTCACAAGCCGCTACGGGCTGGTCTCTCGCATGAGTTCAGAAGAGCTCGTGCAGTATAATCCTGTCGTTACTTTTCAGGAGATAACATCTCATTACAGAGCAGAGTGACTACTTTTCCCTTTCCTCATTATAAGCTCCTCAGACAGCAAGCAAGCACGCTCCGTATGCTACCGAGGGGGTCTTACCACTCTTGGGGTTTTCTGAGTATGCTTCATCGGGAGGTTGATCCATTTGTTCAGATTGCGGTGAGTATTGTTCTCCGAGTCACGTGATCTGGCGCCTGACTGCGTTACAGGACTTTAAGAGAAAAGAACATCGGACGACGGCAATTACAGATCCCAGACATTTTGCCCAGTTTCAGGCTGTGTCCAGAGGGCCCGTGAACGAGCGGAGAGGCATTTCTTCCCTGTTCCGACATGAGGATAGCCAACGGCTGGGCGGGGACCTACCTAATTGCATGGCTCGTTGCCTCACTTTTCAGGGGCGAAATAAAGTTGTGTGTGTGTCTGTTTTTATTTTCCAACTCTAAATACCAACCTTTCATTGTTTCTGGAGTTAGATTATCTAGCATGAAACTTTAATGCATGCATTTAGGTGTGTTGCAAGTTCTTCATATGTAACAGAAACGAGGACCTTAGCACACAAAACGTACTTCAAAAATACGCAAAATGTCGTGTGGCACACCTTGGGTGTTCACGCACCAAATAAACCAAATTATTGAATATGGAACTTACGTTTTCCAGGCGAGAAGGAACGAAGAAGTGAGAGTTGTTGCTGCACGTGCTCCGCACTCACCCGCATCACACACACACACACACACACACACACACACACACACACACACACACACACACACACACACACACACACACACACACACACACACACACACATCTTTATCTATCTATCTATCTATCTATCTATCTATATATATATATATATATATATATATATATATATATATATATATAGTTTTAGCATAGAATACCGTACCATAGACGGTGGTGGATTTTAACGCGATAGCGTTAAAGAACTTATTTTGCGAAAATGCCAGCGTCGGCGTCCGTGTGGCAGTCTTGTGCGGTATATGGCATCATTACGAGTCCATAGCCTTTCATGCAAGTCTTTTGTTTGTATAATTCTTAGCAGTGCTCGAATTCTTGAGAACTTTTTGGAATAAGATCGGAAAAAAAATTCAAACGACATCAGTCCGTTGTCAATGCGAGCGAGAGCGATTGAGAGCTTTCATCTCTGCACAGTGATGCAAGGTTAGTCGCAGAATATATTTCGAAGTCGAGAATTCACTTTGCTAAAGGTCAGATGTGCGAACGTGACAACATGTGTGCACAACTACTTTGTGTTCGGGTCGACCCGTTCGTTCGTGCATGTGTCTGTGCCTGCCCTGGAGGTAGAAGAGACCTACAAAGTACAAGCTGGGTCATCAGGATACTGAGCACATGCTGCACACTAAGAAAGGCTGGTGCATTTACAATTGGAACATCAAGCGCGATGAGAACGTCTGAGGTATGACGCTGGGCTCATGCGCATGCAATATCTTCGCCCACTTTAATAAGTTAACAAGGTCGCTATGTTGATTACTTGAATGAACGCAATGAAGAGTGCTCTTTAGCCAGTAAGCCAGTAACTATTCATCTTTTTCAGTCTCTCTCTTTAGTGAAAGCGACTGGATTCAGTGGTGGAATGCAATCACAGTTGACTGCGGCTCATAAAAAGGTCAACCTTTTTAACGCTGTGAACACACATGCGCGCTTGCTTGCTTCAGTGGAAGGCATGTTAAAATGGCGCGCCCACGCAAGGTTAGTCTTTTCAGTGTCGGGGAAGCGCCGAGGGCAGAAATGATTTGAATTCGTTTATACTTGCAGCGCTTCATATAAAGGTTGCAGGGTGTCTCGTTTCGTAAGGCGTGTCAACGAACGACCTTTGCTCCGACGCGCGCTCACCCCAGAGAGCTCAGAAAAGCGGAGAAACTCGGGAGAACAAAATTAAAAAAAAAGAAAAAAATCGACAGGGGACACGGATTGTCAGTTCATCACGCTTCTTATCGCTACTGACATGAGTAGACTCAATGTCGCGAGTACAAAAACAAAAGTCGGCCCAGCTTCAGTGACTTAGCGTCGCAAAGGCTGATGCTGCGGTGAAGCGTTCACCATCGCTTCGTTCTGCCTCGTTTTAAAGTGAGGGCAAGTCGTTCACGTCTAGTCTCACTTTCTCTCGCTTTAAGCTCTAAATCTTCTCCCCTCAACTTGTGCTTGGCTTGGCTTCTTGCTTAGGCCTGTGGATGAGAACGACATCGTTCACGCGCCAATTCCCGTTGATGCTTCCGACGAGCAGGATCTCGCTGATAGCACATCACTTTGCCCACAGCCAAACATTCTAGAAAGACCGCCTGGCTTCTGTATCAAACGTGCTTGCCTCCTGCCGGCAAGCGAATTTGTGATTTCACGCACACAACATTGTGCGCGGCCCGTGGTACGTTTACTCTTAGTTATAAACAGCTTCTTCATTTTTAGTGGACCGCAGGGAAGTAGTGCCGCGTACGCTGGCTATCTGAGAGTGAATTATGTTGCATAGGTGCAAACAGACGAACAATAACAAGATAAATACACGAAATGTACACATACTTCGCGTGTGTTCATCATGATTGTTCGTCTGTGTGCACCCGTGCAGTTGATTGATATGTGGGGTGTAACGCCCCAAAACCACATTGTGATTATGAGAGACGCCGTAGTGGAGGGCTCCGACAATTTCGACCACCTGGGGTTCTTTAACGTGCACGTAAATCTGAGCACACGGGCCTACAATATTTCCGCCTCCGTAGGAAATGCAGCCGCCGCAGTCGGGATTTGATCCCGCGACCTGAGGGTCAGCAGCCGAGTACCTTAGCCTCTAGGCCACCGCGGCAGGGCCACCCGTACAGTGCATCTTTTAAAAGCGTCAGTACGCCCTTACGGCTAGCACCAGCCTTTTGAAAGTTATTTCTAAGTCCGGCGTTTCACTCCGAGAAGTCATGTGGTTGATCAATGTAGATAGCAAGGACGTGCGGGAAGATCGCCGTACACAGTGTAGTTCGCCTTGGAAGGAACAACGCCAAACTTACGCCCCCAATAAACGCGATACCAAATTCGCAAGTTATGAAAAGAAAAAAAAAAGATTAGTATGGTGTCACGAGTTGTCCTGATTACATCCGAAGCCATGAATCAGACGCGCAAATAAAGCCGAATAATCATAATTTGGTGTTTTGGCAGACTACGGACTACTATGTGTCCAATAAAACTCGTTTTTATTTAGGCTAGCTGGTTATTCGTTAAATTGTAAGCCATTTAGCGCAACCTAGTTTCTCGCAGACACTCACTCAAACACTCACACATGTCGTGAGTGCCGTGTATGTCATTTGGGTGGATGTGTGAGGGCCGTGTGTGTTACTCGGGTGGATGTGTCAGTGTTTAGGGGTGTGCTTGTGAAAGTCTAGGTTGCGCTAATTGTCTTAGAATATGACTATGTGCCCATATTTTCGCCTATAAAGAGATGAATATTCGTGAACAGGTCGTGTCGCTCGAGCCGTCGCTTCTACAAGACGTCCTGTCTTTTTCCAGCGCAACTTGTAAAGAACACTTTTCCACAACACATCCAGGCAATTTGTCAACATACACTTGTAAAAACACTGGCTTCACCGATGCTCCCTTATAATATCTGTGGTTTTACGATCCAATCAATCAAATAGGGACAAGGCTGGGACATACACGATAATTCATTGATTGATTGATATGTGGGGTTTAACGTCCCAAAACCACCATATGATTATGAGAGACGCCGTAGTTGAGGGCTCCGGAAATTTCGTCAACCTGGGGTTCATTAACGTGCACCCAAAGCTGAGTACACGGGCCTACAGCATCTCCGCCTCCATTGGAAATGCAGCCGCCGCAGCAGGGATTCAATCCCGCGACCTGCGGGTGAGCAGCCGAGTACCTTAGCTACAAGACCACCACGGCTTGGGCGACATACACGAGAAGTACTTCCGACTGGATACCTTACACTGGGGAACTAAGAGAGGCGAATAGACAGATGAGAGAGAAGAGAAAAAAAAAAAACAGAGACATAGGCAGTGAACTTAGGGGAGCGTGTGAAACTGGACCGCCTCTCAGAGGCGTTCACACAAGGTATTGAAAGTACCCTTGCACTTTTTGACGACGATGGGCCTGTCTGTGCAATTAGTGAGGCGTACATCGGGACAAGGACTAAAGAAGAAAACGACAACACATAAGGACTTGCGTGAACGTTTTGCAATCTAGAACCATGTATGATTATGAGGGACGCCATAGTAGAGGGCTCCGAAAGCTTCGACCCCGAGGTGTTCTTTCACGGGCTTAGATCGAACGGTCCTCTTCTGTTTCGCCTCCAATGAAATGTCTATACCGTCGCGGTCGGGATGGAACGCGCGACAGTGGAACTCCATGTTTACGAATATTTGACCCTTCTAGCATTCATGTTCTCCAGAACTTCTGCCTTAATTCCACCTTTGTAATCGTGTGCGTTCGTGCATTTGATTGCCTGTGGGAACTTACACCAGCGTGTTTTTCTTTCTTTCTTGCCTTCTTACATTTATAGATTAATTGATTTGTTGATTGACTCATTGATTTATTTATTGATTGAATGATTGATCAATCCATCGGTTGATTAGTCTTTCTTTCTTTCCTTTTTTTCATTTATTGATCGATTCATTGGTTGATTGATCAATCGATCAATGGATCAATATGGTGTGATTTTGTGCTGCGAAGCAAGACCTAACAGCTCAGCAATTAAAGCGTTGTAGTCATAGGCCGGGCCGTAATCCCTAGCAATACTTATCCGATACTAATACATGCGCGCTGTGCAACGGGCATGTGGCCAAGTATCTGCGCAGTTGCGATCCTCGAAGGACCACCGCGGGCGCGTCTTGACATCATCGCAGAAGAAGGCGTGTGACCGCTGGCGCCGTTCCCGTTTCGGGGTCACCATTAAATCTTGGAAACACTCTTCGTGTAAAGGAAGGATGAAGGTGGGGAAAGGAAGGAGAAAAAGATGCATCTTTTTCGCTCTTGCGTTGTTGTCCCTTCAATCTATCTAGGAGTAGAAAAAAAAATGGTCTACGTGGAACTACAAAAAGCTGCCGTGAAGCCACGATATTCCCTCCCTCTTCTCTCTCTCTCTCACACACACACACACACACACACACACACACACACACACACACACACACACACACACACACACACACACACACACACACACACACACACACACACACACACACACACTCTCTCTCTCTTTCTTTCCTAATGCCAGTCCCGTGTTTTGCGGACCAAGCGAGAGTGAGCGACGCGGAAGAGCACTCTCGGGAAAGGCAGGCCAATAGAAAGAAATTCGTGGGAAACGCCAAATGGGAAACGGAAACGAATACGGCAGAGAGGTCACACGAACAGGGAACCTGCTGGCGCTCCTTTTGCATCGAGGAGAAAGGCGGGGTAAGAAGGGTAGGATAAAAATAGAACAACAAGGCGAGTCACGTGATTTACGGACTCTAGCCACGTAAACGCGCGGATGCAGTCGTCTTTGGGAACATGGCGGCGGGCTGGTCGTCTGTGATAGCGTTTACGTAACATAATTCCGGACTGGTTGATTTCCTGTTTTGCTCCCCGTATGGCATTTCCTGGGGTTCCGGATTCACGAAACAAAGGAAGAGAAATTCGCCGAACCGCCCAAACTTTTCCCAGTCTTTCCTGTATTGTACCATTATCAGAAAAAAAAGAAGAAAAGGTTATTCTTATTTGCGGCACGGTAATCACGCACACTACCTTTTTCTTTCTTTCTGCGCAAAGACGACATTCATTTATCTGGGCTCGCGAGGGCGTCGTTGCGGTGTCTTCGAGGAACGGGAATAAATGAGAAATTATGACTGTTCCCGAACAATGTCGATGTGTCGAATTTGAACGGTGCCATCGTCGTGATTTGGTTGTATCGTCCCTTGCCCTTACTTCCATTCTTTTACCCTTTCTTGATCACCTTCCCAAGTACAGGTTAGCGAACCTGATACTTGCTCGGGTTAACCTCCTTGGGTTTGCTTTATCCTTCTCACTCTCTGCAGTTCATTGACTTTTGTTGTCCACGTCTCTCTCTTCAGTTTACTTCGCTTTCTTTTTTCACGGTATTCGTCTCAAGAATGACACGTCAGGCCGCACAGCGAAGCTTGTTATCTTATGCACATCAAGTTGCGGGCATCCAAACCACGCGTCGAAATCTGGTTGGAGTGGAGTTTTCACAAAATAACATATATTCAAATGTTATAAGAACAAATGAAATGCACACAATTATATTTATGTCATCAAACGAGACTTGTATTCTTGCGCAGCATTTATTCAACGTGTTTATGCTATATGCTGTTCGCCAGCCTGTGTTGAAACGCGAACTGCGCCCCATGTGGATCGACACTGTAGAGATGTTGATGCAACCACGCCACAATTGCGTAATCGATGACGGTCGGATCTTTACGGTTAGGATAGGTGTACGCAGAGGGCAGCGAGACGCCTACGCAATTGCGCTTTTCTGTACTACTCGTCATTACAGTGTCGCATACTTTTCGTGGGACATTAAACACATACAGGTCAATAAACCAGCTGGTTAAACGTGCCATGAGGCACATGTCGAAAACGTCCGACGAGACTGCCAAATGTCGGATATAGAAAACAGAAAAAAAAAACACCAGAGAAGCGCAGTTGAAAGTGATGCACTGTTACTCCAAAAGGCTCATGCACATTTGAATGCCCCATGAGCCCGAGCACTGTACTTTCTAGCTTGATATAGTGATTTATTGTGCTGATGACACGTGATGATCACCACCACCGAAGTTGTTCAGTTTGGCGAAAGTCAGTGTCAATATAGTACATGGTATATTATGCGCGAGAATGGAGATCACACATATATATATATATATATATATATATATATATATATATATATATATATATATATATATATATATATATATATATATATATATATATATATATATATATATATATATATATATATATATATATATATATTGTCCGTCAGTCGTGGTAAGTTCACGTGCTACGTGACGCCAAACAGGCTCATGAAGAGTGTGCCACACTTGCCGCCATGGCCACAGATGGCGCTGACTGACACTCCCACGTTTAAACTCACATATAAACTCAATAAAATGGCCGTGGATAGTCGCCATTGTAGCTCAGTGGTAGAGCATCAAACGCGTTATTCGAAGGTCGCAGGTTCGGATCCTGCCCACGGCAAGTTATGTTTTCACCCACTTTTCTTTCTTCCCATTAAATTACAATTGGCCTAATAACTTTCCCTATACTTTCCTTGGCATTATTGTCTGTTAGATGTCATACTGCAGTGAGTCAGAACTGTTTTGCTTTCGCTCATAAATAGACAACAGCCTCAGTTGTCCCAGAGGCCGTCAACTACAGTCCTTAATTCTTTAGAACAGCTTGCCTATTTCCCTTTCTCAGTGACGTCACACACCATTTTTCCTGGAGTGCACTGGAAAGCCTACGCACGTGAATTTTTATGAAAGTATAATGCGTAATTGAAGTAGTTCGAAGCCACTATTACTTTTAAACGAACGCACCAGAGAAGCAAAAAAAAAAAAAAGATCAGGGTATGAGGGGGTCTGCATCTCTTGTTTTACACCTATGTAAATTAATCTCTTTCACTGACCGTTCTTTTATGGCAGCGTCTCTTAGCTAAAAAAAAAACACAACCGCTGGAACCCTGAGTTCAGCTATAAAATCTGCATAACGACTGTGTATCCAGTAATAGCCGCCATCCGAGTCGATATTCGAGCCAACGATTATGTTTCACGGAGCGGCAAAGCTCCAAGCAACGAAGGCACATAGCCATAGAGTGATATGCTAATGAATAGAGCCCGATGCAGTAACACGGCGAGCTGATAGCCGGGCTGTCGCGCCGCGATAATGAGCCAGACAAATGACGTATTAGGAAAACAATGTTTCCTGGTGGTGGTCGTTCCATCATTAGTCATTCAGATGGAAGGCATTACACGCGGACGTCGAAATTTCTTGTCACGGTTGTCGAGAAAACTGAAGCATGCATTGGAATTTTTGAACGTGTTGAAACACACACACACACACACACGCGCACACACTCACACACACACACACACACACACACACACACACACACACACACACACACACACACACACACACACACACGCACGCACACACACCAAGTACCACAGCAAGAACGAACTGCTCTACTCGAGAAGTTGACCGGCTTTGTATCAAGTTGGAGCCGCCATAATGTTATGAAACACAGTTCCAAGAGGCTGGTTCACATCTAGGCGAAATGATTTATTCTGAGAGCAGGATACATACCTGCCTGTTCTTCAAGCCAGACATTAAATCTCGCGGCAGCGCCGTTGCAGCTGGGCTGTCTTTATGTGCAGGCCTTGCAAGAGCTTGGGTCTGCGCGCAACGCATGTACTGAGACCAAAGTGCCCGTCTAGGTGGTGCAAAATTTTCCTCTGGCAGTGATGGAGCGGCTGTTGTTATGGCTCGGCCGTTGTTACGCGCCGTTGAAAAGAAAAACCCGCGAGAGAGGGTAAGCAAAACAAAAACACCGGAAAGCAAGAAGGAAGGAGCCGGCGGCTGCTTTGACGTTTAGTTCGGGGTGCCTATCAGGCGAAACGCTTGTTTCTCTAAAGCGTGTCTTTGGAAGCTGCGGCTTGGCAAGGCAGGATTTAGAAGCCGCCCGCTGGTGCTCCGTGCCAGGCCCGTTAGGTGCAGCGTTGTAAAACAGGCGGCAACCGCTGACCATAGTTCAAGCAAGAAACATTCGTATATGGGAACCATTCTAAATAGCATGTCCTTTGCGTCGTGCATTTCGTGCACACACGAAATGACTGCACTCACTTCGAAGCAAGTTGGTTGGTTGGTTGCATGGTTGTTCCCCAGAGACTTGGCGTAACCCACCAAGGGAGATCAGCCATGAATCGGACGGTACCTCATTTTTGAGATCTCATCGTTTTACCAGCCGGAATATTTAGTCAGGGATGTTTAAGCAAAAAGCAGATTGGTAAACGACAAATTATAAATAGAGTAAATAGAGGAAATAAATAGGAAAACCAATCAATCTAATATGGCTTGAAATGAAGTGAATTTATGCCCCAGCTTATCACTCTATTCGTTTTGTTTCCTTTACATAATCGCATGCGGCCTCGCCAACGTTCCTGTGGCTAAATCCCTTTCCAGTTGCTCCAAAGGAAGGGAACACCGGAAGGGAGGAATTTAAAGCCAACCCACGGAAAGGTTCTTCCAACAGTCGTTTTCTTTCGTCCTCTTAATCTGCTTCATTACTAACAACATCATGATCATTATTTTTCACTCCACCCTCCTAATTATCTGTTCGATATCATTTATATTCCTATTCTTCACGATCTATTGCATTATAGCTCCACGCCGCAACTGCGGAGACTTGAGACGTCATAATTACGTCACGTCTCACACGCCTCCTAGGACTCACCTCGGAATCTCTGTCAAACAACTTTCGGTACACCTCTTGCTGTCACGACGGTCACTTCACTTATTTAATGAGCAGCTTAACGCTGTCCCCCTAATAAACATGAGGCCGTAAAATACCCTTTTATGCGTTTTCAGTGTGTAAAGGTTTAGAGATGGGGAGAAGGGCCCCTCAGAAACAGAGATGTTGCAGCCCTGTGTCGGGCTCCTGTTTAAATCCAATGGCGACTATCACGAGAACACAAAGACCAGATGACACATAAAGCTTCATTAGGAAATCATTACGGGCTATTTCATTCGCCACTAATGGCAGCGAAGAGAACGGCGAGGTCGAAAGTAGGGCAAATTGATATAGCGCGTTCGATATTAAAACGGAGCAGCGCGAATGACGCAAACGCAAAAAATGAAGCCCAGAGAGAGAAGAGAAAACGCAGAATATGTTTTTTTTTTCGTTTTGTCGTCGTTTTCCACTCTTTCCTCACTCGTCGCTTCTGGCTACGGCGTTTAGTAGCACAGCTCGAAGTAGTGGTTCCATCCAGGATGTGGTGGCCCCGTTCCGACAATGATTAAGTGTTAGGAGTGCGCGAGTGCAGCACATCAGCTGCACATTAAAGAAACCTAAATGGTCGAACTGCAGAAATTTTCATGGTGGCGTTGCGTGTTATCAGTTGGAGAATGCGAAAGATATGAGTTCCACCGTTAGCAGCACGAAGTTACAAGTGAGAAAACTATATGGCTTTCTCAGAAAAAAAAAACAAAGCCCATGAACTTACACCGTATTCCTCTTAGATAACGATTCAAAATCGAGACCATCACCTTTTTTGCACGATGGTCGCCGGAGGCATACGACGCGCTGTGCAATGTTATCGTGTTCGACTTTACACGAAACCTCCCGACGCTGGTGAAAGTGAGCCTGGGGTTTCCATGTGGTTACTATCAGAATAATTTGGCAACATTACCACACGATAAAAAAGGCGCCGCCACAACGCGAGACTAGTGGTCAGTATATTTACAAACACACATAAACGCACAAGCACACATATTTACCAACGACAAATGCAACCAGTATACGTGGATTTACCCTATAGTTTGTAAAGATAAGGTTAGTGCACCAGTTCACTTTATATTGCCACGTTCCATTTCCCAAGTTTTTGTTATCGTCCCAAAACACCACACGATTCTCAGCGCAAACCGCGCCTGCAGTTTTCCAGAAGGTTCCGGACTGTAGTAGATCATTTCGATAAAATCACGCCCACTGTGCGAACGGTACAGATTGTTCTGGAAGCTACGCCACCGCCAGCGATAACGCTAGAACATTCGACGGCAAGAGTATAAATGCCGACGCGCTTCGCCGCTTGTCAGTTGTTGATCGAAGGCCGACGCTGCGTTCGCCGCTATCAGTCCGAGACTGCTATCTGTGCAAGACTGCTGCTGTAATTAGACTTTCCCTTTACCGGGCCCAGGTTCGCCCAAATAAACAGTTAAATCCCGACACGAAGTTTTCTGTCTTTGGCCACGTCACGACCCCGTGACATCTGGTGGAGGTGCTGCTTCGTTCATGTACCGGACGCCCCCGTCAAGCCGTGAACCCAGCCCCCTTCGCGGAGAAGACACCGACGCCAACCAAGAGCAGCGAACGAGCCGCCGACAGCAAGGTCTCCCACCGGAGTACGGCCTGCTACAAGACAAGGCGCGGAAGACCAAGACCATGACCTCGACTGCAGCGACAATGACAACCGGAGCGTCCCAGCCCGCGATCGTCATTCATCAACCCAGGGAACCACCAACGTTCCATGGCTCATCGTTTGAAGACCCGGAAACCTGGCTAGAAACATACGACCGTGTGGCCGCCCTCAACCACTGGGACAATGAAGAAAAGCTCCGTCGTGTGTACTTCTACCTGGAAGACACCGCAAGGACCTGGCTAGAGAATCGGGAGTCCACGCTCCGAACGTGGGATGTCTTCTGCGGCGCATTTCTTCAAACGTTCGCAAGCGTCGCTCGCAAAGAGAGGGCCGCTGCTCTACTCGAGACCCGGGTTCAGCTACCAAACGAAAAGGTTGGAATTTTCACAGAGGAGATGACCCGCCTATTCCGTCACGCTGACCCAGACATGTCTGAGGAAAAGAAAGTTCGTTTCCTCATGCGAGGGGTCAAACAGGAGCTCTTCGCGGGACTAATGAGGAATCCACCAAACACCGTCCAAGAATTTGTATCCGAGGCGACCACCATCGAAAAAACGCTGGACATGCGCACCAGACAGTATAATCGTCGCCTGACTCCAGAATGCGCTGCTGCTCAAGCCAGTGACTCCGACGACCTGCGTGAAACGATCCGAGCGATCGTGCGGGAAGAGCTGCGCAAACTGTTGCCTTCGGCGCAGCCTCAAGTGGATTCGATCGCCGACATTGTGCGAGAAGAAGTCCGGCAATCGCTTAGAATTCCCGAAACACCGCCGCCCGAGCCAGAAACTATGAGCTACGCCGCTGCAGTGCGCCACAACGCTCCTCCCCGTCCACGCCAAAACGCCGCCCCGTCACACTTCCGTCGCCAGACACCACCGCCGCCACCACCCCAACCGACGTCCTACCGTTCCCCAGCGGGCCAACGCAGTGCACCGAGAAAAACGGACGTTTGGCGTGCACCTGACAACCGCCCGCTCTGCTACCACTGCGGCGAGGCCGGGCACACATACCGCCGTTGCCAGTACCGACA
Source organism: Rhipicephalus microplus (assembly GCF_043290135.1). Taxonomy (NCBI): domain Eukaryota; kingdom Metazoa; phylum Arthropoda; class Arachnida; order Ixodida; family Ixodidae; genus Rhipicephalus; species Rhipicephalus microplus. The sequence continues at coordinate 35,784,145 of NC_134704.1, read as the reverse complement.
GATGGGACTGCGTGGCTTCGCCGTCAACGCACCGCGTCCGCAGCCAGGAGATCGGCCACGTGACATCGCCGACTACCTGACAGGAACTCGGTGGACACCACGAAGCCCTTCGCGTTCGCCGTCACCCAGCCGCCGCACGTCACCGCACCACCGGCAGTACTCTGGCCCAACGCGGGGCCGGTCTCCTAGCCCGTATCCGGGAAACTAAGGGCAGCAACCGGTGGAGGTGCGGTTGCTGTGCGACGAACTACCGAAGATCCTCCGACGACGACGACGCCGCGACGGAGCTTTCCGAACACAACGCCAAACAGGCAAAGCCCTGACGGCGAAAGCTCACTTACCGAAGGTGGCCTGACGACGCAACAGGGAAGCAGCGGAACAAGCCGACGCAGCCGTGACCCGACGCCACGCCCTAACTGTAATGCGAGACGGCGAACTAGCGACCTCGACGTTCTTATCGACGGCCACAGTGTGACCGCTCTCGTCGATACTGGAGCCGACTATTCTGTCATCAGTGGGTCGTTCGCCGCGAAGTTAAAGAAAGTTAGGACAGCTTGGAAAGGCCCTGAAATCCGCACAGCCGGAGGTCATCTCGTAACGCCTGCAGGAATCTGCACAGCGAGAGTCACCATTAACGGCCGTATTTATCCTACAGATTTCGTAGTCCTACAGCGTTGCTCGAGAGATGTCATCCTTGGCATGGACTTCTTATGCCTCCATGGTGCTGTCATCAACCTAAAAACAAAGTCGATAACGTTATCCACAGAAGAAGCACTACCGCCGTGCACGCCGTCTGGACACCATGCCTTGAATGTGCTGGAAGAACAAGTCACCATTCCGCCTCGCTCAAGCGTCATTATTTCAGTCGGCGCTCCTAAATCAACTGACTTGAAAGGCGTCGTTGAAGGCAGTCAGCATCTGTTGGTCACCCGAAATATTTGCGTCGCAAGAGGAATTGCAGAGCTGCGGGGAGGCAAAGCAACGGTTATGCTCACGAATTTCAGCAATGAGTACAAACATGTGAACAAAGGAACAACGGTCGCATACATGGAAGAAATTGTCGAAGTCACCAGTGCTTTCGCCCTCGCCGATTCTGCGGAACCTGCTCAGAGGAACCAAGCCCCTCCCATAGCTTTCGACGTCAATCCCAGACTTCCGAACGATAAGCAAGAACAGCTGAAGGCCCTGCTCCTGCAATACGAAGATTGCTTTTCGTCGTCATCGAAAATTCGGCAGACCCCAATCACGAAACATCGCATCATAACCGAAGAAAATGCCAGACCACTCCGTCAGAGTCCGTACAGGGTTTCGACGCGAGAACGTGAGGCCATGAAGAGACAAATTGATGAAATGCTGCGGGATGACATTATCCAGCCGTCCAAGAGTCCATGGGCATCCCCCGTGGTGTTAGTGAAGAAAAAGGATGGGACCCTACGTTTCTGCGTCGATTATCGCCGCCTGAACAAAATCACAAGAAAGGACGTGTATCCTCTCCCACGAATAGACGACGCACTTGATCGGCTCCATAACGCCAAGTACTTTTCATCAATGGACCTCAAGACTGGCTATTGGCAAATCGAAGTCGACGAAAGAGACCGAGAGAAGACGGCGTTTATAACACCGGACGGCCTTTTCGAGTTTAAGGTGATGCCCTTCGGCCTTTGCTCAGCGCCTGCAACTTTTCAACGCGTTATGGATACAGTACTGGCAGGATTGAAGTGGCAAACTTGCCTTGTGTACTTGGACGACGTCGTCGTGTTTTCCTCGAGTTTCGACGAGCATCTTCGGCGCCTTGAAGCTGTACTTCAAGCCATCAAGACTTCCGGACTCACACTGAAGCCAGAAAAGTGCAGATTCGCGTATGAGGAGCTCTTGTTTCTGGGGCACGTTATCAGCAAGTCTGGAGTTCGTCCCGATCCACGAAAAACAGCCGCCATCGCCGACTTCCCGCCGCCCACTGACAAGAAAGCCGTGCGCCGATTTCTGGGCCTGTGTGCCTATTATAGGCGATTCGTGAAAAACTTCGCCCGCATCGCCGATCCTCTCACTAACCTTACCAAGGCCGACGTGGAGTTTAAGTGGGAGACGCCGCAGGAACACGCTTTCCAGGAGCTTAAACATCGCCTCCAGACGCCTCCGTTACTTGCCCATTTCGACGAATTCGCCGAGACAGAAATACATACTGACGCAAGCAGCGTAGGTCTTGGTGCCGTTCTTGTGCAGAGGGCTGACGGACTTGAAAGGGTTATTAGTTACGCCAGCCGATCACTATCCAAAGCAGAAGCAAATTATTCCACAACAGAAAAGGAGTGCCTCGCCATCATCTGGGCTACGTCAAAATTTCGCCCCTACCTCTACGGCAGGCCCTTCAAAGTTGTGAGCGATCACCACGCATTGTGTTGGCTAGCCACCTTGAAGGACCCTTCAGGTCGCCTCGCACGATGGAGCCTGAGACTTCAAGAATATGACATTACTGTCATTTACAAGTCCGGCAAAAAACACTCCGACGCCGACTGTCTCTCTCGTGCGCCTGTAGACCAACCGCTACCCGACGACCCGGATGACGACTACTTCTTAGGAACGATAACTACCGACGACTTCGCTGAACGACAGCAGGCCGACCCGGAACTTAAGGCCCTAATAGAATACCTCGAAGGCCGGACCGCCGAAGTTCCAAAGGTATTCAAGCGCGCACTTGCGTCGTTCTTTCTACGAAACGGTCTTCTACAAAAGAAAAACTTTTCACCGCTTCGAGCTAAGTACCTCCTTGTGGTGCCTTCAGCTCTGCGACCAGAACTCCTGCAGGCCCTGCACGACGATCCGACGGCAGGGCACCTCGGTGTTTCTCGCACGCTCGCGAGGATACAAGAAAGGTACTACTGGCCACGTCTTACCACCGACGTCACTCGTTATGTGAGAACATGCCGCGACTGTCAGCGACGCAAGACACCGCCGACAAGGACAGCGGGACTTCTGCAGCCAATTGATCCACCTTGCCGACCTTTCCAGCAGATTGGTATGGACCTACTGGGGCCGTTCCCGACGTCGGCTTTCGGAAACAAGTGGATCGTGGTAGCTACCGACTACCTCACCCGCTACGCCGAGACAAAAGCCCTGCCAAAAGGCAGTGCATCCGAGGTAGCTAAGTTCTTCGTCGAAAATATCGTCCTACGTCATGGCGCCCCGGAGGTCCTTATCACCGACAGAGGAACGGCATTCACTGCCGACTTAACTCAAGCGATCTTGGCATACAGCCAAACAAACCACCGCCGGACGACAGCGTACCACCCACAGACCAACGGCCTCACCGAGCGGCTTAACAAGACGATCGCCGACATGCTGTCAATGTACGTCGATGTCGAACACAAGACGTGGGACGCCATTCTTCCGTATGTGACCTTCGCATACAACACGGCGGTGCAGGAGACGACGCAGATATCTCCATACAAATTGGTCTACGGAAGGAGTCCGGCAACGACGCTCGATGCCATGTTACCCAACGTCACCGACGAAGAAAACCTCGATGTGAGCGAGTACCTTCAACACGCCGAAGAAGCCCGACAACTTGCGCGTCTCCGTATCAAAAATCAACAGACGACCGACAGCCACCGTTACAACCTTCGACGACGCTTCGTGGAATACCAGCCCGGTGAACGTGTTTGGGTGTGGACGCCGATACGCCGACGTGGACTAAGTGAAAAGCTTCTGCGACGGTACTTCGGACCGTACAAGGTGGTTCGACGTCTCGGCCCACTTGATTACGAGGTTGTCCCCGACGGCATCACGAACTCTCAACGACGCCGATCGCGACCTGAAGTCGTCCATGTCGCGCGGCTGAAGCCGTTTCATGCGCGTTAACAAACTGAACCAGTGTTTTTTTTGTATTATTGTTGTATCGGAATTTATTCATTGTACTTTCTTGCATCATTATTGTACTTTCATCTTTAGTTAAAGCATCGGGACGATGCCTTTTTTCAGAGGGGGGCAATGCCACGTTCCATTTCCCAAGTTTTTGTTATCGTCCCAAAACACCACACGATTCTCAGCGCAAACCGCGCCTGCAGTTTTCCAGAAGGTTCCGGACTGTAGTAGATCATTTCGATAAAATCACGCCCACTGTGCGAACGGTACAGATTGTTCTGGAAGCTACGCCACCGCCAGCGATAACGCTAGAACATTCGACGGCAAGAGTATAAATGCCGACGCGCTTCGCCGCTTGTCAGTTGTTGATCGAAGGCCGACGCTGCGTTCGCCGCTATCAGTCCGAGACTGCTATCTGTGCAAGACTGCTGCTGTAATTAGACTTTCCCTTTACCGGGCCCAGGTTCGCCCAAATAAACAGTTAAATCCCGACACGAAGTTTTCTGTCTTTGGCCACGTCACGACCCCGTGACATCTGGTGGAGGTGCTGCTTCGTTCATGTACCGGACGCCCCCGTCAAGCCGTGAACCCAGCCCCCTTCGCGGAGAAGACACCGACGCCAACCAAGAGCAGCGAACGAGCCGCCGACAGCAAGGTCTCCCACCGGAGTACGGCCTGCTACAAGACAAGGCGCGGAAGACCAAGACCATGACCTCGACTGCAGCGACAATGACAACCGGAGCGTCCCAGCCCGCGATCGTCATTCATCAACCCAGGGAACCACCAACGTTCCATGGCTCATCGTTTGAAGACCCGGAAACCTGGCTAGAAACATACGACCGTGTGGCCGCCCTCAACCACTGGGACAATGAAGAAAAGCTCCGTCGTGTGTACTTCTACCTGGAAGACACCGCAAGGACCTGGCTAGAGAATCGGGAGTCCACGCTCCGAACGTGGGATGTCTTCTGCGGCGCATTTCTTCAAACGTTCGCAAGCGTCGCTCGCAAAGAGAGGGCCGCTGCTCTACTCGAGACCCGGGTTCAGCTACCAAACGAAAAGGTTGGAATTTTCACAGAGGAGATGACCCGCCTATTCCGTCACGCTGACCCAGACATGTCTGAGGAAAAGAAAGTTCGTTTCCTCATGCGAGGGGTCAAACAGGAGCTCTTCGCGGGACTAATGAGGAATCCACCAAACACCGTCCAAGAATTTGTATCCGAGGCGACCACCATCGAAAAAACGCTGGACATGCGCACCAGACAGTATAATCGTCGCCTGACTCCAGAATGCGCTGCTGCTCAAGCCAGTGACTCCGACGACCTGCGTGAAACGATCCGAGCGATCGTGCGGGAAGAGCTGCGCAAACTGTTGCCTTCGGCGCAGCCTCAAGTGGATTCGATCGCCGACATTGTGCGAGAAGAAGTCCGGCAATCGCTTAGAATTCCCGAAACACCGCCGCCCGAGCCAGAAACTATGAGCTACGCCGCTGCAGTGCGCCACAACGCTCCTCCCCGTCCACGCCAAAACGCCGCCCCGTCACACTTCCGTCGCCAGACACCACCGCCGCCACCACCCCAACCGACGTCCTACCGTTCCCCAGCGGGCCAACGCAGTGCACCGAGAAAAACGGACGTTTGGCGTGCACCTGACAACCGCCCGCTCTGCTACCACTGCGGCGAGGCCGGGCACACATACCGCCGTTGCCAGTACCGACAGATGGGACTGCGTGGCTTCGCCGTCAACGCACCGCGTCCGCAGCCAGGAGATCGGCCACGTGACATCGCCGACTACCTGACAGGAACTCGGTGGACACCACGAAGCCCTTCGCGTTCGCCGTCACCCAGCCGCCGCACGTCACCGCACCACCGGCAGTACTCTGGCCCAACGCGGGGCCGGTCTCCTAGCCCGTATCCGGGAAACTAAGGGCAGCAACCGGTGGAGGTGCGGTTGCTGTGCGACGAACTACCGAAGATCCTCCGACGACGACGACGCCGCGACGGAGCTTTCCGAACACAACGCCAAACAGGCAAAGCCCTGACGGCGAAAGCTCACTTACCGAAGGTGGCCTGACGACGCAACAGGGAAGCAGCGGAACAAGCCGACGCAGCCGTGACCCGACGCCACGCCCTAACTGTAATGCGAGACGGCGAACTAGCGACCTCGACGTTCTTATCGACGGCCACAGTGTGACCGCTCTCGTCGATACTGGAGCCGACTATTCTGTCATCAGTGGGTCGTTCGCCGCGAAGTTAAAGAAAGTTAGGACAGCTTGGAAAGGCCCTGAAATCCGCACAGCCGGAGGTCATCTCGTAACGCCTGCAGGAATCTGCACAGCGAGAGTCACCATTAACGGCCGTATTTATCCTACAGATTTCGTAGTCCTACAGCGTTGCTCGAGAGATGTCATCCTTGGCATGGACTTCTTATGCCTCCATGGTGCTGTCATCAACCTAAAAACAAAGTCGATAACGTTATCCACAGAAGAAGCACTACCGCCGTGCACGCCGTCTGGACACCATGCCTTGAATGTGCTGGAAGAACAAGTCACCATTCCGCCTCGCTCAAGCGTCATTATTTCAGTCGGCGCTCCTAAATCAACTGACTTGAAAGGCGTCGTTGAAGGCAGTCAGCATCTGTTGGTCACCCGAAATATTTGCGTCGCAAGAGGAATTGCAGAGCTGCGGGGAGGCAAAGCAACGGTTATGCTCACGAATTTCAGCAATGAGTACAAACATGTGAACAAAGGAACAACGGTCGCATACATGGAAGAAATTGTCGAAGTCACCAGTGCTTTCGCCCTCGCCGATTCTGCGGAACCTGCTCAGAGGAACCAAGCCCCTCCCATAGCTTTCGACGTCAATCCCAGACTTCCGAACGATAAGCAAGAACAGCTGAAGGCCCTGCTCCTGCAATACGAAGATTGCTTTTCGTCGTCATCGAAAATTCGGCAGACCCCAATCACGAAACATCGCATCATAACCGAAGAAAATGCCAGACCACTCCGTCAGAGTCCGTACAGGGTTTCGACGCGAGAACGTGAGGCCATGAAGAGACAAATTGATGAAATGCTGCGGGATGACATTATCCAGCCGTCCAAGAGTCCATGGGCATCCCCCGTGGTGTTAGTGAAGAAAAAGGATGGGACCCTACGTTTCTGCGTCGATTATCGCCGCCTGAACAAAATCACAAGAAAGGACGTGTATCCTCTCCCACGAATAGACGACGCACTTGATCGGCTCCATAACGCCAAGTACTTTTCATCAATGGACCTCAAGACTGGCTATTGGCAAATCGAAGTCGACGAAAGAGACCGAGAGAAGACGGCGTTTATAACACCGGACGGCCTTTTCGAGTTTAAGGTGATGCCCTTCGGCCTTTGCTCAGCGCCTGCAACTTTTCAACGCGTTATGGATACAGTACTGGCAGGATTGAAGTGGCAAACTTGCCTTGTGTACTTGGACGACGTCGTCGTGTTTTCCTCGAGTTTCGACGAGCATCTTCGGCGCCTTGAAGCTGTACTTCAAGCCATCAAGACTTCCGGACTCACACTGAAGCCAGAAAAGTGCAGATTCGCGTATGAGGAGCTCTTGTTTCTGGGGCACGTTATCAGCAAGTCTGGAGTTCGTCCCGATCCACGAAAAACAGCCGCCATCGCCGACTTCCCGCCGCCCACTGACAAGAAAGCCGTGCGCCGATTTCTGGGCCTGTGTGCCTATTATAGGCGATTCGTGAAAAACTTCGCCCGCATCGCCGATCCTCTCACTAACCTTACCAAGGCCGACGTGGAGTTTAAGTGGGAGACGCCGCAGGAACACGCTTTCCAGGAGCTTAAACATCGCCTCCAGACGCCTCCGTTACTTGCCCATTTCGACGAATTCGCCGAGACAGAAATACATACTGACGCAAGCAGCGTAGGTCTTGGTGCCGTTCTTGTGCAGAGGGCTGACGGACTTGAAAGGGTTATTAGTTACGCCAGCCGATCACTATCCAAAGCAGAAGCAAATTATTCCACAACAGAAAAGGAGTGCCTCGCCATCATCTGGGCTACGTCAAAATTTCGCCCCTACCTCTACGGCAGGCCCTTCAAAGTTGTGAGCGATCACCACGCATTGTGTTGGCTAGCCACCTTGAAGGACCCTTCAGGTCGCCTCGCACGATGGAGCCTGAGACTTCAAGAATATGACATTACTGTCATTTACAAGTCCGGCAAAAAACACTCCGACGCCGACTGTCTCTCTCGTGCGCCTGTAGACCAACCGCTACCCGACGACCCGGATGACGACTACTTCTTAGGAACGATAACTACCGACGACTTCGCTGAACGACAGCAGGCCGACCCGGAACTTAAGGCCCTAATAGAATACCTCGAAGGCCGGACCGCCGAAGTTCCAAAGGTATTCAAGCGCGCACTTGCGTCGTTCTTTCTACGAAACGGTCTTCTACAAAAGAAAAACTTTTCACCGCTTCGAGCTAAGTACCTCCTTGTGGTGCCTTCAGCTCTGCGACCAGAACTCCTGCAGGCCCTGCACGACGATCCGACGGCAGGGCACCTCGGTGTTTCTCGCACGCTCGCGAGGATACAAGAAAGGTACTACTGGCCACGTCTTACCACCGACGTCACTCGTTATGTGAGAACATGCCGCGACTGTCAGCGACGCAAGACACCGCCGACAAGGACAGCGGGACTTCTGCAGCCAATTGATCCACCTTGCCGACCTTTCCAGCAGATTGGTATGGACCTACTGGGGCCGTTCCCGACGTCGGCTTTCGGAAACAAGTGGATCGTGGTAGCTACCGACTACCTCACCCGCTACGCCGAGACAAAAGCCCTGCCAAAAGGCAGTGCATCCGAGGTAGCTAAGTTCTTCGTCGAAAATATCGTCCTACGTCATGGCGCCCCGGAGGTCCTTATCACCGACAGAGGAACGGCATTCACTGCCGACTTAACTCAAGCGATCTTGGCATACAGCCAAACAAACCACCGCCGGACGACAGCGTACCACCCACAGACCAACGGCCTCACCGAGCGGCTTAACAAGACGATCGCCGACATGCTGTCAATGTACGTCGATGTCGAACACAAGACGTGGGACGCCATTCTTCCGTATGTGACCTTCGCATACAACACGGCGGTGCAGGAGACGACGCAGATATCTCCATACAAATTGGTCTACGGAAGGAGTCCGGCAACGACGCTCGATGCCATGTTACCCAACGTCACCGACGAAGAAAACCTCGATGTGAGCGAGTACCTTCAACACGCCGAAGAAGCCCGACAACTTGCGCGTCTCCGTATCAAAAATCAACAGACGACCGACAGCCACCGTTACAACCTTCGACGACGCTTCGTGGAATACCAGCCCGGTGAACGTGTTTGGGTGTGGACGCCGATACGCCGACGTGGACTAAGTGAAAAGCTTCTGCGACGGTACTTCGGACCGTACAAGGTGGTTCGACGTCTCGGCCCACTTGATTACGAGGTTGTCCCCGACGGCATCACGAACTCTCAACGACGCCGATCGCGACCTGAAGTCGTCCATGTCGCGCGGCTGAAGCCGTTTCATGCGCGTTAACAAACTGAACCAGTGTTTTTTTTTGTATTATTGTTGTATCGGAATTTATTCATTGTACTTTCTTGCATCATTATTGTACTTTCATCTTTAGTTAAAGCATCGGGACGATGCCTTTTTTCAGAGGGGGGCAATGCCACGTTCCATTTCCCAAGTTTTTGTTATCGTCCCAAAACACCACACGATTCTCAGCGCAAACCGCGCCTGCAGTTTTCCAGAAGGTTCCGGACTGTAGTAGATCATTTCGATAAAATCACGCCCACTGTGCGAACGGTACAGATTGTTCTGGAAGCTACGCCACCGCCAGCGATAACGCTAGAACATTCGACGGCAAGAGTATAAATGCCGACGCGCTTCGCCGCTTGTCAGTTGTTGATCGAAGGCCGACGCTGCGTTCGCCGCTATCAGTCCGAGACTGCTATCTGTGCAAGACTGCTGCTGTAATTAGACTTTCCCTTTACCGGGCCCAGGTTCGCCCAAATAAACAGTTAAATCCCGACACGAAGTTTTCTGTCTTTGGCCACGTCACGACCCCGTGACAATATATAGTTGTAAATGTGTGCGCTACAGACTGTAGACTAAACTACAGTTTAAGACTGCAGACTGAAGGAGTAGACGGGAGACGGTGTTCGGTAGAAACATGAAGCTCGCATGTTTCAAAGTATTATAATTACAATGAACGCGCTTGATCTTCGCGCAAGGCGGTTTGGTCTAATGGTGACGTTGCCTGACTGCTGGGCTGAAGGTCGTGGGATGGACACCTGGCCTCGGTGACCATATTTCAAAAGGAAGAGAAAATGCTTGAGATTCGTGTGTTAATATTTAAGCGCGCGTTCAAAAAACCACAAGTGGTTGAAATTTCCTGAGCCCTCCGCTACAGTGCCCCTCATAACCATATCGTGGTTTCGGGACGGTTAAGCCCGAGCAGTTATTATATTACCAACGTCCTCAAGCTTCTGTGCAAATGTTATTCTGTTTAGTTTTCTTCGAGTATCATGCAGGTGATAAGGGGCGTGATCGAAGGAATATTACTGCTGGGACACGGAAATTCGACGCTCGGGCAGCTCGTCAGCAGCACTGCGCAATTTCAAAAATGAAGCGCCGAAATCCGGCGTAATCGTTTTCTACGAGCTTCTTTTCTTCTGCATCCGGGACCTCCATCGCTCCGACGCCTTGTCCAAACTTGAACGACATGATCCGTGACCCCTTACAAACAACAATCACGTCACGACTTTTAAGTACGTACTAATGACGCGCCTGCGTGACGAGGCACACGTAGCCCCCGGACTCAGTGAAGTCACTCTACGCCTTCATTCCACCCCCCCCCCCCAATTCCCACCCCACTTTACTACGAGTTCTCCCCGTGGCCTCTCCTCTATGACGAGAATGTAACTTCTGTCTCTCGGCGGAAGCCGAGAAACAGATAAAAGCCCTCACTAATCAGTCCATCAATCTTTCCCGTGCAAACATTTCTCGGGCGGCTCCGCTGACGCAGTTCGGATGGCTAGTCGCGAGACATCGTCCTTCTTCGTTATTAAGGCAGCCGCCCGTATGAATGCGCGACGCGCGCGCGGGTAAAATTAGCCCGACCCGCTGGAGCAAATAAGGAAATATCGGGGAGAGAACGAAAAGAAAAGGAAAAGAAATTAAGATTTAGAAGCAGCGAGAATTTGCGAATGGGAAAAGGAAGTCTACAGAAAAGCGGGGGCACGAGGTGGCCGCCTCATATGTGCACAGGCAGTAATGAAGAACGCTGGAAAATGAGAGAAGGGGGTAGAAGCTCGAACATGTGCGAGGAAACGACGTGGCGAGGGGGAAAGAACAGGCCCGTTTGCGCATGGCAGTCAATTTTGCGAATCGTCATCCCGAATCTGCCATGCGGCTGACCTTTATACCGAGTTCCCCGTTACTTGGGAACCCTCTTACTTGATCTTCCCACATTTGTATTCGTTTTTTTTAAATATAAATGTTTCGCTAAGCCTTTATCTTTCGTCAGACTTCTAGGCTTTGTTTTTTTTTCTTCTCTCGGGAGAGGGATTATTGCTTCACGCTCTTTTGAAATGAAATGTGTACGATAGAAAAAAGAGTCTGAACTGTCTCGTCTTTATTTCATTTCTGGTGCTAGACGACAGCTACCTCAATTTCGAGCTAAAGTTTCGAAGTCGCGAAGAAGAGACGGATAAAGCGCGGAAAGGTCACGCGACCTTCTGCAATCAGTCCTTCGTATACCACCGCGTCGTTCTCCGACAGTGCAGGCTTTTACGCTCGAATATAGTTTTTTCTTTATTTTTTTATATCACCCACCATGTCGTTTAAATAACCATAATATAGAACGAGCCCTTCTTTTCAGTTCTCTCGTGGTTTAACCGGCTAACCGCACAAAAGGTTCATGTGGAGAGGCCACACATATACCGAGAGAGTGACACGCTCCGTTTACTTCGTATGCTTTTTGCTTCAGTCGCTTTCCTTTCTTTTTGTTTCTACTTAATGCACATGTTTACTCCACGGGAAACAATCTCCGGTTGTATATTGAAGCGGTGCGTTGGAAAGAACGATGATGGTCTGAGTTAATGCTTCAGGTATGCGTTGGTTCGTGTCTGCCTGATTTGGCACTTGCTTTGATTATGAGACTGTGAGCGTGTGAGTTAACTGCGATTCGCCGCAGTTCTGTGTTCTCATTTTTTTTTTATGGTCGGCTCCCGCAACATATTGTAACACGGACTGAAAGAGCGAGAAAGAAGAAGAGGTAGGACCACCCCAGCTACCTTCGAGCGATTCACGGACTCCATCCTTCGCGGTCTCAAAGGGGAGATATGTATGTGCTATCTAGATGATGTAATTATTTTTGGCAACACATTCCACGAGCACGACCATCGGCTTAGCGTTGTTCTAGATTGCGTCAAACAAGTTGGTCTCGTTTTAAACGCAAAGAAGTGTCGTTTTGGTGAGCGTCAAGCCCTTGTGCTCGGATATATAAGTCGACAGGAATGGTATACGGCCAGACCCGCAAAAGATCTATGCTGTCCGAGACTTCAAGCAACCAACGTCAGTGAAGGATCTTTGTAGCTTCCGGGGCCTGTGTTCTTATTTTCGCTGGTTCCTTAAAGACTTCGTCCAGCTTGCTCATCATCTGACAGAGTTGCTCCACAAAAACGCCCCATTCCGATGGACCGTTGAGTGTGAGGGTGCCTTCGAGCAGCTGAAGTATTTGCTTACTTCCGGGTCCCTCTTGCGCCATTTCAACCCGGAGGCGCTCACGAAACTGCATACAGATTCTAGTGGTATTGGTGTTGGTGCCGTGCTAGTTCAGTATCACGAAAGCCGCCAGCACGTCTTGGCGTATGCAAGTCGTACTTTGACTAAGGCGGAGAGGAATTATACGGTCACCGAACTGGAATGTCTTGCGGTTGTTTTCGCCATCCAAAAATTCGGACCTTATTTGTACGGCCGGCAATTCAAGATCGTCACAGGTCATCATTCTCTTTGTTGGCTTGTCGGACTACGTGACCAAGCTGGCAGGTTGGCCCGTTGGGCATTACGGCTTCAAGAATATAATTATTCTGTGACCTACAAGAGCGGTCGATGTCACGCAGATGCCGACTGCTTATCTCGTCTTCCATCTCCGACTGTGAGTGCTGACGTACCTGGCTGCAATATCCTCCAACTTCCAAAATTTGGACGTCTTCTGTCGCGAGCGACAGCGTGACTCTTCGCTGAAACCAACAATCGATGCGGCTCGTAGCTCCAAACCCACCACGCGATTCGTGATTCATGACGTCCTACTACATCGCAAGAATTACTCCAGCCATGGTTCCACCGTACTCCTCGTCGTGCCAGAATGCCTGCGCCTTGCAGTATTCCAAGCCATGCACGATGACATGACGTCTGGGCACCTTGGATTTGCCCGGACATTTCACCGTATCCGACAACGTTTTTACTGGCCTCGACTCTGGAAGACCACCAAACACTACGTCGCAAGTTGTGATGTCTGCCAACGCCACAAACAACCTACCACGCCATTGGCCGGCCATCTGCAACCGGTTAAGCCATCGACATCACCATTCGAAAAAGTCGGCATAGATTTACTGGGCCCTTTCCTCAAATCTACGACCAGCCGCCGCTGGATTATTGTGTGCGTAGATTACCTGACGCGGTATACTGAAACGATGGCGGTTGCTTCAGCCACATCATCTGATGTGTCATGGTTTCTTCTGCACTCGATTATACTCCGTTACGGGGCCCCTCGTGTGATGATAAGTGATCGCGGCCGGCAGATTACCGCTGACGTTGTCGAAGAGTTGCTACGGCTTTGTGGGTGCCAGTATCGGCATTCCCCGCACACCACCCTCAGATCAACGGCCTCACTGAGCGCACCAATCGTACCATCATCAACATGCTTTCAATGTACGTCGCGACAGATCACAAGAACTGGGATGCCGTATTACCTTTTGTTACATACGCCTTTAATTCCGCGAAACACGAGGTCACAGGTTATACGCCTTTGTTTCTCCTCTGTGCTCGTCATCCCCAAAGTTTCCTTGACACCATACTTCCTTCTTCGACGAACGAAAACGCCAGTGTCGCGCAGACTTTGTGTCGCGCCGAAGAAGCTCGTCGACTTGCTCGGCTCCGAACTCTCTCCGCCCACGCTCGCGCGAAAAACCGTTACGACGCAAAACACCCGCCCGTGACTTTCGCTATGGGTGATTTCGTCTGGCTGTGGACGCCCGTTCGAAAGAAGGGACTTTGCCAAAAGCTTCTTTCCGAGTATTCAGGACCATTCGTCATTACTCAGTGCATGAGTGACGTCACTTACGCTGTTGCGAAAGTGACAGCTCAGAACCGGCGTTCGCGTCAGACGCAAATTGTGCACATTGCCCGATTGAAGCCCTACAACAACCGATCGCTTCTACTCGCTCGGTGAGCTTCGGCTTGCCCGGAGGAAAATGTAACGCGGACTGAAAGAGCGAGAAAGAAGACGAGGCAGGACGCTCTCGAGCGATGGTGATTCGGCAGTGACGGTTGAGCGCTGGCATTTTCAGTGTAAATAAACTCATCACATTCATAACAATATAAACACAAACTTATCATGAAGATGAGAAGGGCAAATATATTATTATTCAGTGAAAATTATGGTATACAAAGCCGAAGCATGCAAGCTTGCTTTCGCTTCAAAGTGGAAGTTTCATTACAACGAGAACCACTTGTGAAGTGCCTCACACGAGTTCCCAATCGACGATAGTCCAAGCTGCCACACTTCCAAGCCCCAATCGACTTTTGAGAGCTCGACGTTTGGCTCGACAAGTTGGTGTCGAGTCAAAAGTCGAGTTGATCAGGACCTAAATGAGCTCGCTTACAAGCCTAATAAAAAGCGGTTTGGTAGTTCAGACAAAAATTAATACTTGTCACCTGTCAATTTACCGGCGACACTGTCTCTCACCGATCAAATATTGTTGGCATGAGCCATACCACCCTTTTTCAGTCCGATAACGGCGTCACATATTTCTGTGACCTGTGACGTCATCGTGACGTTATATGGTGACGTCATGTTGACATGACATTTGGCATATCTCGTCTCTGACGCCACGGGACGCAGGACGTCGACGACGTGGGACGCCAACGCTGGTGGTCAAATTTCGCCTTTGATGAGACATATAAAGCGTTCGCCTTAAACAGAAGAAACAAAACCCTCTACCGTCACGGTCTACCGGAAATAAAGGCGTAGATGTCGGACGAGGCATTGACCAAGCACCAATAACGACCTGCGCATCGGTAATTGCGAGAGTTGTTTTTTTCCATCTAAGATCTTTGCACACACGGACGCACAGGGCACTTCAGACAGGGTAGCACTGAGTGGAAGAATAAGGAAAGCAGGAGGGTCGTGGAAGATCGCAGGCAGATTGCTGTTTACAGAACTCTCGAGCCGGCCGAACAGGTCAATCGCTGGGCCGCCCCAAGAAGGCACGAGAGGAGAGAGACTACACGTCACGTAAAACTACCGAGAGCATCCGACGACTCTCGCACGGTTCGGCTGTATACAAAGATCGGTGGCATGACACAGTCGACAGGCTCTCCTCATGACAGAATGATGACAGTCTTCTCTATCTATCTATCTATCTATCTATCTATCTATCTATCTATCTATCTATCTATCTATCTATCTATCTATCTATCTATCTATCTATCTATCTATCTATCTATCTATCTATCTATCTATCTATCTATCTATCTATCTATCTATCTATCTATCTATCTATCTATCTATCTATCTATCTATCTATCTATCTATCTATCTATCTATCTATCTGTCTGTCTGTCTGTCTGTCTGTCTGTCTGTCTGTCTCTCTGTCTGTCTGTCTGTCTGTCTGTCTGTCTGTCTGTCTGTCTGTCTGTCTGTCTGTCTGTCTGTCTCCTTGTTTTGTTCATTCTTTCTTCGAAGAGCTGCAATACAATAGAGGTCGTGCAACATGCGCAGTTGGTTTGAAACAATTGAAGACCGCACTTACACGTATCCAGTTTCCTGTGGAGGCTTCTCTAGCGCATTTCACCTGCACGGCAGGCAACCCTTGCACGTCGTCAAATGTGCGAAAAAGGGCGAAACGACGCTTGTCTACACGTCGGTATGCTACGTGCGTCGCCAGTCAAAGGCCGCACGTTTCAGTATAATCTAAAATTTCAAGAGAAAGGAAGGAACCGCAATAGTAAAAAAAAAATCTTATCTCATTGTTTTCTTCGCGCCATTTTCACTCAAGCGTTCCGGCGCATTCTCCCGTCTCTGCGCGAAAAACGAGACGCCTTTCCTTTTTTCACTTCTTTTGACCCCCCCCCCCCCTCCAAAGAGAAGGAGCCACGAATAAGTGAAATAGGTATACAGCAGACGTGGCTTCTTTCCTAATACCTTACGCTCTTTTCTCTACGAAGCGTGGCCCCCGCGCCACCTATTGGTAGATTTTGCCGCAAACTTGGGACAAAAACACGAATCTGTTTCGAGTGCGTTTAAGATTCCTTGAGCGGCCGGCATCTGAGAACAACAATGCATCTTTGTTTCGTTTTTCTAACACAGCAAGACGTTAGAATGCAGACGTTATGCACGCTGAACGCTCAAGTAAAAAGCGTGGCCTGTTACGTGGCGAGCATTGCGGAGTAAGGCCCATGACTGTGTTTCTAGAGCACCGGCCTTGATTTGTGCATCTTCACGATAGAAAAAAAAAGAGCGAGCCGTATTCTCTAAAGTGATAAGTGACATCTCAACATGGCTTGTGTAGTATTATGCGTACCGAAACTGAAGCATTGTCAATGATATTATGAGAAAACAAGGGCGTCGTTTTAAGTGAACAAAATCAACGAAGCCAACAATGCATAAAAGCGTGTGACATGTCACTTGCAAAATTGATTCATTGATTGAGTGGAAGAGAAGTGGAGCAGAGAGGTTAACTAGACGGAAGATACGAGGCATCGCAAAGAAATGCAGAGTGGTGATGGAAGTGCTAAGGAAAAGTTGAATCGAATAATATAACTACGTGATACTTCACGAATGCGGTCTGCGATTCAAGTTCTATAAAAAAGGTGGCTGATCCATCCGTGATAGGGATCGGCATAATACGAAAGCGCAATGTGTCTTCCCAGAAGTGGTTGATCGATTATAATCCGTTGATCTAAGAGAGCTTGTAGAATGTCTATATTTGTTTGGCCCATAGAGCACCATTTAATGTGGACTAGGGAGCATCATGTGCGCGCCGTCTGCCCACACTGACGCTTAGCGGCACATCTCCTTGCCACGTGCCTGGGAATCGACGTCGATTATCAGGAAGGTGACCGTGTTGCAATTTTTTAATAGAGTGGCACATCATAAAATGACGCTAAATATATGTACAATCGTTGCACGCACAGATATATGTTGAATAGTTGCAGATGTTTGTATAACCAGTTGTTTGCACCTGCGCCCCGATGCCAACTGGAACATGCGTATTAGCAACACCAGAAGCTGATATGAAGCGCTGATACTCGCGAAGATGCTGGCCCTGGAGACTGCTACATAAATCAACTTCACCGCATGGCGACTATCCACAACCAACATTAACCCGACGTGACGGCTGTATCAAAGGAGTACATATGTAATGTTTATAAAATTGGGTAGCCAGCACTGCAACCATTATTGACGTTCCACGAAGATTAGCCTCTATCTGAAAAGTTGTTCCGAGACCTGGCGTAGCCCTGTGGTGAAATGCTTCATTGCCACGCAGAATGGTTGGGTTCGATTCCAGCTGGGACCCTGACATTTATTCTTTGAATTCCTCGGGTTGACGCTACCGATGTCGCCTATTTCTTAAGACTCGCGCATTAGAATTGCTCATGTGAGTTATCATTGTTTCTGGGTAGATACTAAGTGTCAATCACCTGCGGCACATACCCGCATACCAGCGGCACATACCAGCCCGTGGGTATGGGCAAATGTCTGGCGGGAAGTGTTTGACGACGTACACGACGGAATTGTGACATTATTCATGTCTTGATCGGGACGTCATATTCGTCGAACCATCTTACCCTCCCATGGTAATTTTGGTTCACGCCAAGTTAAGGGGGTGACCACGAAAGCAACCAAACGTAAGCGGCCTGATAGATAGATAGATAGATAGATAGATAGATAGATAGATAGATAGATAGATAGATAGATAGATAGATAGATAGATAGATAGATAGATAGATAGATAGATAGATAGATAGATAGATAGATAGATAGATACGCTCAATGTCGCCGAAGTTTGCTAAGAAATGCTGTGCATTTAAAAGGCACTGCGAAAGGAAAGCATGCGATATAAAAGGCGCGTTCATGTGGCCTTCTTCATATGTTTGGTGGTGGCACAGTGGGTCAAACAGCCACCAGCCTTCGTCGCGGACCGAAAGGTCGCGGGGTCGATAACTGTTAACGGATTCTTTTTGTTCTTTCCCATCTGATGGCGCTGATATTGTTGACGTATTTCCGTAAATACGTGATGGAAGTCTTAGTGGACCCTGGAATAAAACATTTTCGTCTTAAAAGGAAATGTTAGAGTACATTTCCGTTGTAATTACCCGACGGAACAACGCAGCTCACGTTTTCAGAATATAATCACAGTTCTCCACTCATTCGATTGTCGCCTGGTCACTTGTAAACGCAAAACACAACGGCGTCCTTCTAGCTTCTGCTGTTAGCATTTTACATTATAATACCTCGACAATGCACTTCCACATATCTGCGGAACCTACAGAAGTAAGAGCTTTTTGTTAACGTTTCAGTTCGTAATCTGCCCATGTGTCGGTAGCCGAGTTCTTCACAGTTCTTCGCATTGTGCAATTATTTAACCGCAATTTGTAAGATGTTTAAAGTGGTCTCGGTAATGAAAACTACAGAGAACCTGACGGGAATCACAAGGCGATAAGTAGTTTGTGCTTGTACGCGCCAATTTTACATTCGGAATTTTTTTTTGTGTTTGCGTGTGTTAAGTCATCATTTCGGTGGGGGGGGGGGGGGGTCTAAACTGTGGCGAAGCTTTTCACATTGTTGAAGATGGAGTACAAACAAAATGCGAGAAGTGTCGAATATATATCTAATATTTCTAGGTCTGCATTTCGAAGGAGACAAATGTAGTCATTATTTAAGAGTTGTTCCGCGCGTTTTAGCCCTGCTCGATGCCTCATGTGTTGGAGATTGCGCCCGTTTTTAAAGGGTCCTCATTTTACACGACCACATGGACAACTTAGCGTACGTTGCGAAACGTAAATATACTCAGTATTCAAGGAAGAGATAGGCAAGAGCCCTGCCCGGTAGCGAAGTGGGTGAGGTTCACAAATCAGATCGTACGCAGATGTACTAACACGAGTAAATCGCACAAACATTATTATTGACTCACATTATTTCTAAAGTTCTCAATAATATCTTTTTATATAGCCCGTAGAACGTTACATAAAACGTAGAATAATAAAAAAATGTGAGTGAGTTGCTATAGACACGTGAAAACATTTCAGTTAAGAGACATCCCAGCAAATAATAAAAAATAAGCTTTGAAATGATGATCATGCGACATTGCCTCAACGAGATCACGCAGTTAATGTCACCCATGAACTACCACGATAAGGGTGATTGAGAGGTCGCAAAAAAAGCGAGTAATCGTCATTCTATTTGCGTCGTAAAGAAAGCTGGTGTTCTCCCGAAAAAAAAAGAAAAGAAACAGAGCATTAAGGAAAGAAAATGAAGAACAATAAACAAATGAAACAATAAAAAAAGCGTTTGAAAGTCGGAAATCACGTTACTGTCCTGTAAATGTTCGTTACAGAGTTGAAAGAAACCTCAAGAAGCCGCTTTCAAAGGGTGCAGTCACTTTGTTTTTGATATTTAGAAATGTGTCAAAGAGAGAGGGGATGAGAAAAAAAAAAGGCGGAGAGAATGCGTATGACGACAGATGGAAATTGCAACAAAGGAATGAAAAAAATATAACAATAAAAAGTGTTGGCAAGAGAAGCTCGACTAAACTGCTAAGCATTGGGCTTACCGAGTCATTGGACATAATTTATCGGCGAACACTCAAAAGCTACGCAGCGGTCACTTCTCTCGCTATACCTAAGAAAATGAAGATAACAAAAAAAAAAACGGCTGCCGGAAGAAAACACGCCGCACTACAAATGGTGATCGCAAGGAGTGCGGCGAGGCATTTTCATCGGGCCGCTCGAAGTCAACAAACAGATTTCTCCCGCTCGAAATAGTGGTACACGCGCAAGCCTTAAGAGCACCAACGACGTAGTGAACGCTGGCGAATGCTTTAAAGCGAACGGTAGAGGAAGAGCCGAGTTACGGAGGCACTAAGGCAGCAACCGAGAGCAACTCTGCGTTGGATGGTCCATTTCTTTTCGGCCTTTTTTTTTATCCTTAAACCTGGCAGCGTGAAGCAAAATACCGTGGGTCACATTACGAAAAAAAAAAAAAGAATTGTGACAGTGCGTGCGACCCTAAATCGTTCGTAGAGCGAGCCGTCAGTGTCTTTCTGAGTGAACGTGTCTCAAGTTCTCAGCGTTGCCGCTAGAGGGCCGAACTTTTATTCAGCCGATAACCTTAAATGCCTCGTTGAACACGAAATCTGACCGCCCGCGTCTCGTGGCGTCGGGAACAAGTGCTTGAAAAAAAAAAACCCGTCCTTGCGTGTTCACTTCTCCATATAACCTCATCATGACATCCCAGAGGGACATAAGTGACGTCATTATGACGCCATCGTGATATCGCTATGACGTCACGTGACGACGTCATCTCATGACATCCTAGCCTGATGGCATTGCAAAACTACGCTCGTTGCAGAAAGTTTTCGAAGGGTGGTGGGTCCGCATCATCACACTGACGGTGTAGAAAAATATGTCTTTCGACTCTGGGTTCTTCTAAGTAAGAGAGAAAGAGAGAGAGAGTGGGAGATGGGATGCGCGGAGCAGAATGGATATTAACCAAAAAAAAAAACAACATCTGGCTGGCTACCCTGCACTGGGGAAGGGAAGACAGAGATTAAGAAAGAGGGGTATGAGAGCGGTGGGAAAGGAAGCGGAGGAAAGCAGGGCTGTTTCTACATTCAAAATAAGATTATGAAATTAGGCCCTCTGTTGACCTTGAAAATATTCTGAAATATTCGTGAAATCTCGACTTAAATACAAGGCCACTTGCTGGCACTCGGGCCCGAGATGATCTATATTCAAACTGATGCGTATGCGGCGTCGACTAAGGTGGAAGACAGCCAGCACAACCGACAGACCACTTTCTCGTTGTCGTCTTCTGACCGCTGATACGTCAGCTACGTAGCAATATAATAATAACATCTGGGGTTTTGGGTCCCGAAACCACGATATCATCGTGAGAGACGCTGTAGTGGAAGGCTCCGGAAATTTTGACCATATGGTGTTCTTTAAGGTGTACTGATGACATCGCACAGTATGTATACACGTGCATCTACCATTTCTCTTCCATAGAAATGCGACCGCAGCGGTGATCGAACTTGCAACCTTCGGGCTCAGCAGCCGAGCCCCATAACGACCTCTCCACCGTGGTGTATTCCTTTTACTAATACCGTTAACTATACATAACAGGTTGTTATATTGGACGCCTTTCGCTTTTCTCTAAGGTCAATCCGTCGTGTCCGATAACAGCTCTCTCTACGAACACATCGTAAATAACCATGCGAGAATGCCGCCACGCCACAGAATTCACTGAAGCGCGCACGGGTATCGATGATATATAATAACTCCAGACTTCCAGCAAGGGGAATACCAACCCGACGCTGGCAGTCATTGATATCCGTCAGAATTTCCGGCTCTGTTTACCGAACACCGCGAAGAGCTTGTGGGGGATGAGGTGTCAGCTAGCCTCGTTCTCATCGGCCGCAGTAATTACCCGAAATGAGCCGCGGAGAAATCGATCTGGGAAAGCGAACGCTGACCAGATGACCGCTGCCTCGCGATCCCGGAAGTCAGCGTTGAACGAAGGGCGAACGAGCGAAAGAGGAAGGGAAGTAGCTAAATGCTTGACGCATAAAAAAAAGTGATACGTATGAAGTAGACAAAAGTATTCCTGTTTCATTTCAGCAAAACAACGAATATATATTTTAGTTACAAAGAGCCCTGTTTTCTAAAAAATGGACCTAAGTTACACGGTTCTACTTGTCGAAAATTGCAGGACACTTGAGCTTCGTCTTCAAGAAATCGATAGCGCAATCGGGTCCCGTGAGCACCGCGTTGCTTCGCATTGGTCCTCGGTGCGTACATCAACCGTGCCCCGAATAAACGAACGACTTTAAGCGTAACGTTGGCCGTTTCAGGGTGTCCCTGCAAGTATAATCACTGGTGCCTGCTAAGCGCCCACTACGCCGCAATTGTTCCTTTGGAGAATTATCCAGAAGCCCACTATACGCTCCCGTAAGGCAACATGCTTGTACATATATGCTTGAGCACTTTGTAGTGGGTGAGCCTCTAAAACACCCGCTCGTTGCGCGATTCACAAATCTTGACGCCTTGCGTAGTTCTACGCATCTGCCACGCAATAGTACGTGCGTCAGGCGACTCCTTACACCATACGCCATTCATATTACGTTTTTTTTTGTCAGTTCCGAGTGTGGCTTTGTGGTAGAGTTAGTTATACATGCCACCCAGACGGTCATGGGTTCAATTATCATTTGGGACCAGAGTTTTTTATTGTTTATTTTATTTGCATCTATCTTAATATTTCAGTCACAGACAAAATCATTTTTCGCTCATAACCAACGACGCCGACATCGGAATTTCTGCGAAAGGAGCTTTTTAACACTTCTGCACTAAAATCACGCTATGGTTATGAGACAAGGCCTAAATAAGCCACTGCTGACTGTTGACATAGAAACCATCGTGAGAGCGCAACCGAAAACATGACACACGAGAACAAACAGACAAGAACATGTGCGCACTACCAACTGGTTGCGCTGTCAGGGTGGTTTCTATATCGAGACATCAACTCGCCTTTTCTGATCATTGAGTCTTATTGATGGGTGAATCTATTTAACATGCACCTAAGTGCGCGGGTGCATGAGAATTAGCAACGACGCTCGCCTCCCGGAAGAAGGTATAGAGCTAACTAACACTGCCCCATCTTAACGGACACCACGACATCCCACTCCTAATGAGCGTAAGAGATTTATCTCAAGCGACCACTTCCACCACTGTCGCCACCACCACCGCCCAGTGTATTAGAGTCTGAGAGCCGTAAAGATGAAGATGCATTAAAAGTGCTGCCGGATGTCGCTTAGTACTCACTAAGCACTTATTAAAAGTCGGTGCCGAATGCCCTGCAATATACATCATCATCCACAGATTATTTCATGGACGAAAACTTTCAAGTCCTCGCTGTGTTGAGGTCACCACAATGCCCATTCCTCAACAGTATGAAAACTCTATCAGCTCAGTGAGCAGCGCAAGTCCTGGAGGCTGAATTTCTTGGATCAGTCCTCGCAAGCCTTTTTTAAACTCTAGGATGCCAGTATACCTTTATACAATTACGGAGGAATCGACCTCGAATATTTCTCAGTTGTGACTGCCCGGGCTGCGCAGTGAATGCTACTATGTGTGCGCGCATACGACTTGATCTCTCCTCCCGACCTTCGTTCTCCCCTTCACCCTCCCCCCTCTGGGTTAGCGAACCGGGTAAAACCAACGCTGCTACAACCTGATTAACCTGCCTGCCTTTACTTTTCCTTGCTCTCTCTTCCTATCCCCTAATTTAAATACGGCTGCCGTGTGAGGAATTGTACTCACGCTCTCCTTTCTTAGCAGGGCAATCCTGCTGTGGCTGAAGGAACAAAGAAAGGGAGCTGTTCGAGGGGGCTCGTTACTTTGTTAAAACAATTAATGAAACCAACATACAATTAAGCCAAGGGCACATTACTTGCATTCAACTGTTTTGTAGTAATTACGGCATAAACTTAAATACATTGAAGTGCATGAAGAAGTACGGACGCGAACTTCAGGTTTGGAGTCTCCATGACCGTCGTTCCTAGACTAGGATCACATTTTTTTTTGAAACCATCTCACAGCTAGAGCTGCTACATATCCGCTCATATCTCTGTGGAAACTGGAATAATCAAGCACTCGTTGTACACCAGGCGTCGCAAACCTTCGGCGTGCATGCGTAATCGGTTCTTAACAAGCGTGGAGTTCGAGCTAGGGGCGTGTGCAAGACGTTCAACGTACGTATACGAGACGAAGACCTTTAACGTTCAGACCCTTTCAGTACGTTCAATATTCCCCGGGCTCGCCACAGAGAAATGATGAAGCATTCAGGCGCGAGGCTTCAAGGAGCAAGTGAAAGCGAGATGAACGTAAAGGAAAGGCAAGGACTTCAACCCGAGGAAATCTCCGTTTGGTGACCTTGTCTTCGGGAGCGAGAAAAGGTTTTCACGAAAGTGAAGCAGGAGAATAGAGTATGTAACAATATTACAAAGTCATGACGATATCACCATCCAAAAGCAACATATACGCTCCGCGAAAAGCTACGGTGTTCGAGAAGGGCGCGTTACACAACGCACTGGGCCGCACAAATAAATTGGACAATAAACACAAGTATCGCGCGAATAAAATCGTGGTTAAAGGGGAAATTTTAAGAAGAGAACATACGGCGAACAATGTAGCCGCTGCATAGACGAAAAGCAGACGAAAGGGGAGAACGAAGAGTATAGAGGAAGCTGAGCCACTGAACAGCGTTGTGATGAAATGCGCAATTGGAATAGAATACGGGAGAATTAAAAGTCGTTAACGGGAGAGTGATGGAAATGATGGCGTAATTAATCGAGCTAACAAAGCATTTGCGCAAGAAATGGGATTTCAGGTGTGTGTGTGTATGTGTGTGTGTGTAACCCCTGGAGGTGTAGAGGCAACAAATGGAAGGCTGCACTGCCGGCCGAGTGGACTGAAAGAGCCAGGCTTGACCAAGAAAGACGCACGATGCCGCCACCGCCGCCAGGACGGCTGGGTACAATCGATCGGGCTCGATCGAATTAATCGACGATCGGTAGAAAAAGGCGTCCTTATCGAGTCGCCGGCGCCCGGATAATGGAAGAGACGACAACCGAAGACGACGGCAACCGCTGGGGTCCGACCTGCAGCCCGCAAAAGGACGACGCTCCGAGGGCGACGCCGGGAGGCGGTGTCGTCCACTCTCGGGGTGGTGTAGGGTGGCCGACCAGACGGGGAGTAGTTTTTTCCCGGTTAGCCGCCTCCGACTCCCTTTTGCTCCCTCTCCTTGTTCCATTGTCGCGGTTGGCGCGAGGTCACGACAGAGCTGCGGCCGGAAGCAACGGCATTGTAGTGCTTTCGCACCACCGAACACAGGCCTTTTGACAAGAGCTAATTTCGCGCCACCTTGGATACAGGAGGGTAGTGGAAATCGGCTGGGGCGTCAACAACGAATTCCGCACTTAACGTTTGCTGTGTACACATTGATGCGATGGGCTTGAGACTTTCTGTATTTCTGTAAATGTTTCCGCGCATGCACGAGTGTGTGTATGTACTTGTGTCACTATGTATGAATGTATGAATGTATGTATGTTGATTGATTGATTGATTGATATGTGGGGTTTAACGTCCAAAAGCCACCACATGATCATGAGAGACGCCGTAGTGGAGGGCTCCGGAAATTTAGATCACCAGAGGTTCTTTAACGTGCACCCAAATCTGAGCACACGGGCCTACAACATTTCCGCCTCCATCGGAGATGCAGCCACTGCAGCCGGGATTTGAACCCGCGACCTGCGGGTCAGCAGCCGAGTACCTTAGCCACTAGACCACCGCGGCGGGGCGGTATGTATGTATGTATGTATGTATGTATGTATGTATGTATGTATGTATGTATGTATGTATGTATGTATGTATGTATGTATGTATGTATGTATGTATGTATGTATGTATGTATGTATGTATGTATGTATGTATGTATGTATGTATGTGTGTGTATGTATGTATGTATGTATGTATGTATGTATGTATGTATGTATGTATGTATGTATGTATGTATGTATGTATGTATGTATGTATGTATGTATGTATGTATGTATGTATGTATGTATGTATGTATGTATGTATGTATGTATGTATGTATGTATGTATGTATGTATGTATGTATGTATGTATGTATGTATGTATGTATGTATGTATGTATGTATGTATGTATGTAAACATGCTTGCTTATACCTTCCATTTCCTCAGTCTGAGTTATAACTTCGTATAGCTAACACAGTAGTTTTGAAAGCGCCTCAAGTGAAGACGCGTTTCTGTTATCTGCTACAGAAATGGAGCATCAGAATATAGAGCAGTGTCGTGCCATAAAGTTTTGCGTTAAACTTCGTGAATTCACTATTGTGACTTTTGAAAAGTTGAAGCGAGCGTATCGGGAACACTGCTTATCAAGAGCACACAGTTTCCCCACGCACAAATCATTTTCGGAAAGCCGAGAAAACGTTGAAAAGGAACCTCGCTCAGGGAGACCTGCAGCTTCTAAAACTGACGAAAACGTTGAACGTGGAGGGATCTTGCGAGATCAGACCATCGTTTAACAGTAAGGATTGTGTCTAAAGAGTGAAATTTAAACACTTTCACCGTATATCAAATTTTGATAGACGATTTGGACATGCGAGAGATTCGCGCCAAAGTGGTGTCGAAAAACGTCCCACCTT